>NC_089142.1:81215203-81824131 GCF_009819655.1 Sylvia atricapilla | reverse complement strand
CTAAAGTCTTCCTTAGCCTACTGAAATGTGTAAAATAATGTTCACTACAGGGATTCTTACAGTTCTCTTTAGGTTACATTTGTAGTTATAAATGATACATGAATATGACTTGTAGAAATATATAATTTCAAAAATAATATTTTTTATTTCTTCTTTCTAGAAAAGACCTGTCAGAATCTCAGAAGACATGCAAAGATTTGGAAGGAAGGCTGAAACACCAGAAGTCACTGTTTTCAGCCCAAAATTCTAGCCGGGTTGGTGGTCTGTGCCTGAACTGTGCCCAGCACGAGGCTGTTCTTGCACAGACTCACTGCAATGTTCATGTGCAGACCATCGAGAGGCTGATGAGGTAAGTTATGGGGCTGTGTACTTTGTGAGTGGAACTATGGCTGCTTGCATTAAACCATTGAAGTCTCAGTGTCTTGGGTTACATTTGTAGAGAGATGTGCATTCATGGAACAATGCACTCCCAAGCTGCAGTCATAATGCTGAAATCAGTGGATACAGGTCCCAACCACTTCAAAATCCACAATAGCTTTGCTACTTATTTCTAGTGGGAAAGAATTTTAGTTGTTATCATGTAATTATGATACCTTAGGCTGACCAGATAATGAGACTATTTAGTTTGTTTCCTGCACTTTTTGTACAAACTAGTCCTTCACTCTGTCAACACAAATACTGTGCAAGTCCATGCATTTTGATTGATTATTTCTTGCAAAAATTTATTATACTTCTGCAGTTGGATGTTTTTCTGGCTCCGCTTTATTCTCCTTACATATGGGGAACTTTTCAGGTATATCAACAGTAGGTCATGTGCTTAGGGTAGGATGCATTTCCTACCCCAAACACCTTTAGTAGTTCCTACCTGACTACAATGAGACAGGGAAAAGAAGTGCCATTGGATAAAAAGAAATGAAATTATTTGGTATAACTTTTTTTTAATTCTACCTTTTATTTCAATATTTTTTAAAATCACAGGTATACAGGCTGACTATATGTAATTCAGGGATCCCAACTTTAAATGCTTTTTCTTAAGTAATCCCGCCAGTTAATCATCTTAAAAAAACCTCTCCCTTTCTACTTGCTGGTAATAATGATAGGATACTGCAACTTTCGCTAAGTTTGTTTAACAGCCATCTATTTATTGTCAGATATCTCAAGCTTCTTAGAATTTCTGAAGTATTAGAATCAGCCTGAGCTGATACTAGTGGGTGAATTAGAAGCAGGGAGACTGAAGGGATATAGAACATACATGCACTCAGTCAAGTGGGCACTATTCCTCTGCACTAGATGGTTATTGCCACGATTTATGTATTTTTTTCTATTATCTAGTCCAAAAATTTTCTGGCAAGGCTCTCTTGCTGAGAAGTCATGTTTCAAAATCTGCTTTTGTAACTAAAGTAATCATCTGTCACAGATGTTGGAAAATATGAACAAACTGTAAATCAGTACATTCTTGTCCTCTTATATTATACTTAGCTTGAAATAAAAGATTTGAACTGACCTCTTTATCTTAAACCGTTATTTCATTTGGAGGTTGAAAAAAATCTGGAAGCTACCTCTATTTGTGGTGCAGTTTTTAAAAACAAGGGTATTTCAGTAAGAATTTTCAAAGGAACTTTTTCCAATTCAAAACTTAAATGAAATTCCTGACTGCTAGGTCTCTGGCAAATTAAAACAAAAAATGTGTTAGCATTTCACACAACATTAACAACACTACAGTTTTCAGCCAGAGTCTTGAGCTGCACCTAAACCACAGACAACTAAACTTAATTTAAAAGCTTTTAATATTTCAAAATAATGAAAAGGTGAAGTTAACTATTACAGTTTTACCAACTCTCCTTTACCATTTCGTACAGATTTTAGTGTCTTAGTTAGCGAAAGTTCAGAAGAGTTGTAGAATCCAGGTGTCCTATTATTTGGCTTAGTTTCAGTTTGCAGCAAATGGATTTACGTTGTCATTTGGTACATTTAGCGATTACTTGCTGAGCCTAACCTTTTGTTTTAATTATTTTTTTCCTTCTTTTACATTTATTAATGATAGTTTAATTCCATATTGCCCCTTTTTTTTTTACTATGCATGGATCCCCTTTTATTATGTCAACAGAATGCACTCAGCTTCAGTATATCAGTGACTTGAGATCAGCACTCTTTACTGGCAGCTTCTCTAATGGCAAATGCTGAAATGAAGGACAGGTAGTCAAGAAAATGATATTTTCAGTATCTGCTAAGTTTGCAGCATGCTGTCTTTCACTCATGAGTTTTAGTCGTGCTTTGGTTACCAGTCTTAACTCTTTCACCTGTTTATATTTTATATTTGGTATACCTGTTGTTTGGGGGTTTTTTTCTTAGAAAAAGATATAGAAGTATCTGGGTTTTTTTTTTTAAATATGCAGAGAAAGAGATGACTTGATGGATGCACTTGTTTCAGTGAGACAAAGCATGAAAGAGATGCAGCAAAGAGAATCTAATGCTTGTAAGCAAGTTGAACATGCTGTGCAAATGGCAGAAGAGGCCAATTTTGAAAAAACAAAGGTAAATCCATAATGAAATTAGAGCTTTTAGTGTTCAGAACTAATGCAAATGTTAATTAGTTTTCATGCTAATGAGAGAACACATGCATAAGATCTTTTTCATATGTTGATATGATGTAGATTTAAAACAACTGCACTGTTTCTGAGCAGTAATATGAATTCTTAAATTCTCATCAACACTATGAGGAGTGCTGCATTTCTTAACTGATGTAGTTTCACAAGCTAGGTGATACAAATTGGGTTGTAGAATTTTCAAATATATTCATTGTATGTAAGAGGATAATTCTGACATCACATTTCTGACCTACTCTGGAAAGAACAGTTAAAATGCTTACAAACAATTCTTTTTTGCCTCAGATGAGAGCAGTGCAAGAACTGATTGTCTATCAGAACAATTTGAACATCAGAAGTCTTGTTTAATGCTACCTGCAGGAAGCTTCTGGTTTTATGTAAATAATAATGATAAAACCAGTTTTGATCTAATGCTTGTGTTAGCCCTAGTTCTGTACACAGTCAACCTATATTGACCTAAATTATTTCCTTGATAGTTAGTGACATCTACTGTACTGTTAGTGAATTACTATGGAATTGAGACAGTGTTGCTTTGGTTTGGTTTTTGTAATTGAATGCAAACAAGATTGATATAATTGTTCTATTGATAAAATTGGTATTACTAATATAGTGCTGTAAGAGAAGTGTATGCTTGTAGGCTTGTGTAAAGTGCTACCTGTTTGTTTACAAGGCTGAATAGTGCTCTGAGTTTTCTTCATGCTCCAAAACTGTTTTAATATGAAGGAACAGGAAAAAAATGTTCTTACTTACACTGCGTTAATTTTGCCTTTTTACAAGTATGCCTCTTGGTAAGTACAAACCATTCTTTTTTTCCCCCAGTCCTATTCTACTCTTAAGTACTGTTTTTCTTGATAACTGGCATAGAATCCCATAGCACAGTCCATGAAATAAAAGTTAACACATTAAGCTTTCAAATACTATAATTGCAATTTTATCAGCCTGTTGACCCGAGGTCTAACCTCAGGTGCTTATCATTTAAAACCACCATTTCTTCTTGTGTTTTGGTTGTCTCTGTTGTTTGTGGCCTCTTGCTTATTTGCATAGAGCAGGAAGGAGATCTGTTATTGTTTAAGTTTACATAGTTGAAGCAAAATCAAGAATATATTTTCGACACAAATGTCATAAAAGAATAATTTAATTAATTAATTAATCAAGAAAAATTGAAATCATTTGAACTGCTCATTGTGTAGTCAGAACAGTGGAGCTAACAAAATACACATTCTTCTTGAAATGCAACTAATGTAACTACTTTCTTCTAGACTGGCATTTAGATGGTTTAGATGCCTACCAAACTACAGCAGTTTAATGCAGACAGTTGTTTGCTGAAGTTGATGATTCTTTCCTACACAAAAGGTTTCAATGCCATAACAGAGGGATTCTCTCTCCATGACAAACTTGTGAATAGGAGGGTTCCACATAATTGCCATAAAATTAATGGAGACTGGTAAAACATTCTCTAAAAAAACATGGTTTAACTTGCTCCCCTCATGAACAGTCCAAAGCCAAAAACATAGATGGGATTAGCTTTAAGTAAAGGAAAAATAAGCAGTTAAAAAAATAATTTGAAAATAAAGGATAATAAGTTAGAATTCCTAAAGGGATGTTACTCTAGCTTCTTTGAAACAGGATATGCCGGACATCAGTGAAATGTTGAAATTAAATCTAGTTTACTTGTAGACTAGCAAAGCTCCCCTCAGGGTGCTTTGAATACTTGGATTTACTTGTAATGGAGTAGTGTATTTCTGATTTAAACTGACATAACACTCAAATTCTACACTTTGTCAGAGATAACAGCAGCATAATTGGATAAATATCTTCTTTTTCCCCCAGCATTTTCAGAAGATACTGAAGTCACTGTTTTGAGAGTGTTCTTGAACTAATGTTTCTTCTTTTTTGATAGAGAACCCATCTATAACCCTGTGTTTTAGTATCTGAAGTTAAGTAGTACTTTATTAGGTATTTAATAGAATTAATTTTTGACAAACATGAAACTTACTTGTCTAACTTTTTTTTTTTTTTTTGTATCTTTACTGTCTGTTTTCAGGTTTTTTTAGCATTCTGCACTCAGTAATTCACTCAGGAGAGGACTAAGTGGAAGTGTACATACATTTATTAATGTTTCCTTCAGTTCTTTAGTTAGACAGTAACCAATGTATTTGCAAGGAGTCAAATACTGGAGGCTGATTCTAGTGATGTGCATTCAGAAATTTCCCATTTTAAATGTAAGGCAAATAATCATAGTTTTAGAAGAACAGCTATTTATTTGGAAAATACACACAGGAAAATGCTTCCATCATTGCCATGATTACTAGAAGCAATTAAATTTCTCAGTTACAGTAGGGCATGTATATACCTACAAACATACACATCCATTTTCATTTTGTTAGTCCTACTCTAGATGTTAACACAATAGGATACGTATAAACATCATAATAACTGCAAGGCATTTCTAGTAGCAAACTGGTTACTTTGAAGGTATTAGATAAATACCATATTTGCTTAAAAATTTTAGGTTTCTTTCACTTAAGCAAATTGGGGTTTTTTAGGCTCTAGTCCACTGCGAGCAACTGAAAAGTGAGATGGAACGACAGAAAAATTGTCTTGAAAAGGAGTTGACTGCCCAGCTAAATAAGAGGGCTGATGAAAAAGAAGCATTGAGGCAAGAAATGAAGAAGGAAAGGGAGGACTTGGCAGCAATGGTATGATTTGGTTCTTTTTCTCTTTGTGTATTACAATGAGTGTATCATCCTCTTGAAACTCTGTTTGCTTGTCTTTTATTTTTAGTTTTAGATGTGAGTCTGAGTCACTTCTATCATTTCTTTAGAGCAGTGGTAGATAAGTGATCCTTTGAGCTTGAACAACTGTGTTTTGTCCTATGTCACTAGACATGTACTAGGTTGTTGATGTTATGCACTTTATTTTAGTTAGCATAGTATTTTAATGCACCGTGTCAGAGTAAGAAAGGGTTAAGTAATATGTGATGCAAGGTTTGTACCTAGCTCTTTTGTAAAAATTATTATTTAGTTTGCCAAGGCAAGCATTCAGAAGTTAGCACATGTCAAATTTAGGATTCTTTGCTACTTTGACCTTACATATACATTAATGTTACAATATCATAATTTCAAAGTGATCTTATCATATGTTTAGTTTTCCCACCTGCAGAAATGTTTTGGAATCTCTTTTCTCACTTTTACTAATGTTTATAAACTCTCTGAGACAGAATCTGTCTCATCATTTATGCTATGACCATTGTGATAGTCTTGATAACCTTTGTTTAGACTTCTAGATGCTGCTGTAATTTGAATATAAAACATGAGTGGTTTCTGCCCAATGGAGTCTAGAGAGGAAAGTTCAAGCTAACAGCAGTAAGCCTGTGATAGAGGAGGCATTTCTAAGGTGATTGAAATGGGAAGAAAAGTAGAGAGATAAATACTTCATGAATTAGCAGTTTTCACGCTTGTTTGATCTGCAACGTCTTCAACCATTTCTGGTGGAAGTTTGGAAACAATAGAGTGAATTTCTCTCCTCATTGTAGACTTTTTCTTATTTTTGGGACTCTTTTACAAGTTGGATGGCTTACTTCTAAAAATCCGGAGAGCACAGACTGAGCAAAATAAACCATTTAAGTGTGTATAAAAAAACCTCTTTGACTCCAGTTCCAGATACAGAAATGGGTATTAAGCACAGTGATAGGGAATAAGTGATATTTAAGTATGTGAACTGATAGATAATCAGTGATCTGTTGCCAGGGAAACTGAAATTAAGAAAATAACCTTTCACTGGAGACATCATTAAGCAATTCCTTGTTTGACTCCTTGCTATCTATTAGAAATTATCCCTTTTAAGAAGTTAGTTGTTTTGTTACAGCATTGCTTTAAAGCAATGTATTCACTCCAAAATACAGCCTATTAGACAAGCATTTCATGCTTTTTTTTTGGTAGAATATTTCACTCCATGTCATCACATCAGTTTGTATTTCATCACCCACTGAGATGTATTTTACTGGAACCAATTCCCACTTGAAGTAGTTGTAGTCATTTTTTAAATCCTGCATGTAGATTAAAGAACATAAAGTGGTACTATGATGATGTCATGCCTGGTAATTAAAGATATGGGATGACTGTAGAAAATTATGATCTATGTTAATGATTTATACCTACATATGATTAACTACTTTTATGTTTTACAATTATGAGGAGGTAGAAATGGTATACTAGGGATCAAATCATGATTCATCTGAATATTTTATTGTTTACTTTATGTAATGGTTTGTTTGAAGGGGAGAATTGGGATGATACATGAATCAGGTGGATGTGTAAAGAGCGAAAAATAGTTACAGATATATAATTCTCTAGGTTTGGCTTTGAATTTCTGCAAGTTAACCTAGAACTGTCAGACACCATTATTTCCACTTATATATTAGTAAGCTTCAGGGCTAAGTATCTGAAGGTGCACTGTCTCTGTTTTTTTGTTACATTTTTTAATCATTCAGCAAAATTTCATTGCATTAGAATTTTTAATATACTATTTCTGTATGAGTTTTGCACAACAAAATAGTTGTTAGTTATAGAACAAAATAGTTCTATAGTGTTGAAATGTTTTCTGAACTTGAAATTAATTTAAGATCTGTGCTTGCAACAACAGTTTTCTTTAGCCGGAGGAACATGATTTGGTTTGAACCAATCTACATAAGGATGGATAAGGTGGCGTTAAATAGTACTCTTATATTGCAAAACTAATGTAGCCAGCTGCTTCTGACACCTTGTGTCCATATTAACAAGTCCTGGAGACTAGTGCAGTTGATGAAAAGTTTCAAATAGACGACTGTATGATAAATAAATTAAAAAGAGTGAACCTAATAATAAAATAATGTTGCTGTATTCTGTTATTAATAATATAGCATATATTTTTATTGTACAAACTTGGTCTTTTTATTACATTTTTAATGTAACGTATTTTGTCTACATACAGTTGCTTTCGAGGAGAAAGTTCCCCAAGAGTTTTATCTGTGGCTGGTCAAATTGCATCTTTACAGTGTTCTTGGACTTTTTCAGGTGACAGCTTTGTCTAAGGATGTGGCTGTTTTGGAGGCTCAAATAGAGAGAATTACAAGGGAAAAGAATTCTCTGGTTAACCAGTTAGAAGAATCACAGTGCCAGCTTGCATCTCATGAAATGGAGATGAATAAAGTAAGCACATTTATAGAGGAGTATTGAGCTTCGTTTTCCTTATCATTTTAACCTGAAAGAAGAGAGTTTTTACCTTATCCATTTTCCTACACCTTTCCCAATTGCAGGAATAAAAACCCAACTTTTTCCATTTCCGAGTCACCTTGTCATGCAGAAGCTATCTTTTCTACTTTGCAGCCTATGAGACTATTTAAAACACTATCCCAGTGTTTCAGTAAAGAATTGAGTTTGCTCTGAATGAGACAACATAAAATTCAACAGTATATATTCAAACAGTCCTTAATTGCTACCTGTGGGACTTGCAGTGCTAAAATTAAGGAAGCTATATCAAATCACTGGTTTTCAAATTCTTTCCTTTAGACCTTTCATCTAGTATACTGCTTAATTCAGTACTATTGATAGTAGAACTCTTACAGAGACATCTTGTAGTTAAGAATTACAGCTTAATATGCATCATATGTAGCTGTATCGCTCTTGGATGCTTTCTTTTACACGTTTCTCAGTCAATTAGAACCTTAATGAGGGTCATAACATGAGAAAGAAAAAAAATTTATTACAGCCTTTTGAAATATCTATATTCCTTACCAATAATCTCAGGGCTCATCCTACCTCCCCAGTTGTTAACTGCAAGGATTTGAGGAGCAATTTATTCTTTGGGCTTTAGAAATTTCAGGAGAGGTTTTCAACAGTTCCTGTCTTCTCCTGCTGCCCTGGCTGATAGAAAGAGGCAAAACTATGGCAAAAAATTCACAGCAAAAAGTCATCCCAACTTACTAGAAAGTTTATTTTATTTTTAACTGAAAGACAAATGAGTGTTTTAAAAATGTCAGAATGGTTTGATTTACCAATTCTGAAACAAACTTTTGGCTGGGTTCACAAATGACTGGCACCACTTGCAGGAGTGAGGAGATGATGAAAGAGACAGGAGATACAAATATTCATTGGTCTGAAAAGAATAGTTTTGTACCATACCAATTTGAAGTTACCTCCTGGAGATGATACTCTGGTGCCAGTTCCTGCTTCAGTTCATCTTAATACACAGTTGAATAGGTGGTCACCTTGCAATAGTCTATTAAATGCACTGTCCTGAGAGACTGGAAAACTTTATTTGTGTCCCTGTACTAAACTGAGAAGTCTTGAAAACCCTGGAGGAACCACTGAGCTGACGGGACTACATGCATCACCGTGACATTTTCACTGGCTATATGACATCTTTGCTTGTGAATCTGACTCCTTGTTTCCAGACTCAGTTTGCCATTCAAAACAGCAAATAGCAACACTTCTTGTTTTGAGGTTTTATCCAAAATACTGTTTTTCCTCATGCATGAGAAGTCAGGGAAAGAAAATATGGAGTAAGGATCTATTTCCTTCATTCTTGAGGAGACTGAAAGATCCATTATTAGGACAGCACCATCTGCTGATTCTTTCGTGTTATTCCCTTTGTGCAGTGTGTGGAGGAGCTGAAGGCAAGGATTGCTGTATTTTTTTAATTTCACTTGGAGGAAGTGACATATTGCATTTTATTACATCCTTCAGATAAAGGAAAGAGGAGGTAGAAATCCAGGGTTTTCAGGCTATGCAGTTGCATCTCAAGATTTATTTAGCTGCATATAGTATTTTAGTGTTTAAAAAAATGCTTCAGAACTTTGCCATTTTTCAGAGCATTTGCTGCTTTGCATTATTTGGTATGGCTAAATTCACAAGCTCTCCTTTGAATTCATAAGTGATGCTACTTCATAAAAGTTATGACAGTTGGTTTAGTTTTTTCCTAGAGTGATTTCACTGCAGCATGCATATTTACTTTTTCCCTACCTTTTTTTAAGGAGAAGAAAAAAAAGTGTAAATGAGAAGAGGTATAAGACTGAAAAACAGAAATTAGTTGGCGTTGTAGAATATGTGAGAACGTTTTTGAAAAGCACAGAGGATTGTAGCAGCAAATTAAAAGGGTGTACATTTAAGGAGCAAGTGCTGAAAGAATATAAGCAAGGCAGGGAAGTAGAGTGAGTTAGAAAGAAAGTTGACTAAGAGGAGCTGTGAGTAAACATATTTGCATTCTCACTAAGGAATGTGCATGTATTTGGTTGGTTAATTAAGGTGAAATGAACAGGCACAAATTGGAGGTGATGGCACAGGATAAGGACAAAAATGGACAGCTTAGATTGAAAATTGGAAGAATAACAACCCTGCACAGCAGTAGAGTTATGTGAAAGGAATTAGTGATCTTCTGGGTTTTTTTTGTTTGTTGGTTTGTTTTTTTCTTTCTTTCACTTTCTTTCTTTCACTGCTAACCCCTTCACATGTTCTCTGAAGTTGAGCTGCCAAAATGAAAGGATTGAGGGGGTAATATAACAAATACTCCAACAGCAGAGAATAATTGTTCTGGGTTGAAGTGATTTCCTGAAATGTTGCTTTGATCCATTTCTTCTGGACCATGTATCTATTTAAATTAGACTTTTTAAAAAAATAATTTATCTTCAGTTTGCAATAAGTTTGTAATGCTCTGATCAAACTTTGAAGATCATTGTGTTAACATTTAAACAATTTTTCTCAACAGTATCAAATTGGCAAGTGAAAATACACCTTTATTTAGGAGTGTGATAGATGCTTTATTTCTACGTTTTGGAAGTGTTGACATAGACTTTCTTGGGATTTTACAGGGAATGAGAGGAGAGTATCAAACCAGCAACTGTCATTTAACTGTAGTGATATATATTTACAACATAAGCATTTATACTTAGCAAAATCTTGATCCGAATATATTTGAATCTAGAAGATACTGCATGTGTCAAAGTTAGTGACTAAATATAGAATTCAGATCCACCTTTCTCTGTAAAAACATTTACCATTTGTAGACCTAAAATATCTCTAAATTAAAAATATGGTGTATTTCAATGACCTGTAGAGGGCACCAAAAGATCTAATTGCAAACCCTGGTCTATGGATTCTTCAAGCTAACAGATCATGTTGTCTGTGTAATCTAACAGGTGTGTGGAGAAATGCGCTATCAGTTGAATCAAACCAAAATGAAGAAGGATGAGGCAGAAAAGGAGCTCAGAGAGTACAGAACAAAAACTATAAGGGAGCTTGAAATTAAGGACCAGGTAAGAGACAATACTGCTATAACTTTGCAGTTATTAGTAGCCTAAGTAGGGTTTTTTCAGAAGCTCGAATGATTCATTTTTCTAATAGTGGTCATTTATTACTGTTAAATGGTTTAAATTAATGGCAAAAAGCCAGCTTTTACTGCTAAATAAATACCTCTTGGTTATCTTAATCTTGTTTTCAGCCCTAGTATGTTCAGTTTTGCGCATCACTCATTCCATGCTTTCATATAGAATTACTCTATCATATTATTCATACCAGCTACTTAAATTCTGTGTACTGTATACATGTGTTTATACACTTTTTCTCACAAATAAATCCACACATAATTACCTATACATCCAGCCTAACAGAACATTAAAGACTCTAAGCATAGCCTAATGATACAAAAAATGAAAATCATTTATCTTCCATTTTTTTTAAAAAATTCAATGTTGCTGAATGCTGGGATTCATAGAAAAGTTTAAAGAAAACAAAACCAAAACAAAAGTAACCTTCTAGAAAAAAAATAGAAAAAAAAATCACTTGGCATTAACTGCTGCTTATTTAAAACTGGATTTTATATTAATACAAAAAAAAAAAGAATATGCCTTACAGATAGTCTGTGAGAAAACATCCCATGCAGTAAGAAAGATTATTAGAGTAACCTTCAACATACTTGGCAAACAGCTTGAACAGGTGTAATCTGCATCTTTTGAAGTGGCCTTTTACTTGAGGTTCTATCCATTTTTCTCTAGGACTTCAAACTTTCAGTATTCCTTCCTAAGTTGTGATTTGCACATAAGAGTCTTCTGAATACACAGATATATAAGATGCACGTGAGGATGATTTTTTAAATATGATTTTTGTTATTTGAGCAGCCTGTCCAAGAGGTTTTGAACCATTCTTTTTCTTTTAAATAACTGAACAAATCATTCCCTGTATAAGAATAAATGTAGGGGGAAAGTATTTAAAAAATTAATTTTTTAATTACCATTTCCTCTAAAGGTGCATGTAGGAGAGTAAATTTATAAACTTAATAGTACAAGCTTCCTCTGGAAGCAATATTAATTCAAGTTATAATGAAAATTTATGTAAAATCCAAGGGAGGAGCTTATTAGGTGAAATAACCCAGCACAGAATTATACAGCGCAGAAGAGAGGTCTTAAAGTATTCTTTTTCTCAAGGTTTGCTTTTTTTTTTTTTCACTCCTACATCCTTTAGGCCTAAGGACACTGAAAAACAAAAAACAGGCTTGTCGTCTGTGTCTTGACAGATATCACAGATAAAAGAGTTGGCATAATCTTGGCATACAAATAAAACAGGATGTGTTTAATAAGATACTTGAAGAAGTATCTTGGATTTTGAATCCTGTTCTCCAACTTGCTTGAGGATTGCCTTTTGAACAAATTACAAAATTTAACAAAATATTTTAACCTCATGTGATGACATACTGGTATTTTAATCAGTGTGGGGTTGAATGCACTGAAATGTGGTGATTTATAATTTGATATAAAGTGAAATGATGTGAGGGAGGGTTCCTATCAACAAAAATTATTAGATAATTAGATCATTATGTAATTATAATGTTCAAATATGACTGTTGGTTCCTCAAAAAAAATGAAAACAAACAATTTTGAAATTTTCAGACTCAGTATCTAGAAGCTGTTTTATAGATGTGGTTCCAGTAACCCAAAAAGTTCTGTATAGGTCCTAGGATTATTTAACACATTAATGGCAACCCAAGAAGAGTGTTAGAGTGCCTTGTTCTTTGCTTATTGGCTGGGGATTTTTAAACATTTTAACAAATGTTAATAAGGTATTGCAAATTATTTTGTTTTAAAAAATGAAAACAGTTCAATCACATCTATCTTCATATATAGAGAAAACTTGAAATGTTTTATCCTATGTAGCACTGAATAGCAAATAATAATTGTTCTTTGGTCTCTCAGCCATGACCTGACCTTCTGGCTAAGAGACAGAGCTGATTCCTTCCTTGGCCACCATCTGTTCATAATAAATACATATTTATTTTTTTAAAGTAGAGAGACAATAATGTATGAGTATTTTCATGCTATTCTGTATTAAATGATGGTTTTTTTCTTTTTTAAAAGAAAAGGATCATGTTTTGGATTGCCTTTTAACATATTGAGAGCAAGTTTACTGTTTCTTGAGGTATAATTGTATTTTTAATTGTGCTGTAGATAAATTTCAGTTTTGAAGATATTTTTTACTTTACATGGAATGACTTTTAAAAAAGGATTAAAATTATTCAGATATGTAAACATAAGGAGAAAGCCCCACGTGTGCAATTTAGGCTCACCAGATACATATATCTGTATGTCAAAGAAATACAGGTTGGTATTTATCATATGCTGGTATTTATAAATGTTATTCAAAATTGAACTTGTATTGTTTAGGAAACCTAAAAAGAGTATAACTCTTTGGTCTTTCTCCCTTTTACTTTTTCCCTGTATTTATTGTTCGGTTAGGACTGATAACCACGTGTCAATATCCATTATAACTCTCTGTTATTAACATTTAACATGAATATTTCTTAAAAATTAAGATGCAAGGAGCAATGCTATCATTTAAATTGAATAACTGTTCTGTAATATCATCCATCATGATCCTGATTAACATCAGGATTACGGAGGGAGGTGGGGGAAAGACAAGTACCACACAGTTTTCTCTACACAAAACCCACATCTGTTCATCTGGCCCGATATGTTGTAAAGTAGCATAACCTACTGCCCTCTCTTTTTCTCTTTCAGCCAGCCCTCCCATTGTGGATGTAGCAGTGCTGAAATAACAGTGCATTACTTAATAATTTTACTGCTTAGGAACAAGCTTTATAAATTATATGAATATAATGCCTACGTGGCAGTAAACTGTGTCCACACTAGGGGTTGTACTAGCACAGCTATATCAGAGAGAAGTCACGCCCTAACCTAAATTGCTGTTATTAGAACAAAAATTGTGTGGCATATTTGACACAGCAGGGCATCACTTTTGTAATACTTTTTTTGTTAATTTGTAGGCACTGCATGGCATAATTTATGCATTTCTAACAGAAATCATACTTCTGACACACTATGAAATTGTTCCTCAGATTAACATCACTTGCTCTTTTCTGCTCTGCCTTATAAAAATAAAAATGAAGTTCTCTGTTAATAATTTGCTTTCTGTTTGTTTGAAATAATTTATATTTGGCTTATAAAATCTTGCAAGCTTCAGCATGTAGAAGTGAAAACAGTTTTTAATATTGAGTTTTACAGTCCAAGCCAATTTGGGTATCCTCCTTATTAGATAGTTCTTACCAGTAGCATGGCTCCACTGAAAGTTGTGGTGTCCTTGCAATAAAGTAATAGGACACGTTAAATTGAACTCCAGAAACTAACTGCTTTTCAATTTTGTTTTATCATGTTTTGTGGAATCAGATAAATACTTTGTGTAGAAATAAATTCAAGCTAGTAATCTTAACCTGTAAAAAGTCTTTAAATTTGGGCAGATATAGTTTGAAGGGGGGATTGCCTACCTTGTAGGCAAGAGAATTAAAAGGTCCAGAAACATTGTACCAAAACCCACAGATTTTTAAGAGTGGCCTGCATTGCAATTCATAAGTCCAATTAAAAGAAATTGAGACTCACTGACATGCATAACCTATACAAGTAGGAAAAGCTACATACCAAAGTATTTTTGTGCAGTATGACAGAACCTAAATGATGCCTCTGTACATTATAGACTGACAATTTTGCAGACAAATAAAAATCTGGCAAAATTGCAGTCCAAAAGCATTTTGCCAAAGGGTATTTTGGGAATGTTTATCTCATTTGTCATAAATCCGTGATTTATAGTAACCTAATTTAGATGTTATAAGAGCAGAGATTACTGACTCTGTCTTCATCAAAAATAGTTCAGGCCAAGAATTTGGGTATATATCCTGGAAATGCTTCAGAGATCCAAAGCAAGACCAGTAACACCTTCTAAAGACCCTGATTCACTGAAATGCCTTTTTATGAATAGATATCAAGCTTTCATGAGTGAGGCTTTAAAATACTAGTTTTCAACAGCTGTGACATTCAGCATATCACCAGATGTTTGAAACTTGCAAGTTTTAATAAGTGGCGAAGATGGGTTAGGATTATGTGTTATGTATATTATTGTAACAGTCTGTATCTATATCTTATACTCTGTTTCCTCATTAGTTATAAAGATGCTCTGGAAATTCTGTTTTGAGAAGAAATTCTATTAAATCAGTAAACTTATAATTGAGTAATATTTGGCATGGGGGAAAAGCCCCAAAACTCAGGAGATAGCTTGAAAATTTCGGCATGAAATTTTCTCACCTGACTCTTTGGCCTTGAGTACAATCGTCTTAAAAGTAGCAAACCCAAATTCCTGTTGGAAAAGAAAGTATTGAGGAAATGTGATAACCTTTACTGTAACTGAACCTTTCCTAAGGAATCATTTTGTGTTTTGGGCATTCAATACATTAATTTGAAAATGAGTAAATAAGGAGTAAAATGGCAGTACTTTAAGCCTTGCTTCGATATGAATTTTCTGGCCTGTTCAGAAGGAACTTTTTTTTTTTTTTTTTTTTTTAAATAGCTGAACTTACTAGCTCATCTCAAGATTTTTGAGGGAAACATTGACCTACAACCCTGCAATATATATAAAATCATAATATGGCTGTGGCTGCTCTGCTATGGCATAGCTGTCCTCTGTTAGCCATCCATTCCTCAAGGATCAGTGGCTTGAGCTGCCTTCATGAAGTCCTATCTATTTCCTTAAGAAAAATCCTTGGGACTAGGATTCTCAGTAGTAGACTTTACTTGTCTGCATTTTCTGTACAGGCCTGCTTCTCCTAAGCATCTAGCCTGCTAAAAGGAGTAACACAGGATCAGGATCACAGGATTTTATTGTTCATAGGTGTAGTTTGACCCATGTAGTTTGTTCATAGGTGTAGTTTGACCTTGATCCATGTTCTGTCATCCACAGTGATGTCACCCCACAGTATATGGAAAGAGAAAATTGTTTATGTGCAATAAAAATGATTTGAAATAGCAAAGGAATTGCACATCTCTTGATATACTATGTTTACATACTTAAAAAAGTACTTGGTTTCTGCTGGGTTTTTTTGTCTTCTCTGACTAGAAAAAAAAGGTTGTTTTATCAATTCTTTCTGATTGTGTCAACAATCAGAAGAAAAAGTGTGTAAAAGTCCATATCACTTGTCAGTTGTTATTGTATAGGTTTTCTTTTCAGCTATTCCTTTATGCTGTCCAGGAAGTCAGAACCGATCTCACATCAGTAGTCTTAAATAGTGTTTGAAAGGATAAAAGGAACAGGTTTGTTCTCTCCTGTTTTTCAATAATGAAGTAGGTGTAATCTTCCCCTTCCTTCTTTCTACATGCATCCTTCCTTTTCTGACATTTTTATCAGCAAGTGAACCATGTATTTCGCACTACCTCATTGTCCCCCATCTCCCACCTGTGCAATCCATTAACAGAAAAATCATCTTGTTCCACTGTGAACAAAATCACTTCCTTATCTCTGCTGGTGACTGCTGAGCTAATCTGCAGTACAGCAATGTTCCCTGTTAAAATGTGACTATAGTAATCTCTATGGGATTGGAAATTTTGTTCCTGAAATAGTATTGCAGATCAGATATTTTGGCAAATTAAAAGCAAATATTTTCATGGAAATTATGAGGTAAAATCCTTGTATAATCTGTTTCAGCCATTCACTGTTATGTCGTTTCCCAGGATATTTATCCACAGGGACCATGTTGCTCTTCAAGAGTTTGCACAAGAACGGACCTTAAAGATTATTTCTTAATTTAAAAATTGTGTGTGTATTCATAAATCTATACTTTGCAAGATTTTTTTTTCTTGCCCCAGCTAATAACCCAGGTAACAAGTTTGCTTCAGTGAGATTTAAAGTGTTTTCCTCTAAACACATCCATCCTCCATGCTATTCCCATAAAGTTCTTCCAGCACGCCTGCTCCTCCTAGGAAACTGTCTGTTAATTCTCCATCAATTTAGCAGTAGAGGGTTTGTGGCTGATGGCCTTTGCTTGGGTGATGGCTCTTGTCTTAAGGCTCTGCCCTTTAGTGGAGCATACAAAGGTATGTGGTACTGCCAGGTGCCATCACACTTTGCAGTACAAGTGGCAAAGGGGCTACAAAACTACTTTGAGGAATTGAACAATCCCACCAGATCAGGTTAGGGTAATAGCCATCCAAGAAATCACAGCCTGCTTTGCTTATCTAGGCTATATCTTTTTTGTCCCTCTGGTCTTTACAGATCTCAGTGGATTTGTGAGCCAAAAACTTTCCACAGGAACCATGTGTGTTTCTCGGGACTACTTCTCATGTTTCTGCTCAGGTTATTTGCCCTTCCTGTCAGGAAAGCTTTTCACATTGTGATTTTAGGCTAAATGATTTGTAGAATTTGCAGTAGTCCTGTGTGGTTTTGTGAATTAGCCTCTTAGAAAGAGGTGGCCTTTGTGAACTCCTTTAAGCCTTGTGTGTACATGCATATTTGTATGTTCTCACAGTTTAAAATAAATCTATTTCCAGAGTGGAGTTTTCCCCTTTGAAACCACGTGCAGGTTCCATGAGTGCTTTGTGTCCTCATTTAGATTTGAATGGGAAGCAGCAGTAATTCAAATAGAGTGCAAAAGGGAGAGAGCTGTTGTTGGGATATGGTGGGGGTTAACCTTGTGATGGCCCTAACTCTTGACAAAGTTGGATAGTTCTTCAGGTGCAATATGCTATGTCAGATGGCCATGCCTGGGAGGTCTGAGGTTTAGAGACCACTCCGAACCTACAGTTGCTTGATTGATATCAGGATTAGGATAGAAATGACTGCAAATGACCCCTGCTGCATATGGCCTGAAGTAATCCAAGTAAAACACTTGAAATCTTTCTGCAAAACCAGTCTTCTTTTGTTGAGGGTTTTTAATTAAAAAAAAATCAGTTAGTTCTGTCCCTGAAAAATTAGTATATTATTAGGTATGGAAGGCAACATGGATTGAGTGTGAAAGACTGCAAAAATTCCCTGTCAATGGTACACATAGTATTTAAATGTATGTGCAAGGCCATACTGGAGGCGCCTCTTTGAAAGACTTGGCCCTGAGCATTATCACTTTTCTCTCTGCTTTACTACTTTAGTAAATGAGGCTAAGCTTATGAGCATCATGGCCTGTAAAAGTGTATTAATTTGAACTCTGTATATTTTTATAGATGTTGATTGCCTTTTGGGGATGTACATTCAAATAACAACCACCACAGTGATTATATTTCACTTTTTATTACTCTATACTTTTTCTTCTAATTTTGGCTCTATTTTATGCCCCTTCAATCTTTTAGTAAGGGTGGCAAATGAAGTATGAAACAACAACAACAAAAAAAATGTAGTGTAAATTCACATTAATATTTCACTCTCCAGAATTATTTTACTGAAGAATTTGGGCAATGATATAGTCAGTGCAGAATTTCCTTTTAAGGTTATCCTGTGTGGTTTTTTACCTGATGTATGAACATACTGAGACAAGAGTGAATGTCATAAATGACTTAAGAATAAATTTGGTTTTAGTTTATTTTTCATTTTGTTAAAAGTATTCTGAAGTTGTTTTTTGCATTTTCTTCAGTGTAAGTTTTTTTATCACCACTTAATCATTCTCATTTGTTAAAAAAAGTATGTCTTTTCTGTCAGTTTGCTCTTATGTAAAATTCTGTGAAAAACATCCGCTAGTTTAAAATTTAAAGTTGTATTTTTTGCATACAATAGAATCAGCATTAGTATAAAAAGAAACAACGTTTAATTTGACTTGTTTTGAATGAAATTATTATTTCATGTAATCAGATTTTACAGAGATAGAGATATCTAGTTAATTAAAAAGCGCATTTTTACAACATACATAAGAATTGTTAGGTGAAGATAATGTCAGATAGGTTATGAAAAGGATATTTGAGGATTGATTCAGTGTTATAGAAATCATCTTTTATGTTTTCCAGCAAGTTGCATTTATGTCACTGAATGAGCATCTCTACTCTGTTCCCCTAAAAATGCATTTTAAAAATCTGAAGATAATTTTTAAATGCCTCACAAACTAATGAATGAGAAGTGAAACACTTAAGTGCGTCAAGAAAAGATACAAAAGGGTCCTGTGTGCTCTGAAGTGGAAAACTTAAAATATAAAAGGTGGTTGGTGGTAATACTGAAAAAAGAATAATTGATTTAGAATAAAATTTTACTGCAGTGATACTTCACCAAAGCTTCATTTTTGTTTAAGGAAAACTTCTTTTGTGTGACTGAGCTGAATATGGATGCAGGATGATGTAGTGTGTTTCAGCTTACTAATAATGGTGTTTCTCCTACTGAGGCTTAGCCTGCCATCTTTTCATGGCAAAGTGCCTGTTGATATTCCTGAGAGTTTGGGCAATTGCAGAACAAGACATATTAAATAGTTCTTTTGAAGTTATGTGCAGAAGTAATAACATTAAAGTTGCAGAGTTAAGCACCAGAAGTTGCTTGTTCTAACCTTAATGTAGTCTTGTTGTACGTATACATTATGATAATTCTGTTCCTTGTTATACTGAAAATCTGTTTCAGATTTTCTTAAATGCAAGATTGTCATCTGTCTTTTTGCAGTTCTGTGCTCCATCTCTTGTCTCTCACATACATTGAAAAGTTAAGTACCTTGAAGAAATAACTTTCTGATCATGTGGTAAAAAGCTGTATCACAGGTGATAGGCACTGAGGGATCAAATTAACACTGCATGAGAAACAGAGCTGTCAGCAAAATGCTTTAGTTGGTGGCTTGTTTCTGTTTCTGTCCCTACAATTACACTGTGGCCTGGATAGGAGCTACAGAACTACTTACAGCTTCCCGATAGAAGAAATGGTAACTTAAGTAACACAAATTATTCTGAGTAAAAGTTGCGAAAAATGCTGCTGATATGATTCCCTGAAGGAACAGTGAAGAAGATTCATTGATTCTGTAATTTCTTTGTAGATTAAATCCCAATTACATTGTGATGACCTAATGATGGACTAGATTTGATCTATTTCAGAATTCAGGACAGAGTGTATTTGTGAGACTATTATTGTTAACAGGAAAGAGAAGAGGGGTTTTTTTTTAATTATATTACCATGTCTCAGATTCTGAGGGTTCATATTTCAAACTATTACCTGAGTTTTTAAACCGAAGTATCCCATAGTGTTGAGAGTATGATCTGTTTTCAGCTTGTAAATATGGTGTGGTGTGTGTGGCTCCTACTGAATTATTCTGAATGAACATTATTTGGTGTTTCAAAAAGAATCATTTAGTTGATAAGCCTAAATATACCTGGATTGGCTGTTTCTGAGTTGCTGTTAACATGTTATACTGGGTGGCATTTTTCTGCCATCCCATTCTCATGAGGTTATCTGCTGTTTCTGCTATGGTCATTACCAGAATTCTAGAATATAGGTCATGCTGCGAGCACCTCCAAACACTGATATTTTAAGATGGTTATGTATATCTGTATATACCTACACACATGCACAAACATATGTGTGCATGAATGTAAAGGAGCTGATACTGGATTTTGGAATTACTGATGAAAGTAGCACAAGTAAAATTGTTCTTTAAGCCACATTTTTGTTTTCTCAATACTTCTAATAGAAAATTGTAAGACACCTGTGAATGTTTAAAGATCCTGTCATGAAGTGACACTTCCCTATCTGAGAATTTCCCCCTGCACTTTCATGACAACTAAAATCTATGTATGTGTTCTTGAGTTCAGCCCTGAAGGTTCAACATCTGGCTGATGGAAAAGAAACATTTTCACCAGAGGTTCTTGCACTTGGAATTTGCTTCCTTCTGTGGGTCTGTGTCAAAACCTGACTGAGCCTGTTTAACTCGAGGCAATGGTGTAAAGCCCATCTGTTCCTTGAAACTTTTCCCTGAAGGAGCGATCTAGAGTGTATTTATATTCTCAGCTGTGGTTGTGCTTTTTTTAAGTACTTAGCTGATGCTTTTGGACTAATTTGTGGTTTGGGTTTGTTTAAAGGTGTGCTGAATGGATGTACTTTGAAAGTAGATTTTGGGAATGTTGCAGAACTTTCCTATCTTTAACTTGTGAAGACAGTGAAGAGTTCATGTCCCTGTGTACTATGACTGGAGAGATAACACTTATGAACTGCTACTGTTAAGAAGAATAAAGAATCCACTAAGATGTCTATTAAAAATACACAAAAGTCTGAAACATGAAAATGCAAAGCATTTGTAACTGAAGATCTTTGACTAACTGATTTTAAAATATCCTGTCAGTGTAATAAGTTGTTATATGTTTTAGAAAGGAAGACTATTAACGACTTTGTGGACAGTTTTACTGTCTTTGCATGTGAACTTGGAATTCCCAGTATAATTTGGTAGGAGGTGCATGTGATAAAGCAAGGTGACATTTAAATTCTAATCAAAATTTCCTCCATGAACCTTTTTTGAGTGCTCTTTGCAGACAAAAAAAGTGTACAGTTAAGTAAATGGCAAAATTTAAAAAAACCCAACAGTACTGAAATGGTGTTCTTTTTCTGGATGAAGAGATTTTATTTCTCTGACATCATAACTTTCTCTAAGTAGTCTAACTTAACACTTTTATGGGAGGAAAAGAGACTGCTGTTACGAAGGTGCTTCAAATGTTTGTATTAGGGTGAGGTTATTTTCATTTATTCTTGTAGGATGTTTGAATGAATAATTTCATTAATTAATTAAAGAAGATATTGCATCTTGTCTACATGAGGAAGCTATCAAAAACAAGCTATGGTGTGAGTTTAAAGTATAATAGCTATTCAGCACTAACTCCTTATATAAACAATTTTATTCTGCACTAGTACTGACCTTTCACAGTTTAGTTGACTGCAAAGCATGCAAGTTCCCTCCAGCCCCAAAGACAAATAAATATTTACGTAGGGAGTTACTGCAGAACCATTACTACATGATAAAACTACATTGTCAGGTTATTCTGTACTCTACTGGCCTTCTTAAAAGCATCCTTAGGACAAAGTGTAGTATTTGTGTTACAGATGCATTCCTACAGGTACTTGTATGTTGTATATGTACTTGAAGAAAAATATATAGTTTCTGAGAATTTCCATGAAAAATGTTTAAATTGCTGACAATATGATTGGGTAACATAAGTCAAGCCATGTAGAACTAGAAGATGCTGGTCATTCAAACTTGACTATGGTTATTTGTAAAATAAGTTAATAGACTCATCAACTTCAGTGACTATTTTGACATATAAGGACTAAGGATATTAACAAAATAATAGGCTTAACAGCAGCTGGTACATTTAGGGTTCAGATAGAAATCATAAATACTTCTTTTCAATAATGGTAAATAACAAAACTACATTTATTCCCTTATGTAATATTAGGTGACAAAGCTAAATGCCCCTTGTCACTGGTTATGTAGTAGGCATTAAAGATAAAAATAAATTAATTATCACAAGACCAATACCATGTCAAGCAGCTTCTGAAGATGGCCACTGTTCCACTACCTTTCTGGCTGTCTAGCACAGTGAATTGAGGCCACAAATATGGAGCCTTCACATGAGAAAAATGGAAAATGCTTGAATGCTTAAAACTTTCAGGCCACATGAACACAATAACATTGATTGTATATTAGAGTACTTAAATATGAAACACATTTTGGCTTTTCATGAGAATGTAATTTCAAATACTTCAATTTTCTTGTTTTGCAGTTTTTATCAAGTAACTACTTTTTTTTTTCAAAAGCAGAAGTGTGCATTATTTTCAGGTGCTTTGATCACTTTTTTTTTTTTTCTTAAAATTAATCTCTATGTATTTCCTAAATATACTTTCTTTGGTTCTATAATTTTCTAAGCAAATAGAAAAACTGGGATTAGAGCTGAATGGAAACAAACAGCGTTTGGAACAAGCCCAGCAGGATGTGACAGGAGCCAGAGAGGAGTGCCTAAAACTGACAGAACTGCTGAGTAAATCTGAGGACCAACTGCACCTCACCAGGTACCCCTTATCCTATTACATGCTGTAGTACCAATTTCATTCTGCTAATTTTTTGCCACAGGCTTCCCCACAGTTGTTGTAGATACTTGCAGTCATTGGCTACATGGGCAGCCCTCAGTCGTGTTAGAAGTGCAGATTTGAATAAGTGAGTTATGAACTATAATTTATAAAAGTGAATTATTAGTGTGTAGAAGAGGCAATGTTCAACTCTGGTGGTGAGGTGGCATGGTTTTAGGCAGGAAGAACAGCAAGGAAAGCTACAGCTACATTTTTTTCTGTTTAGTAGGACAAATATATTTGAAATGTTGTTTGAGATTGTAGTGTAGAGAGCACCTTTGAGCATAGGAGTTCTCAAATTAATAGCCTGAAATTTCTTCTGCAGAATGACCAGGAATATGTATATAAATGTATAAATGAACGTAATTTTTTCTGTATGAGGTAAGCTCAGGTATGTGAGGAGGGTGTTTCAGTCTGCTGCTCAGTGAAGATACAGTACAATGCATTGTATGATGAGAGACTTCACTTCCCCTGAGCATATTCCATCCTTGGATATAGTTCCCAATGTCTTTTGCTGCACTATTCATTTCATGTTTCTAGAAAACTCCAGAAGATTGACATGTCAATTATTCATTGCAACTTGAGTTTGGGTAACTGCAGAACTTTTTTCCTTTTGCCTTGGAAAATGCTATTGTCCAACTGTTTGCAGGCTTTTGGTTATGTGTGAGTTTTTTGTTCCATTGCCTTGCTCCCCTCAAGAATGAACATCCATAAACAAATCTGGCAGCTTTTACTCTGTACTTAAGTAAAGAAGTTAAGCTAGTTTAAATTTTTCATGGGGGGAAAAAAAAGCTCCGATTTTTATCACTTAACAGAAGTCTGTGTGTTTATCCAAGTCTTGTACTTTTTGGGCTTTGTGAGAATTCTGCCATTGAGTAAATGGAAATAAAATAGAGCCTTGTCTAAACTATTAAATTCAATGAATCATTTTTCTATTCAGCTAAATTTTTGTGTAATTCAGAGCACGGTTGTTTAACAGATGGAAGAAAGTACCACTCTAACAGCCTGTATTTAGAGAAAAAAATATGCTAGAGGTTAATGAACTTGAAAAAAGTTTTGGGTGAGTTGTTAAGATATCTAAAGTTTGGATTTAGCAGAACTTTATTAATAATGATTTGTTGTGATAGTTAACCAAATGGCTTTACCACGCTCCTTTTAGCAAAGGCTGATTATATGCAATAAAGCTCTGGATATCTTGGAGGAAATCTGACTAGCAAATTTATAATTTTTAAATTTTTTTTGTTGTGAAAATACTCAAAATGTAAAAATGAGAACTATTGCCAGCTTTTACATAGCAAAGTAATTAAAGCTGGATACCTAACATACAGATGATGTAGGTAGTTTTTTGATGTATGGTCTCCAACTTGGAAAGTTTTTGAGATGGAATCATTAGAGGCTGGGAACAGTATTTTGGGCAAGTAATGCTCTGTGCTGGCCCTGTTCTCATACAATTTCACAGATCTGCCTTTTTGAGACAGATACTGTACGGCCATGGCTCCTTTCACCTAGTGCAGACACTCTTCTGCAAGGTCCTGATCTCCTTGGGGTTTTTTTGGTTGCTTGGGGATTTTTTGCGAGTTTGGCGTATTTGGTTGGTTGGGTTTTGTTTTCTCTTTTTGGGATTGGGTTGGGAGTTTTTTTGTATTAACTGTGTATTCCTGCTTGGCATCTTACAAGAATTGAAATGTTTTCTATGCTGACATATATTTATTGGAAAAGTGTGTATTTTGAGGCATGAGAAAGCGGTTCAAATCTTTTTTTCTTGACATTCCCCAGATTCTATAATATTTTGGAGATTTTTGTGAGTGTCTGTCTGTTTTCTAGGAATATGTTAAGTGACATTGCTTGGAGAAGGGGGGGAAAAGAGATGAGTGATCGTTGCTCCTGATCTGTTACCTGTTTTCCCCTTGAACTTAAATTCCTAGGGCAAGATTTGAAATGCTCTCGTGTCGCCTGTTTTCCCTGCCTTGCAAAGGAAAATATCCCCTACTGAAATGACACGTGTCCTTAGCCATTATTCTTCCTCTCAGCTCACCTCCTGGCATAACAGGTTTTCTGTGCTAGTGAAGGTATAAAAGTTACATGTCTCTAGTGGCATTAGTTTTGCATTTTGAACTCAGCATGTTTTTCGTGGATTGGTACATCCATAGTTGTTGCATGTAAATTATATTCACTTACAGTTTGCCTTCTTTCATTTATTCCCTTCACCTCAAATGGCAACTGTGTCAGTGAAAATACTTGAAGGGTAGGGGTAATAGCAGTCCTATGGGGGTTGTAGACTCATTCACTGTGGCGCTTGCCAAGGAAAACAGATTTTAAGCTCTAGAGTCCTGCCTGTGGGAGGTTGCTGCAGAAATTGCACTGATTTAGTGCATCTCTTGGGTATTCTGGCCTTGGCCTCGTCTTGCTGATTCTCTTCTTTTCAGGAGAGGGCCAGCTGGTTCACTCCAAGTCTTCTCACAACACTGGAGTTGAGGAGGGCCTGTACTGCTGTTACACCATTGTGGATGGTCTTTCTGTTGCCTTGCATGACCTGTCTGTGCTGTTCTGGCAGATATTAGAGGTAGCTGAGGAGATACAGAAAGAAATCTTTGTTTTGTATGAATTATTGTATTACTAAGGAGAAAAGCTTCACTAATCTACTGATTCAAAGTTTGCATATTGTTAATAGGATTATAAAATGAATACAAGCACTTTGGATTTTAATGTACAAAAATGAGATAAATGTATATGAAAGGAATAAATGAGAGAAAACATGCAATCTGTGTCATAATAAGAAAAGAAAGTACTCTGCAGAGCAGCACTCTTCTCCAGGAGTCCCACTTCTTTGCTGTATCCTAGTTTTCAGACACTGTTGATTGATTACCAACTAAACAGCTTCTAAGTTAACAAAATGTACTTGTTAAAAATGAAGAAAAAAAGGTTACAATTAGCTATTCTAAACCATTGCCACACAGTTTAAAATTGCCTTTTCCTGTCACCTTTCTTCCTGGAGCAATATGTTGCTTAGAAATACTTGCTATTAACATGCACTTTCTGCTATTGAATCTAGTTAGTAATTCTAATTTGTATATCTTCAAAAGACTGGGGGAATACAGAACTTCTACTGTGTAGTTTTGCTTGTCAGTCATGTAACTTTGCAGATGTCACCATGGTATGAGACTGACCATGATTGTTTAAAGTTTTCTTGGGGGTTTCTTTGACCCTAGTTTCGGCTTTGAGGTTATTGTAGCAGGAGAATTTTATGAAATCAGTTCTTAAGTCAATGTTAAATTGCTCTTACTTTGGCAAGGTTAGATCTTGGCAATTAAGCTCAGCTGAAACCCTTCTTCAGAGAGTAGAAAACATACAGGTCTATTGTTCTTAGTTAATGAGAAAATAGTCATTAAAAATCATGTCAATATTCTCATGGAAAAGATCATATAAAAGATGCAAGACGTTAACAGCTTGTCCAGATCTTAGTGTGCCATCTAATATTAAAAAAAAAAAAAAAAAATCACTGTTCTTGTGTAACAGAATCATTATTTTAAAAATTCCTCTTTTTTTTTTTTTTTCTAACCCGATCTGGAGGTATTATTTGTTTCAGTTGCAGCCAGATGCAGTTCCTGTTCACAAATGCCAACAAACAAGTTAAATAAATCCTAAGAAGCAAGGGAATCATCAAATTTCAAAATTGAAATTTTATTATGCCATTGTGCATTTTCTCAGGTATGAAGATAGATAAATAGATTGCTTAAGATATCTTTTACTGAAATTCATCTGAATTCTTTTAGGAAATATAACCAACTAAAATAGAAGCAGATTTAGTTTAGTTTAAATTTTATTATTCTTGTTCACTCATATGAAACACTGTGAGAACTTCTGAAGGTCAGCTGGTAAGTAAGGAAAAATTACTAAATGAACATGTGCTTTCATGTTCAGGTGAGCCACCAACCTGCCCTAAATCCCTGTGTCACTCTCTTGAAGGACTAAAGTTTATATTACAGTGAGTAAGTGAGTGTTGTTTTTCTTGATTATGTTTTTCCCCTGTTACGTGATACTTCTTCCCTCTTTTTGACAGTGATATGATCTCTAGAAAGCAGCGTATCTAAGGACATGCCAGTTGGGTTTTAGCAGTTCCACAGTCATCCTATTGTGCATTGGTGCTTCTTGCTAGTTTCAGTGACTCCATTAAGACTAATTTCTATTACATGTACAATAAATAAATAAAGCACATACCTTTCCAGGTTAATGTGGAATTATTTAATATCTGAAGCTCTGGTGTTGAGCTGTATGTCATCACCAGTGTTCCTTGTTAGAATTTGCAGCCTGCCTCATTCATTGTTTTCCCTATTTAAGCTATATTATTAAATGATAAAACATAAACTTCCTGGTGGTTATACACAGCCTTCTAGGGAGTGGCACAATACTTAGTATTTATTGTTTGGGGTTTTTTTTTCTGTTTGTATCTATTAGTTAGCAACATGCTTAATACCATGCCTTTTCCAACAATTTTAGCACCTTAGAGTCCATCATCTATGCTAGGAAAGAGTTTTGGAGAAATGTTGTTACTAATATTAAATGACTGAGATATGCTTAATCTTCTCAGACTGACTGACTGATGAAAGGACCAATAACACTAGAATGGGGGGTGTGGGGGGAGGAAGCAGAAATGAGGTGTAACCAGTGATTGATTTCTAATTTTTTTATAGTCTGCTCATCACATGCAAAAGCATTATTTTAAAATGCAGGGATGAGTGATAACATGAAACAACTCTGGTAACTAATAAACTTTTTAGTTTCTGCTTCATATGTTTACTTTTCATTAAATTTAGGGACGGTTTCGACTATGTTGTTGTGATTCAGTCAACATTTATTTCTATCTGGTTTTCATATACAAAGGCATCAGGATGCCAGAAAATAAACTGTTAACGGAGAATTAACTTCTTTGGCACGCTTTCATACTTATCTTCCAAATTAAAGAAAATGAAATGGGCAGAAGCAGAGTGTAGATTACCTCCTTTTTGTCAAAAATGGTGGGAATTTGAAAATTAATAATAAAAAAGGGAACAGATGCAGTAACATGCCAGAGGGAGATTAATGTGGAGAGTAAAATCTGTGAGCAACAAAACTGAAGCAAACTGAATCAGTGGGAGGTGGTTGTACAATCAAAATCAGGATAAAAGAGAAATTACAAACAACCCTGCACTTGTCAAAGTAGTAGTAATGAAATCCTGACTCTGCCAGCAGCGAGAACCTGTGTTAGCACTTTGGGGTAAGGCCGGGAGCCGGGTGCCAGGTAGGAGGGCAGCGCGAGGCTGCTGGGCGGCAGCCATGGCGTGTGGAACAGATGGCGGGGAAAGCTGGCCGGGGAGGGGCTCCTTCGCAGAGCTAATCAGACAGTAACGGATAGGGCAGCTGGGAGGACTGACCACCGCCAGGCGAGCGGCGGGGCGGCCGCAGCCGTGCGCGATGTGTGCAGCGGTGTGCCCGCCGGCCACACGCGACACCTTCCAAGGTCTTTGCGGGGACGGGCCCGGGCCGGCAGCGGCGGCATCGCGCCCCCTCCCTCCTCAAAAGCGCGGGGCTCTGCTCTCGCCCTGCCCTGTGACAAGGTTACGCGGTTTCGCATTTTACCGTAGCGGTATAGCGAACGGAGGATGTGGCGAGTGAGTGACAGAAATGCGAAAGCACGTGGGTCCGGGGACTGATCCAGGAAAACGATAAGGAAAGTTCGCTCCCGTTGAAAGGCGGGAGAGCTGTAGGGTCGGCACCTTCCCACAGGGCTGGGCCCCTCCAATGAATGGAACCAGTTTTCTGATGTTTTATTTTTGCTCGGAGGAGGCACTTCCCTAGTCACAAATGAGAGCTTGAGAGGAATGAATGGAGGTCCGAGCCTTCTGATCTTGAGTCACATGAATAATTTGACTCGCTTAAGAAGTAAAGATCAATAAGATTTCTTGTGCAAGTAAGAGGTAGTCATGTGTGAGAGGATTACGGGGTCATGCCCCGCGTTGATGACTGTCAGCTTGAAAAAGAAATGAAAACAAAATTTTATCGAGGAAAGGGGGAAATAAAATCCTGAAGTGTAGCAAGGAAGATTTGACCTTTTATTACCTGGTTTTGTTTCATCACGATATGTGATACTTTTTTTAGACAATTTTAACAAAAAAACCCTACGTGTCCTGCATTTGCTTTTTGAACTTGTATGTATCTTGTCTGCAGAAGGTTTATAGCTTGGCTCAATTACCCATTTTAAACAGGGAGGGGAGGAAACATTACAGGGATTTGAAATAGGTAGTATAACATAACCATATGCTATTTATGCGGCAGTTTCTGCAATAAATCTAATTTGGTGCTGTCAAAAAAAATTAGACTTATTTGCTATAGCAGCACATTAGTAAATGATTGTGGTAGCTTTGAAAGTTGTCATTCACTCTGCTTTGCTTGCAACTGAATCTTACAGAGCTTTTTTTTTGTTCCCCCTTCCTTTTCCCCTGAGCAACTCTGTGAAAATCTGAGTTCTTTGTCCTGCAGCTGTAGAAACTGCAAATATTTTCACTACTGAAAAGAAGGGCTTGCTTTAAGGCAATTGAAGAGGGAGGTGAAAGAAAGAATAGCCTGTATTGTTAACAATCATATGAATGTATATGGAAAAATGAATAAAGTGGTGGGGGATAAATTTCTCCCTTGCCTACAGGTTTTCATAGTGCAGCTGAAATTGTTTATCTGATTATACAGCATGTAGATAAATTAGCTGCTCTGCGTTATTATAGAAGGTAAAATATTTTACCTGCCACGATAAGACCATATGCTGCTTTATGAAGACTGATACTGAGTGATTTGGAATAAATCGGTTCTGTCGTCTTCTGGCAATGCGTTGTAAAATTTTCGAAGCTGATACACTTTGTGTCAAGATAACACACAATTATTTAAATATCGTTCTATTTAATATTTTAAACATATTTAAATTATTGTAGAAATATATAATGGCCACTGATAAAATTTATAAGAGAAAGATTAAAGAATAAATACAAAATCATATGTTGATTTTGACCATTAAACTGTTTATAAATTATTATTAATTTCAAACTATTTTTTAGCATGGTTAGCAATTGTATTTATTGTCCCACAATAAATATTTCTTAAGGAAAAGACGATAATGCATTTTCTGATTTTAGTGTTAGATTCATCTAAATTTTTCTTCACGGCATTTTAACTGCAACTGGTCACATCAATGATCACATCAGGTTGTTGAGGCAGCCAAATTGCTACTCCATGTAGAGTGTGGTTCAGGAGCAGTGACAATACTTAAAGCGCTTTGGAGCGAGTGGTGAATTCAGATGAAACACTGAAGAGACTAACTGCTGTAGAAAACAAACATCTTTATAAGGTCTTTGTTTTGAGCAGTTATTATTCAGCACCAACAGTAATAAGTTTATGAGTGTGTATCAAATATTTACTTTGGTCTCATTCAAATTAGGTTTTTTATTTGTGTGACTAATGACAACAGGATAATGATTTATTTTTTTGAACCAAAGAAGTCTTTCAGATACATGTATTCAAGGCTGCTGGATTTTTTGCTGAATTTGCTACTGGGAAAATGGTTCTGATTTTTATCATTATTTCTGACTTGTTCTAAAGCTTTTCTCTCAAGTACATTGAAAGCTTGTTTTTACAATAAGCTAAAATGTACTTTTTCTGTCAGCATTTGGTATTTGTGAACTTCAACAATTTTAAAAGCTGTCTTGTGCTTTCAGAAGTATATTCAAAGTTGTTTATTTTGTGCAGTCACAGCGGTTGTTGATTTATGGGTATTTTTTCTTTGCTGTGCGAACTTCTGCTCCTGAAGTTCTTGCCTAGAAAAAAAATTCAACAGAGAACCCAAAAGTTCCTCAGCTGGAGAATTCATCCAACTTCACTTTTGAAGAGCATCAGCCTGTGGGTTGTCATTGCTGGAGAAAGTAGCTGGTGGATGGAGGGAGGAAGAAAACAAAAAAAAAATCACCTGAGCACGCCAGCCTTGGCCGCCTGGCTGCTCTCCTTCCTCAGCCCTTGTGCCGGGGATTGGCCAGGAGAGGCTGAGCTGGGAGATGCCCGTCCGGAGCGAGCAGATGAGCTGCCGTCGGCCACTTGACAGGGCTGAGCTCCTTGCCCTGCCTGTGCTGGCAGCAGGGCAAGGTTAATTGTGTGCTGCTCTTGGTTGCCCCTGTGGCTTTGGTGGTTTGCATGTCAAGCTATAAGTTTGTAGAAATAGGAGCAACTCTTCTTGGTTGGCTCCTCCTTGATGGTCAGTTGGCCTCTACAGGGCTTAAATCCCTGGGGAATTAAAGTGTCTCTGTAGTCAGGTGGGACACTGCTGTGTGCTCTTTTGGTACCAGGGTTCCTCTTCTATTTCCAGTGCGTTTGTTCACCTGCATCTTATTTCCTATGGAAGATCATAGCATAAGAAAATAATTCCTTGGAAATGGAGGGACTTATCCCCATATAAGGCATAGACCAGTATTAAGTTTTTATTCAGCTAAAATTATGCAGTATTTGTCAATGCAATTTTCATTAAAGTCAAATTCAGACCTAACATAAGTATAAATGCATTTCTGCTAATGAGATTGGATTACCTCCTGGACTTGATCCCAGAAAGCTTTACTTTAAATTCATTTTTGGTAAAAGGGTAATAAAATGGGTAGTTCATTATAATTGCTTACTAAACTTAAAATATGTATTTTATTTTTTAGTATTGTATTTAATCGTGGTGAAAGGTTATCTTTTTTTGTAAAGGTATGGAGTGAAATTGAAGATATTTCTTATTTTAGAAGACTAAGACTGTCAAGGAGGTTAGTTAATAATTCAGGAACTTTTGGTTATCAGAGTGTATTCCTGAAAATGGAATTAAATATGGACACAGGAATTGCTAAAAATAATGTATCCTGTTGACAATAAGAATTTAGTTTCAGCTCTGACAAAGAATCTTAACAATTTGCTTGAATGTAGAAGGCAGTGTTCTAACAAAGAGTTGTGTTTGTGTGTTTTACAAGGGTTGAAAACAAACAAAAAAATTTTTTTCTTTGAATAGTGTTGCATTTGAAACATTAGTAGGTAAGGCAAAAAAAACCCCTGCAGATTAAATAATTTAAAATGGGTGCTGTGGGCCACTTTAAGGTTTTATTGTAAACTTACTCATTCAACTGTTCCATTTTGTCTTTGCATTTTTAGTCAATAGCTCTGTTACAACTGTTAAAGTCAGAGTCAAAATTCTTCATTTATTATTTTTTTGTAATATGTTTGTGAGCCTTTTCACTTCTTTGCACAGCTCTGCAAAGTCCTTCTCAGACTGTGCTAGCCCTAGAAAGAAGGAATGGATGCATGTATTTGAAGAAAAACACGTTAGCTGTTGGAGTTAACAAATAATGATTAAAAGCTATTCTTTTGCTTCTTACTATTTCTCCTATACCCCGAACTGATCTTCACAAATACAGGACTGTAAAGAACTTCATCTGCTGCTGGTTAGCAGAAGTGGATTTAAATCTACACCGACAGTTCATTTGACAATGACCTTGAGGGGCTTTGCTTCTTGAAGAAGAAAGCAGAAGCTTGCGGTAAACAAAGTTCACTTCTGACAGATGGATTGAATGACAGAAAGGTTGCGAGTGCCAGAATAGCCCTGGCAGAGGAGGAAATGTTCAGTGGAATCCAACAGGAGAGGAGGTGTGAACAGGTGCAGGGTTGCTGACGGAAGGGGAACCAGATGGAAGGAGCCAGAGCCAGTTTATTTAAAGGAAAAGGCAGAAAACACTGAAAGGCTGTGCGATCAGTGGCTAAAAGTGTGCATGGAAGAAGGTAAAAATTCACAAAGCAAAACTGCACAGTGGGATATCTAGCACTTACCATAATGGTAGTAATTTGTGAGTTTCGTTTTAAAGTTGCTATTGAAATATGTTATTCCCTTACTCTTGACAGCATAAGGAAGAGATTTATAACCTGTCCAAAAAAAAAAACCACCACCAAAAACCTCAACTGTTATACTGTCTGTCCATTATTTCTAATACTGCAGGCAGTTACAATCAGGATAATACAAAAATTATGCCACAGCTAAACAAATGAATAAGAGGCATGTAAGGCTGGATTTTTTTTTTTTTTTTAGCTTACCTGTTTGTATCTAGCTCTTTTGACATGTGGGTAGATGAGCATGGTTTTCATTAGGATGTTTTTGTAAGATCTAGAGCAAATCAACAACAGTCAAGTACAGTGTAATGTTGGCGCAGTATTTCTCATCTTTTTTGCTTTTGGTCATAAGTCTGTCAGTTTGCTGGAACGTGTGGTATCTTGCTGTAGGATGGGGTAGAAATCTAGCTTACCCTAGATCAAATTCCCTGAAAATCAAATATTGTCTTTCAAATTGTCATCCTGAGGAATGCTTTGTTCTGTCAAATGGTTCTGCTTCTTCCCAAGCTGTTGCTGTGAGGCAGGAAAAAAACATTCCTCAACGACTTCTCAACTTCAGCAATAGTTGGGGATCGTTGTCAAGTTCCACATATAAGGCCTGTGGCACCTTAAGTGCAGGTTGTGTGTATGTACCTGAGGTGTGTGAAAAATGCAGGTAGGTGTTGAGCAGTCACTCACAGTGCATCTGTGATCTACTGGATCGTTCAGCTGTGCTGAGCTGATCCGGATCAGGTGTGAGCACACAGGCACTTTCCTTTTTAATTAGCTAGAGCATGCAACGCCGTGTTTGTGCTGACTTTATGCCAGCTGCAGGAAGGACAGATGATACCTGATTCAGCATAAAGCTTGCTGGTACAAAATTAACGTACCAAAAACATTGGGTTTTTGAACAAATTTAAATTGGCAGAGTGAGTTCATAGCAGATCAGGTCTCTGCATCATTTAGCTGCATCATTTTTTGATTCAATGGTAGGAGCCTGGTGGTTGGATTTACTTTATTAACAAGCTGAGCCTTGGAGTACAGTCACAGTTATTTGAACCTGGTCTATGCTGTGCTGAAAAGGCAAGTCCCTAGAGTGGCAATATATGGCTATGTCTGGCCACATGTTGCCAGGTCCTTGCTTCTGCTGACACTGGAAGACAGACATCTGTGCGATCAGGTTATTCAGGGAGCTATTCAGATTGAAAAAGAATAATTTCTTGAAGAATAGGTTGTGTGAGTGCTCATTGTTAGAGGATGAAAAGAAGCACCACACCTCTTATACTGACAATGTTTGCCTTAAATGTGTCCTGAAGCTGCATTGTAAGAGACTGCTGGTACCAAATTCAAGAATCACCGTAAATCAAGAAAATTACTCCTCTATTTTAAATATAGGGAGAGTAATTTGTGTATAAAAAACACATACCTGTAAAAATCTTCTGTGTTAGGCAATTATTTCAACATAAAGTCATTTGTAAAAGTGGCTGGTGGAACAAAGAATATTCTAGAGAAACGCGTGGAATATTGGAAGTGCTCAGACTAAGAGTTCACAAAAATCACATGCAGCTTCTATTTTGTATTTAACTGTGTGTGTCTATAGGGACTTCGGGGCCAAATAGTTCACAATCTAATGGTAATAGTCATGAGAGAATGGATGTTTACTTATAAGCTACATATCTTGATGGAAAAGCTTATAAATGTGCCCAAAAAATCAGAATTTAACTCCAAGTAAGTATATTTGACCTACTGTGAGATGTTAATTATTGTTAGAGGCACTTTTGTCTTATCTTACATTGAAATATAGGGAAGCTAATGATAATATTTGGCTATGACTTGATATGCAGAGGATTATCAAGATTGAAGTGAGTTTGTTGAGGAACTGGTCATTTTCTGGATATATCTTGAAGGTTATAATGCTAAAAGAGTAAAATCACGTGGTAGACTAGGTGTTTGCCAATCCTTACTGTTCAGTTAAATATAAAGTAAGAAATCAGTCCTTTCATTTTGTTAACTGACCTCACAGATAAAGATGTAGAAGTTAACTGTGTTCAAGATGCTTTATTTCATAGAAACTTCCATAGGAGTAACACTGTGTCTGTCTATTCCTGTGCTCCTTCAGCTTTTCATCTGTCTCATGGCCATTAATATCTCCAGTTAGTTGAAATAACTTTTAAGTTAATTTCAAGTATGGCAAGCAGAAGTAGAAATTTTTTTCACATGCAGCCATTAATGTATATTTTCTCCTGATGCCTCGGTAGGGCTTAAAGGGCAAAGTGGAAATTTTAGGCTAAAGTGTTTCATTGTTTCTGTAGACTTCTTGTTATTATATGAAGTGGAAATATATATAGAAGTTATAAAGCAGTTTTGGTGGTGTGGCTGCATTCTAAATAGAGAGATATGGAAAAACATGAGTGGGTACAAGAAGGTTATATGCACTGATTCTATTTCAGCAAAATATAGATTCTTAGAAAAAATAGAAAATAGTGTAACAAGTTGACCTTATTTGAATTCTGGGAATGGGGATACAGGTGACAAGTTACCTACTTTTGTGAAAATTGTTTCCAGCTAATTTGTCAACTTATTGTAGTCTCTTGATGAGGTTGGAAATCTGTCCAGAGCTTAATAGTTTCTTTTTTTGCCCCCCCCGAAAGTGTTTCTTTTTATTTGACGTGTTTTTATGAAATTGTAGTAGCAGCCCGGAAGAGGTATTTTTTCTAGCCTTTCACCTCAAGTAAGGTAGTGAAGTTTCATTTAGTTTCATTAACATACCTTAAATGTATTTCTACTTTCAAGCTAATTCTGTAGCACTTTCTAACTTCCTAGATCTATATTTAAAGAGCTGGGCCAATTTGAATGCTGAATTTTTTACCCCTTGACCTTTACATAACTTTTCTAATTGCTTGTAGTGCTTCTCATGGTTCTCAATTCTTCTCGTGGTTATGAGGAGAAAGCTCTGACATTTCACTATTTTAGGAAATTGTATTTCTCAGCTAACAGAAGAAACAAGATTTAAGTTTTGTTTGTTTGTTTGAGTTTTTTTGAGCCTCAGTTCTCATGAATAGGCCCACATGTATCCTGAGAAATGATGCAGTCCTTCAAATCCACCAATTCATTTAAAACTTTGGTTTCTTCAAAATTTGTCCATGCAAATATAGATTTTACTGAAGCTCACCAAACACAGTGTGCTGGCTGGGGCAGTTTCCAGAAACTTGAGCTTTCTGCTGAGAAGACCTGGCAGCCGACTCCAGAATCAGCATCCAGTCAGCTCCCAGAAACTGACAAAAAGAGCAACTCAGTGGGTAATTCCCTCAATGGGATACAGGAAGGGCAATTTTTCAGCTCCTTGGAAAGGTTTAAAGAATGACCTGATCATGATGCTTTTAAAAGATATTTCTACATAATTCTTGAGGAAGCATGTACTCCTATGTCCCTTTTTTATTTTTTTGGTGCCATAGGAACATTTATGTCATGCCTTTCTTTTGCCTTGCAAAAGCACTAAAAGCCATAAAATCCAATCCAGTGTGGTTTTAGGCAAACACTGAAAAAATCAAAACCTTTACAAGAAAAATTTCAGATGGTGAAAATATCTTGTGTTTAATGAGAGGAAACCACTAAACACTGTCCAGCTAACTCCTCGTTCAGAGCAACTGTGAGTATCAACAAGGTCTGTTAGATAAAAATTCATAGGCCTTACAAAGGAGGATAACCAAAACAGTCAGTGCTAAACGAAAGGTTACTAGAAGCTTGATTTAAAGGAAAGGGAGAAATCTTGTGACCCTGAGCCGCCTTATTGAGTTGATGCAAACATATGAGCAAGGCGCACGCTCTAGAGCTCTATTGATTTAGAAGGTTTGGAAAGCAGTAATTTAGAATTGTAGCTACATTTAAAACCAGCATGTACCTGTTTACCTGCAGAATTGCAGGTCTTACTGTGTTGCATTTTCTTACTTAAATGTTTGAAAATACTGAGATTGGATGGCATATGGTAAAACTCAGTAAACACATTCTCCATTGTAAATAGCTGAATGGGGTACTGCAGTGCTGTTAAATTGAAAGGCTGGTCTGAAAGGAGTTACAAAAGTTTTACATTAATAGAGAGAATTATTTAAGACTATTCCTGGGGAGAATGAGTTCTTGGTAAATTGGGGGTTTTTTCCATGTTTGTAGACCAACCTTTAGACTTGTCTACTAACCTGAAAATGAGCCCTTATCCTTCTGTGTATGACATACATGCAAAGATACATAAAAAATACAGGGAGATGAAGTTTGTGAAGTGTGATCTTATGCTGTATACCTTCTCTTATGACCTTTATCATTGTGTGTTTTGAATAGTGTCTGGTAATAAAGTTAGAGATAGCAAAAAATTTTCTAATGTTTCCCCTTAGAGAGTAAGTCAGGTATTGTGTCATTTTGTTTCAGCTTTTATACTTTTTTTCTTTTTATCTTGAATATGTGGTTCATTTGGTTGGGTTTTTCTCCTCCTATAGCTGAGAGAAGAGCAAGGATATGCTCTGATCTTCTGTTCTTCCTTTGACACTTAGAGCTGAAATAATAAGATAAAATAGCCTATGAGAAGGTGATTCAGAAAGCTGCTTCTAATGGGCAGTCCACTAGACTTGTTTTGTGGAAATTTTGCAAAGCAGACTACATAGAACACTGCTGAGCCTTTGTATCCAGAGTTATTTGGTCTTTAGAGCTCCTAATACATGTAGTCTTTCAAGTCCTACTTTCAGGTGTTTTAATTGATTTGAGTGATTTCATGACAGATTTTACTAAAGATACTGGGAATAAAATGCTTGGGTAACTCCTCAAAACTTTTCCAGTTTGGTAGAGAATCTTCTGCTATACATTTATTTCCAAAAATACTGGGCGAGAAATCTCGTTTCCTCTGAAAGAGCTAAGGGAGCCTTCAGCTGAGTCCTTTCTCTCTTCTGAGGTAATTTGTTGTGCAGTGGCTCACAGGGCTGGCCCACTTGGCCACGTATTCTCTAGGAAGGAGGTCTGTTCTGGACCACTGAGGCATGTGGCAAAAGCATCAGTGTTAGGCTTGACTGGTCCTCCTGCTGCCCAAGTCTGAGTGTGGGTGCAGAGTTCTAGGACTGGTCATCATTTTAACAAGTCTTGTTATTTTGGATAGCTCAAGCATTTGGGACACGAAATTCTGGCTATTCCTTAATGATTTATGAAATTCAGGTTAAAGCAAGTATATATGAAAGCTAAAATGCTTTATAGTTATATTTTAACTATAATTAATTTTAAATGAAATTGTCAAAAATAATGCTTTGATAACCGCATGTATATCACTGAACTGAGATGATTGCTAGAGTATTTTAATTTGTCCAATTAAGTTCATAGTCCTTACTAATGGGTCCATTAGCTTTTTTAAAAATGCCACATGTTGATCTCATGGAAAAATCAAGTAGTCAATGTAAGAAGCGTGGTTGCTTCAAATCATAGTTGCTTTGCCAGAAGGTTTACTGACAATCTCTAGTCAGAGGCCTGATTCTACATTAAGAATCATCCTGCTTTTTCTATTTTTGTATTTTTACTGTTACCAAACTGAAAAGACTCCTTGAGAAATACATACTATTGAGCTGTGTAGTGAAATTCAAAATTTTATCAATCTAAGTTCTGTTGGTTTTTTTTTTCCCTAGTCAGAAATAGATTAGCTTTTAGTTATGTCAAATATTACTTTTATGTCACTAGTCTTTACATACTTCCTTTTTCTTTACTGCAAAACCCTTTGGCAGAGAGTGGACTTCTCTTGTAAATGGATCTGTGAATCCACTTTCTGTTTGTTAGTGGTGAGAAAGGTGTTTTGATTTGGGGGGTTATTATGGTTTGGGGATTTATTTGTTTGTTTGTTTTTTTAATTTGATGGCTCAAATTCAGTCAGCATACTTTTATGTTAGCTTTGAGATCAGAGTGAATTTTTCCTTCAGTTGCAGCAAGGATTTTTTAAGTTTGCCAGAGATGGTGATTTTCTTCTTCCTGTGCTATAAGCTGCAGTTCACATTGCCTTTTGTTTTGTCAAGAACTTTTGAAAAGCATAACTTTGATGCACTGCAAACCAATACTGAGTTCATTGAGATATGCAAACCAGTTCACTTGAGTTAACTATGGCTCTTGGTAGTCACAATGCAGGCTTAAAACAGGCATTTAGAACTAAGATCAGTGTGGAAAACCTGTACTTCAGAACAAGGCTCAAGAAGAGCTTGAGCTTTCTCCACAATTGAGTCTTTGATTGCTTCCAACTTTATTGCGCAGAAGTGAAAGTTTCCATGAGTTTGATGTGTCTGCTTTAGTAAAACATGTTGTGAGCAATCAGATGTGCATTTCAGTGTGTTTAGTGTTTTGCACTCAGTGGAGCTAGTGTTTGAATTTGAGTGGAGAACAGGCTGGTGCAATTTAACCACTTGTCTCCTATTTTTGACCTCTATAGATGAAGTTTTTTAAAGTTCTGGAACAATTAATTTTTAGCTATCATTTCTGATTCAGAAATGATAGCTAAAAATTCTGATTACCTATGTCATCAGAATTAGTCAGTTGTAGCTTTGCTTTACATTGTCTCTGTGCTTTCCATTACTGAATATAAGAAATTCCAAAGTTTTTGTAGGAGGAAGCCTCTGATGTCACAGTAATGCTGGAGGGACTAAAGACTGTTTCCTTCTGTCTGCAGTCCATAGATTTTATTTTACTCTGAACTGTAAAAGAATTGGTTTAAGAAATTGCAATTGGGCAGACAGACAGGACAAAGCTTCTAGAACTCCCGCAGTATTTGTTGTTTGTAGCAGGAAAGCTACCAATAGATCCTGAAATCTCTTTGGCTGCCTTCTGCATAATTTATACTTTTTTTTTTTCTCCATATATATGTTGGGGAAATTTCCAGTAGGAAGATTGAACTTAGAGAGCAGGTTCAACTCAAGGTGTGGATGAAGGACTTGCCACTCTGTTTAGACAGATTTGGCTCCAGGATTTTTTTTTTTTTTTTTTTTTTCTCCTGAGCAGTTCTAAGCATCTCAGATATTGCTTTATGTGGTACTGGATGTGTTTTAATTACAAAATCTTCTAAGTTCTAAAAAGCTGCTTTTCTGTGTAAGAATTATCTGTGTTTTCCTAGTTCTACAACTGAGCTTTTATGCACTGTATAAATTCCTCTTCAACCACCCCATACATACTTCAGCCATAGGGCATTCACCACAATTCCATGATTTCTGAGCTCCTGCTAGCTTGTTCTATGCAGTAAGTGACACAGGTGAGTGGTTCTTTTGGTTGGGTCCCCTACACAGGAGAGTGTTTGTGGTGGCAGTAGATTCTCCATTTATTTTGACTCATGCTGGTTAGCATGAGTTCATCGTGAGGAGCCCTAATGATGAGGAATGGACCTTCACAGGTTTGCCTTGGTAGCTTGAGCTTTGCAGCTTGCTGCATGCTGAAGGTTACCTCCAGCAGAAGGCCAGCCAGCCAGCTGTGTGCCAGATGACTGCACAGCACCCAACTGCACAAAGCCATCTCACATGAGAACTATTAAATAAAATACTGTGCTACTGACACTTTCTTTAGCTGAAAGTGTCAGAGGAATGTGAGAGTAGCTAGTGGTTTCTTTTTCCTTTAGTTTTTTGAGCAATCCAGTGCTTATAACGACTTTCTGAAGACAAAAAACATTTGTAAAATAAAGGGCTTTGCACAGACTGGTTTCCAACAAATACGGGAAAAATATTCTTAGTAATGCTTTCCATATTTGGAACTTGCACTGAAAAAATGATGGGAGCATCACTCCTTAGGATAGCCCCAATATGATCACAAAGCAATTCTGAGAGTGATGTGATAAAGTGCTATTCAATATATGAAATTTCCTTTAAAAATGTGCTTTGTTTCCTTAACGCTCTAATATTTTTGCTATCTAAACATATTTGCTGTCTTACCTCAGAAGAAACTGCCTGTGATTTCCAAGGGAGTTTTGCCTAAGGTAGGGCTTGAAACATCAGGACCAGGAATTAGTGTAATGTGACCCACCATTTGTATTGCTTTGGGGTAAATTTGAGAGAGAAGATTTAACATTGTGTGTGTCATGCTGAGATATTGCAATATCTCGGATGGGTTATTAGGCTCCAATCCAAAGGTTAAGTGCAGCAACCACATGAGATGTGGCTTTATCCTTACATGATCTGTGCCCGTGTTCTGTTTTGTAGTCTTCTGAAATAGGTAATATCCCTAGATAAAACATGTTTATAAGACTTTTTTGAAGCCTATCCCAAGCTATTAAATGTCATTTCAGTTGAAAGGTGTTTGCTTATGTCATTTGAAATCTAGAAATCAGTCCTTGTATGCGTGAACTCACTGACGTTTTAAATGTGGATCCCAACATGCACCAGATAAATATTCACGACCTTTGGGAAAGTTTAGATCTGAATTTGTAGTTCAAGCTCTTTTCTAATTTATATGCATGTATCTTTTTGGGGTTTTATTTTCCATGCTCTTTTTGCTTGGCTTGCATTAAATAAAATGCTTCAATGGAGTGTGGTAGTCTAGCATTTGTTTTGCCTCAGGAGTGGATTGCCTCATCTTGCATATCTGGTCAAGTAAATTGCTCTCTTGCCTGCATACTTCAATAATAGTCCTGGGCTTTAGACCTTCCTGTACAACCCCCCACTGAGCAGAACCACAAGGGGCTGGGCCTGTGTGGTGCTAGCAGTCTACTCTATTGTAATGGATGCATTCATCTCCTATTTACATAAATTAATAGTTGAAACTTGTTTGGTTGCTTAAGAAAACTCATTAAGCTTTCAGAGTAGCGGTATCACGAGCACTGTGCAGTCGCTCCCATTGACTTATCTCCTGCTGATTCACTGGGAACCAGTCCATCTCAGGGTCAGGTCCCTAAGCTTCATCGCAGAATTAAACAAATAGCATTTAAAAGAAAATGCAAATAATATGTTCGGTGCAAAGTGAATGTTGGTATGCTTCCTTATGAAAAAGAGGTCGTGTTAAAATTCTTTAAAAATAAAACCCTATTTTTGTCTGCAGGGCCAATATTCTCTCAGGAAATAGATCATACTTTTTATCCATTTTCTACTAGTCACTGGAGAATGTTTGACATTGTAAAAGAAAGGTCAGTGTGCATAACCTGAAGTGGGAGGAGAATGTTTAATGTGAAAAGCTTGGCCAGATTTTTGTTATTACTACTATTTGAATGTTCTGTTTTACCCTTTTAATTTATCTTCTTCAGTATATGATTTTTATTATTCTTTATTTCCTATTTGTTTGTTGTTTTTTTTGTAGATTGGAGAAAGAGAGCATTCAGCACAGCATTTGCAATGAAGCAAAGGCCCGAGCCCTTCAGGCCCAGCAAAGAGAGCAGGAGCTGACACAGAAGATGCAGCAAATGGAGGCCCAGCATGAGAAAACTGGTAGGTGGTAGGGAAAGATTAGAGCCTGGGCACTCACTCACAAGCCAGGCCCACGCCTTACTGTGAAATGACATCAGGAACACCTGTAACCTTTGGCTGGCCGAAGGGAGCAGATGCTAACTACACCGGAGATTCCGAATTACATATTAGTTAGCGTTTAAAAGAGAAAATGGAAAGTATTGCCCACTGTCTGTTGATTTCAGAGTGCTGCTCTCACATCTGCTGCACCATCTGGATTATGAGTTTATTTACCTGTGTTCAAGAAACGTAAAGCTGAGAGAGACCACAACAAAGTAGAAAAACAAAGGGCTTGTTTTTGGCTGGATTTTCAGGCACACATGTTATATAAAGAAAATAGCATCAGAAGCTCTGCGGGAAATGCTCTGAGCTTACAGTTAAAGTCTCCTGAATAGCATTGAACAGTTCCCACAGTACACACATTATAGCTACTCTAAAAGCTTAATGAGTTTGCTTCGGCATCCAAACTGGAGAAAAGCTTTAGCCATTAATCGGTTCTTAATTCACTGTCGCAGCTGGATGTAATTCACTGGCTCCAAATTGATATGTTCCTTTATTTAATCTTTGCAGCCTCAAACATTTTTAGCATTACCATGTGCCCCCCCCAACATCCTCAATCTAGAAGAAAGATGTTTAATCCCTTGCATACTTCAGGTTCTCATAATAGGAGACTTCATTGCATTGACTGAGCCCATCAATAACATCTAACTTTAATCTGGAGGTAAAATGGGTTTTCCAACAAACAAAAAAGATTTTTTTTTTTGTATTATGAAGTACTGTGCCAACAACATTAGTAGAATTGCATATTATAAATAAACAAAACAAAAAAGAATTCTTAAGAGATGAAATCCACAACCCATGAGCATGGAAAGGAGGAGGAGCTTCAGCTGTTAAAGAACATGATATACTTATGTGTTTAACAAAATACCGTATTTACCCACCAGCCATGCAATATTTTTAGGAAAACTGTACAACATATATTAATTATAAGGACTATTGGATAATATGTAAGTAGCAGGCATGTTTATATCTCCTGTTAATTTCCCCCCTTTTTTTAGCATTATCACAGTATTAGAGGACGTTTCCATGTGTTCAGGGAATGCAAACAGCTACATTATGGCCACTGTCTACACTTAGAGGAAAAGAAGCTCTCAATAATTTTTTCCTCCTTTAGCCAGCACATCTGCATATGACCATGTGTAATTTTGCACAAGGGAAGTGTAATTTACCCTCCTGGTGCATAAATTGTCCCAGTATACAAAAATGGAACAATGTTATGTCTGGGTCTGTTTTTATACGCCTCTAGTAGGATTAGAAAATTATAGCAATTTATAGTGTCTATAAAGAAAACCTTGTTTATTATGACCCTAGACACATACAAGGAATTTGGGTAAGAGTGGTCGTGCTTTCACTGATTTTAAAAGCAGAAATCAAGAAACATAATTTTGCAGTATATTCCTTTTGAAATAATAAAGATAGCTGTATTCTAGGTCATGAGTTTAGGTGCAGTGCAAAATGATAGTAACTGAAAATTACTTTATAAAATAGCTTCAATTGTCACTGGGCAGTAAGTCTAAATCCTGTCATTTGAGAATAAAAAATTACATTATTCCTAGTAAGCTCAGGACACAGCAAATAAAAGAATTGCTGTTTTAAGGAGATACTGAAATGAGTCTACAGTGTGAGCATTTGGGTTGCTGGTGTATCCTCTGCACCAGTTGAGCAAGCAAAAGTCTGCTAAAGCATGGCTTGCCAATTTTATTCTTCCTAGAAATGTCAGTGAACTTCTAGCTAAAAAGCAAGCCCACCAGATTAGATATCTATTCACAGTGATTCTTCTCTTACAAGACCAGATTCAGTGGCAACATTGCTTTAACACTTTAGCTAATTTTGACATAGAGCCTTAATTTGGAAAGTGATGATGTCCAAGTAGATGAAGTTTAAATAACATTTCAAGACTAGAATGAACTAGAAGAAAGAAATAAAGAATATATAAAATTGTTTCTATGTTATCTATAAATTTATATAATTGCAATTTTATAGTATCATAATTTTGTGGTTTCTAGTAGAAGAAATGGATTCCTTACTGACCTCCCAGAATACATTCATAGCAAAATTAAAGGAAGAATGTTTTGTGTTGGCAAGGAAGTTGGAGCAAATGTCAGAAAAATACAGGTTAGTATATTTTTCTGAACTTGACCTTTTTATTACTAGGACATGCTTCTTTATTTTTTATTTGTATTTTAATATTTATTGTTTTTCATTTTGTCCCAGGTGTTACATATCATATCAATGTAATATGTGCCCCTTAAGAATTCAGTATAATATATGCCGCTTAAGATTATGTTTCTGACTATTATTTCAAATTTCTTGAACAATTCCAATGTAAAAAATTGCATAGTATTTCCTTCCTTAATATGAAGAGTAGAAAACTGTTTAAAAAGCTACAGTTCATCTAAAGTTGTATGAAAAACGCTAAAGATTCAGTGATGTCAAAACTGTTGTCATTTTAATTACTTAATTAAGGTTTTTTCACATTACTACACTACACACTGAATATTGTCTATAAAATAATTGTCATCAAAATTCTTGTGCGTGATGCTCTGATTCTGCTGCTGCTTGTTATCAATCAATAGCAGATCTAAGTTCAAAGCTATTAAAAACTGAGGAAGTGGGCAAAACCTGGAAGTAATAATAATATAAAGAAATACAAAGCCATGGAGGTATCTATTTGAAAGTTCTATAAGACAGAACTATTTTCTAAAGGAAATATGAATTTTGTAGTTCTTTAGTAGCAAATAATTTGATTTTACATTTTTAAATGTGAAAAGAGTATCTGTTGAAACTTTTTTTGGGTTCATATTTAGGGTGGTAAACTGGACTTCAGTGGAGACTGGGCATTCTGTAGGTTCTGTGAATTGCATGCAAAATGAATTTGGTAATTAAGGCTAGTATTCATCTTGTGGCCGATGGGAAGTAAAGAAAACACTCAGCAAAGATAAAATTGGTTTTCAAGACAGGATTCTTCTTCTGCTGAGTGGATTTAAACATCTTCTGGAGGTAATGTAAAAGAGGCAACACTCACTCAGAGACTTACCCCAGTACCCTCTTCCTAGGAATGGTGAAAGGAGAATGATTTATGTAGATGACAGACATATATATACATAAATATATATATATATATATGTCTGTAATAAATATATGATGCTTCCCACTGGTACTGCCTCCACTGCCCATCTTACTTCCCACTGAATGTAAAGTGTTGACTAGCTGTTAAGTGGCTGAATTTGGGAGATGAATCCCATCCAGAGTGTTTGGGGAAGAAATGATAAACTTGAGAGACTGTAAGCAATCTTCTCATGCAGATGTTGTGAGGGATACTTCAGAGAGAAGCAAACAAAATTTTTCCTCTGAAAAAGCAGAGCTCTTCTTCTACGGTAATGCAAAATCTAAATGGATTCAAATCATATTATTATTCCAGCAATAAAAAAGCACACAGACTTTGTTGCTAGAGCTCACAGTCACAGACTAGTAACTGTAAAGGATGAAGGAAAGACAGAAAACATACTGTGAAAACACATTATTCTCTGAAAATAAATACTAGAGATTGCCAAGTGTTTCTCCACCTAGCAGCATTAGCTGACTATGTCAAGGACCTGAAAATGGGAAAAGGAGCCCTCTTGCATCTCCAGGAAGTGGTATTTTTTTACAAAAGAAACTGTAAGGAAGAATGCATGAAAGTGGTTCTGAGAAGTGGTCCTAAAATAGCTTGAGCTTGCCTTCATTGGAGTGGGAGCTGCTGCAGTCAGTAACAGGGATAGAGAAATAGGTAGAGACAAAATAAGGAAGGTAAAAATGAGAAGAGCAAGGTGGAACTGGAGATGGTGGAAAATGACAGACTAATATAAATGGCTTCACAAAGTGATGTCATCGGGAGATAAGATCCAGAATCAGATTATTTTAGCCAAGTTCTAAATGCATGATTGGCGTGTATCTCTCAGTAGCACCTCTCTGAATGGCAACCTTCAGCTCATTGTCGCTCAGTGTAATGTAAAACCACATTCTGGGACAGAATAATGTAGTTTTGTCTTCTGGAAAAAAGCAATAATTTGGGGAAGTTTACTTAGTTCTTATGTACATTAATAAAAGCAGATCACAAAGCAGCAGTGTGCCCTATTTTCACAGAAAATATTTTTCTTTTTTTTTTTCCCATATTTTTGACGTTACTGTAAACTGAATTTTGGACCTGGATGTGTATTTTCTTGCTGTACTTCTAGAATTTTTGTGCCTTAATTTCCATGGGTTTAAGAAATAACTGTATGCTACCAATACCATTACCTAATTTGAGGAACACTCAAGCTCTTTTAATAACAGATGCAGTAAGTTTATTTAAATTTTATTTGGTTTAATAGGAAGTACCCATTTGTAATAAGAGACATTTCAAATTTATCTGTGACAACTACATATTTCTGCAATTTCTGTGGAATGCATCTGAATGGCACATATTTTTTATATTTAATGCAGGTTTTCTGAGAAATTTAAACTGAAGTTTTTGTGTTTATATGTAAGCTGGAACCATTTTTTGAGCTAGTCCCTACACAGAAAGGCGTCAGTAAGACAATGTCAGACAAATTATAAACCCCTCAAGCTGTGCAGAAAGAAGATGGTGTCTGTGAAGGTTTTCGTATGCATAGGCATGTTTAAAAATACAGCCCTTTGTTGATTTCTTCTCTGTTTCTCTCTTGTTTTGTTCTTTTTTTCCCTCAGATTGTCACTGTCTGAGTTTCTAGGTTGTAGATTAATGCTTAACACTACCCACTGTGTATTTGTGATTTGCGTTTTGTAATTAAGGGGAACAATGGGAGTCCATTGGGTCTCGTTATATATAATGGTTGGTTTAATTTGTTTCACTTCTATCTTGTTAATTGTAAATTGATCATTAAGATTTGAATTCTAATCTGTCACCAGGGTTGTGAGTATTGAAGCTAGAGCAATGATCCTGGTTTTAATCACTGATGATGAGAAACAAATTTTATAATTTTGGTACATATTGCAGTTCATATATTTTAACACTGTATTTTATGGTGTTATAAATATTGTTAAATGACTTTTAGTGTAGTTTTACTGTTTGGACTATAATGTATAAATTATATTACTGGTTTGGCAACAGTAGGCATCCAACTGTGTGAGTTTAATTGAAGTAAAGAACACATACCCGGCTGAACTATTTTTCTGCATGTTTGGTTGACTGCAGTCGTTGCACTCAATACCAGGAGTGAAATGTTTGTTGAAGGTGGCTGTATGAAGATGGGGAACAGTCTGTCTGAAGGTTCAGTCATTAAAATTAGATGCAACAATACTGCATCAGCAGAAAATATTTTAGAGTGTGTATTTAATTTCTGTGCAAGTAAACAATTGGTTTTAAGAGCAGGAAAAGGCAATGTTTAAAAAGCACTGTTATGCAAAGCCTAGTTCAGAGGAGTAAAGGCAGCATTGCCACCTTTGTGTTCAAAAATCAGCTCATCCTAAAGATACTCTAAGATTGACTTTGAATTGTGATGATTTAACATTTCCTCTTTTTTTGCCTTTAGTATTTAAGTGTTTTGGAGGCTAACTTCTTTGGGGTTTATTCCAAGATTCTTCCAGCAAAGATGGTAGATCAAACCATAAAGTTATTTTTAAATAGAAGTTGGGGTAGTTAAATGGATCCAGAAGCATAGAGGGAGTTTTGTTGCTGTTGTTCCTCTTGCCCCCATCAATTAGTTTTGATCTAGTGACAAGTAAATGAGATTTGGCAAAGTCTATTATGCATCCAGTTACAGGCATACATTTTACATTTTCATGTGATGTTTTAGCTTTGCTCTGTGCAATTTCAAAATAATAGTGATTTCATACAGGTCATTTGAGTGTATCAGATCTCAGAAGCACACACAGGCCCCTGACTGCCTGACTTGTGGGGCCAGCTTGAGTCTGCAGAAGTGCCCCATCCTGCTGAGTTCCGCTCTGATGGCAGCACTCCAAATGCCTGCATGCTTCAGTTTCTACTGAGTCCACCACAGCTTATTGCTCACTGTTGGACCCAGAGTAGCTCTGGTGGAGCAACATCAGCACATCCATGCTGTGCCCTTTAGTTGCACAGGATCCATCAGACACAGTAATTAGTGCATAGGTTTCTTTAATTTGCCTCTGTTTTCGGCATTATGAGTGAATTATCTCTGAAGTTCAGTACTGTGAACAAGTGCTTTGACACTTAACCCCTCTCTCTTTCCCTGCTATGATACCTTGGGAGCAGAGTAGTTCAGAAGCATTAACACAGGACTCCTCCTGCCTCTGGCTGGGTGGAATTCCTATTCGTATATAAATGTGCTATAGCATTCAATGAAGTTATTAGGCTTTTATTACAATTACAGTGGTTTGGAGATATTTTTTAACCTATCAATGTGTGAAGTTACTTAAATATCACATAGAATTAGCTGTCTTATCTTAATGATTGGAAACTGAGGTGGATGAAAGGTGTGTTTAAAGATGCAGAGGGAATCATTGACAAGTGATGATAGAAGACACTTAGTATGCAGTACTGTATTTGACTGGTGTTCTCTCTTTAATGCCAGCACACATGAACCTTTTCACATGGACCTAACTATTCTGTCCTTCATATGTGCTGTCCTTCAAAACTTCACTGTCATTTAATACATGAGTCTTGATGGTCAGACTCTTAGATAGTTACATGGAAAGGACATTGTGTAAATAATGTCATATTAGAATTTTTTTTTCTGTATTTAACTGTAATTACAAAAGATTATGTTTAACAAAAGGTGTTTAAGGAAAAGACAGCAGTTGTAATGTGCTTCAAAGCATCAGGCATTTAGAGCTCTGTTTTAGAGACTGGAGATTATGGTACTCATGCTTTTAATTCATTCATCACTTAATTTTGTTTCATTAATTTTAATTTTCAGTAGTGTTTTAGTTTTGGTTGATTTGAATTACTTGATCTTTCCAGAATGACTTTGGGCACCTTCAAGTGTGATGGATAACAAGATGAATAACTTGTAAAGCTGAGGCTTTTATCACCTTGAAAGTTGCTTCTGCTGTTTCCATGAATGAAACAGTCACATAAATACAGAAAAAGAAACAGGATCTCCCAGTTGGGAAACCCTACAAATGTGATAATTTACAGTATTACTACATGGCAAATGCTGTTGCTGAATTTTGCTAGCAAAAAAGGAACGCAGAATTGACTTTAGTCCTGTGTCAGGTCTCTTTGAGCTGCTCTGCAGTGAACCTTTTCTTTTATCCACTGGTTGTCTGTCTTACAGCATCAGTATCGAGTACAGACTGCATTCACATTGTGTGATAACAGTTGGTCCAGCTGGCAAGGCTTTGTTAATGCTGACATTTAAGTTACTAGTATTTCTGTAAAATGATTGGTGGAAAAATTCAGTTTCTGCTACCTTCAGATAACATCCTGCCCACTATTATGTACCCATCCAGGAAACTCCTGTGCACTGAAGTTTGATATACAAATCTATCAGCACAATTTTGATGTATTTGTGTGTGATCTTCCTTAATGGAGCTGTAACTCTCAATCTAAATTCAATTACATACAGTCTTGGTCCAAAGTTTCCCTTGCTAAGTTCTTTTAGATTCACAGATGATACGATGCATTGTTCTCTATTTAAACATGAAAAGATCATGTTGTCATTTCTAGATTTGACTTGTCAATGTAACAACATGTTTTTGAAAGAGGAGTATTCCTTCCTCCCTGCACTTTGTTGTATTTTTCAGAATGTCAGTTGTTGTTGCATTCTATAACAGCCAGGAAGGTAAAGTATATTTCTGCTGTAATTGCAGCATATTTAAGTTTATGATTTAAAGATATATCTGAAGCTTTTTAACCTTGAGATATGAAGTGGCAGATGCCATAAATCAAATTTGCTTGCTTTTGATTCGTACTTTCTGATGGTATAGCAGATTCTGACATGTTCTCATTAACCTTTTCCAAAGAGTTAAAGTTGTACAAGTGCATAATGTATATTTTATCACAATTTAATCTGAGGTCTTTTCCTGATATTAAGAAACAGCTCATGCCTGTTTCTCCATGGGCTGATGGTTAGAGATGTAGCAAGTAGCAGTCCCAGGTCATTCATGGATCTGGTGTCTCTTCTCACCCGTGAAGAATAAGAATTGCTTAGAAGTGACTAATATTCTTAAAGGCTATGCTGAGTTTTATGTAGATTAATGTGTGCCTGTATGATTTATCCCTTGTTTCTTAAAGTTTTGTTAGTTTTCCTCCTAGTGAGGCTTTGGGTTTTTGGTTGGGCTCGGGTGTTTTTTGTGGGAGAGGTCTTAATGGGGGTTTTGTTGTTGATTTTTTTTTTTTTGTAATCTGTGCAATGTCATTTTAGACATAGGAGGTTACTAAAGTTTCTAAAACAGTACAACTATTGAGAGTTCAACCTGTAACAGTTGAGAGTTCAATGTATAAAGTGGAGTAAAGGTTGAACAAGTAGCTGTTTTTTTTAAAACTAAATGTTAGCTTTTTCTAATAAAAAAATTGAAATGTGTTTTCAAAATGTTAACCAAATTCTTGCTTAATGAGTATGAACTTACATTTATTGATCTTACTTAACAGCAATGCATAATGCCAAATGGCATGCCTGTTTAAATTAGGCTGAAATTAGTGTAGCCAACCTATAGCTGAGTGTTTGCCACCAGCGTATTTAGAAGGTACCCACCAGTATCGTATTCTTTTGTCTTAAGATTTTCTGAAACAGCATTTTGTTTCTGTAAGTTCTAGTAATAGCTTGCTTATGCCTTACATATATGTATGAAAGTTTATAAATGCTGAAGCCACATACTGATGGCACACTGCAGGATGAAATCTGACAACATCCATCATCGCTTTGTTTTACTTCTGTAGATCTGAAGTCAACCAGCTTAGTCAGGAAAAAGAGTATCTCCATGGCAGATTGGAGAAGATGCAGAAACGGAATGATGAATTGGACCAACAATGTATCCAGCATGGGAGAATGCATGAGAGAATGAAGTCAAGGTAGGAGGTCCTGTTAATCTGTCAGTATGTGATATGCTCAGCTCTACCAGTCGTGTTGTGTAAACATAAAAATGACACAGGGTTGTGTGAAAGTAATATTCTTTTCTTATCAGATGACCACTCTTCCCCCTCCCCAACCATTCTGTCAAGTTCTTTTTTTTAACATCTTTTGCTTGTGCCATTTTGGATAAATAAAAGGAAAGCTTGAACAACATAGTCTTCCAAAGAATTTAAACCTAGTGCATATGTGTGTGGGCTGCTTCGGCTGTTCTCTGCTCTAACTTGTATGAATAGTCTTACCATACTAAAAGAAAAAAAAAAAAAAAAAAAAAAAAAGCAGGGGGAAGCTAGGGAGGAAGTAATTCAGTATTCAGTGATGTGAATTTAGAGTACAGATGTGGGTTCCATTATGCCATGTAATAGTTGTATTTTGGGGGGTTACCATCATTTAACTTGTATAAACAGTCAAATCTTACTGAAAATAGCAGTAAGCAGAGAAATACTGACAATTTCCAGGCACCACTAGCCTTTCAGAGAAGCAGTGACTTCCTCAGGATGAGCTGGGAGCAGCTGCAGCAAGACTAGTATGAAATATTTCCACCAGTATCAATTAACTGTTCTAGCCAGAGTATCCAGACTGATAATGACTTGTGCTGTGATATGGATTAGACTTCCTCAAAGATCACTGTGGAGTCCTTTCTTTTGGTTCCAGAAAGTTCATCTACGCTTTCTTGTTCTGTTTTCCACTCCACATTAAGTGTAACAGGCACTGGAGGGAGTTTTGACATGCTTGTGGAGGTAGAGGATGAAGTAAAGAGGAGGCTGAGAGGCAACTCTGCAAATCCAATTGTGCAGGCTCCCTCTAGTCAGTAGTCAAAGGGAAAATGCAGTTTAACTTTATTTGGACTAGACAGCCCTTACTGGGAAAAATTCTCTTTGCTTTTTTTCATCATTGACCACCTGAGAGGAGCAGAGCTTGCATGTATTAAGGCAGGCAGTCCTGTATCCTCATTTCTTTAAAGCATTGATTTTTAATTTTTTTTTGCTGCCATCTTTACTCTCTGACTGTGATCTTCTTTCTTGCAAGCACTTCATGTCTTCATTTCAGTCATCCAGAACCACTTCTTTTTTCTCTTCCCTTTCAGATTTCTGTCTGTACCTCATCCTGTTTTTCTGTAACCTTGGATTGTCATCATCATTTATAGCTGAGAGAACAAAGAAATTCAAAATGCTGCAACTGCACCCCTAATCTGTGTAATCACACAATCTTTCCATTTGTCTTGCCTCCCTTTCGATTTCTTCAGTTGTGGTAGATTCTTACCGTATGTAGGACTGAGGATTCGAGGTTACTTTCAGGAGAAAAAAATTTTCCCCTCTTTTTCCTCCTATCTGCTTCTCTGTAGAATTATGAGTATCTAGTAGAATTTAAAATGCTTTGCAACCTTTCCTCTATCTATTTTTGTAAATAAAATAGATCTACTGGAAAATGTTGCTCATTCTCTGCTGCAGCAGCAATGATTATACACTAGAAAAGACTGAAAGCATTAATCCAGAACACAAAAGTGGTTTGAAAGCAGAGTGGTCATGCTGCAGGCAATGCCTTACCTTCTGCTGCTGTTTTGCAGACAACAGAGAAAACAGGGCAGTAATAGCATTTGTCTTATTTAATATTTTAGAATGTGTAAATATGGCAGAGATTATCAGGTGTTCTAAACATGAACAATACATTTTACCAGCATTTTAAGAGACGACTCTTTTAACATATTTTTAATTGTCATCTTGCACTCTATGTAAAATCCAACTAATAAGTGAGAAAACTGATACTCTAAACTGCTTTTAAAAAAATCAGTGTAATCTAATTTTAATTTCCATGTGAAAACTGTAGTAGATTTTCAGGATGAATTCCAAATACTGTAAATTGGTCATGAAGTTTACAAATGTAGGTGAAGAAAAGCAGAGGGAATAACTACTCCAGCAAATAAATCTCCCAGTTCCATATATTTATGTTGAAAGATTTTCACTGAATAAAACCAGTAATTTTTCTCTTCTGTTTTTGAAAATAGAGATCTGACTATGCTACTTATTAAAAGCAGAACAACAAACAATGATAATGTATTTTGCCTCAGATTTTCATCCATAACTTAGATACTAATAATCACAGCAAAATACTGTTGACGATGGTTACTTCTTAACACATTTGTTTCTCCCTTGTACGCAGCTACAAATAGCAGTGGTCTTTTTGCAACACAGTCCCACAAAGTGCATTCTGACCTAATTTTCCAGCTGCTGTTTTTCTGGATCTTCAGAAAATTTCTTGTATTAAAAATGATTTTGGCTAAACTTGGAACCTAATATTTGCATTTTCATAATAAGGTATTGTGATATTTGCTTGAGAAGAAATCTCTGTTCGTACTTGTTTTATCCAGGGACAGTAGGACAGGCTCTGATATAACTGTTTTGTGGAAGAAGCTATACCTAATTGATCAGTAGAATTTCTTTGGAGCAAAAGTAGTTTGGCAGTCATCATAGCTGCACTCCTGAAAGTGAACAAGATAAGTGTTTTAGTGCCATTGCTATCTGTGTGTGTATATATGCTGCAAATGAACATAGTCCAAAATTAAATAAGCAAATTTCTAAGAAAGAGATTAATATAGGTTGCAGTCATTAAACAGGATATGGAATCAGCCTTTTCAGTGTAATGGAAATATCCTTTCAGTGTGTTTTTACTCAGTGAAGTATGGCATTAAAAGAAGTAGATGTCCATCTTAAATGGTAGAGTTGCCACATGCTGCTGAGGCAAATTTAACAGAAAGATGTACAGTTTGCAGGACTGAGGTGACATGTTAAGAGTCCAAGTGAAGTTGGTCATCATATGTAACTTCATGGATATGAATCTTCCAGAAATAAGTTCTTGTCTGTTATGTAGCAGAGTCCATTTTTGTGATTTTTCAAACTCAAAGCAAACTCTATTATTAAATTCTTCAAATTCCCATTCTGGAGATTGGTGTTCATAGTAGAAATTAGCTGATAGTAGAAAGTGCAGAATTTCTTATAAGGCAGCTTTAAAGGTAGAAACTAGTCAAGAACAGAAAGAATATGCAGCAAAATGAAAAGGTTTCTATCTTTTGGGGTGGTTTTTGGTTTTTTTGGTTTTTTTTGGGGGGGGGGGTTTTGGTGGGGGGGCGGTTTGTGTTCCACGCTACATAATTTGATTAGATTCCAGATGAAGGAAAAATTCAAAGCCAAATGAATTGGATAAATGTCTGCATAAAATTGGCTCATTCTTTCCTTAATCTGTTTTCAAACTGAATTACCAGGTATGCATTTTCACCTCTGTAGTTGGACCAGTTCTGTAAATGCAGATCCACTTTCTCACAAGCTCTTTTCTCTTCCAATTCAAGAGTAAGAAGAAAAAGACAAGAACCTGCCTAGATCTATTATTGTTTGAACATATTTATGAATAAGTATTATTTGCCCAAGCTGTCATGAGTTAGGATTTCATCAGGCTGTTTAAGCTTTCCCTGAACTTATTTAACAACTCTTATAGTACAAGGTTCAACTATGTCTTTACTTTTCTGCATCTGTTCTTCACGTGTAACAAGCATTTGATTGTAAGTCAGCTATTTAGAGGATTGCTTCTGTGGACAGCCAGTGTTTAAAATTGGAAGCATTTAGTTGTGTAGCTTAGCTCTTTTTCTGTACATTTCCTGCTGAAGACCCAGGTGAAATGTGGAAATACAGCAAACATGGTATAGTATCTTCAAGCAGGAGAAGAAAATCCTAGGCAATTTATTTCTTTTTTCAAGATGAGCCAGACATGCCTTTACTTTTTATCAAGAAGTTAAAGGGGAAAAAAAAGGCATTTGAACAGTTGTTTATATGAAATATAAGGCTCTTTTAAAATCTTTTTAATAAAACATAAATTTAGAAGCTTCTAATGAGATTCTTTCCAAACATTTTTCCAAAGTTAAACATATGGAATTTAGGGCTGTGAATTTTCTCTCCGATTTTGTGGTTACAGTTGATATTACTGTAATTTGTGCCGTAATGTGTGTGATCAATGTCCAAGCTGTATAACAGTAACAGTAACAATACATTTTATGCAAATTTGTGGGGGGCTTTTTTGTTGTGGTAGCTTTTTGGAGGTGACACTGTTAGATGTATTTCGACTGTATTTTTGCTAGCTAAAGTTAAAAAGAAGAGCCTACAGGACTGGCAGTTTGGGGCAGATGTGTGTCTATTCCTTAGGCATCAGTGGTTGTAAGTTAACTATAAAAATGTTACAACCATCTGTGTAACAAGACGGCAGAGATCTGCTCTCGCCTGTTACTATAAATAAGAAGGAGATTTGTTTGACTTCATAGACATTGGATTTATAAAGACTCTATGTGTCAAATTGTAGCTACGTGCCATGTTGCTGAGATGTGTCTGCAGCCAACTACCTGGGGTGTCTTCCCCTTCAGACATTCTAGTGTAGTGCAGCAACTGTGCAGAAATGTCTGTATAGCACAACATGTGACAAATTATATTTGTTTTCTACCTATGGCAAAATGTATGATTCTTATGGATAAGCTTATCTGGAAGGGTAGCTAAAATGGATCTTTTAACAGACCACTCAAGTGAAAATGTGATACTCCATTTGACAAGGATTTTAAAGGCTTTTTTCCGCCATTAAATTTTTTTTGTTTTATTTTGTTACTAAGTCATAGTGTATGCAAGATCATGTATGCTTGAGAGAACACATATCTATGAGAATTGAGACATTTCTAGGGAGAATAGACCAGCATTTTCAAATATCTGCTATGTAAAATCACAATAGCAATTTTGCTGTCACTATTACACTGCTGAATAGAAATTTTAGATTTCTTGGCAAATCTTTAGTGGAACAACTAATTCAAATTATTTTTTGATAACTGGAGTAATCAAGTTGCATTTGAAATGTTACATTTTCTCCCTAAAACTCTACTACCTTTTTGTGTGTATGTGTGTTTGCAAAAAATAATGATGGATGGAAGAACTAAGGTTATGTCATTTCCTGTAAGACCTTTTATTTTTTTTCAGTCCAGTTCATTCTCAGTTAAATACATTGTCTTCCTTATTCTACTGATAGATTAGTATATATTTTTAAGTGAAAGTGAGGTAATTGTTCCTATATTCTATTAGACCAATCAGCTGTTTTGCAATGCAATCATAGATTAAAAATGCACTATATCGTGTCTTTTTAGTTTAAAATGCATTAATTTTTAAATTGAAAATAGAGATTAACATACATAGTGTCTATAGAACCTTTGATATTAAAGATACTCATGTTGTCTCAATGTCTAAAGAGCAGTGTGCTGCACTTTTTCCTCAGCATTTTAACTCACATCCATATATTTTTGGCGTGGTTTTGGTGTAACAGGATGGCTGTAGCAATTGGAGATACATAATGGTTTGTGCAGCCCTTCATGCAAGGAGTTTGTTAAAAGCTTTGTGGTCACCATGTGTCAGCACTGTGGTGCTGACAGATAAAACTCTCAGCTCTGTCCAGACGTTGGGGTTGCCGCTATTACTTAATTCAGTTATTACTATTTAATAGACTCATATTGTAGATTGAGAAGTGTATACTTCAGAGATCTGCTATTAGGAAATAATTAATGACTAATGCATAGACAATACACACATATATAAGTTGCAAATCCTGTCAGAGTCTGAATGTGTATTTGGCCTTTGTTGAATACTGAGGTGTTTGCTCACCGTTGAAATTCTCTGGAATAGAAACTGGATGTTCAGAATCTCTCCCTCCCTATTCCTCTGCCGTTCAGCATTTGTCTATTTGCTATGTATCTTTTTACTATTGTTTCTCTTTCTCAGTTTAAATAGATGTCTATATATCGTGTGGTATAAATATATCTATTATTTATGCTTTTATATGTCTAATATTCCCATTCAAGATAGTTAATAAATTGTATAAGTTTATAAGACCCCAAACACTATTTAAAAAGATTTATTCCCCAACTACCCAAAAAGTAGACATACAAAATAAAAATTTTCTTAGTTGTTTGAAAAATTGAAGTATACAAAGAGTGAAATACAAGATTTTCATAAAATGCAGCAAAATTGTGTGCAAATAATTTCTCAGCCTTAAGAAGCAAATAAGAAGCAGAGGGGAATATCCTACCCAATTTCCAGAGAGATATTTAGGGAACTTAATAATGCTCTGCAAGATGTATTCTAGGTCACAGAGTACTGTGTTCATCTGTTTCCAAGTGTGTGTATCTAAAATATATGTACCTATATATATAGTTTATACACGCATATATTTCTTCAAGAATGTATTGAGCTCCTCTATAGGCCTCGCTGTTCAAATTTGGACACCTATTTCCACTGATCTTTCATTGGAATCCGTCTTATTTTTGGTCTGAATTAATTTCTGTTTGGTTTGTGCCTACTTGTCTTTGAGCCAAGATTTGGATGAGTAGCTGTTCAAAAGAATGTCCTACTTCTGATTATAAGTAAAGCTTTCTTCCTTTGTTCTTTTTGCAATAAGCTCTTCATCACCTTGGTGTTCTGATTGTTGATCTATTTTCAAGTATGGGCAGTCAAAACTGTCTTGGGTCTTGGATGGGGCCTTTTGAATATATTTGTATATATAGAATTGATATATTTACTAGAAATTCCTTGACTTATGAATCCTACAGTCACATTTGCTTTTTTGACAGCTGCACTTAGAAGTGCATCCAGGATCTGTTTCCCCCAAGTAAATTCAAGTTTTCAGCAGAGACTTGTGCTATGAATTGAGAATGCATTGAGTATATAGTGTAAGACTTTCTTCTCATGTCTGCTGTTTCAATCTTCTGAGTCATCTATTTCTTTCTGTGCAATATCCCAGACTTTCTAGAAGCTGATAACATCTCTTAAATTTATCAGCCCACTCCTCCTTTTTTTTTTTTTTTGTGCTGAGTCATAATTCAAAATATTCAAAAATCTGTTTAAATATGAAGAAATTCTCTGAGAATTCTTCTTTTCTTTCAATTGTTCCTGTTGGCTGTGCTCTTTGTTTTAGTCAGTTACTTGTCAACAACTTAGTTAACAATTGCTGATGGGCATGATATTTAACTTTTTGCTAAAGTTAATGTTGGTAAGATTTATTGCATTTCCTTTATCAAAAAATGAGCTGTCAAAGAGTTTAGAGTGACCAAATCTGCTTGATATAACTTACCTTTCAGTTTCTCATGCTCCAGTTACCTCTTCGTGTCCTTATAGATTCCTTTCATTTCTGAATTTGTTGCAGTCTTTTTTTGTATTTGAGGTTATGTTAATGAGCTGATAATTATCTGAATTACCTTCTTTAAGGAATAGTTAATGCTGCACTTGACTTAATTGTATAGCAATACAGTCAATATGAGGAAGAAGGTGTAGAGGGGAAGTCACGGTTCGGTGTTCACTTTGCAAATCAAAACTGCTGGCCACCACAATTTAATTGTTTGAGGAACTGCAAGATGGCATCTGGGAAAGTTATATTGGTCCATGTCTCAGAGAAAAGTTAGGTGAGAAAACTGCCATGTATGCTTATTCCTGTGTTCAACAGCTGCCGACTCTCTGACTTACACCCTCTCTGCTAAAAGTCCGGTAATTGTCCACTTCTGAGAGTATCTTCTAGCCTACTGCTTTAATGTATTCTGCCTTCCCCGAAACAGAAAGAGTAGTTCATATTCATGCCATCATGAACTGAGTCAAAGCCTAACAGCTCACTAATAGTAAGCTTGTGTTCTTGTCTACCAGGAATGTAAAAAGCCCTGAAATATGTGTGATATAAAACAGCACAACATAAGGTTCCAGGCTGTTCTTGTTACTTTCTGTTGTCAGCACAGTTGTTGGTTTTCAAATTTAAATGTTAATTTAGCATTAACGAAGCATTCTTGATTCCTCTAAAATGGAGGTGGATAAAGGTGATGTCTTTGACAGCTCAGCTCAGACTCTCCTTGATTCGGCAAGATCTAGAAATTCTTGTCGCTATGCAGATCATAACCGACACTGAAAAAGATGTGCATAATTGGACAGAAGTGCACCCATTGTTTCCCATTTTATTCTCCTACATTTGCTACACACCTGCAAGAATTGTAATTTTGAGTAGGGTTTGCTTCTGGTGGTGATACATGATTGTGTTAATCCACTAATTTATGCTTCCACCACCACCGTATCTTCTTTGAAACACTTTGCTTTCAGTGCCTGGTAGTAGCACCTCTGGCCCAAGGTGGTAGTTATGGACCAGTCTTTCTCACCACTTTCCCCAGAGATGTGAAATAAGAAGTGAGCAAGCTGGGTCACTGTGCTCCTTTGCTGTCTTGTGCATAAAAACATAGCGGTTTAATGGCAAGAGAAGGCACCAAGAAGTGTATCTGTCTTGTGCATTCAAGTTAGCTTGAGTTTATTTAAGTTACCTGCTCAATGTACCCAGAACTGCAGAACAGAGATTTCTACCTTTCCAAAAGGGTAATAGCCTTTCTAATGTAGTATAAGCTCTGGAGGACAGCCCTAACTATCCATATTTCTCCTAAAACAGTTAACAATCTTTAACAAGTTTTGGTTTTTTTAGACCATCTAAAAACTTAAATTGTTCAAGTCTCTGACTGTTATACTCACCTTCTTTTCTTTCTTCCATGTTGTTTTCCATCTGCATTTTTTAAAGTTCATTATATATACTGTATTTCTGTGATATCCTTGTGATGTGTCAGAAAAATTAGAAAAAAACAACCAAACAAAAAAACCCACCCAAAGCCTTTTCAAACAGCCTCTGTGAGTCTGCCACTATGCAGTAGTTCAGCAGCAAATACCTAGCTGGGATATTTGACTGTAATTGGTATCTTCTTATTAAGCCTTCCGTGAACTCACAATTACAGCAAAATTTAACTATTAATCTATTTGGCAAATTACTTTAAGCAGTAGCAGATTTCCTTCCAGTTTTGATCGCTGTGTATGATTGTGAGATTTTCAGACAAAGGCTATTTAAAACCCTCTGTTCCCATATAGTGGAGAACTGAAAATGAAGACAGATGAGTAACATTTAAAGAGCTTTGCAAGTATGTCATGAAAATTTACCAGCTCTGTAACAAAATCTATGCACCTGCCTGCTTTCAAGGTTATTGTAAGAGAAGGAGGCACAAACTAATGATAATTTATGTTTTAATATCATAAGTGATGGAGTTTTGCAAGGTTATTGGAAGACTGCATTTTCCCAATAACTTCAGTGTTTTGATTGCTTCTGCAGCATCCAATATTGTTCCTCTGGAAGTTGATCTAACTGTGGATACTCTCATTTGCCATATATAAATCTAACCTGTTCTTAAATCTCCTTAGCCTTTAGTTCTTAAATCTGTTTAGCCTTGATGTGTCTTGTGCCACTAGTTCCATGCCAATGTTGCACTTGAAGGTGGGATATTTTCTTATTCTGCTGTTTGTTTCCATCTTTCACTAAGTGCTTAATTTATGCATTATGAGACCAGGGACCAATTTTTTCCAGCATTTTTGTCAGCTGAAACACAGATAGAACTTTATTTTGCCTGTTTCTTGTCTAGCTTAAACTTCCAGAGCTCCAATCATATTCATTGTCAGTTTCTGAGTGCTCTCTAAAAAAATTGCCATCCTAAAAGAAACTAAATGCTAAAAAATAATTGTTATTATTAATCCTTTTGATAGTGCTGATTTGTAGTAGTCAAATAGTAACAGGCACTGGGCTAGTTTCTAGTTTCTAAGTTTCCTAAATGAATTATCCCTTAACTGCTACTAGCAAAAGTTTTAGTGAAGCAGAGATTCTGAAAGGTCTATAAGGAAGGACAGTATGATAACACCTACTTAGCATCTGTATTTCTAGGGTACTCCAGGCAGTGTTGTGTGTGCTTCTCAGCAAGGCTTCTCAGTCTGGTTCTGGAATAAAGTAGTGATGATGGAAAATATGAAAGAAATGGAAAAGGATAATAAGATTATTCTGTGTTTGTTTAACTTGTTCTTTGTGAACTTTAAAGTCATGTGTGGAGTGGAAGAAAGGGGAAAGGACATTTTAAACTTTTTAAAAGTTCTTTTTAGTCTTAGAGACTGCCTTTAGTTATACAGATGGAAGATGATCCTTGTCCCAAACATTTCTCATTACTTGGGGCCTGATCCTCAGTGGTCTTTAGAATTCTGATTTGATTACAGTCAAGGTTGCTAAATAGTTTCAGGTCTCCAGTTTCAAAATGTTGTCTCAGTGGCACAGCTGAAATGACAGTAAACTTTTCTCGGCTTATGTAAAGCGTTGTAATTTTTTTTTGAGTGCTGCTCTAGCACTTCCTACACTTCCCACATCAGGGATATAGCCCTAGTTTTAGCTATGTGACTTGCATGTAGTCAAAAAGGGTTTCAGGGGGTTTTCGGGTTGTTTTGTTTGGCTTTTTTTCCCCTAATGCTTGGATCATTTGAGTGGCTGACCTTTTATACAAATATTTAAAAATACATATGTGTGTGTATATATATATACACACACACATATATGCACACACACCATTTCAGAACTAAAAAAAAAATTGTCTGTAAATTGATATCAAATATAGACAGTTGCACAGAATAAATGTTTGGGAGCACATGACTTAAAAGGACTTTAACTTTTACCATTGTGAAGGCTGTTACAATCTTTTGTGCCTTGTCACGCATGTGTTAGATGGTGCAAATATTTGTGCTTCTCAAATAATTTTTATGAATAAAATGCACAAACAAGTTGAGCAGAGGCATATGTGTTCTTGGGAAAGGACTTTCATAGACTGGACAGAAATGGAGTTTCTGCATCGACTTCCTGCAATGTTAACCCATTTCAATAAAATCCGCAGGAAATGTGTCTAGCACTTTGTTCTTCTTAAATTTCCATTTTTAATAGCAAGAAGACACTCCAGGCAGTGCATTTCTGAGGGATTATTACATTTCTCGGGTGGCTGAAGTCACTCACCCTTCAGCCTTGTGCCTCACAACACACCCGAGGCAAGAAATAATCCCCAGCAAGGCACTGCCTGTCTTATCTTATTGCTTAATTATTATACCTATTTAATGGTGCTTAGAACATTGTCAGCTGTTGAGAAAAGGTAATTATCACTAGTCAAATGAAAAACACTTTTTTGGCTGCCTTACGGATACACATTTTACTGGTACCTTGATACATAATGAAGCCTGATAGCAAAACTTTTGCTTGTCTCTTCTTCAAGCCACAGCTGTTTCCCTGCTAAATTCATCCCATCTGTCTCCCCTTCCGTAAGGCTGTAGGCAGTATAGCATAAGTACAGAAGCAGTTCAGTGCTATTTTGGATAAACATAGCTGAAATTTGAATCTTTGCCATTTGCAATGCACACATTTTGTTTTACTGCTGTAAAGAGAGCTGTCAAAATAAAAACTACATGGATAATTTACTGAAATGCAGTCAAATAAAGGGATGATCAAAGGGAAAAAAAATGAAGATATAATACAGGGTCACTCTTACGTTCATGGTGTATTCTGAATTAATTTAATTGTTGACCTCTTGACATTGCTGGGTGCAGGGGAATTGGTAGTGAATAACAAAAGTAGAAGTCACTGAATTAGGACTTGAAGTCTAAACTTCATGTCAGAAAGGGTAATTGTAGCAGGCAATTATTTGTGATAGTGCCCTGTTGAACTCTCCTAACCAAGGCATAGTTCTTTGCTCATTTTGCAAGGAGTAGGTAATTATGTGAGATAATTCAACTTGGAAATTAAATCTATCATTTCTGTATGTGGCACTGTCTCTGAAAATAAAAGGGCACCATAATGATCACAATGAGGCAACAGTTACTACTCTTTGCAGTTTTGATTGACATGGAAAAATATATATTAAAGCTGAGTACAGATCTCCTCACTGAGTTTGTTGTTCTAAAATGGATTGATAGTCAGTTATCCAAGGATTGTGTTTGAAATACCAAGTTTCCTGGAAGAGAAGATCCAAGTGACAGTAAGTGTTTGACTCAGATAAAATGAGTACATTGCAACCTACAATACTTTGGAGTCTTTCAGGCAAAACTCTTTTGAAAAAAATCCTGTGTTCTTCTGAAGTTATAAGTCCCATGGCACCTCTAGTAGGAGGAGCGCTTTGACCACTACTTTTTGGACTTATTTTGCATTCTCTGAGTTACTGTGTTCTATGTGGTACATCTCAGATAAAGAATATGACTGGTAAATGCTTGAAAGTCTGTTGTAGGAGAATGATGGAAGCAGTTTCTGGGTTAACCCCGATGTGTATTTGGGGTAGTTACATGTTCTGTGGAAGTTAGTTCTTCAAGGCTTGTGCTTCCAAATCTGTATTGCCTTAGGCAAAGGTGAACAAAGCCATGTTTGTCCTAACCTAGAAGATGGTCTTGTTGACAAAGAAAGAAGCAGATGATGAACTTAATTGTAGTGGACAGTGAAATTACCTTAATATCAAATTGATCTTAATCTTATGAGCATAAATTTCCTGGGGGAAAAGCACTTTGTGAAATTCAGTACTACTGAAATACTGTTTTCAGTGTTCTGTACTGAGGCAGAAAAAGGGAAAAGAAGGATGTTAAGTCACTAGCTGCTCCTGTATTTACAGAACTGTTTTTAAACTGTATTAAAAAAAAAAAAGTATTTTTTTATTGTTATGAAGAAAGGTAGTGGGACAAGAAAAGCTCCCACAGTAGTTTTCATGTAAATATGTGTAAAATCAATAGTCTGTGGCAAGGATCAAGACACCATTTCTTCTCCATATTAACAGAAATGTAAGAATTTCTCTATATACACTAAATTGAAGTATTTAAAGATTTCCAAATACCATTTTTAGTTTTGTTCTATAATATGAACATAAATATATAATATTATATAAAAATATAAATTATTGCATTAATATATATTACATATATATACACACACATATATATATATGTTCATATATATTTTATATAAACATAAATAATGATTTTATTATAATCTGTGAGACTGAATGTTGATAGTTACTCCTGTAACTAATCCATGAGCTGATAACACACCTGCTGGACCAGAATTGGTACCTACATGTATCAGTTTAAATGAAGAAGGGCTCCATTATTTTTTAATGGAAGCCCAGTTCTACAAAGACACCATCAAATGTAAAGGCCCATCACCTTCTTACTGACAGAGCAGTTGTATGGGCTTCTTAGAGGTCACCAAAGTATTGCAGTAAACATCCATCTACTAGGTCTTGGAATAACTGCTTTTATGGTAAATAAATTGTGATAATTCCTTAAAGCCCTGTTAATGTCTGATCTAATATTTGGAAAAAAAATGCCTATGGTTTGGTCATCCAGTTTTGATAACACACATCTGATGGAACATGTATGTTTTCCAACGTAGTTTTTCTAGCACCTTCAGCTATTTTCCCCCCACTCTCCAAAAGGAGAGGTTTATGTGTTGCATATTGGAAATGGTCAGTTCCTGTTAAAATCATTTTGGTAGCTGCTGTAAGTTGAAGTGGGAGGCCTGTACCCTCATGCGTAACAATTTTGACAGATTCACTGCATTTTTTCTGAACAAGATTTCAAAACTGCAAGTAGGTGAAGAAAATCAGATTGTTACAAAGAGTTTGACCCTCTTAAGGGGTTGCACAATTGAGATTTGGGGATGGAGAAGTGAACAGCATCAACAGCAAAATTACTGTCTTACAGTGACTGTCTTTGCAATTTGCAATGTATTAAAGTTGTCAATATTATGCTTTTCTCATATTTTTTAAATTAAATTTTTGCGTTCTAGAGTATCTTGCTGTAAGTACGAGCATTTGTTAAAGATGTGATCAAAACCCCAAGATGATGTGAATTCCTGTTGATCCTTCATCTACAGTGTTGAGTGTTCCCCCACTGATGGGGCTGTTTATGGTGATCTGGATCTAATAAGGGGTCTTTTTTCAAACCTAGCACTGAAATACTTAGTTTTTGTCTGTCCATCATCTTTTTACTTACATCCAGGATTTTTTTTTCTGTCTGTGAGTTTTTAGATCAGACTGAAGGCCTTATATTTCTGCTCATTCTTTCTGCAGGTTAGTGCAAGGACAAAAGGAAAAGAAAGAATGGGTTAGAGGGCTCACATATGACCAGACAAAAAACCCCATCAACTAAGATGGAAAGAGATAAAAATGTCAAAGACAAAATACAAAAAATATTTTTGCAATGGTGTTTTGTATTCTTTTTCCTTTACCATTTTGTGTTTTTTTTTTCTTATGTTTAAGGTAATTTTAGATATTTCAACAGTACATGTGGAGAGAATATTTTCTGGAAAAGTTCTGAAGATTTCTGGATCTTCTGAAAAAAATATATTTTGATTGAACATAGTGAACAAAAACCTCTGCTTGTTCAAAATTTTTCATGCAATTTATTTGTTTGCTTAGTTGTCTTTTGAGTTATATATCAGTTCAGAACTGATAGCCAGTACAATCTTTACAGAATATTACTTTTTCTCTATCTTACTGTCTGCTTCCACTTTCAACTGGCCCTGTTTTGGCAAACTTTAGACTTAAATGTTATTATTATTGCTGATATTATGATTAGATGTAATCTGCAAATTCAGCAATTCTTAAGCAATTTTTTTAATAGCATCATGGCATCAAATGACCAATACATTCCATCTTTGTGATACGTGGATGTTTTTCATCTTTCAGCCTAGGTTCTCTCAAATGGACAATTACAGCATCTGTTAGAAGTGCTTGCAGGTCATTTATACAAAACTAAAATCCTTTCCATACAGCAATAGTGAGCTCTGGTTTTTTGGGTAGGGTGTTTTGGTTTGGTTTTTTTTCTATTGACAGTGCAAGGGAAAAGCTTACCCTGTATTACTGTGTTCAAATGCTTCCTTCTGAGCTGTTCTTCACTGAATTCTCTCTGGACTCAGCACACCCTGTTCCATTTGAGCACAGCCCCCTCCCACCCCCCTCCCCACAATGTACAGAAGCAGCCTCAAAGTTTTAAACAACAGGGACTATTTATGTGAAAACAGAGGTTAAATTAATTTTGGTAAAAAACAGAACTGATTAGCATCCTGATAGTTAAATTCATTAGCAGAGTCCCCTAGTTGCCCTTAGGTTAAAGCAGTGTTGAAAGATAAATGAGTGATCCTTCCCATGCTACTTTCTTTCCTTTTAATAATCAGTGGAACTTTGGTTGCTGGAAACATCTGAATTCATTTGGTCCCATAAACACAACAGAGAACTGTAGAGCAGAATTAAAAATTAGAATTACTCGAGATGTTAGTGTTGTTTGTGTGAAAATATCATCCTAAAATTTCTGTTCCACTAAAATTTATTCTGTTCTATTTAGCTAATTTCTATTCATATTTTCAAATAGCACAGTTGGGGATTCTTTCCTTTGTAATCTTTTTGGGAAGGAATTTTTTTTCTAATACTTCAGTGACTTTCTGCATCAGATTGCAGGGTAATGTTACAGTCAGTAATGTTTACATCAACAAATGTAAATTCAAATTAAATCTATTATTTAAATAGCATAATGGAAACACATGGTGCTTTGTAGTCATGTAATTAAAGAAGATCTGTGCCTCCAGGAGTTTATGATCTGAAGATCAAAACCATTTCCACATGCAACAGACCTCTTCTAAATTATCGGTCTACAATTTGGGATTTTGTCTTGCATCTATTTCAGCATAAATTTTATTCCTGAGCAGAGATTTCAACCAGGCCAATGCAGAACTGTCTGAGATGCAATGCCTAAGTTTTGGACTTGGCATTTTGTGTAGGGGCAATTTCCTCTCTAGTACAGAAAAACTTGGTGCTTTGATGTCAAGATTTATACCTCCCTGATTTAACAGCAACACTGTGAACTAAACTTTGTGAGTTATACTAGTTTAGTTGAGGGAGGGAGAAACTCAATTTCTTATGTTTAGCAAGTAGTCTGACTAGCCATGGTTTTTTTTTTTTTTTCCCTTTTTTTTTTTTTTTTCCCCTTTTTTTTTCCCTCCAGTTGTGAAAGTAATTTTGTGCAAAATTGCGTTTGAGTTAAATTATTCACTCATCCTGGGGCAACAGCCTGTATTCACTTTTCCAGCTGAGCCAACCGAAAATATGGGAAACAGACCAGCCTAGTATTCCATTGTTACCTTATATAATATGGTGTTTTGGAAATGATGATGAAGGCAACCTGGATATTTCATGGATGAATTAGTAGATTCATAAACTGAAAGCTTTGCTTGCTATGTGGAATGGTGTTTTCTCCCTTCCTTTCTCAAAAAACTGTGCTCACAAATTGGAGATGTTGCTTTTATTTAAAAAGAGGAGGACAAAGAAAAGGAAAAAAAAAATCAAGCCTCTTTTTTCCTTTGAAGAAATCTTTGCCTGAATTGCTGGCTGAGTTCCCTCAAAAGGCTTGGACTCCTTCAAAACTTGGAATCAAGTTCAGACCCAAGCTAGGTGAGGTAGAATACTTTGTTCAGTTTACTTAGTTTTCTCCTTATAATATGCTACAAAAGAGTCTGGATGTAAACACATAGATTCTTATTGTGAAGTGGGATGCTTTGGGACTCCTTCCAATTGTCATCCTAATTAGGACCCTGAATTAAAAAGAATTTTTCATTTCTTTTGGGCATGGGAAGCTAAATGAAGAATGGTCTGTGAACCCTGTGACTTACAGGTACCTGCAAACCTTCAAGCCCCTTTGTTGCTGTAATGACTTAGCTGCAAAATAATTTTGCAGCATAAGAGGCAACTTTTGCCTTTAACCTCCCCTTCTGAGGGCTTTCCTTAAATTGAGGTAAGCTTGGACATTACCTCGCACATTCACATGTCCTATTCTATGTTCCAGTAGTTTTTCTTTAAGTTGTTGTTTGGGATTGCACAGCTTGGAGGTGCTGCTGTGTTTGGTTTTACTCAGCTATTTAAATCCATTAAACATGAGTTCTGGTCATTTCCCCATCCTATGAATGCTTTGAGCTGTGGCAGCTAACAGAGACTTCTCAGCACTTTGTTGGGAGCTGTGGCTGTTTTTCTCTAAGTGTTGTGTTTCAGTTTTACCCATGCTGTGCTATAGATCCTGACATTGGTGGATTCAGGGCTTCTCTGTGCTGTGTGGATTTAGTACTGAACTGATATTTTCTAACATCTTCTAAGATAAAGCTATGAAATTATTGTTTGTTATGAGTTATAGGCATCAATGAATGTTGGGGTTTTTCTTTCCAAATCTGCTTGAGTAAAGTTCTGTACCTCAGGTATTTCAGGATGCGGCTGTGTGTTGATCAGAGTAAAGTGAAAGATTTCCCCACAGTGAGAAATGGTCCACATCCTACTTACTTCATATTTGCAACTGGATTTCCTTTGTACTGTTCTTTTATTTTTTTAACCTAGCTGTAGCTTTCTGAGCCTTTGGGTCATATGGTGTGTGGCTTCACACAGACGTTTGCTACGTGACAGGCTAACTTAGCAACCAAGATTTGTTTTCTTCTTCCTACTCAGTGCTTTTGTCTTATGCTGACATACTGGATTCTGTGCTGTACAAAAGGAAACCCTGGATGACAACTTGTGTAGCATAGTGCTTGGGACCTGTATTTTTGGATCTAGACTCAGATGAAGGACTTGTGCTTAAATACATCCAGTACTTGGCAATACCAAATACCAGGTTTCTTGAATCAGGGGTAATCTCCTAGTTCTAGTACAACACTAAAAAAAACACCCAAAATTAAAAATACTGCATCAGTTGGGGTACCTGAATTTCAGGGTGCTTGAGCGGAAGAATAACCAAGAAGAATAAGATTTCCTGAGGGTGTAGTGTTGATAGTCTTAACCAACCCACCCTCCAAAATACAGCAAAACAACAACCCCAAACTACAGAGGTTCTGTGAAATATAATAATTCTGACATCAGACAGTTAAATAACAGACTCTGATGTGGAAAACTGTCCCAGATTCCAACATTCCTTTCAGCTGAGATTAGAAAACAAGGTAGACTTAGCGTGAGATATAGTGTCTTTATATGAAGAGATTGCTCTTGTTAGGCCCATATGTGAACCATATATCCAGATTCTCTCTACATCCGCTCAGTTGTCTCCCTGACAGCATCTGAAGAGAGATCCCCAAATGATCAAATGTACCTTTCAGATCAGAATTTATTTTTAGAAAACTATCTTGGCCTATTAATTTTGATTATAAATTGCTGTGGTGGCAGAGACATCAGATTGCAAGTAAAATTTCAGAAATCAAAACACTGTAGAAATAAATGCAAGTGCAACTTGCACTAATAGGTCACAATAGTTGTATATGGTAAAATACGTGTCATTATTGAATAAGAAATAATTCATCAAGGCATGTATTGTTCATGTGCACATGGTGTGTTACAAGCTGCAGTGTGGAGGCTGAATACTTCCAGAATCTGTGTGTGTCAGATGAGGAAGGCAAAGTTTAGGAGCCAAAAAAATGGTTCCAGAGCTGACACTTGTAGAAGTTTGGAACTTAAGTACTGCAGAGCATCTTGGATGTTTTTGTAATTTATTTGCTTTCTCATATTCAAGGAGTTAAATTACTAAAATCTGATTACATTAGAGTAGTTTGCATACCATGAAACTCATCAAAATTTTAATTGAAATCTTGCTTATTTTCCCTTTAAGGTACATTTTCTTATTTTACTCTTAAGCTTAAGTGCATGAAGTCACCATCAAGAACTAGAAATTATATAAAAACAGGAGCCACAAAATTAAAATGCCAGGGTGAAATTTTTCAATGTAGTCATTCTATGTTTTCTGTTTTGATAATGGATATCTAAGGATGTTCGTGTGGTTATTTCATGAAGAAATCAATTCCCTTGCTAATATCCTTATGTGTCCTTTTCAAATTGAAGGGGTTTTGTATTCAATTCCCTGTTTCTCTTTGTCTCAAAAAGAGGAAAAGCATTCTGTTATTTCTCCAAATCATTGTAGAAATTCTATTGCTTCTAAAACTTAGAAATGAAGTATCCAATAAAACTTGGTAGATGATTTGCAGTTATTATATCAAACATTTCAGGTATACCTAGAACATGAATACAGAAAGCTTTAAACTTATTTTTATAATTATTATTATTATTCCATATAATAAGAACTGTCATTTCTTTACAAACTTTAAAAAAACCTCACTCTATGCCCCACATTGCAAAAAGCCCCTCCCAACCAAGCCCAAAAAGCTCTGATCGAGATACAGTAGCAGAATCTTCATCAGACCGAGCCTGCTTCTTAAGTGTTCCAAACTGCAATCCAGTGAACCTGTTGGCACTTTCTACTGGAAATCATTAATGGTGGCCATGGGTAAGCAGCAGTTCAGTTACACTCTGCAGTCAAGGGAGAAGCTTTTGACATACACTGTACCTTCATGATTTTCCCTTGCTTGTCAAGAGAATAAACTATATATCTATATATCTTTTTTTTTTTTTTTTTTTTTCTTAGCCTGCAAGCAGTTAGAAAGTGTGCAGCATTTTCATTATTTCTACGGAAGTCAGTTTGAAGTAGGTCTTGGTGAAGACTTCACACATGGTTCCTTTTCACCTGTTCTTGGACAAGAAGTCATAGCACATATAGAAACTTAATTTTCTCTCTCATATCTACTTTCTGCCTAAATAGTAAATTGAAATTCTGGAGTGCCTAATCAAATACACATTTCACATGTGCAAAGGACTTCTGTTGGCCAGGCCTTCCTTCTATTTCTGAAATTCTGTATCTGCTGTTTGTGCAGACTCTTACTGAGAGGAGGGCAGCACTGGATGTTGCTGGTGAGGGATTGGGATGGGGCAAGGGAGTCGATGTGACAGCTCTCCAAGCACGCTGCCTCTGGAACTTCAGTCACAGCTGATGTGCACAGAGATACCAAATGTGTTCACAGACAGTTGGTTTTAACCTGATCAGTACAGGAGACATCCTGCTGGATTGATTGTTGCTTTGCTATCCAGAACAACACAGTGGGTAAAATAGGCATCCTTCAACCCTAAGTGCTACTGAGTCACCTAGAATCTTTCTGGAAAATGCAAAGACATACACAGCCACTCCTCATCTAGGAAAACAAAGGAAGTGAATATATACAATCAGATAATTGGAAATAATTTTCTCTCTCATCTCCCAGAGTCCTCTAGGATTGGGACAAGTGGACCAAGCCTGAGCATTTATACCTGAAATGAAAATTGGTTGGTGATCAGAAATATGGGTGAAACATAGAAGGTCTGAAAAGAGTAACTCAAGAGGCTGGGGAGGTTGGTTTTTTTTAATTTTTATTATATATATTTTGGCATAATTTCATAGTTTGTAAGTTTTGAATATTATGCATAGAACTAATGGAAATCTTAATCTGTAATTATAAATATTTCTTGTTACTGTAAATACCCTTTATACAGTTCTTTATTATAACTGGAAAATCAAGCCCTATCGAATTTAAACTGAGCTAAAATGCTACGTCATTGAATACATTGCCACATTTTAAATTTTGAAATACAAGCATGTTTTGAACTTCTGTCATCTTTTTCTTCAGAAAAAGAGAGTAAAAAATGTAATTATTGGAGGAGAAAATGTCTTTTTAATTTTGGTTTTGTATAAAACTGTTCAAAGCAATGTTGATGAAATTTTCAATAGCCTTGAGACAGAGAGTAGTGGGGGAAAGGAAAGCACTATCCTTAAACAGTTTGCAAACCTAGTATTGTCCTCAAAAATGCTGGTTTCTACCATACCTTCAACATTTGTTGGCTCTTTCTCTGAGGGTAGGATGGAGTCTCCTCATCATTTGTGTAGGAACTCTAACTCCTAAATAGCTGAGGGGAAAAACAGTTTGTTCACTGTGTAGTTGAACACAAGCATTCCCATATTGTAGGGAAAACTGTTTTTGTGAAGGGAAAGGAACGTTCTGTGCACATTGCAATGGAGACTTGGTGTAGGGAGACTGTTTGGAGCAAAATGCATGTTTAGTTTCTGTACTTCTGGAAAATTGCTAGGACAGACACATGTGCTGCATGTTCCTGTGCTCCACAGTGCTTCACAGATAATTGCACGAACTATACATGTGAGCAGCATTTGAGGTAGAAATGGTATCTTTTATCTCTTTGATCTCTTCTTTTAGTGATGCAGGAAAAGTTCGAGGGAATAGTGTTTTTGAACAAAAGGTGCTGCAAATTGTCAGCAGACAGAACTGCAGAACTGTGCAGTCTGTCCTTATATATTTCTATCTCTGCCTGTCCTTCATTAGCTAAGATGGTTATTCGTCACAGAGTGGTCAGTGGGAGTTTTATAGGAACACTTATTTATAATTTCTAGGTTCCTTTTTTTTTAATTTTTTTTTTTAATTTCAGGCTCTAAAGTGTATATTTTCTTTTCTGTTATAGTCCTTTGTGTCATAAATGGACAAATGATAACTCATCACAAGCAAAATTATTTTTGCAGCGTGCCTTCCTTGGCGTCTGGATTCTAGAGAGATAACCTGGATGCCTGCATGCCAGTGCAACCAGGATTTTTATGGTGTCAATAATCTTTGCTCATCACACCAAAAAAATCAGTGTTTCAGTGTATTCCTGCAGAGTCATTAGCATACAGACTCACTCTTGCTTGCTTAACAAAGCATGGTATGGTGTATTATAGTTTCCTAGTCTGCTTGTCTGATTCACCTCTGACAAAAGCAGGGAGCGAATTCAGTCCCTTCTTCGGTGGCACACTAATGTGGGAAATAAATCTTCGGGCATAAGGTCTGAATGGCAGTCATTTAAATAATTCAAATGCAGCGATCATTTTGCCCATGTGCCTTTCATTTCTTTGTTTTGTTTCTCTGTATTTCCCAAATCACTGAGAGACAAATGATCTTCTGCGACAATCTATATTTTTAAAATATCTAGAGCTAAATAATCCCCGTCCTCTTTAAATGCAGTTTAATTGGTTACATGTAAAATAATTATTTGCTCTCTCTTTTGTGGTGTGGAGGGGGGAGTTGGAGGGGAGAAGTAACATACAAGCAGATGTGCTGCTAGATCTACAGGCTTCTGCCAACCATATGGCATCTTAAAGAAAGATGGTTGGAGCGTCTGGATTAGCAAAGAGTCGGGATGGAAAGCCATGTGTCGTGTTGGTACAGGCAGTTGTTTTAGCTCTCTGTAAAAGGCTTCAGGAGATTGTGTAATGGAACAAATGGTACTGCAAGCCTAGTAACAGCCTTACCGCTGCTGGAGAGGCAATTGGCCCCCAGGCGAGTACTGCTTCATCCTTGCTTGTTGGTTTTTTGTGAAGGATTTTTAGATCGTTATTATGTGTTCTTCTTTTAACATACAGGAAACTTGGGAGATATAATTCTGAACTTTATACTTGAAAGAGAGCTATTGTGTGCTTAGGATTTTTTCACACTCTCATTTTTTATAATGAAAACATACAGTTCCCTTCTCTTTGAAATGAAAAGCTCATGTCCCTCTGCAAATTTCCCACATCTTTCGTGAATACTTTGAGACATCAGTTCACTGGATTTGTAGCTGATGCCCAGATTTTGGGGGACAACTGCTCTCTCTAGGATTTGCTTAGTTAAAAAGAGTGGGGCTATTGTGCTTGTGGCTATAATGTACCAGCTTGGCATTTGTATTCTATTTGACAAGGTGCTCTTTATGCAAACAAGGGGCCTGCTTCTATTAAAGGCAGAACTCCTTTAATTTTTAGCAACACAGGATTGGTCATTTCATGGGGTTTTGTATGCCTTACATGAGTCTGTAGTTCACGTTACAGCTCATAGGAGTTATTCTGGATCAGGATGAAAGCTTTTGTATCCAGATCTGTAACAGAAATAGATTTTAGTCATTTCTCTACTGTCACACAATAGAACTCTAAATTCCTCTGTATGCTTCAATGAAATCAGGTCTCTTAGTAGACCTGTAAATGCAGGTTTTTCTCCCTGTTAACATTTGCTTCAAAGGAAATTGAGCCGTGATGCTGCAGCACAGAAGTTCAGTAGTTCAGATTATTTTATTTGAAGAGATTTTAAGTACATTATGATCCTAATATCATGATTTTTATGTAAGGAGATAACATGAGGGACACCCAGACCTTCATTTGTAGGTAAATACTTGCTGAGCAGGTAATGTTATGGTTTCAGAGACATTAGAAACAAACCATTAACTACAGAAACATCTTCCCTACTGAGAATCTTTGCTGAAAAATACACTATCTTCAACTGGGACAAATGCTGCTCTAATATAGGCTAGATTCACAATAATTTAAAAGTAAAATTACAATTACCGCTCTCTTTTCTCTTTAATTTTTTCATACTCTCCAGAAGGCTCCTTATCTGGAGCTTAGGAAACAGCAGTACTCAGCTTAATCTGCAGTTTACTTACAGCAGAGCATGCTTTTTCCTGAGCTGCCTGCGTGCCCCCCTGCTCAAGCCTGCATATGTTGCTCAACACTGATCAAAAGTAGCCTCCCTCGGGAGAGAGGCTTGGGTTCATTTTGTCGGCCTGTTCATTTACTCGCCTCAGCTGAGCCAGGTGTGAGGTGGACAGTTGTCCACCAGGAGTGGTGCCAAGACCACCAGCATCTCCCTGGAAGGCTCTTGCTGTGGCTGCTGAGGAGGAGCAGTGAGCCCCAGCGGCGACCTTGGGCTCTCTTGGGGGACCTGCTGAGCTTTCACTGCCTTTCAGAAACCCGGGCTGCTTTCTGCCCCATGTTCATGTGTGAGTTCACCAACAGAGAAATGTGCATTTTCTCTGGGCTTCTTTTATAAGAAATTTTCAGCAATGATATATTTGTGCTGCAGCAACAGTATCGGAGGTTGCCACGTCTACAGAAACAGTAATTGACTGATAGCAGGTGGATCTCTTGTTCTCATTTTGCATGTGTTTGTCTTCTCTATCCCTACTTAAAAGAACAAACCCCATGGTTTATTTTTGAACAAAGAGACACAGGTTTGTTTTCTTAATTTACTACTAGTGATTTAAGGCAGTTAATTTTCATTTATGTAATTGACAATGTTCAGTTTCCAAAGCATATCAAGACTTTCTAAGCTTGCTTATTTAAGTCTTTGCTTCATAAAAGTTACCACTGAAAGATGAGGACACGGGGACGTAGTATGAGAAAAGCATAATTTACCTAACAAAACTAAGAAGACCTTTTGATGTAATCCAAGGGGAAAAGTATTCTTCTCATATAGTTACATTGAACACGTGTCAGAAAAGTTATTAACACTTATTTCAACTTGTAGCAAAGAAAAAGCTGATAGTTTTGCTAGAATTTTTCACTATAATTAAAATACAGTGGCAACAGAGGAGTCTGTGCATGCACACACACAGTTGTGGACAGAAGGAATCCTTCTGCTGGAGGGTGCTGGTGGTGTTACCAAGCTGGGGTGTCTGTGCAGGGTCCAGTGACCACTGACTGATGTGCTCAACTGTGACATGGGAGAGCCGGCCTGGAGACACTTTTGTGTTCATTTTGTCTGGTATTGCTGACAGCCCTGGGCTGCTATTGCACGGACTGTAGAGCTCCTATTCTTATCCACAAGCTAAGCTGCGATCACCAGAAAGGCATAATTGACCCTTTGCACTGGTTGTGATCTGAGTGTGTTGATACTCATGTCCAAACGCCTGGTTGCAGTCATATTCTTTATTGTGGGGGGGTTAATGGTTTTCCTAAAGATAACTGTAATGATACTTGCCTCTAAAACAACAATGAAATTCTCTTATTTCACAGCAGTGAATAAGTTCACCTTGCAGTAAATTAAAGCACAGTTGGACTAGTGCACATATAAATTACAAAATAGCCACTCTCTTACAGAGAGTGTAATACTATCTATAATGTACTAATACATTTTTAAGATGTATTTTCTGTGAAATGCAGTGCTGCTAAGCAGCTCCAGGTTTCACTTCACATGTAGTTTCACTGTTTAAAATACAGTCCTAAACAAAACACCAAGTGGACTCTATTCACAAGAGCTGAGCTTCATGAAGGTGGGCTGACAATACTGCTCAGATTCTCCAGCTTTTCTCTTTTTTCTAAAAATCTGTGGTTTCTTGGGATGAAACTGCTTTCCTCTGAGCCCTTTTCAATGCAAAATTACCTTACCATTTTCCCTACCTTTAGTCTTGTGTTACACCCGCCATGCTGTGACTCCCTCCAGCAGTCTTGGCAGAACTGGTTTATGGGTGTACTGGGGAGTGTGGGGAGATGGGGCTGGCCCCAAGTGCTACAGGCCTGCTCCAAAGTGCAATGTTGCGTGCCAGCAGCAGCTCCCTGGGAGGTGGGAGCACGCTTGCTTGGCCAGCCAGTGCAAGCAGCAACCCAACCCTCCTCAAGCCCCTTGGGTGTATCCATGCATGTCTTGAGCACAGATCTTTCTTACCTCTCACGCACATCCTAGGCTCCTCTGCCCACCTTGACCTCCTTCCCAGACATTCCTTAGATCCTTACTGTGTATGTGCCCCTCTTTTCCCTTTTGTTTCCTAGGAAGAGTAAGTTAGAGCTGTAATAGAAGGGCAATAGGCCAAGCTTGGGGTAAGCTCTCAAATGGAAGCAATCTGCTCTGTGTGGAGGGAGAGCAACGGGCCCTTGTGTGGAATTCATCTATCTCTGTACAAATCGTACAACTATGATTAGTTTGACTATGATTTATGCAAACTACACTGTGAACCCGGAAAAATAAGCAAATGTGTGTTGCCTGCTAGAGCGTAAAGGCAAAATCCTTTCTTTGAAATGAGCTGGAAGGAGGGGCACCTCTAGAGTGGAGAATAAGGGAAATGGGGATTGTGCAACAAAACTAACAAGTGACACCTCCATAGATATTTAACACTTGGTGTTTGGTATTTTTAGAGTTTCTCTTCATAGTGGTCGAACTATGCACTATAGCAGCCTTGGGGTTGTGCTGCAGAACAGTTTTGAAGGACTGTAATACATAGTCCTTAAACTTGGAAAGACTCCCTTGCAGATAAGCAAATGAGAAGGACTGTATCCAGCACTATTGGCCTCTCACCTGTGTGGTCACTAGTGAGAAACATTTTACCTTTCAAACACAGGTACTGATAGCGAGAGACATAAACAGAAGCTTTATGCTCAGTAGCTCAGTGCCTGCAGCCCTTGCTGGCTGCATCCAGGATCTGGGCTCAGTGAGGACAGCAGGGCTGAACCCAAAGCTGTTCTGTTCTCCCGCAGTTGCGACTGTCAGAACAACTGAAGCAGTTGCAGCTCAGCTGCACTGCCCTTTCTTGCGGTAAGGTTTTGTTGGTTTTTTTTAATTAAGACAATATCTGACAAAGTAAATTAACAGAAGCTGATGCTTTTAGCAGGTTTTTGCTTCAAATGCCTGATGTCAGCTTGGGCCACATGTACATTCTGCACATGCCATGGGATAGAAAAAGTGAAGACTTCTTTTTCAATTCTCTGCTGCCTGCCCAGACACCACATGTACTGTCTGTTACATGTCGCTTCTGATGAGGTTCATGCTGGGAATTTCTTTTTAAAGGCAAAGTATTTGTGAAGGAAAGAGTTCAGATTGGGCAGATTGCATTAAAAATTCTCAGTGTCTCCAGCTTGAATACAATGAATTCTTTAGGTAGACAGTAGCTAGCAGTTTGTACAGGTTCAGGTTTGTCTGGTAATAAACGAAATAAGAGGAACTGGAGTAAGCAGTAGGGGAAATTGAGCACACGTTTATAAAAAGAAACCAGCCACAAAAATTGTTGCAACTAGTGACACAAGCACAGGAAAATTATTTCAGTAATACAAATATATATCTTACAAACATAAGGAGACCACTTTTGAAACCTTAGTGGGATATATGTCTCCTACCATTATGATTGAGAAATTGGGCAAAATCTGTTCTGTCTGGCACATAACAAAATCAGAGAGCCGAATATCTTTAAAAAACAAAAGAAACGTAGAGTCTGACAATTCAGTATATTTCTTTAATATTGTCTGCTTTGAACCCTGCCTCCTTTTTTGTTTGTTTGTTTGTTTTCTGAGGTATTTTACAGCACTCTAAATTACTAGCCTGAATGATCTGGAGAATTGTTTCACTTCATACTTGTCAACTAAAAGCATAAAATAGTAAGCAGAACTATTTCTTCTCTAGAGCAAACCTGATCCAGAGTTCATATTCCTGTCAAAGGTCTTACATTTTGTATTCCTTTAAAGGAGGAACAGCCTCATCTTCAGCCGGGGGATTCGGACACAAATAGACATTAGTGAAGCTTTCACCCATATCTTTTCCAGCCTGCTGTACACTCTCTTTCATTGTTTCCTTCCTGTCAAAACCCAGTGGGGCTAAAAGTGGCCATCACAGCAGCGAAGCCCAGCTGCTGCACCCTCCTACTGGAGAGCAGGCTGATAATGTTCTCTTCAGGATGTTAGACATGAGCTATTGGAAGCCCAGGAATAGATCCAGGCTCAGGTTTCCTACATGATCTATTTGTTTAACCTGGTTGGCCAGCTGTGGAAGTGAAGACATATTCGAATAGTAGTCAGTGGTGACATCTGAAACAAAGGGGAAGCTCCTATGTAAACTTTTAATTCAACCCTATTTGCAAGTGTTGTTGTGGAATGTAAACATTGTTATCTTATTGGAGATGATATACTGTAGACACTTTAAAAGTATGTGGAAAAATTGAGAGTATCTTTAGTAAAAGGGAATTTAGATATTACCCAATAGATATAAATTAAAAAAAAAAAAAAAAAAAAAAAAAAAAAAAAAAAAAAAAAAGATGATTAAATGATACAAAGCCACCTGGGTCAAGGGGTTCATGGTGAAATGTGGACATTTGCTTCTTAGGTGTCCGATTCCAAACTGTGCAAGGGATATTACCTTCTAGTTACCATCTATTAACATCAGTTGGATGAGTTTGTTCTGCATGTAGCGTGGGCAAGTGCTTACCTTACTAAGCTAGAAGTGGTATAGATCTGCTCTGCCTGAGCAAATGACAGTCTTGGCCTTTTTGTGGCAGCAGAAGTCTGATAGGGATTCCAGAGGGTGGGAAATTCCATGGAAGCTTTTTTAATATGCCCTGAACTGCCTCCATGTGTCCTATTAGAAGTCAGGACTTCCAGTTTGACAGAAATGAGGAGGCTTATTCACTACCCTTAATTCCTACTCACTGTTACAGGGTGGTGCTTTGGTCTATGTGTTTTTCCTCTTACGCTTTTTTTAAATTTCATTAACATGAAAAAGGTGCTTCATAGTATTTTGCTTTTGAAGCCAGATGGGAGAATGCAGTTCAGTTAAAGAATAGGTCATATGTATAGATATTCCTGTTTAAATTTTGGGAGCATGTAGGGGCTTCTCTGAGACGCTCATCACTTAAGGTTGTTTCCAGGCACTGATTTATGGGTCAAGATCCTAAGTAAACAGTAATTTAGGACAGTAGTGAAACTTTGGGGGTTTTATTTACTATTTGTCTGCCTTTCTAAATTCATAGACTCTAATTTTTTTACCTCAGAAGTTACTGTGTGAATTTGTCAGTGCTGTAAACCACAGCGAAGATGCAATTTTCTCACATGAGTACTAATTTTATTGCTGGTTTCAACATCCTAGTTGTTCACAGAGCTGATTCAAGATACAAAGAGGTAGTGAACTTCAATTTTTCTGCCTTAATGAAAACAACAATGTCACTTCTGCTGTGAAAAGGGAAGACAGAAACATAGCAGAGTTGAAGTGGAAAGAATGCAGAGGAGACCTGTCCTACTACGCCCACGAGAGGAGTGGGGAGAGCAGCTGGAGCAGTTGTGGCCGCAAACACAAGCTCACCATGACCATCAGCCATACACCTTAACTCTTTGATGGCAGCAAGTCTGGCACCAAGATCATCATATAGTCAAAGCAAGCCTGATCGCTGATTTGTATTCAGCAGGATGACCTTGGATAGTGCCTGATCACCGTAGTGATCACCCTTCAGCTGCACCTCTGCAGCATGGGAGAGGTCTCCAGCGTGGTCTTTGGTTCTCGCACTCAGAACCAGGAACCACCTCTGATCATTGTATCCCCCACAGGCAAACGAGCAGTGCAGGAGCAACCTTAGAAACTCATAGCTTAACACTCTTGCCCTGACAGAACAAATGCATTTTAAAGGCAGTTTGCTGCACAGTGACCTGTGCTCATGGTGTTGGGTTTTGGTCATTTTGGGGGTGCAGCAGGAGCCAGGCCCAGCACCCCTCACCCACAGAGGTGTGGCCCTGGTGCTGGTGGCCCCCCTGGGTGGCTGGTGGCCCAGCCCTTGCCATGGGGTGCCGGAGGGTGGTGGCACCCACTGCTGGGGTGATGGGCTGGCTTGTGTTGCCGTGGCAACTGGCAGATGGGGGGCTTCAACAGGGGCAGCGGGGAGGCAGCCGCGGCAGTGTGCTGGCCGAGCTGCTCAACAACAGCCCTTTCAGCACTGACAGCTCCGCTCTGGCTGGCCAGAAGTAGTTATCAGATTACTTGTATTAAAACCTAATTAAGATGTGTGCCAGTAAATGCAGCATGATTATTGGATTTGGTGATTTAGCTGCTGCAGGTTGCTGCAATCCAATCACGCCATTTCAGCAAATCCAGCTCCGTGGAGTAAAGTGAAAACGTTTTACATCAGTAACCTGACTATGCTGAAAGAGTAAATAGCCTTTTAATGCCTCTACTATGTCAAGGACTGACCGATACCCACTGCAGGGTGAATGGGTACTGCCCACAGATCTTTGCATATTAATTTCCTTCAAATCAACATTGAAACCCAAAGGAGGGCTGACAGGTTATATCAGCTTTTACCTTCATTGCGGATTGCCTGTGGATTAATGGGCCTGAGTCCCCCAGGGCAGGGAGCTTGCAGCCAGAGTCCTGTGGGTGCCCCCTGGTTTAGCAATGTGTTGTTATAGAACAGAAAGCAGCTTTTATCTGTAGGTCACACATAAGGAGGAGTGTAATATGGTGGGTGCTAGTACAGCTTTGTGCTGTTGGATGCAATGGAAGTTTATTCTGCAGGTGGAATTCACCTTGGTGCCAAAGCTCTGCTTTGTGTTTGATGTTTCACCTCAGTTCTGCAGGGCCTTGCAGTGATTGTCTAGCCATAGCTGTCAAAATGTAACAAAACCTTATCTAACCCTTTTCACTTCATTTCTAGACAGCCTGGGGTATAGCCTAGTCTTAGATCCAAATTTCATTGCCATGTGAGGGCTTCTGCATGTTGTAACTACTCAAAAAAGCAAAGTAGGTTGGAGCCATTTTAACATAAAGCTGCCTATGGGTTCCCAGTACTGAGAATCAGAGCAAAAGAATCAGAAGCTTTCATTGCAGCTTGTGATGCCTCGGTTGTGTTCTCCTTCTGTGGAACTACTCATCTCATGAAACTGTCTCTTTCTTGCCCACATATAGAAATAGGGATTTTGCTTTAAAGTGGGTAATGGGAAATTATTTGAAGGGTATTGTTATTACTGCTGCCCTGGGAGCTTTCTCCTTAGCGCCAGGTTGTCCTGTGGGTAGCCCAAATGTAACATGGTTCAAGAGCTACATTTTCACCTTGTGCCTCGAAGTAAGGTGACAGAGCATGGAGTCAGTTTCTGTCCTGCAACATGGCCAGGCCAAGGGGGAGCAGTGGTATGCCATCCCAACTGGACAGATCTTGCCACTTTGGTGGGAAAATGATCTTGTTTAGACAGGAGACTGAGGACACAGTGGTCACTCAGATGCTCAGGACATTTGCCTGGTAGGTGGTGTTGCCAAAGTGAACGTGGCGACCGTGCAACCTCCCTCACTCGTATTAGCAAAATGTGCAGAAGGTTCTGTCACCCAGTTGTAAAAATGATGGCAGGCATCGATGTGCAGTTGTAACATATGGGAAGTACAGTGAATGTGGGTGGAGCTGTTCATTTCTCATCTTGAATCATTTACGAGATCAGCAGGCAGGCCAGATACAATGCATATGGGAATGTGTGGCTGTGCTGCACATGTCACACATAATAGCAGATACTGTGAGAGGGCCCAGAGCCTGTCCTCAGGAGCTAAATGCACCAGAGCAGGCTGGGAGTCCCAGTGTGTGGACCAAGGGCCAGCTTGGCAGCAGTTTTGGGAGAGCAGACTGGCAGACAGAAATTGGGAATTCATAGATCCAGATCAGCACTGACTAGAACTGCACCCTTTTCATCCATTGTTGCCCAGAATTGTAGATTGGAATGTTATTAAACCTGTAGTCAGGCACTGGAGATAGAGATGATAAAGGAAAAGTTGTGGCCTGCTGGTCAAACCCCGCGCAGTGCCTGTGTCATCTTTCTCCCTCTGCTCAAGGAGACATTTTAGTCTAAATCTAACACTGGATAGTGAAGTTACAAGCAGGAAAGTGTAACTGAGTATTTCCATAATTAAAGATTTTTTCATTTACTACAGTTTATTTGAAAGAACATAGAGCTTCACAGTGGAGCACACTAGGGCTTGTGTCCAGTAATATTTTTTGAAATTTGCATGGGCTACCTGTGATTACTAAAAAATATTGTTCTGATGTAAAATTCACATGAGTTGGAAATGGCTTCTGACTGGATGCCAGGAGTAATAAACACTCACTGGAGAAATAACAACTGATACCTGTTTTCATGATCAAGGAAAAGATGTGCAGTTGACCTGTCTTACAGCACTGTTGTCTCAACTCAGGCACTTGTTCTCTGGTGTAAGCAGAAGGCCTCTGGATGTTTCTTCTGATACCTGCCAGCTTCTTCCCTCTGTTTTGCAGCCCCTGATGAGGAGGACCTTTGGAATGATGGGCTCTTTCCATCTTTCCCCAGGAATCCCTGTTACACTGTTAAAGGATCTATGCTGACATGCTTAATTAACACTAGGTTTACTTGAAATAAGGGCTATGTTCTATAATGAGTTTTGGACATTGACCAGCTTGCAAAGAGCAGTGGACAGAAAACAGAAGCTTTTGTCACTTGGGGTCCAGTTTGTCAGGGAATTTGGGTATTTGGTTTTATAATCTGGGCTACAGTATGTGTTTCAGGAAGACAGTTACTGAAGCAGCTATGGAGAGTGCAGCTTGCTTAGCTACAGATGCAGTCCTGCAGTCTTTACTGATGTCACAGCAAAGCAGATTTGCTGTCATGTCCTCATAAAGCTTCTAAATCAAAAGTGCAAGCCTTTAAAAGTGCTAATTTAAAGTGTGAAAATACATTTCATGCCCATCTTAGGAGTAATACTTTAGTCTCAGCCCAACCAGCAGCCTGAACTCTGGGCTCTGGGCACTGCCACCACCAGTGCAAACATCAAAGCTTCTTCCATGAACTCCCACTTCAGATGCTCTGCAACCCTTTTATCTGTTTCTTTTCCAGGTTACAGCAGCTTGACAAGCACTGCCAGGCCACTGCCCAGCAGTTAGTGGAGTTGCTCAACAAACAGAATCAGCTCTTCAAAGAGAAGCACCTGCTTACAGAGGAGGTGCGGTTTCTGCGAACACAGGTACTGTGCCAAAAGAAAAGAATGTCTGAGGGGAATATTCTGCAGCTTTAGCAGAGAAATCTGCCAGCAGTCTGATTTCCACTGCTGGATTTTGTTGCTGTTATTCTTTTAAATGCAGCATTACCTTATAAAAAATAAAATAAAAATTCATGCAGCTGAAAAGAGACAGGTAGATGAACCTGACTCTCACTTAAATCTCAACTAAATGAAAAAAGTGTTTTGAAGTGACAATAAAAAAGCAGAAGTTATTCTCAGTGACAGTTCCTAGCTTTCTTATCTGAAGATTTTTGTGTTGCTTTTTCAGAGAAAAGGGAAATTTGTTCTTTAACATCATTAATGTTTAAACAGTTAACTTGATGTTCATAATTGCTTAGAAGTTTTGCTGCCATTTGTGAGACTAAAGTCCTTCTATCACTTTGTGATTTTTTTTCCTCTTTATTTTCAAAAGTAGTTTATCTTTTTTGCTGCTCAGTGACCTCTCATGGTGAGATTTCTGGGATTGTCCTGTGCAGAGCCACTAGTTCAGCTTTGATGATCCCAATGGGTCTCTTTCAGCTTGAGATACTCTGTGATTCATGCACCCAAGTATGAGATGGTGAATGTCCAATCGATCTTGCCTGATCATTAATCATGGCACTGCTTCCTCCAGCAGGTCTGTTTGTTGCTTCCAGTGGTCCCTAGAAAGCTGTGGCTTCTTATGGGCAGTTCTGGCTTTTTTTGTTTTGGCCACTGTTCTTCAGCCACTAAGTGCTTTGGAAATAAAGGAGAAGACTGCAGGGCTGGGTTTTTTTCTTTTTCCTTCTTTCATTTTTGTTCAGAAAAAGGAAGAGAACTAACAAGCACAGAATGATGTTTTCAGTAAAACTATCAGATAATCAAATTCAAGGTTGAATTAGTGTATTTACTCAGGCACAAAGCAAATTAGAATGCTTTCTAACCTTCAAACTCATGAGTTTGCCCAGGATAGCTGGAGCTCCCTTAACATAGTAACAAAGGACATTCAGTGTAGGGAATTTATTCTAGTAGCACACCTAGCAGTAAACACAACATGAATTGGCTTAGAACTTTCAAGTACTTAAATCATACTATTTTTGTAGGCTTTTTATCTGTAGAAGTCAGTAAATGTTTAACCTAGGAGAATAAAATCCATACTTTGTTAAGCCCCTAATCATGTCCATGTGTTCGGTTTTACAGGACTTCCTGTTCTAGTAGACAAACTCGGTGGCTTATGACAGTGTAAGGTTATCAGCATGTAGTAACTACTGGCAAATTTTAGGGCAGCCATAGTGTTCTCTCTGTAAGAGAGGTTAAGGAGGTGTTCGTTCCCAAACTAAATTAAAATTTTTACTTTAAGAAAAGCACTCTTGGTAATGAGAACAGCCTTTACATGGTCCACAGGGATTTTGTTATTGATAATCTATTTTATCTGGAAGCGATTGTGTTTTTATGGAGTTGGGCAGAAGTACAAAAATCATACAAAAGGGAAAAAAAATCGTTCAAATATTACACTTCTATCAAAACTTGACTGGCAAAAGCTGCCTTCTTTATGTTCATTACAAGTTAACTGTGCTCCAGAGGACCCTTTTTAAGTTGAGAACACTCAGGAAAGAAGAATGATATAAAAAATTATTACAAAATGAGCCCTGAAAAACTATTTGCAGCTATTTAAAGCAATGGTGGTTCTCTGGAAACTGGAATTCAGCCCAAAAGAGCTGCTTGGAATATCAGACGATTGTTTTAAGGAAACTGAAGAACATTTCACCATAAATGGAAGCTCGTTGCAGAAAGATGCCTGTAATTAGTATAGAAATAACTATTAAAACCAAACAATTGCAGAGTTAGTGTTGATCAAAGGTTAAAGTGACCTCATATTCCACATTTTACTGTATTGTCCAACAGTTCTCCTTTATAATTAACCAAGTTTTTGGAGATTCTTTTGGGGGGGAGGGAGGGAGGTGGAAGCAACCAACCATTACCTAATTTTTTAAAGACAATGTAAAATATGCTAACCTAAATGTGTTATTGTATATTGGAACATAAGCCTCCACTAACTGCAGTTGCATATTTCAGGGGAAAAAATGGGATGCAGATCTCAAACAGGACACAGATGGAATGAAGTAAAAACCTGGATGGATAAAGAGAAATGAGCAGAAGTAGGTATTTTTTTTTTCCATATCCTATATATAGAGTGGGGGGGAGAGGAAAGGAGAGCACAACTAAAACTATTTGCAGATGTGAGTTGAATCTGGCAAACACTTAAAGACAAAAGGAAGAAGGAAGTGTTTGAAACATTTTTGGGTTGGAAACTGTTGAAGCTTTTGGTGCTTTGATTTTTTCTTTTCAAGTACTTAAAATTTAAGGACAAGCACTCCATAGCGAAGACAAGTTTACCTAATAGAATTTTAAAAAAAATCTTAACTACGTAAGTTGAAGGGAAAGGGGGGATGTACAACTCTAGCTAGGTGGGAACTTCTGGATGATCGCAGATTTAATCCATGTACTTTTTGTGTGGATAGGTGTTTGCCTTTTAATTTGGAATACTTAGTTTTGTTGCTTCCAGTATTTTCTGTTAGAGGAAGCTTGAGTCATCCCTCTCTCTTTAGAAAGGCTGCAACTGGTTTTGTAATAAATCATAGCAATTAGTGTCACATTGAAAGAAACATTATTTAAATATTTGTATTGGGAGCAGAGCTGTCCAAGTTACAGTAATGCAACATAGCTATAGCTGTTCCTACTGCCTTGTAAGAGTTACTGAACTTTTAAAGAATTTAAAATTGCATCATTTACTTGAATCTAGCTGACCTAGTCAGCAAACCCTAACAAGCCCTGAGTCTTGATAGGATTTGTTTTCAAAAGTCAGGTTAATTCCACTCTAGGTTTTATTTCTAGTGTTACATGTTTGTTGTATTGAGGGGGGGAAGACAGCAGAAAGGAAAAAAAAGTCTTCAAATTCAGGTGTGTTGAGAGCCTGTTTTTCTTGGAAAACTCATTTGACACTGTAAGGAAAATTCAGGGTTTTAAAGTGAAGGAAAAGAAATCATAAAAGAAGTACCTGATCCTGCTGTTAACGCTGCATTCCTTTACAGGCCACATAAGTATATTCAGGACCTTTTAAAGGTAACCAAATTTTAATTATGGGATTTACACCTCTCGTTTTGAAAATTTTTGGAACACTCAGGTTTGGAATTTCTACCTTTGAAAGTCTCTTGTGTATTGCAACTCACCCAAAGGCAGGAGGGTAAGAGATATTTAATTGCGCTACATAAGCATGAAATACAGAATACTAAATAAATGTGCACAGAAAGCAAACAAACATCTAAACAGAGATTGCTGGAAACCTCAGCACCCCCCACCAGGCACGAGTGTATTTGTGAGAGCTGGGACGCCTGTCTCTTGCAGCATCTGCCTTGGTGTCCATCAGTTTGACAGAAATCAGTATTTGTCCCGGTGGATAATCCCTTCACAGACCCCGGCTGCCAGAAGGGGTTGCTGGCCAGCTGAGCTAGTGAGAGCAGACGGGCAGGATTTGGACCTTGAGGATTACTTCCAGCGAGGGCTGTCATCCTGTGCTGCTGCTCTGACTTCCCCATGAAGATCTCCTCCTGCAAGGCAGCCCCTCCCTGGCCAGGAACCCACACTCTCCCTGTGCTCTCCGTATGGCTGAGCCACTAAAGCTCTCCCTCCCTCCTTACAGATGTCTTTGTCACAGTGAGTGTGTCTGTGAGCTGATCACCCTTCTTCTAAAGGAAGTTAAGTACACTCACCCGTGCCTGTGTTCCTGTCCTCACCCATCGCTCAGTGGGAGGCACTGTCAAAATTGCAGCTTTTCTGGAGCAGGGGTTTTCTTTCCTTTCTTGTGTCAGCTCACATTCTCAGTGAGGTCCCAGCAGTTAATGCAGCAGTGCTCCCAAGTGCCCTGTTAGCTTTTTATTTTTTATTATATATCACAGAAGGGGAGCCTTATTTCCAGCAAACAGGTAGGTCATCCATCTCTGCTGTCAAAAGTGATTCGAGCTGATCCTTACATGGCCCTCAACCTCAGGAGACCTCAAGATTGCTTTTGTAATTGAGAGAGAGTTTTTGTTTTAGTGTAGTCCTAATGCACAAAGATGGTGCCTCTGCCAGGTGTTTGTAGCAGCCAGTGACAGTCCACAGATAGGAGATGGTGGATATTGTTGTGGGATTTTTTAAGCAGATGAAAATCTTTACTTCTACTTGGATGGAATTTAATCAGAAGTGATGCAACTTAAACTATGAGAGGAAGGGATAAAGATAGACCTCTGTTTGATGTCTGACTGCCCTGACATGAGGCTTCAAGTATTTGGTTTCTCAGTGTTTGTGAATCTGCAGCTGTGGAAGTCCTGTACATCCCATCCAGTGTCTGGCTACTGGAAAAAGCTGGGCACCAGCTGCGGAGTTAAGCCTGGCCCTCCTGAGAGCTCCACCTTGGGTTTTACAGCCATGCAATGGAGGATTGAGGCACTAAAGTCACCTGAGTGCTTTCTAATCAAACAGGAAGTCAGTTGCTCTTCCCTCCTCCCAGTATAGGTGGCAGCAGTAAAATAAACCAGTCTGTGGTTCCTCTCCTTCCAACTTGTACATCTGATACCAAACCAAACCCATTAAAGCAGATGCCACTGAGGTAAGGAGGGAGTGTCCAGAGGAAACTGGGCATTGTGCTGCTCTGTGCTGCAGAGCTCTATGCACTGAAAACCAAAATATTCTTGGGAGGAGGAGAAACTAAGACTGGAAAGGCCCCTACCCCTGATCCAGTAACCAACTTCTTTACCAATTACCTGAATGTGACAGTGACAGTTGTGCCCATTTTGTTAGAGAACAGCACACCTTAAATGACAGCTTTAATACTTGGACCCTTGGACAGTGGGGTACAAACACTCTGACAGGATTGGTGCTTGCCTTGTGCAGAGGTCCAGGCCAGGCTGGAGTCAGGAGATTTGCCCACTTTGTCAATCAGGCTGAGGTTCTGCATCATACAAAGCATTAACTAACACTGGGTACCTGATGTGGAAAGACACCCACAAATTAAATTTCCAAGTGGCTTCTTCAGGAGTTGAGTGTTTGAGGTCCTTTTAAGCTTCTGCCCATACTCTGATGCTGAGGGTCACTACCCAGGCACTGACATGGTATTTAAGCCCCAAGGCTTTCTGTTGCCATAGATCCTTGCACTGATTGCAGACACAATTGTAGCAGTTGGTGTTGGTGCACATATTTTGGGGGGAAAAAATACCATGTTACTGTTTTTAATTCTTTAGTGACCTGCAGCTTCATGAATTTTCTTTAATTCAGCCTAACCAACCAAGGAGGGAAGGAAAAAAGCACAAAACCCTTCAGTCTTCTAATGCAAAACCAGCCAAAGTAGAAAGTTTATTTTTATTTCTGAGGTCATGTACATCTCTTAAATTCAATTTTTAGCACTGCAGTGGCTTAATTCGAGGTAGCTCCCCCAGCTCCAGTAATAGTTTGATGTCTTGTTCAGTTCAGTCCTCAAGTGCTACCGAGGAAGCACAAACAACAGCTATGCAAGAGCTTCAAAACTGCGAATTAGCCCTCCCACCAGAGGTTTCCTACCGGCACCAAGGCAACAGTGTCCTGTTTTGCTACAGCTGCCCACCCCAGACACATGCTGAACCCTGCACAGTAAACACCCTCTGGCAAAACCCTGCCATCTTCTTCTTGGAAGGGAGAAGGGGCAGGATCTTAGACGTGCCCCAAAACAAGAGCTCACTTATTTACTGCTAAATAGGCACCATGTCAAAAGCTCATGGAGATCCTGTTTTTCAGAAATCAGATACCTCTTGTTCTTGCTACCTGTAAGACTTCTGAGCTTAGAAAGAGGTGAGGACAGCAGGCCCACAGGAAGTGCAGGCTTTGAAACTCTACATGTTTATTCTGCCTTACTGCAGTCTTAACTAGTTTTTATTTCTCTTCTAAGAACTTGCCTGCAGGCTGACATGACACAAATGAGAAACACAGGCACTGCCATACAGACTACCCATCTCTTCCTTTTATCTTTCAGGTCTGCTCAGCACCTGGCTGAAACTTGTCTGAGGCTCACCCAAAGACACCTCTGCAGAAAACAGGCACACTTGCTAGCTAATTTCAGCTGGTTTCTATTTGGTTTTAACTACAGAATCACAAATATTTTGAAGCCTTACCAGCCTACCAAACTTTCTAGGACGACAGCTGAGACTCTTCTGAAAAAACCAGGCTTGCAAGCCAGTTTTAATAGCTGTTATGTTGTGTGGATGTCAATAATTTGTACAATTTTTATAAAATGTTTTTGTCTATTTTCATAATTGAACATACATGTCTATATTATTTACAGACTGAAATATCAATAAACCTAATAGGATCTCTAGGTTCCTTGTTCTGTCCTTCTGAATTCAAGGGAAAGCATGTGCAGGGGAAGAGGGAGTAGGGGGCTATTTGCAAGTGCTGCACATGTACACTGCCCTCCTTTTTACAAACTCAGTACCAGAATTTACCTGGGAACTTTATTCTATAGGATATTTGTCACTTTTAAATAAAAAGTGAGAGCCCTGACAACTGCTTACTAACCAGAAAAATGTAAGAAGATTGAGAAATATTCCACCTAATGTGGAGGAATTTTCATGGGTCAGGTTCCCCTTTAAAACATTCATTGAACAAGGCCTTTTAAGAAAAAGGAGCCCTTGCAGAGGAGCCATGACAAGAGGTGCTGGGCTCCAAGCTGAGGTGGTGAAACTGGACTTTTCCACCAGCACATATTCAGGACACCAGCTGAACCTGGCTTCAAATTACTGAACTCAGAACCTTTGGAGGCTAGAGATGGAGGGCTTTTTTCTGGTTAACTGTGCACTCATGTTTTTCAAGGTTATTTTTCAAATACCCAGCTTTTTGAGAAAGAATTTATCTGAGTATTTTGCTATCTAGTGTAGGATAAGCTACACACACAAGAGAAAACTTTCTACATCTATTTTTTTCAATGTAGTTGGTAAAGGGGGTGAAAAAAGCACAAAGAACAGTTCCCCAGCATTAAAGCTACTTCAGCCAGCATGAACACAGAAAATGTAACAAAAATAAGAGTAACAACACGTGCAATAAATTACCATTGGGTGTGGAACACAATCCTTCCTTCTCTTATATTTTAAGAATTATTAGTGGTACAGCCCTAACATCAAAGTGATTTTTCTTCCCTATTTCAATTTCCTGCCATATAAAACTGCCAAACACATCTGACTGCCTCCCTGAACAGCTCCACGGATATGACACTGAGCGTGCTGAAAAAGGCCTCAGGTCTTTAGGGAGAAGAAAGGCTGCTGAAAGCAAGCCCTCTGTAGTCAAACTCGGGATTTTTCACAGTAAGCAGGCTGACAGCTTTTTAAGTGTCACTACTTTGTCAATGGTTACACAGTTAAGAATATACATTTATAAATGTAGGAAAATGCAAACTTCAACATTTTTTTTTATTATTCCACAGCATAAATCTGTGTTTAAATAAGAGACAGTGCCTATAGGCTACGCGTGCAAAGGAACTCAGGCACCTATTCCTCACACTCAGGCTTCACTGAGACCCGGGAGCACAGTGGGACCCTCAACCTTTCTGGACTTGCCTCACCTACCAGGTGACTTCTGGTGGCCACATGCAGGGCCACGCTGCCAGCCACCCCCGTGCATGTACGAGTCTGATTTCAACAAAGGGTCCTGGGCTGCCAGTAGAGATAGTTCGAAGTAGGTTTTTCATACTCATCCCAGGCATAGGTGCAACTATTGTGTTGCTGGGAGTCTACAAGGAATAACTTCCCCTGCAGCAGTTAACTCTACTTTGTAGCAATTAATAAGTCATTACAGCACCAGGCCTACCTGTCTCATATCCCTTCCCACCTTCCCCTGCTTCTACTTAAGCACTAAATGCTCAGTTTGACAAAGTTTACAAGTATCAGACCTGATGATCAAATCCAGGTCAGCACACAGAGCATGATTCCAGCCTGAACAGATAGTCTTGTCACTGCTGCAGTTTTGTCCTGGTCACTGACATCCTGATACCTCTGAACTAATGGATGGCTGTGTCCATGATGATCTTTCCTATCACAAGGCGGGGAAGGAAATAAAAGAAGAGGGGAAAAAAAAAAAAAAAAAAAAAAAGGGAAAAAACCTGAGACCTGGATGAAGCACCTCTATTCCTGAGAAGCATTCACATCAGAGAACAGAAAGCTGTCAGAAAACTCGTATGACCTCACTGCTTTAGGGACACTCAGCCCTCCAGATCAGCTGGTTCAAACAGTCCTGGACCAGCCCCCGGGCTTCAAAGAGTCCCATTCTACAGTGCCCCTCAAATCCCACCTTCCCTTTTTTCCCTCTCCTTGCCCAAACATCGCCTAGCTATGGGATATGAGGCCAAGAATTTTCATCAGCTGAAAATCACTTACATGGTGGATGTTCTGATAGGAGAATATCTTCAAAAGTATAACCCAAATTTACTTTTATAAGTGGCATACATCTCATAGAGTTAACAGGAACCACCTGTATGGAAACAGCCTGGGTCCAAAGCACAGATACATTTTGCTTAGTCATAAAAACTTTTTTTTTTGACAATACTGTAACTTTATCATTTACAAGCTGAAACTGTTCACCCAGTATCTGCAATATGTCACAGCGAGTTACAGTTATCACTAGGACTTCACAGCAAATAAAACTTGTAACTAAACATGCACAGATCATTATATATACAGTGATAAAAAAATAATGATGTACATTTTCTTGTAAGAAGAAATTAAGTAAATTTTTGTGCATTTCAGGATTGAAACATCTAACCTATATAAAATTACTTTAAAATATGAAGTAAATATTTAACCCAAAACTTGAGAAATCTTTTTTAATCTTCAATATAGCCTTCTCATTTCCATTTTACTTTCTCTGACACAGAACAACTTAAGAATTTTATCCTCTAAGATATTTAATAGTAATGTGCAGATATAAAAAAATACGTCCTCTGTGGCAAGCTTGAACATATATATATATATATATTTACAATCCTCCAGAACAAATTAGCATTAAAAAACACAGAAGTAGCAGATTGACATAGTGCTTTATTTAAGCTGTCTGTACGAAGGAAAATAATGTGCATCCCTATCATATACGTGTAAAAATACTAAGGATGTACAGTGTACAAAAACAGTTTCTTGTAGTTATTTCACATCCTTGTGGGTCATATACTTAAGGAAATAAAGAGTTTAAGTATGACCAACAGTAATACGATTTCTTGGGTTTGTAGTCGTGTCTGCTTAATATCCTGAACCATATGACTAGATCTTGCACGGATCTAATGAAAGAACTAGCAAGGTCAAGAAATGTCACAAACTCTAAAGCTACAGGGAGGTAATTCAATTACCAATTTAGAGGTTTTTATTTAAATAAATACTTTACATTTCATGCTTGCCTGTAATGCACTACCAGGGGCAAGATAAGGAAATTCTACTGTAGACAGTACAAACAGTAGCAGCAAAGTGTGTACATTGAGGTGTAATATATAGACCCTGCAGTTAGTAAGGAAAGACCTTACTTTTGTACTCTAGGAGAAGCACATGGCCCCTGCAAGAACAGTCAGCTTTAAGAAGCCACAAGTAAAGATGGAAAAAAAAAAAAAAAAAAAGGTGAAACAATACTGGAATAAATGTTCTTTAAGCAACAGGAATGTACTGGAAGATGGATTAGTGTGGAAAGCGAAGCTGTGTGCAAAACTGCCAAAATCCAAACAGAAATGACCTATTTCCTCCGAGATGGCTGCAGTACAAGAGGGCATACTGTATGTCATGGAAGTCAGTACAAGCTGGAGTCAAGGTCTGAAATGTACTGTGCTCAAAAGGCTCACCAAGACAACCAGCCACTGCCTCCTGTCCAAATCCAACCGCAACTGCAGACAGCAAAAGAAGAGCTTCAGAAGTTTCTTTCAGCACTGCTTGTCCATTTCTCTGTCATCTAACACTGGTAAGACAGAATTCCCCCAGGCCTGGGCTGCACAAGGTGGCTGCTGACTCTGCATCATAAACTGGATCACTGAAGTTTCAGAAGGCAGACAATGCAATGCAAAGTGACGTCTTAAAAGGTTTTCAAAGAGTTCACTGCCAGGCCCTTCCTGCAAACTGAGCATTACCTGGCTACACAACGGAGAGCAAAGCACAGGAAATCACTGCCACCAGGAGCCTCTGGCCACAGCCAGTCAGCCACTGGCCGGAGATGCCCTGTGCCAAGAAACTTATTGCTATTACAAGCTGAAAACATAGGGGAGAAAACACAGGCATGTAACACAGATTTTGAATCACCATAGTTTCAGTCTGTGAGTACAAGATCTTTGCAGAGAACAAAGTAATGCCCGTCTATTAAGTACTTGGTTATTTCAGTCACTCACTCGCTGTGTCAGTGTAGACACGTCTACATCACCAGTCCAGGACAGACCTGAAACACATTTGCTGCTCTCCTCTCTCTCTGCACAGGGACAACATCTACAAGTCTTTAGTGTTACAGGGTGACATAATGAAATCCTATGCAGTTAGAATATACATAGTGATATATTTCTATCTGATTATCCATCCATTACTAAAGATAAAACACAAAACATGAAAAATTGTCTAAATTACTCTGCGTCTTTAGCTGCCTTGCTAAAATGCCCATCTACCCCTTGACCATCCCAGCACATGCACTGCCAGCAGTGGGCTTCATGCTTGGGCACTCAACTTTCCACATCAAGAGGTTAAGGCATCTGTGTAGGAACATCTCTCCTCTCAGACTCATCTACTCACTCACACCACGCAACCAGGAATACTCTGCAATATCACAGTCTTTGTGGGAGCTAACAAGAGCTGAACGCAGAGATACTTCCAATGATAATCCCACGGAGTCAGGGGTTCCCGATGTCGCCTGCAAGGGCACGCGCTCTGTCGCCGCGCCACGCCCTGACTCCTAGCACCAAAGGGTTTATTATTAAGATTATCATTGCTGAAGATCAAAGCTGAAGTTTATGCACATGTTCTGTTAGATACAGATCTTCGGAAATGGAAAGACGTTTCCCTATCAGTGGAGCATTTGTTGTGATGTTTGAAACTCAGTCAATCAGGTACCATGGTTACTCATAACCTGCTGGGTTTCGGGACTCTTTTGGTTGAGGGCAGATCTTCCTTGAGAACGGCTGTTCCCAGAAATTTACTATTTTAATTGTTAAAATAAAGTGCTTTTCTTGTAACCACTGTGGTCTTGTTGTTCAAATGCAATTCCTTCATCTAGAACAGACATTTTCTCTTGTGCTGTCAGGCTCTTACATTATGTTTATCCTAAATGGAGCACAAGATGTAGCTTTTTTGTCTGTTCACTTTTAACCCTTTGGCACATGAGGTTGGAAATCCCCACCTCCACTGCCAAACTGTTAAAAGACAGTATTTCATTCACAAAAATCTGGTTCTAAGCAGTATGTACAATTTCAGAGCCTTGTTATAATTTCCACATGGGAGAAAAGTGCATTATTCCCTTCAGCTTGTACAGTCCTTCCATATATTACAAAATTAACTGCTATAAGCCTGTTCTCTAAGATGTAGCAGCATTTGCAAACATGACACATACAAACCTTATTTCTAAAAATAAATACTACCGCAGTATAACCAAAATTAAAAAAAAAAAAAAAAAAAAAGGAATACTCGGAGTTAAACACCTGGAGAGGAAGCTAATTCACAAACTCAAAATAAAAACAAGTAAGGCAAACATCTGTTTACCTTGGTGCACACATTTTGGTGAAAAGCAATACCATTATGCCTGTCTACATTCTTCAGCCATCAGAGGTGATGCATATCATGAAAGAGAAAAGCATGAAAAGATGTTATCTGGTGCAAATTATAAAACCCCTTGAACAACTTCAACTGCTGCTTTTATGCCTTCATTTCTTGCATGTATAATGTTCGATTCTCCATGATTGCACATGAACCTGGAAGTTCTAAGTGGCAGGCTGGGTGAGCCCAGCCCTTCTGCTTCTTCTGTAGTATCCAACAGTAATTAAAAAATAATATATATATATATATTTATATATATCAACAGTTTAAGTCCTTCTCTCAAACATTTCCCAAACAAATTCCAGCCAGATGTTAATGACAGAGACCTGCTTCAAGTAATGATATGCCTAACAGAAACCTTGCATATGTACATCACCACCTCTACGTTTCCTCATTCTAACCAGCACAAACAGATGCAAGAAAATGTTATCGCCTAGTCTGTTTAGACTAATTACAATTTTCATTCATCTTCTGCAAGAAGATAAGCTGGACCAACATGGCTTTTGTTTAGCCTCCACTGTGAGGAAATAGATGACTACTTGTTCACAAAGTGTACAATGCTGAAGTCAAGTCATCTACCTTCAAAGAAACTGTTAGTAACTTCTTGATGTTGCTATTATACCGAGACTGTGGGCAGCAGCAACAGCAGGAGAGCGGAGTAGAGAAAATCTCAATATGTCATGCAAAACCAGAACGGATTTTAGGTAGGTTTGGGAAAGAAACTTGTTCAATTTGGAATGGTCTCTGAAAGTGCCCCTGCTATCATAGTAGTATCTAGTACTGGTGGTGATGTTCAGGAATCATTTTCACTGATAAACCTAAGATGACAGTGAAGCAGCAGAACAAAGAAAGTTATTCTCGTCCACTTGCAGAATAGGAAAACTGGGGGAAATGCGGCCGCCTCTCATTGTCCATGCAGTCCATACCATCCTCGTCATCTGTGTTAAAGAAAAAGTTCAAAACATCAGTATATTTGCAATAAAATTTTATTATTCACCTGATACGCAGTACGTCTTTCGGGGTACAGTGCTGAGGTTAAAGGCTCAAGTTAAAGTAAGACTTCAGTTAAGCACTTCAGCTTATGTTTACATAGCAGGACGATACTTACTGAAAGAACAGCATGCCCAAGAGTCACTATTTATTTCAGTTGATTGTTTGGTTCATTTTATTCTGACTATTACCTGAGACTTCAATCACAGCTACCCCTTCTAGGCTAATCTGAACATGCCAGCACACCCAGCCCCTGGCAGCGCAGAAGTCAAGTGCCAACTGAGACAGCCAGTTTCCATCACTTCTTGAGCTGAGCTCAGGAAATTATAGACTTACTGTAGATATATTTAAATATTCCTCCATTTCAAAGAGAGTTAAAAGGAAAAACAGCTACAAAATGAACAATTCATACAGGTTCTTTTTGTTTCAATTCTTAGGTATTATTTTTAGTAAACTACTTATTTTTACCGTATTTGCTGGGATCAGAAGAAATATGGAATAAGCCGAATTCATAAATATTTTTACTTATATAATTCCTCCAGTGCCAATGGAAAGCAGGGAACAGATGTTACCTAACTCTGAGAATTTGGATGTACATTCTCACATGGCTTTTTAACAATGCTTATTCTTAAAGACTCCTGCTGAGACTGTTATTCTAACAATATATTTATATACAGCCATTCAGAATTTTCTGTCTTTTGTATCTTCATATACTCTACAAATAAAAACTAGAGTTAATTCTGTTCTAATATTGAATCAACAGAACTCAGGTTAATCCAAATTTTAGTAAAATTTGTTCAGGTTACAATGAAGAAATTCTTATCAAGACAGACAGGAGAAGAAAGGCTTTTTTTTTTTTTTTTTTTTTTTTTTTTTTCTTCCACAGCAGAAAGACTTAAAATCACTTAAATTATAGACTTTAAGCAACATGGTCTAGTGGAAGGTGTCCCTGTCCAAGGCAGGGGGATTGGAACCAGATGAACTTTAAGGTCCCTTCCAATCCAAACCACTCTATGTTTCTATGACTGTGCTCAAAGACCAAAAATGCAAAATCCAGAAAATACTCTAGATCTATATATGAACAGAAAACTGCAGCTCACCTGGGAATCCTAAAACAGAAAATGAGCTTGCTTTATGAATGGGTAAGCAACCATAACTAAGCCTTTATTGTCTACTTTTGTTCTCCTTCTTTCTCAGTCTCCAAAATAAAGAAACAAACCAAACCCTCAAATATCTCCATTTAGAAAGAAAATTCTTTAACAACTCAGAAGCAAGATTTTAACTGCTTTGGCTTGGTAAGTAACTGTAAAGCCCTGGCTATGCTGAGCAGATCATTATTTGTGTGTGTAAACAACATGACAAAACCACAAACTGTGGTAAAATCACATTCACGTCAATAAAGGAATTCAGCAAGGTCCACTGCCGTGGTTACATCCACATTAACACACTCTTCAAGAGCCCTGCTGATGCACAGGACTTGATAGGAAATTTAATTTTCAAGTAATTAATTTTTTTTCAAAGTATTGTCTTCAAAATATTTCAAAATATGCCCAGCTTACTGAAGCTACACAGCCCACTCAAGCAGCATTGTCCACATGCTTAAAGAAGAGTCTGTGTTCCCATTACTTTGCTGAACTGGGGGCCTTGACTGCCAACCAGTAAACACTTGAATCTGGTGTCTTCTCTTATTTGAAAACAAACAAACAAAACTCCAAATCAACAAATAAATGAAAAAACTCCAAACAAAATCAACACAAAAACCCCACACCAAAAATGTCCCTCAAATCCAACCTAGAATTATCTAATATTCTAAGCTTTGTAACTACTGCATCTTAAAAATAAAGCCATCATTTGGGAGTTACTCTTACACACTTCCATACTGACTTTTACTAGTAACAGCGAGAACAGCTTTTCTATCCAAACAGAAAAAACCTTACACAGTGCCTTGTTATAAACAATACTGCTAGATCGTGCTTACACATCACTTCTGACTTACATTTTTCAGGCGGTGTTATTGTAATAGTCTGAGCTGTAAATTCTTCATCAAAATACCTGGTGTCTGTCTCAGATGTCACTTGAGGTTTAAAAGGAGGTACAAGCTGAAAGACACCAAGAGACAAACAAACAAACAAAAAAATTACTAAATCTCAAATCAGGCAAATTACTATCAGGAAAACAAGTAAGTTCACTTTCCCTATGCCCCAGATCAAACAAGTAGGTCTGTGGAGAGGCAGCTGAGTCTAACTTCCAGGAAGAGACAGAACCCATTTGAGTCAAAAACACCAGATCAGTACAGCAGTCAATAGCACAACAAAGCTGAATTCCAAGTATCACTCTCACATGACTTGCAGATAAATTGAGCTGCATGAAGATAATTACCTAGAAATTCTTCAGGCCAATTTAATTACCTGCATAGCTGCAGGCAAAGGCATCTCTAGATACTTCAACACAACTGGGTGGTATAAATGGCTACAAAGAAGAAGACTGCACAGAGAGCATAATAAGCATGGTTTGGGGTTTTTCTTTTCAGTGGGGAGGCCTGAACTATCATTGAAAGAAATTACGTGATATGAAAATAAATGTTACATTTGAAAAAAGCCCAGTCCAGGCTTAAGGGAGTTGCTGCATCTAAACCTGCCTACTGCTTTCACAGCACAGTGTGGGATTTCCCAACAGCAAATCACTAGTAGCCACTCATGGCCTGCAGGCAGGACTCCCTTGCCCCTCTTTTGAACCAGCTTCACTATCCACCTTCTCCACCAGAAGAACTGCCAATAAATCTTTACTGGAAGGCACACTGAATATGGAATATCATACTGCATGCTGCCAGCCCAAAAACAATACTGCAGTTTTGTATGTATGACATTGCAATTTGTGTGTGTGTGTGTGCGTGGTATGTGACAATGTTCTTGTTTGTACCTAGGAGCCCTTTGGGGCTATCTCCTTATATGCAATGTAAAACACACCCTGAGAATAAGTGTAATTGATTTTCCTTTCAATACAACAGGTTATATCCTGGCTCACTGGTATTATCTTGTGTGGGGTTTTCACCAGTTTCACGTTCTCTCTCTCCTCAAGTCCAGAACACTAACACCAAACAATTAACTTGGTCATTTGCCTCACAGCAAAGAAGGAGGAATTGCTGCTAACTCCCTCCTTTTCCCAAGTCCTATGTGCTAGATGCACAAATGTACATGATCTGTACATACAAAGAGACCAATTTCATCTCATCCAAATCTTCAGTAACAGTGCAAGCAATTATTCAGCAAAATCAAATCTATCACTTCATATACTTGACAGAGCACAATAAATTTGATTGATACTTTTACAAAACTAAGTTCAGCTTTCCCTTACATTGTCCTGAATGGAAAAAAATACAACAGCAGAGAGGTATTTTGAAGTAGAAGTTTGGGACATTGTAGAATAAATGCTTAAGGAGCTAACATATATAAACACAACACCAGAAGATTCTTCAGGTATAAATCAAGTGACATCCAATGTTTATAAACAAAGTATTCTATTTTATTGCACAGGTTCCTTGACTTTTTGAAAATTACTTTTATATGCATCCAGGCTATTCCAAACAATTCTGCACTACTAAAGCAGATTTCCAAAGTTGTACATCTCTCCAGCAATGCAGCACACAATTCCTAAAACCAGACTTATTCCAATGCAACATCTCACATTGCCATTTTATTCTCCTTTTTCTATCTGAGAAAAGAATATTCAAAAACCCCAAAGAATTCCCGAAAATACCAACCAAAAAACACAGACCGAACAAACAAACAAACAAAACCCCACACCCACAAAAATAAAGCCTACACAGGATTACAAGTAATATATTCTAGTCAAGCCAAGTGTCCATCACATCCTTTTAGAAAAACACTTCCACAGATCTCAGCAATAAATTCAGTATGAAGCACATTTTTAAGATAACAGGTTTATAACTATTTTACTACTTCCCTGGTTGGAATGCTTTTTACTGGTCAGAAACAGAAAATGCCATTTCGTTTAAAAAAAAAAAAAATTCGTTTTAAAATAATGAAAGTACAAGCTATGGAAAAAATTGCTTCTTGTCCTTGACTTGAGAAAAAAGAAATGTCTTTTCAACAATGCAGCGCACATTTGCAGTAGAACAAACTACTCCTGCTGTGAAGTACACCTGAGACCTTTCATGTTACAACTCCTTTGCAAAGAGAAGGAACAAACCCTCACCTCTGAAACAGTCTGAAACAACTTTGAGTCAGATTGAAGTAGTTAATGAAATTTAAAAGGTATGGCAAGGTAAGATCATTATAGGTTACAGTATGGATGTGCTGTTGGAGAGGAAAACGCATTAGATGACAAGTTTCTTTCTCAAAAGCTTACAGGCTAACTACTGATTTATCCATGGATTTGTTACTTCTTTGGTTTTAATCCACTGAGATGAACAAGCCTCACTATAACTTCACCCCCTTGTTCTCTCCATCTACCTAAAACAGTAATGGTTATGGAAAATACTTTGGAAACATTATTTTAGGAAGAGAAGCACAGTACTAAGTGACTTGTAAGGAACAAATAATTACAATAATTTTAATCAGATATGAAAAGCACCATTAAAACAAAACTCATTAAGTTGGTGCTCTGATTCAATGCTTGGCAGCTAGGCTTACTAAAAAACTCTTTATCAATCAAATCTAATAAGTCAGCTGATGAAAACTGCAGTGATGACAGAAGTTCAGCTGTCTGGGGAAGTGAAGCAAGTAGAAGACATGAAACTCCAGGCTGTAACTAAAAGAGCCTGATGCAAATCTATGTCAATGGTGTTTTAGGATTCATCTATTTTACAGCAGTATCTTTCATATCCTGGACATTAAAGGCATTTGGAAACTTCACTGACTGCAAAAACGAACTTTCCAGCCATGTGACTCTCCACAACAGGACACGCCGGGTTTTATCCAGGCTGTGCCCTTATGTACACCAACCATCCCCTAAAACCTTCGGAAAAGTGGAAACAGCTGACGTTAAGAAGCACAGATACAGCTGAAAAGAAGTAGCAGAAAGGTTTCTTCAGCCTTTCCATACACTTCGCCTCCTTCCCTCACAGCATCACCTCCATCTCCTACACAGCTGTGTGGCCAGAGAACTGGGGATTGCTCCTTTCCATCTGTTCTACCTCACCTACACCAAAGCAACTGGGGCTAAAGTCTTGTAGACTTCCCACACTAGACTGCTGAGCTGACACCAAAGGCACACCTCGCCTTCCCCAAGTAAATTCTTGGCAATCATCTTTCTGGCGGGGGTGTCTCCTTTGTCCATTAGTTGTCAAACTTCATTTAAAAGCAGAATGTCCACAAATTTCAGCTGTAATGAAACCATTAGAAAGACAAATAAGGTGCAAATGCTGCAGAGATAAACATTTAGAGTGAAACTCCACAAGCTTCCACAGACATCCCAAGAAAGACTGAAGCTGAAGTTTAATGATAAAAGATTAAAACACCCCAAACCAACAACCACTCTGATGATCACAACATGAAGATGCCACTCCACAGCCAGCAACACTTCACATTTGTTGCACAAGGAAATAGTATCCACATGCTATTGCCACAGCTATTCCTCACTTCTGGCATTAGAAATCAGAAGTCCAAGAGGGATGTGAGCACCAGAAGAGCATCCAGTAACCTGTGTCCAAAAGGAGTAAGATAAGCTTTTGTTAAGCACAGGCCTTGCCTGTCTGCGAGAGAACCACGCTGCTTGGTCCTGGCTGCCAAACTTTAGTATGGGTTAATTTTCTTTCTTTAGTGGCCTCAGTTCGGAAAAATGCTCCAACCAGACAGGGAACTGCACCTCCTCACAATTTACTCTATGGAGTAGAAATACAGTTTTTCTGGGTTTATGCATTACACACACACACGTGCATAGATATGCATGTGTCTGTACAAATAAAGAAGTAAAAGTCTAAACTCAGTGTGAGTTAAGTGACTTTAAGAGTTTGTGTTCAAGATAAAAATCCAATTTCATATCCATCTGTCAAGCTGAATCTGCTCTGGCCATTTCAAAGGCTTGATGTTAGAAATGACAGCAGAAGCAATATCAAATTCTTGGTGTCTTCATCATCTCCAGTGAATGGCATTTCCATTTGGCAAACATCAAGAGCAGTGTGTGAGAAACACCACGGTTTTTCCACAGTTCAAGTCCTGGAAAATTTGACACCCATCTCCTAGAGGAAGGAAAGGGGCAGGCACAGTGTTTGACTGTTGTAGGTACACCAAAATGTACAGGCTTGATTCTACACCTTGAACTTTCTCACACTTTGTGAACAACTACATAAATACTTCAGTATGAGAGAAAGTATGTAACACTACTTGCTCAAAGATCATTTACCAGGAATCACTTGCCTTGATGTTGTATAGAAAGGGGATGAAGTTATCTCACAGTAACAGTGATGCACCCCATCTGCCAAACGTATGATGCTTAAGAACATCAATCTGATCTTTCTTCTCCTTTTAATTTAAAGAGAATTTTCGGAGAATCACAGAATATGCTGAGTTGGAAGGGACCCACAAAGATCACTGTGTACAAGTCCCAGACCTGCAGCACACCATTCGCAAGAATGACTCCATGTACCTGAGAGCATTGTCCAAACACTTTTGAACAGCTGGTGCTGTGGCCACTTCCCTGGGAAGCCTGTTCCAGTGTCTGACCACCCTCTGGGTGATGAACCTTTCCCTAATATCCAACCTAGACCTCCCCTGACACAATGTCAAGCCATTCCACTACCATAAGAATCCCACTGACCAACAAACTGCAGCTGTTGGATGTGGTGGATGGATGGGAGGAATACTTGTCCATGCCCCTCAAACCAGAGCTTCCCACTTGGGGAAAAGACAGTAATTTGAGCTGAGCTTCAAGCTTGTCAATAAGCGTTTTTCTAGGTACTGGTTCCTCCCCATACATGGCCCCAAAGGCAGCTTGCTGCACAGCCAGGAATTGGGAATACCCCATGGACCCTGCATGTGGTGGTCCTGGGCAAGGGGAGGAGAAGGAATTTGAATTTCAGTGGGAGAAGGACATAAGTCCACAGGAAAATTGGCTTCTGAGGGGAGGTTTACCCAGAGATAAACTGATTTCCAAGGGATATGATAGTGTTACCACGGAGAGAGGGAAACCACAAACTCTCAGCAATGTAAGTTTCAGAATCAGACACACTTATATGCATTCTTTCCTCCCTCTAAATTCAAGCAGCTGGGAGAAGGGTGGCAATCAACATCTAGGTCTGCCCGTACAGTTTAAGGTATCAATGGAAACACAATGAAAGTATCAGACTGGTTAGATGTCTGATCCTTTTACAATTTTGCATGGCAATAACACAAAAGCAACCATCGAGGGTAGTTTCTGCAGGTTTTGTGGCAGTGCAGATAATGGTATGAAAATAGTACGATTCAAAGAGCAACAACCTAAACCCAAATGGTGATACTTTCCTATTTACGTCCTACACTTTCCCTTCAAAATCTGATACACAGAAGTATTTAAATGTGCATTTAAGATCACAGTTATAATTGAGAACTTGCCAGGCCTGAACCCAGGCACTAGATCATGGGATTTCATCATTTGCTGAGTTTGTGCCTTGAGTAAACCAAGGTAACCACAGCTGAAAGGTAAAGGAACAGCTTCTTGCAGCTGTCAGACTTCCTGATGAAAGCTACTGCCTTCCAGTGGGACAGGTGCATCCAAGCCACCCTCCCATTGCAACCATCACTGCAGCTTGTCCCTGCTCCCTTCCCAGCACTGACAGATTCACTTGTGAGTACTTTCTTGTTTTCTTCAGGGACAAACAGAGGTATCACCACAAATGAGAATATGTATCTCAGCACAAATTTCCACATGGTTTCTCTCCTCTTTCATCCATGTTATATGCAGGAGAAAAACCAGGCCTCATTAAAAAGTCTGGAGGTCCTTTGCCACGGGGCTACCAAGCGCTTCAAGCTGCAAGTCTGAAGACATATCCAAATTTCGACCTTTTAAGTAATGACCATGAGCTTTTTGTTCAGTGAAAGACCCTAAACAGAACATCTGACAACTTTAGTGTATGTCTGCTACCCAAATAAAAATATGCTAAAGCAATTCTTACATGAGAAACAGAGAAATTTCAAAAAGCTTCATGATTCTACCTAAAAATAAACAAATATTTTATTTAGTACATGGGCTTTTGAAGTCTTCAGAGTTTGCCAAACTATTCAATTTCTCATACTCAGGCAGAGAGATAAAAACTCATCAGGGCTGAGATGATCACAGGAAGAACCTGGCACAGGCTGCTCTCTTTCATATGCCCTCATGGTTCTTCTGCCAAAAATAAATACATCAGATCATAAATGCTAACTACTATACATTTTTCATTTAAAGGCAACGACCTTCTCTGCTTCAGAGTGCCATACAATATTTTTTTATCATTATGTAGTACCAAATTAGGTTAACTAGTTAGCAGTATCAGAAATCTAATAATTCCATTTGACCATTTGGATCCATTTGACCTGACAGAGCTGTGGTCTGTCACATGAAATACATTAAATAGTTTACAGATATATAATTCTGTTTCTAATAACATCAGTAAAGTGATAACCCAGCAAAATGATAAAATTAGAGGCAGAGGAGCGCAATGTGCACATTTACAAAACTATCACCCAACAACTACTCAGAGTACACATGATTTTTTGGTTTTCTTTACTCTGAAAGTGAACTTCAGTTCTTTCATTTCTAACAGAAATAAATTCCTGAAATTCAGCCAGAAAATTACACTGCCGTGGTGCTTAAAATTACTATGAAATATTTTTACAATGCAAATAATTGTATCAATTTCAAGTGACCCTACTGCTGAAGACTCTACATTCAACAACAAACAGCAACAGAAGCAAGCATAGAATAAATCTACTTAAAAATCAAATTTATTTGAGATATTTTAGAATACCAAAATTCCTCAAAAATATTCATATAAGCATTCTAATGAACATACGTGATGAAAGTTCATTAACCTTATTACTATCTTTGAGGATTATATTTCAGAGCACAGCCCTTGAAATCTGCAGTGTGTGCCGAGACTGTGTGTGCCGAAAGAACAACTGGATATTTTAACCAGGCAAACAGCTTTGTATGGAACAAATAAGAACAAAACTATTTTTAATTAAACAGAAAAGCACACTGTCTGTCAGAAGTCATCTTCATGACTTGTTTTTTCATAAAGGACATACTGTGTGCTAATATTGCACAAAAGCAATTCCTATCATCCTTGAAGTGAACTGTTCAACTGAAGAAATTCAGTTGATATTTCACTGACAAATTTAGTTTCTCAAAGCAACAGTGTCCAGAGGAAACAGAGAATGACTAGAGTTTCTCTAGTTATGATATCCCAATAAGCCATATCCACTTCCATGAGCATAAAAGCAAAGTGTTGGCATTTATATATCTTTATATATATTTTTTTTAATCTGTAAAATGCCTCCTTTTACTTTAATAGCTAAAGATGATCTTGACTGAAATGCATTTGCCATGTTCATTTGGAAAGAATCAAGGCACAAGCAATTAAGAGTATCTATATATTCTTAACTAAATAAGATGCTGAACACAGCGTAGAACTGAAAGTTCTATTTCTAATGTGAGATAATTAACGAACGTTTTTCAGGAGAGCAAGAATAATCTAACAGCTTTTTTTTCCTCATCCACTCCTAGCATACTGCAATCCTATTGATTTTAGTGTTTTTTTGGGGTTTTTTTACTCTAGGAAGGTCCTCAATTTTTATTTTTAGATTTTTATCCTCACAGTGCTTCTCTACAATGCCCTTACATAACCAACCAGTGGTTGAGCTCATAAAGTAACCTGATTAATATACTTGCTCTGATTATTTATTGTAGAGTTTCTTGAAACCTTGTGATACTGCCAGGGAGAAATCACACTTATATCAAGTAATTTCAGAATACCATATTTTGTATCATCATATACAGGCTTTTATTTCGATTCCGGTATTTGTCAGAGAAGCTACCACACCAACAACCACACATTTTTAAAATTCCAGTTCAACAACAACTGAAAAAACAGTTTGTATCATTGACATTGTAGCATAAACATATTCTGCTCAGTCGTATGTCTTCCATTTTCCTTTTATTTGAGCAAAGCAAGAAAAAAGAAGAAAAAACTATCTTTTAAAATTACGCATCTCAACTGGCAGATTAACAATGTAAAACAGTTGGGGAAAAAAGAAAAGTCTTTATCAAAATAGAAAGGGTTTATAGCAACAAGTAAATTCTTACAGAAATACTGAGATAAAATCAGTTTCTGTATATAAAACAACTTAAGTTGAATTGAGTTTCACTCCCAAGTAAGATAAATTCATTTTCTAAAATCACTCCCAAAGTGTTGATCATTACAGGAACAGGACTGAGTTTGGAGAAAACTGCTCCAGTTTAATTCCCAGCACTTGCCTTCTCCACAAGCTGTTTCGGCTCAGTGTTTTAACACTATTTTAATTTTCTTAGATATCTCTTTAAGTTTGAAAAGGGTTTGTACTTATATATAAACAATCAGAAAGTAGATTTTTGCTCTGAGTTCCTTATGATCATCTAATTTCCCTTTTTCATAAAACAACCTTTCACTAAAAGGGCAGATATAAAATGACAGATCAGGATAAATTTGGATATGTACATAACAAAAGGTTTAGGTTAGTTGGCAAAATTTACTTCTGGTGAATTGACAAATTATTACTTACGAATTAAAACACAAAGATTAGGTAAGTACACCTTCTTCGGAATAAGTATTAACTTGTATTAACACAAAAAAGTTGCAAAGAAGACATTACTAACTCCAGAAAACAGCAGATAGTCTATGACTATCACTGAAACCACCTTGCAGAAGCCAGATTATTCAAAGCCATATAAAGACGTACCTTTTTATCATATACATCTTGCCAGTTTACTCCAGCAAAGAAACTGTGACGCATGATTTCTTTTGCATCATCTGGGCCTCCACCAAGTCTAAAGAGAGTGGGGGGAAAAAAAAAATCACATATTAAACTTCTATAGGGAGATCAAGTTATTTGTTATGGTTGGAAGAGTGACCATTTCCTTTTGACTATCTAGGAACAATTCTCACCCAATTAACATGAAATTTTCACCTGTTTAATATGAAATCTGGTGATCTTGAGAGAATGAGCATTTGAGATAGTGGAAGTATCCATGCCATGCTTTTTGATTATTCCAACTACAGTGTTCATTACTGTCCATGATGAGCTTTTTTAGTAATTCATTAATTTTAAAAACGTACTTAAGTTTAGTTTGCTTGAAAGCCCAACTAATGTCCTGGCACTATTGAAAACCCAAACTAACCCAATAATGCTGATATAAAATTTTGCCAAAGCCGTGCCAGGCACTGAATCAGTAATGACTTGTGCATGATTTTTATACAGTGTTCAGTGCTGTTGCATCTGGGTGCTGTAACAATTAACCAATTACCATAAAATAGTCTCAATCTGAGTCAATTAGTATAAATTAATAAATTGTAGGCCTGCTGAGAAAAGTTATTTAAAGGCCATTGTAAATAACCGCACTACTTGCTGCGGCCTGCAGCTTGCCAAAGCCAGACTCTGTCTGGTAAATCATCTTAGGAAGTGGATTTCACCTACTTTGGGTGAACTCACTCTTTGTTTGAGCTCACAAAAGTGGTCACTGCTGCCAAAAGAGGAGTGTCCTGCCCAAGTCTCCTCTGACTTGCATCTACAGCATCATTCCCACTTGATGACTGTGAGCAGAATCAGCTCCTTAACCTGGAGAAAAACTAACCCTGACATGAGAATAGGAGAACTGGCCAATTTTTGTTCCATTAGCAAATCCGCTTTGACTCGACAAGCTGAGTGAGCTCCCATGAGCTGCTGTTGTTGGTTGAGAAAAAACCTCACATCCAGGGATGGGAACCTCTGTCCTTCTCAACAGCACATCGACTTTCAGGACTGCTCCGCTCTCATCTAACTTCTCCCTGAGACTGGGGATCCTACTGCCCTAACAGAAGGAAGCTGCAGCAGAAAAAAAGCTCCTCTTAACTTAATAAGCAGACCATACGTGTTAAATGTTAACAAGAAGCGTGACAAAAACTGTATGTGTTTCATTAAAAGGAACTGCTTAAGATATAAGGACAAATTCTGAAGGCAAACAATTAAGATAAATTCCTTTCTAAAGCACTTATTGTAAGGAGGAATAATTTCCACAACCAAGAAAAGTCTGCTTTGGTATTACCCTGCTGCCAAATTTCAAAAATATTCTGCACTACTACGTCAGTCTTGCAATAACTGAGTGTAAAGTTATTCTAATTTTCAAGCTGTATTCCTCCTTGTTTCTCAATCACTCATTGTAAAATTCTCAAAATCTTGGCAAAACATGGCAGTTAGCCTTCAGTCTCCAGACTTCTCTCAATATCTTCTAGCTGCTCACAAAAAAGCTGAGTTGTGTTAATCTCTGTGTTCCTCCTGTATTTAGCATTAGCTAGCACAAGAACTTGAATATAAATAAGTTTCTAAATATAAATCTGTAATAAACACTACTGTCTGCAAAGATTAATTACAAGGAAGCATCTTTCCAGTTCTAAAGGTTAATATATTTGATGGGTCAGATTGTTTGGAGGTTAAAAAGCATAAGGAGTTGCTACAGTAACACAGTTTTGCTCTACTCTGCTGGTATTTGGCTCGCTGGTCAGTTTGCTTTTCCTGTATAGAGTAAGTTCAGCTGGAGCAGCCAAGCTGACCACTTCTGCTGTCCCACCTGCTGCACTCGCTGCATCCAGGCAAATCCCTTGGAGAGACACAACAACCAGCCCTGCCCTGAGTCCCTGTGGGCCATGCCCACTACTCAAAACTTCTTGAGAACAACCAGCAGCTGAAGGAGGATTAGAGAAGAAAGGCAGACAATGTCTGCTGCCCTAAAACATGCCAAGAGACTCACAAGAATGTCAAAGATTTTAAGGGGAAGAAAGGTACCTACAGACAAATCCCACTGATTCACAAAGTGACAGATTTTAGAGCCACGGAAGACTGGACACTGCTGCTCCAGTACTGGAGCCACTGGAAAATGGCTCTCCTGGGCAACAATTCCAGAGGAAAAAGCCCACCACAACTGGGTGACACTTGCTTTTCCTTCTTTCAAACTGCCCTCTTCAAATTTCACTCCAGTTGTATTCTTTAACAAATTACTAATTTAATGGTCCAATATGTGATTTATTTATGTGCCCTAATAAATGTAGCTGTGATCACCAAGGACAAGTGCTACATTCCCCATGGGACAATGCAATGAACTCAGAATTAAGTTATACTGGGAAAAATAATTGAGATCTTTCCCTTGTTGAAGCACACATTCTGCAAATCTGAAGAGACCCCTGTGTTTGCTGTGAATGATTTTAAAAGTTTGTCTTCCATAAGTTTTACTTCCTTTCACTTGTTAAATTCATTTTGTAAATCGCTGCTGGACTGAAAAAATCGAAGTCTGAGACTGCAGGGCTGTGTATGAACCTTTCCTGTGATCGGGAAGGCCAGGAAGACCAGGCACCACAGACCTATTTTTACATTACCCAGCACAGTTACAGCATTTATCATGCCTGCATAACCAATTAATTTCACTTACCGCTTATTTGGATCCTTTATCAGTAGGCCTGATAGTAATGATTTTGCATCTGCAGACAGAGTTCGAGGAAATTTTATGTCCTCCATTAGTATCAGTTCAAATAGTTTCTCATGATCTTGGTTGTAGAAGGGTAATCTTCCACACATCATCTCATACATGACAACTCCTAATCCCCACCAGTCCACTGCACGACCATAGTCATTATCTTCTAACACCTGAGACAGAAACCAAAACCATCCTTAGAACATAAGCTATTTCATTTCAGTCTGATGCATCTTTCTATGAATGTGTTTCTGAGACTCTATTTTCACAGTATGTTGAAAGGACTCCCAGAACCTGACTCAAAACTGCAGCACTGACTCACACACCTGAGCTCACTGAAATTCCAGGCTTACCAGGCATTGCACTGCTAAAAGCAAAATTAAAAATTGACAATGACCTTCTCCAAAAAAATCATGACTTCTGTTTTTTCTCTTTTCTATGTCCTCTACCAGGCCATTTACATCATCCACATCTTTAGGAAGAGATACTAGATCTACATGGGCACTAATGCCTGAGGTAGAAGTGTGAAGCATCTGTTTGCTCAGTCACTTCCTTCTCTTTTACCCCACCTGTCTAAAGTCTCCAATTTAGAACTGTTAGAACCACCTTAATCTTATGAAGACTAGTTTTTCTATGATTTTTGTTTACATCAAAAGTCCTCAATGCCTTTCTCCCACCAGTTTCATTACATTCCATTAACTAGTCCTAACAGCTGAACTGTGCCAATGCAGAAAAATATGCCAGTGTTTATACAATACTATGGTTATTACAAAACTATGCTTACAGGGTATTATTTAAACACAGAAACTGGTAACATTTATGTATTTTGTTAACATAATGTCACTGATGTTGTGTACCTAAAACAAGTTTATTCCACAGCCCTACTCCTGACAGAAAAATGGAATAAGAAGTTTAAGCAGGATTTCATGATCTTAATACACCTCCATATTAAATTGCAGACATGGAGACAACATAACAACAGCAATCACCCCTAAAAATCCTAAGCAATAAGGAAATTGAAGTTTACTGAATATATAATTCCAATTTCTATGAATTTCTAGTAGATCATGCCCCTTCATACAAAAAAGATGAAACAGAAGTCAAGAAATCTTAAAACAGGAGGCACTGTGACTGTGTGTGTCAAATAGCCAATATCTGCTGCAGAAGAGCTATCAAAAAAACTTAAAACAAGAAACAAAAAACCTTGAAACAATAATAAATAGAAAATAGAAAAATCAAAGAAATGCAACTAATAGAGTAGAAATACATTTGTACAGAATGTAAATACTTCTTTATAGAGAACTGTTACTGTATCACAAAAGGCAGATTCTGAAAGGCAGCATCCTATGACTGATTTTTTAAAAAAGAACAAACCAACAACAAACTAATCCCCAGAAAAAAAAATACTTTTTACAACACACATGCAATCACCATCACAAAGAGCTCCTCCAGATTCAAACTGTAAACAGACATACAGGAATAGTCATTTGGATACTTGGTAGTGAAAAAAAATCTTTCAGTCTTTAATGAATAAGACAACCTCTACAATTTCAGGAATACCTTTATCCATAAGTAGGTTATCTTGCAATTGTATAAAATGGGTAATAAAGGGGAGTTGAGCTCATTTATCTGCCTGTCCTCTTGCTCCCCCAGTAAACCCAAGCTTGCTCTGAAGTATCTGGGATGTGCTGTTAGCAGAAGCAACATGCAGTCTGACCCAGTATGGCAATTTTGGAAATCCCACAGTAATTAATGCAATCATGCTCCTACTTTTCACTATCCTTAAGGATTAGTAGTGGAAATAAGAAGAAAAGAAGCATATTAAACATCCTTCTTGTGTATTTAAGATTAAAAAAATCATAAATATTAACACATTAACACATATGATTTACAACTGTGCCAAAACAAACAGACTCATTACATCATTGATATTTCCAAATAGAGGATGAAATTTTGGAAAGTGTAAAATACAACAAATTATCTGAATAAGTACATATGACAGAACTAACTAAAATAACTCCTGCATTTTAAAATTAATTAAATGTTTTATGAGTTGGAGCATATTGCGATCTATTTGCCGAAAAACTGTATATGAAATCTGTGACGCTTTTCTTTAAATCACCACTTCTTTTGCCACAGAATAAAAGCATTATATATTTTTTCTGCTATAGCTATTAGCACTGTTACTGTTTTCTTTTGTAGTAAAATACATAAAACTGTGAGATAGTGGTAGATTCTTTTCACAAGTAAGCTGAGGTTTGGGTTTATAAAAGAAGGCGACAGGAAAATAAAACATATCATTCTCTGAACAAGGCAAATCACATGGCCAACAGCTAAAGCAAATTGTATTTGCAGCTTTACGTAATTTATGCAGGACTTTACCTAATAATAATAAAAAGTATGAACAACCTTTTGCTGCATTCCCACAACAGCAACAAAACAGTGGTACAAAGAAAGAGCCAAATGTGATTTTTAACCTCTTTTTACATAAAATCATAAAAAAGCATAAAAACTGGATTAACTGCCTCCCAAACCCACATATCACCAGCCGGGTTCTCATCCCCAGCTGGCAAAACTGGCAACTCTTTATTTTTGTTTAAATACCTGGTTTACAGCCAGCCAGACAAGCAAGAGCATCAAAATGGTTTCATTTAGGCAAAAGGAAAACAGCCTGAAAATAGTGTAAATAAAGCAAGATAAAGCTCAACTTACTTTAACATAAATGTAATAAAATTGTGCATAATGCATTCACAGTGAAGATACACTATTATTTCTGTTAAGTAATTTGTAATCTTCATGGTGTTTAAAACTCCAGGACCTGTAGACTGTGTCAAACCAATGGAAGTGAAGTGCTGGAATCTAGCAGCTCCTACAACCAAATCTATGCAGTTAGGGCAGGCATGAGAACATGTCCGTACACACTGCCCTAGCATTACAGAATCCTTTCCAAACAGTCCTTGGATTTGAGGGATTTGGTTTTAATTACACTGAACATAGGTCAAGAAAGCTTCGATTCAGTGCTAAAATGAACGTGGCATGCAGCTGCAGGTTTTGCACTTATAAATAATTCAATCTCTTGCCCACCATGAAGTAGATACCTGCTTTTAGAAAAGTCTCCTTTGGTTGTGAGGAGTGATACGGCTGTCTCTCCAGTAGCTGTGGGACACCTTTGCATATGTGGGGTACCAGCCTAAGCACTCAGGCAGACAGTGTAAGTTTGATCTCTTGGACTCTGTATGCTGCCCTTAAGAGCTGCCTCCACCAGCCAATTCTTGTTTCTTGCTGTAAGGACACACAAATCTATCTTTAAGCAAATGCCCTGCACTAACAACCCAATCCCTCCATGGTCACAGCAGGACAGGCAGCAGGCCCACCAAAACCATCGTAGAGGGCACAAGGTCAACCACTCTGTGTCTGCTGTAAAGCAATGTATTGGTTATTTCCTGGCAGTACAACACAAACTCACCAGTGCTCTCAGAAAGAGCACCTGCACTGACTACATACTCACGTCAGGCATGTCTCCATAAAGTAAAGATAGACTTACTTGTTTTCTTCCACAAAATTTGTTTAAATGGTCAGATCATTCAGAATTATGATTTCCCTTCTTTCGTGCTCTTCACATATGTGGGGTGCCCAAATCCAAACCACCTTGCCAAGATCTAGGTGAGGTTTTAGAATACAAGAGCTCCAGCACAATGTGACATCAGTGTGTGGATAAGCATTTTAGTCATCCACCCCTGACATAATCACTGCACCCAAGTGACTTCCCATCACTGAGCAAAGCAGGTGGAGTCACTGCAATTCAGTCTGGATGATACCACAGAACATGGGAAATAAAATTCAATAAATTGCCATCATTTTTACAACTTGGGGAAATCTTACTCCATTTGTTTTCAGGGCTCTAGTTCAACAACTGGTTCTTTCATAGGCAGTGCCAGCCTAATTCAGGCTCTTGTTTCTGTTCTCTCACCACAGCTTCCCTTACCTTGTCAAAACTATGCAACATACTACATCAGACAGTCAAAAAAAAAAAAAAAAAAAAAAAAAAAGGGGGGGGGGGGGGAATGAAGTTTCCCCCTAGATTATTTTTCACCTGATTCAAGTTTTCTGACCTAAGGCATACAATTGCCATGCGAACAGTTGCAGTAGCACAAGTGAGAACATGGGCAGCATCAGGTGTGGCTGCAGAAAGAAACGCTTGCCAATCTCTGCCCCAAAGTTACACTGACACAGAAGTTATACTGACTCTGCCAGTTTTTCCTGCACACACAGACAGCTGTAACAGCTGTGCTCACTTAGGGTGAAGATTAAGGCCCTGCTTCTCTTCCCAACCTGCATTTCTCTAAAGCACTCCAGCAATATAACAGGGTTCCAAAGCAGGCATAAACTCACTGCTACACTGAAACCACTACAGTTTTTCCAGGCATTGTAGCTCCTCTAACTCCCACCTATGCCTGCAGTGCAAGGACACAGCCTGCGTTTATATGGGTGCTTTTAAAAACAGCTGCAGAGCTGCCACTGAAGTTTGTATTTTCCCTTCTTATATAAATATGCAAAAGGTTAAGTAACACATACACTTTCTAACAAGCAAGAAACATTAGCCAGGCATCTGCCGCCAGGCATTTGCAGGTACTTAAGTGCTTTTATGGATCTTTTAGAGGCTTTGGACAACATTAGAGCTTCAGCAAAGGGAGAGCTATTTATTTACCTTAATTTTTTTATCTGTGTTGTGGTCAAAAGGCCACAATACAAACTCAAGGTTTTTTTAATTTACTGAGATAGCAGTAAACAAGGGAAAACAAAGTATTCTGTAGTGATTCCACTGTCTCTGCACACCTTGGGATTTCTGGAGAGTTTTACTGGGAATGACCAAGTGTACAATGGGATAGTGCTTTGTACACAGAACAGACTGTAAAGCCCTACATCCAAAATAAACAATTCAGTTCACAGATCAACCTTTCCCTTTGTGATGATTAAGAGAACACAAACACACTGCAGGACTGCTAAGATCACAGTAATTCAATCGTGGTTTCCCCTCACACATAACAATTCAGTTTGTTGGCAAGTAATTACCGATCAATGAAGAAAAATACTCTTGTATTTACATTTATTGACAAAAAGAGCACTATCTTATCTATCTTATCTATTCCCCAATGCTGAGAAGCCCACTGTCTTGTACCTGAAAAAAAAGATTGTTACTACCACTGGAAGTTTTCTCTTTTCCAAAAAATAAAACCCACAGAAAGAACTTCTTCCTTTATTTCACCAGTGGTGATAGATTTTAATCTTCAGGTTTATTAGTCAATACATCTCCAGTACCTTTGCTTTATGCATGTCACTCCTTTAAGAGCCTAACATACAGTCCACAGAATTTGATGTCCATTTAATTTTATGGTGAAAACCAGTGAAAATATACCTTTTATTATCTTCATTGCTTCAGCAGCTAAGAGGTGAAATGTTTTTTGGAGGTAACAGCTTGAGGCACATCTGCAAACTCCAATTTACAAGGGCTATGGGCAGAGACATAGGAAGCTGACAACTTAATGTCAAAGAGAAATTGATACATACACACGCAACACAAGTTTCTGTGAAAATAATTTTTTTAGGATGTGAGCCAGCACTATAAGAAGTGAAGTCTGTGACGATCTTAAGTCAATCAAGTACTTCCACTTGCCCTAGGTGGAAACTAGAATTCTCCTATACTTTATTAATCACAGAACACCAAACAAGGTGTGACCAGCTCAGACAAACTGAGCTCAACGTAGAAAATCCCTCAATCCTGTCCTCATTGCAATTTCTTGATATACAGCATCCCTGATGAGCAGTGTTTGGAAGTTTTTTGGTTGCACAGAAGAAATTCACACCATCAAGAGCTGCATTTACCACACACATCTAAATGGTACTTAGTTGCTGTAACTTCCGGACTCTACTAACACAAATCTAGCAGTAACCTTGACCATGAAAGGCTTTGTAAAATTTATTGTCAATCCTATACAAAGGGTTATCAGCATCGAGTTTTCTATCTAAAAAAACAATATCAAAATATTGGACTCATACTTTGTGCTAGATAATCAAGGCAACTTAGCAGAAATGCCATTACATTTTTGACCTAGTAATGTTTCTCCTAATCCATTAGATAGAGACCTTCAGATAGGACATTAGAAGTAGCTTGTTGCTCAATCAATAATTTTGACAGAACAGATGGGAAAATATTTAAACATCTAAACAAACTGTCTGCACACCTATGTTGTGAAAGAAAACTGAGAACTTGGATACACCAATGTACTGTTAATTTAAGAGGGAAAAAACTGTTTTCAATTAACCTTACAGTTCAGGTGGAGTGTATGCTCCTTAAGCATTCCTGGTAACCCTTCACACATTTTTATTGCTATAGTTGTTGGTCTGATAATAAATATTCACCCACATATTCTTCAACAGAAATTAAAAAGTATATTTGCTAGAACTCTCTATCATCTCTGTTAACAATTACAATGAGAAAGTTTATGATATAACATTAATGAACAAAGGTAATAAATACACATTTCTTCACAGACACACACTTTTACCCGGATTTATAAAAATCCATTCTGCAGAAGGGTGTTTTCACCAAGAATTATACAATTCAGTTACTATAACTGCATCTTGGTATGAAAAGTGAAGTATTGCTACATCAATAGTGAAAAAAACCCACTTAAATGAACGCTTACTGGCTTTATGATACTCAGCTGAAAAGACAAAATGTCAAGGTTATAGATACCCTGGGAAATAGACAGCTGAGATTTTTCCACTGCTCTAATTTTTGCAAGTAGTTTTTCTCCATTTTGTATCCAGTTTGCACCTTTTTTTTTTTTTTTTTTTTTTTTTTTTTTTTTTTTTTTTTTTACTTCTGGCTCTAATGTAAATTGTAATGTAAATTGTAATGTCTTCCTATTACATTTCTGTGTTCAAGATTTTGCCCACCTCACCTAGCTTTTTGTTATGTACCCTTAAAAATATATATAGGAAAACATTGTTTCTTCATTAATTGGCACATGTGCTGTATCAGAAACAGTATATTCTGGTATAAATGTGAATTAAGCAAAGCTTCCTAGGGTAAAGAGCATGCAATCCTAATTAATGCATTTAACCTCCTAGAAGACACAGACTTCAGTAGAATTCAAAACAGAAAAGGAGAAGAGTATATTGAATGTTTGAATATTTACTGATGTTAAATGGCATTTGTTCAGCTTTTGTTTATGCTTCATTACTCTCAGAAAAACAAAAGGCTTTTGCTGAGATGGAAATAATGTTTGTATTGATTAAATGAAAATTAATGAAAAAGTTTCAAGCAATGTTATTTAAACAGTCTTTATAAGAATTGTCATACTTGTTTTGCAAAAAAACCTGTTTCATTAGAAAATTGCTCTCTGCTTTAAAGTTCTGGTTTGAATACAAAAGTTTGTTTATGGGCAGTGTTGAGTTAACCTCTTTTCTAGTATTCTGTTTATTATTTTTGCATATTTGTTATGTCTTTTCCCTTGAGAAGTCTGACACTGTGTGTGGACAACTGATTTTTGTGACTGGGGAGATTACCCAGGTAGCATGAAAATGCAAATTCTTATTACATTATTGCTTATCTGCTTCCAGGAGAAAGTCTAATTTTTGTGACAGTTTATCTGACATTGCAGCAACTCTTCTGTCTGTGTAACAAAGCAATGCCTTCCTACCTTCATCTAAATGCTCACCAGGTTTTGATCTTGGTACCAGTTATAGCCAATAAATGATGATCTGCTCTGGATACCCTGCCTTGTCCACCTTTCCTCATTTTCATCTCAGGGGCCCACTGGCAATACCAAGCTCACAAAGTGCTCAAATTCAAGACACCAGCATTTTTGATGACTTAGGATCATAAGATGACAGAAAGTGGGACACTAAAACGTGATAATTGATAACCAAACAGAAAAAAGACCAAATTTAAATTTTCTTGATATCAGAGCATTTCAAGGTAAAACAACTTCTTGCATTTTCATTTCCTCATAAGGTAAAAAAATAACCTGGGGCTTGGAACTCTAAAGTAAAGAGAAAATTCCATATTGTGAATCTCCCATAAATCAGAAGGGAAAATATTTTCAGGCAAAGATGCTATTCCTCCTCAACCCCCCTTCACTTGTCCTCACCCAGAAACAAAAATGTTGCCAAATATAAAACAGACAGCTGTTCAAGAGCACATGCCAACATTAAACCACTCTTCCACAGGTAAAATAAATTCTATTGTGCCTCTGCTAAGAATCAGATTATGCATGAAGCATCTAGGTAAACACAGAGAAAATAAATTTCAACTATCCTTCTGAAGCCAAAAGAAAAATCAGTTAAGCAAAACACAACAGCACAACTACACTGTTCAGACACTGAACTATACTTTCAAGGAAACGAGAACAGGTTGTCAGAAGTTGAGGCTTTTTGATTTTTAAGCAAAGCAATCAGCCCCACCAGGAAACAGTAATGCCACATACTGTAAGTTAAGACAAACACCTACTGAAATACAAAAAGGAAAATTAATTATGGCATCAATGTTGGTAGAAGACTTGGCAATTAATATTCATCAGGTAAAATACTTTATTATTTTACAGAATAAAATAAATCTCATCACTGAAATTTTTTAAATGAAACTTTTAAATAGTTTTATCTATTTATCAATAAATAAAAATGTTGAGATTTCATTAAATTAATGCAAATGAATAAGCAAATCTTCAGCTCTCATGGTAGGCTACATCCTTAGACAGGGTCCACACAAAAGATGATTTTTTTTGTTGATTAGACCTTCCCTCTTTACTTAGCTTTACATTTGCCTGCATGAGAAAGAGGTAATGCTGCCTGTTACAGATTAGCTCTGGTCCTACAGATATCCTCATTACACATGTAATTTATTTATCATTACAATAAGAAGGTTAAAAGCTTTTTGTGACATCAGAAGAAAAATATTATCATAACCCGCACCACTGCTGATGTATTACTATAAAGAATGACCTTTTTGACAGCATTCTTTGATCATGGAACACAATTTATTTGAATTTATCATTTAAAAAGAAAGAAAGAATAAAACTATCACCTTTCTAAGTCTCTGGCTGCTAAAAATTAATGTTTTATCTTTTGACAAAACAATATTATACAACATGCTTTGCTAAATATGTATTGAACACTCATAGGTTCCATTTCTTTTTATCACTAAAGTTTTGGATTGAATTTTTTTTCCTCGGGGGGCAGGGTGGGGAGGGCACTCTATTTTGTTCATTCTAACTTGGCGATCAAAGAATTTTTATTTTTACACTATTACAGAAGTGCATTTTTCTAGGTTTCCAAAACCACCTTATTCAACCTTCCCCATCTGTCACCATCTGCTTCTTTTTAGCATGTACTTTTTGTGTGATCACATAAGCATGTGAAAAATAACTAACATTCAGATGATTGTCTGCTGGTACATTTGAGGACTGGGCATAATAAAAGTGAACTGCCAAAACGTACTTAACACTTCTAATTTTGTTGGGTCTTGCATGTAAGCTACATTTGATTTTCAAACTGTTTTACAGTTGGAAAGTTGATCAGGTACTCTAACTCAACAGTAAAACTGAGACTACATAATTAGCCCAGCACTAAAAAGATTGTATTGAAAGGCAGGAACAAAACCCAGAAATATATCCACACAAGTTCACACATCCCTCTTGACTGAGTCTGTCTGCACAATGTTGCCTGAGGCACAGGATAAGATGCTGCAAGCAGCCTACTTCTGGACAGTCTGCATGTGTCTTCTCTCCAAGCTACCACAGGACAAGGATAAAGGACTCTCATATTTACAAGGGTGTAAGAAATCTCATAGAAAATGCCCAGAGAAGCAAAGACACTAAGCCGAGGATAGAAATAAATAGAAATACAATGCAATTTCTTAACTATGCAGCAGATACTGTTGCTAGCTTTAGGTGAAAAGTAACTGGAAAATTCCATCATGGCACAAAAGCTGAATGACTGAGGTGTCTGTTTCCAGGACTCTATCATGCTATGACACAGCACTTCTGCTTGTAAATGCTCTTCTCAATACATTTTTCACAGGACAAGAACAAAGCAAAACAAGACTAAAGCTGGAGAAACAAACTTACTTCCAATCCTGTAAAAATACATTAACCTCACTTTATGAGAATAATTTCATACAATTTTTTTTTCCATCTTTTTAGAGTAGCATCACTACAGGCCTAGAAGGTCTTCAGCAAAACCACATGAACCAGAACACCAGGATGTTTTTGTCAGTGCAGACAATCTGGTAGACTGTCTCATCCTTTCTCCAAAGAAAGAGTTAACATTAAAGAAAGTAACAAAATAAAAAGAAGCAAAATAAAAACAAGAACTACCCCTTACCTAGATAAACCCTAACCATCAATCTTCCATTAGCGCTTACCAGAGGTAACAAAATATGAGTGAGAACTTGCCCTCCAGAGCACAGTGGAAAACTGAGCTCAGCAAAAAGTTTCCATCATCTCCTTTTTTCCAAGTCTTACAAGTTCACACTGGTGTTAAAACCTTGTGAACACATATCCATGTTGCAACATCTTAACAGCAGCCTTCCCTTAATTTACGCCATTTCCACAAATTCCCTTCTCCATCCAGTAGAGTTCTAGAGGTTGAAAAAATGGCACATACCTACTATTTATAAAAAAGTTGCACAGAATTTCAAAAAACACATTCCTTTGATGTCTCAATTATCTTCATATGAAATTTAAGAGAAAAGGAGATTAAGTGGAAATTGCATAAGTCATGACAAAAATTATTCTGTCCTTCAGTTCCTCTATATTTCTAACCAAACAACTCTTCAGCAAGCTTCTCTTCAGTTTTAAGTTGCTCATGAATTCCTCCTGCCATTTGTGTCTCCCTGCAACACAGCTTATCAGTTCCTACTTAAAAAAGATTAACAAAAAACCATAATTGTCTTTAGTCCAAACTCTCTTTCCGGTCCAAAAGCACGTTTGTCCCTGTAAGAAAGATCATCTATTCTCTAATCTGTTTTCTGATCTATCAATCTACCTGTGACATCATTACATTAATTTCATTCAGTTGCTTTCCTTCCTCTTAGCTTCCCTTACTATCTTCCTTCAATGTACTCCAATTTTTTTCTCTACCCCATAAGAAAAGGGAAAAAAGGGGAACAGGGAGAAAAAAGGGAAAAGAAGGGAAAGAGGGAGAAAAAAGGGAAAAGAAGGGAAAGAGGGGAAAGAGGGGAAAGAAGGAAAGAGGGGAAAGAGGCTTAGCTGTACTACCCATTCAACTTCATTTTCTCTGTAGCAGAGTGAGCTGAAGTTTTAACATCCTCACCCTAGCTGATCTCTCTCAACTGGCCTGCCTCAGTTTACCCACAATGTTGACTGCTTTCATCAAGCTATTTGTGAACAAGTGCCTTCCTGTTTCTCCCAACACTTTAATGAACTCTTCTTTAACACTGACACTGCAATAAAATCCCTGTTAAGAACAATGCTTTGTCATGATGCCTGCAAAAACTGGCAACATCCATTCCCGTTGTTAGCCTGTCTCAGTGCATTTCAGTAATTCCCTCTCTGCCTACACACATAGCACTTAGTTTCAACTCGTATCAGACGGGTTATGTGGTAGATCATCATAGTCTCGCTCCAAAATACACCAGACTGCCTTTGGCAAATATCCTGATCCAATCCAAGCAGGTGTTAAAGAATAAAATAAATGTATAGCTGCACAAGTGACAAAATGCTTTTTCTGACTCTACTGTCAGCTTTTTGTAATATGTATATACCACAAGGCTCTCAGACAATTCACTTCAATTCCTGAAAACATGGAAAGTGTGGGTTTTCTTGTTACAAGCATGCCTGCTTTCCATTACTGAAATTCAGTCATTGAACTTTGATGGCCAGGTTCTAGATTATATCAAAGCCATATCCTTCCCAAGAGGAACAGCTGTAAGTAAGAAATTACATGAAGTGTGAGGAGAGACAGCAGCTGCCTCTTGATAAAAGAGTTCTATCCTCCACTCCTCTGAGATAAAACTCAGGGAAATAATTGATTGCACATGATCTCACTCAGTCCTATTTTAAAAAGAACAATCACTAAAAAAATACTGGCCAAATAAGCATTGTATAATTGACTTTAAGATTTCCTTAATCCTCACTGGTCTTATTTTAAAATAAGATACAGGACATGCACATCTTCTCCTGTCTAGGGGTAAAGGCTATGAATCTGCTCCTTTCTTGTTCACTGTCACATACCTCTGAGTGACTGTAACTGCACAAACTATATTGAAATAGTTTGCTTTTTAAAATAAAATGCAACTGTTCTTATAGGAATGCATCCATGTCATCTGTACATATTAATCAATTTTTTACATATTCATCCACCTAATCTTTACTTTTATGCCAATAAAACATAACAATATCCCTTCATTTTCCCTGTTGCTAGAACAGACCTATACATCATTGATCATCTACATCTTTTAAGTGTCATTTGAATGACATCCATTAAGTGGATCCCTTATAGACTCATTCAGAGTCAAAACAACTTCTCTTCTGTTATTAGAAAGATGTAAAACTTCAAAAGTGATTTCTGATATTTAAAGCTTGTCTCTCCCATGACACCAAAACTTAGTACCAAATTTGACTGCTCTCCTATAACAAAGACTGTGCACTTAGTCCTAGGAACTCGAGCTGAAATACAGAGATCTAGCAACTGTTATCTCATCCAAGCAAACACCCTTATAAATTATCAGACCTCAAAGAATTTTTACTTCTCTGCCCAAATAGCTTCATTTCCTGAATGTTCTATTACAGGAAGTCTGTATCAGTCTGCATCTTTATTAGCAGGTCTCATCCTTGACAGTCAACTGAAAACCATCAAAATCCAAACTGTTTTTAAGACTCATAGGTACATTTACAAGTACTTTCTCAGTTTTATTCTTTCTTTTTTAAGCACGTGATACTGCCTGTAAAAGACATGTGGTCCTGTCCTGCTTTTGACACTCCAAAACTGCAAAAGAAACATTTGTGGGAAAAAAATCAAGCATACATCTGTGTTACCTAAATGGGATCACAATTCATCTTTTTCTCATTGGATCTATGAATATTTTCTGACACCACAATGATCCCTAATGTGACAGCTTACTTTGAAGAATAACAATGGAAACAGACTTCTAAGAAATAGTCTCTTTGTCCTGAAAAACTACTAAGTGAGAAATTACAACATATTTTATACCTTTCAAATGGGGAATGCCACAGATTCTTACAGCAGAGGGAATTATTAACTATTACCACTACACTTAAACACACAAAAAAATCAGTCTTGTGTTAGTTGTACTGCATATGATAAGGGTAATTTCACTATTATACAACCAAATTATTCTCAAAAAACTACATAATTTCACAAACAAAAAGTTATTTGCTCATTCTTCAGTAAGTGTGACAAATGTACATCTGTACTGTTAACAAATATAAGCCCTGCTACTTGGCAGTGGCAACTATTTTTTCCCAGAGGATGTGTTCATACCCTACTGTATTTTATGCTCAGCACACAGTGATGCAAGACAAACACCGTCAGTGCTATTTTAATTTTTCTTTAGACTATAGAAAACTGGTGTTGGATAACAGGGAAGGGCTAGGAGAGAAGAATAGAAAGGGAATGCACTTAGCCAGAAACCCTGCATGCCCTGAACAGCTCAGTGTGTGGTGAAGGTACATATTAACTTCCATGTGGGTTCCACAAATAAGAAATTAGTGACAGTCCAGGATTCTATCTCCACAGATGAAAATTGACTCTAACCTGGCAAGTTTATTACAGTTTTTTCCTGTGGCACATCATCCATTTGATCTCTGCATGGACTGGGGCATTTTTCTGGATCTCCTAATTATCTACACAGTCAGTGTCAGGTCCTGTACGAGAGGTCAGGCCCTATCAATGTGAGATTAAAGAGTCTTTTCAACAGAGGGTCAGAATGACTATTTTTATCTCAGAAACATAAGGTCTGTGTGGAAAAGGCAGCAACAGGTAGGCTTATTTACTGATCAAGAGTAATTCTGAAATTGCCTTGGGTAATAATTCTGTATCGATCCACAAAGATGCTTTCACCTCAGAGACTGTCATGCAAGGAGGAAATACACCTTAATCTGTTTTAGCTATTTCTCTCTTTTACTGTTGGAAGCTCTACTGTCGTAGTTTTTGCAAAAAAATGGCATAGTGAGCAGGACTCTATGCCTCAAGTAATGGTGCAAAAGGCATTGGGAAGCCCAAGTCTGGAACTGAAACCACAAACTATTAAGTCAGTTTCAGGCTGGGTATAGATTCCCACCAGTGGAACGTTCCTGCTCAGCTGTCTCTAGGAACAGGTAGGCTGCAGTCTCAGCCTGCCCCTGTGTGTTACACAGTACATTGTTCAGTGTTCTCTACCAGCCAGAAAGTACACGGGGAACTGAACTAAAAAACTTGCAGAAGGGATGCATCCCTCACACCTGACACAGATGAAGAAAAAGGATGCAAGGATATTATTAAAAGGACAGATGATGAATAGATTTCTCCATATACCTGGAGAATGAGTATCTGGCTTCTAAAGAAATGCTGAAAGGTATCTGCCTTTAAACTTACCAGGACCAGGCAAAATGTAAGTATATGTTGCCATTTGTCTTGGGATAGATGGGCAGGAATTCAGCATGGTAACAGGATTAAAGTCTAGTTGTAACATCAGGTTCTTATGTTCTGAAGTTTGTCTCAAGGTAGTAAATCTTTGGCACCTGAAAATGGTTTCTGTGGCCTGAACTGCAATGAGGAGTGATTTTTGAGCATTCATTTTCTGAAACATGGACACGATTAGACTGGAGGACCCAGGCTCTTGACAGTCCCTTTATCAGTCAGGCGCCCTGAGAAAAACAGATACAATTGTCTCTGGTGAGCAGCTATCTAGATAAAGGTATTGAGTCTTCTCATGCCATATCAGTAACCTGTCTAGGTTGCTTACTCAAAACCCTTTATCCTGGAGGGAAAAGGGGATGAGTTCCCTTGTTCTCAAGGTTAATGAAGAATCAATCTCCTTCAAGACAGATTTTACAGGGCGTGTCTCCAAAGGCACTCATAATGGGAGGTAGACCAGAGAAGTAGGGTTTCTAGAGAATAGAAAGGCAAACTGGACCAAGTAATTTGCACTGAATGTCTAAAACCTATGTTTTCAAAAGAGTCAAGGAAAATAGTACTACACAGATGAAGAGAAAGTCAGTGGCTCCTAAAAATACTGATGTTTCAGTTATTGTTGGAGAAAGCAAGATCTTTTGATACATTCTATGTCTAAAATGGGTTCAGTAACTCTACCTACCGTACTGACTTACAGCCAACTATTAGCAGTTTCAATTTCCTCTGTGATTGCAAACTGAAGGGGACTTTAAGAGATTTATAAAGACTCTCAAACCTGCATACCTAGCCTGGCAAAAATCTTAATTTCCAGCCAACAGTATTCAGAAGGTGATGTGTACCTGATTCTTTGACATTCCTTAATTTTAAAGTTTAGAATAAAAACCAAAATGCAATCAAAATTGTTTGTTGAAACAGGCTTCTGGCTGCTACTCAGGATTCAGTGCTGCTGAAAATAAGAGAATAAAGACCTCTGTCTAATCAGTGCCTCCTCCCTTCAAACCAAGGCACGTTGTTCTTCAAACACAATATGTAGTAACAAGATATTGTTGTAGTGCAGGGTTGCTGCAAGAGGTGGGAAATCCCTCTGAAAACTCTTTAAAACTTTCTTCAATGAAATGGTAGGACTGAAGGGCCTTTTAAAGCCCTTTAGGCTGACTACAAAGTTATCTCAGTATGAGGCGTGCACTATGTCAATTAGAAATTTTGAATGCTAATGGAAGTGGTAATAAGGACTAATTCAGCATCCACAGAATCCTTAGCATTAAGTAAAAATATTAAGCTGTCTTTGGTATCAGTACTGAAGTTGTATTTGGCAGCCCCTGAGGAGAGGCAGCGTAACATTTCTGAGCACCACAATCAGTACTGTTGACTGAAGCCAGGCAGGGCAAAAACATAATCTTGATGGTGCTTCCCTTGCCTTTTTTCAGCAGGCATCAGTGGCAGAGCTGTAGGGACTAATAATGCTGGAGCAGAACATCTGGATGACTTGAGCTTCCACTACAGATTCTCAAGTGGCCAAACCAGAGCTGCAAGGGGAACCAAAACAATGTCTTGGTGTCCATCTTTTTATCAATCCTTGAGGAGTGTGATGCTTGGCACTCTTGAGTGCCAGTTAATGGGAAAGATGGTGTGGCTTACTCTGAGATGCCACTTTTGCTTATATACTAGGAAACTGCCAATTTTGGTGCCCACCTCAACCAGTTCTGAGGTTGATACACTCAACTGCTTTTAGCAGAAATTTTTTAAATTTCAACTCCCTCTCCCTGCAACCGGGGAATTCAGATAAAAGCCATCAAACTCAGTACCCTCCTATTCCCTCTCGCCTCCACTGAGGCTATATAAATGCTAGTTATACAGCTCAGTTAAGCAGGATCATATGTTCCAAGTGACAGACAGATGGAAGATTATTTTTGAAGAAATCATCGGAAGATAAAAACTTTACCAGAGGAAGGCAAACATGAGAAGGAAAATGCATGTTAGAGGCCTTTTAAAACACTAAGAAGCAGAGCATCAATATATATACAGTCATCACAAAGAACAGCAGTACATTCCATTCTGAATAGCAGCTATGGACTATTAATCAGGCAGACTGTCCATCTAAAATTAAATGGAAAAGAAACATTTTATTCAGTATTATAAGAAAATATTCTAAATCATACCTCGGGTGCCAGGTATTCTGGAGTACCACAGAATGTTTTCATGGTTGCTGCGTCTGTGATTCCTTCTTTGCAAAGTCCAAAATCTGTAATTTTTATGTGTCCATCTTTATCCAACATTAGATTTTCTAACTGTGTGTTGAGGAGAAAAATATTCCCTTAGTATTCCTTAACAGGACAGATTGATGCATTACATCAAGTGTGCAAAGAAAGAGTTATTCCTTGCAATAGAATGTAATTCATTTGTAACAAAAAAAAAAAAAAAAAAACAGTGTCTATTGTATTACAGCATTTAGCAGTGTCTACTGCCATGCAAGTTGCACAATTAGTTATTATTTTAATACAGTTTACAATAGTAAATCTCAGATCAGTGACTTCAGAGGTTTCCTTTGCTCTAACACGACAGCCACTGATCAAGATACTTTTTACTTGCTATACTGTCATGAAACAGCCTGTATCCATAAATCCTTAAAATACCTCCAACTTCCAGAACCTTTTCAATAACAGACAGAGCTGGGGATACGGCAGCTACTGATAAAAAAAAACCCTGAGGTAAATTCCTCCTTGTCTACTTGCAAAGGACACTTCATAAATTGTGAATTTATACCTCTGCATGCTTTGTGTTGCTCTTTAAATACATGATCCTTGTTTTGAAATGTGAAAACATTCAGAATAATGGCTAATATCACTTCCCCAAAACGTTTTAGTTAGCTGTACCTATAATACAGATAGAACTGAAACAAAGGAAAACATTCTGAACAACTTTTCTCAACAGAAAATGGATAGGTTTTTTACAAATTGAAAGGTATGTAGTGGAAATATCAACACAGAACAATCACAGCCCTGTCATTCTAAGCCTGCATAAAGCCTGAAAAAAAGTCCAAGGTATAGATTATCTATACCTTGAGCCTAAGCGTGTTACAAAGAAAATACACAGTAGACAACACAAAAAACAGAAGACTAATGACATTAAACTCCTCTTTCCTTATTATTTAGAATTTAAATAAAAACATATCACTTATCATTCCTTGACTAAAAAATTCTGTGTTTTCCCAGGATTTCACAGCATTCCACATGATTACAACAGATTCTGCTACTAAGACGTAGCCCTGTATTTTGTTTTCTGATTGTCTCCCTAAGCAGAACTTGCCTACCATTGCCTCCTTCTCCTCAGCTCCTGTACAAAGGAATTGCATGAATGAATTCCACTAGTGTGCACATACAACAGGAAAGATCAATTTCCTGTACATAAAATTAAAGGCTTGGCACAGAAATAAAATTGTCTCATCATGGAATTTAGAAGTTCATCCTGAACAAGTCAGAAAATGTTCCTGTTGAAAACAGAGGTTATTTTCCCATAGAACAGGGTCATAGTGTGTCTCAGAGTACCTGGAGCAACAGAGTACCAGGCAACTGTACATGCTGGCAAATTTAAAACTATATTCCAACAGCAGGAATCTTTCCTGAGATACAAAAGAGAAAATGAATGCTGAAATAAATTCTTTTTCTGTTGAAGTATTCTGAATTCTTTTAAATGTTTCCAATGCATGCAGAAAGACCTCTTTGCTGAGATAAAAAGAATGCAGTCACATTGTCCCAATTCACCCTATCCCTTGCTTAGGGACATTGAGAATTGTATATGAGATTTGTGTTGAAATCTAAGTTAAGATATGAGTAACAGGGCAGGGGGTAGGGAGGATGAGGATCAGAAGCTTTAATCTCCTTCAAGTGTGGCTACTACAGGACCCTGTTTCATTTTATACTCAAGTTAAAAGTCAGAGAATGTACTCATCTAGAGATTACTATAACAACTCCTCCAGCACACACAGAACTTAAAACTGAACACAGATATTTTTTCCCCATTAACTCTGAATAGTGCAACTTTATAATTACTTCGTGTTTGTCCCCATAGTCTCTGCAAAAACAAAAATTTGATTACTTTTTTTTCTTTCTTTTTTTACCTTGAGATCACGGTACACAATCTTCCCAGAATGCAGATAGTCCAGGGCAGAGACAATTTCTGCACCATAGAAGCGTGTGCGGTCCTCTGAGAACACCCGCTCTCTCGACAAATGGAAAAACAGCTGCAGGGTAAACAGCAGGGACAGGATTGTAATAATTACTGATTTAGTGGGGGAAATTAACACAAACATAAAACACCTCTCATCACCATATTGTGATGATAGATAGTGTACTCTCAGTGGACACTCAGCACTCTTAGACAGCAGCTGGCTTATCTTTTCCAGGTTTCCAAAGGGAGAAAGCGAGCTGTTAAATCAGCGTTTTAATCAATATACCAATCTTGTTTAAGGCATTCTGCTTGCTACTCATTTAACCTTCAGTTACTAGAGGAAAAAAAAAAAAAAAAAACCAGTACGCAAGAGCATCGTTCTGTACTTTTCCCTCTGCCACTTCCTTAGATTTTTGCTTTAAGCCACATAGAAATATCACTAAAATGTATATATTTTGGTTCTGCCTCATGTTTTGCAGTGCTTTAGTAACTTTTCCTTGAACTGAAAAAGGTCTAGTTCTTCAATAGACTTAGACTGAGTGGGGAACTGACATTTTACAAACCACACAATGATACTGCTAGCAGTAGTAGTGACTAGAAAAAACAAATCAACAATGCTCAGGGCTTATAAAAACAAATCTATGTATTTAGTGTATTTCTTTGCTACAATGTAAATATTGGTTTGGGTGTTTTGTCTGTTCTTTAATACTTTTTAAGTAACAGCACTTTGCAGACACTTTAAAGTCTTTCAGCAAAAAATAATAGTCATTATGTACTGCCAGTAATTTCAGCTGCAATGAAAAAGTGTAAGATGAATCTTTGTAAGGTTGTCAGTACCTTAATGGATAAAATATCACCCTCAGGATCTGGAACAACATCTAAAAAAGCACATTTGAGCTATTCAATTTTAACGTTTTCTAAAATGCTGAGTTTTAATTACTGTTTAAAGCAAGTTTGCGTAATTCCTCAAAGATTAGTGAGTATACTTCTGTATTCGTCTTAAAACCAGATCAGCCATGTTACAATGGTTCTGGCTTCCCCACAGGAGCTAACAATCAACAAAATAGAAATAAAAAAATGTTATCATTTATAAATTAAACACAGACAGTGAAATCTGCAACAACTATGCATGCAGGTTCGAGGCTGGGTTTTTTGCACTGTTTAAAGTATCAAGCAGATGAGAATTCTGAAATGGCAAGGCAGGTTAAAAAAAGACACAAAAGCTAACCAATTAAAAAAAAAGCCAATGATGCGCTTAATCTGTCTATATCACAATGTACTTTAAGCCTTTAGAAAATCTACACTATTCACATGGCACAGAACAGTGTAGGAATTACTGCAGCTATTTTCAGTGGATGGACTCCTGGATGTGGCACTTGGGGACAGGGTTTAGGAGTGATTATGGTGCTGCTGGGTTGATGGTTGGACTAAATAATCTTGAAGGTTGCTTCAAACTTTGATAATTCTGTGACTTTTCAAAACATAATTAAAAAGTCACAGCTATGAACTAGAAGACAACTTCTTTCCTGAGAATTGTAATTCATAATAGGCGTATCACTTTTGTCTTAGCCTAAACTAAATTCCCAGTAAACTGAGACTTTTGGCAGCATATATAAGCATCTGCTTATACAGATAAGCAGAGACTTCACAGAATACAGAAACTGCACTATGATTTAAAGAAAACATTTAAAATTTTGTTCATTGTATCTGGATTCCCCTTTCAACTTCTTTTCCAGTGCTCAAGACACCCTGTAAAAAACCTGCAAACCTACATGACAAGGAGGATCTTTATTTTGCAGGTGTTGTCTGCTGCTTCTTTGCTCACTTGTTTAGGCACCAATCCCTGGTGGGACATGAGCCCCCTCTGAAGTGACTTTCTCTCTGCACTAATGTGGTTAGTAGTCAGTGCAATCATAAGACCCATCCACACTAAGCAATCAAGTCTGACTTCATGAAATGCCCAGTATTACCAAACTGGGAAAAGAACAAGTACATTTCCCAATCTGTGTGGACCTTTCCACACATTTCTGTAGTATCTAAACAGAAAAAAAATACCGCTAAGTAGAATTTCATTCACATAAAGCAAAATACACTTATGCCTTTATGTCTGTTTCATGGTCTCTTTCATAAATAATGAGCTAGTCCTACTCATTTTTAAGAGTGATTTTTGTTTTGATGGATTAAAAGTGATTAAAAATATAGGTCAACACACTCTGAAACCTGCAACTTCCAGTTAGCCCTACATTTCATATCTATTCTGAAGGACTACTGCAGTTTTCTCTTTGAAAGAGACTAACCTAGTAACTGAACAGCAGCCATAGAAAATTCTAAAACTTCAGGATACTTGTTACCAACAATTTTAATTTCCATTTTAAAAGTGTCCCAAAACTGAATCTGAAAGTTAATAGCCTGACAAATTAACATACAAAAAATTACTTTCTTCAATGTTTATTTCCAGCAAGATTATTGATATTAATTAAAAAATACTTCAAAGTAAAATGACCAGCTAGAAATAACTAACAACAGTTGTGTTTGTTGAAGAAACTGTGAGCTTCTGAGTCAGCTAATTTTAATGTATATGTCACACTACAGGCACTCTTCTTCACATTATTATAGCACCTAACAGATTTGTGACCAAACCATACTTGCTAGTTCTGAATGAAAAATGTACATAAAAGCCCATTCATACACTCAGATATATGCTAAAGATATTAAACAGATTCTAAAATTATAATAGGAAAAGCTGGGAGATTACAGGGGATTATAGCATAATTTTCAGCTAATTTTTTAGCTGGTTCAGTATTTCAGAATAATTCTGCCACTGTGTTCTATTTATAATAGTCAGAACAGGAAAGATTATTAAGTCAAAGAAGAAAAAGAAGAAATGTGATGGAAGGTTAAAAAACGTTTCCAACATTTTCACTATTTATTGATTTACAGTTATTTAACGTGCTATAAAATCACTGGAATTGCAATAGAAATAGCTTTGGCACAAAGAAAGCCATTTTGCACATAACAGTTTTGATGGCATACACGAGGGTGCTATTGTTACAATGAAGACTGGAGATACAAATTTCCTGGTATGCCTTTAAAAACTGAGCAGCAATTCTGTCATGGGGTTTTTCCTAATAAAAAAATGTAATGGAAAAATTTATACTAAGACCAAACATAGAAGTATATTCAGCAGCAGATCCAAGCATGCCAAATTTATAAAATATACAACCTTGTATCAATTGATATGTTAAAGTTGTGCACACACTAGTGACCTACTTAGCATGTTGTAAGTTGAATGTCTGGCTCTTGCTGTTGTGTATTGGGTTTGCTCAGTTTTGCTTTTCATATTTGGGTGTTGATTTTGCAAAGCACTTGCAGTAGCAAGCTTGAAATTTCAAATTATTTATTTCTTGCTTCAGACTTTGCACTGCTTCTTGGCACATTCTATACCCAAAGAAATATAGCACCCTTACCATGGACTGTCACAATTTAAGGCTAAGGAACATTCTCTTGTTTACTTATTTTTGAATAAGTAAGTAGGTTTTAAATCCTCTGTCATTTTCTTTTTTCTAGACAGTAATAGCACTTGTTCAATTACAATAAGCCATTTAGCTCTCTCCTGCCTGATGAATTGAAGTAAGAGCTTGGAACAAAAATGCCAAGAGGAATAGAGATTCAGAATCCTTATGTGGAGAATCATTTGAACAAATTTTGGGGTCTAATTTTATTATACACGTAAAAACCAATTAAGTTTGTTACAAAGTATGGAATCTGGAATTATCCTTAAATGCAGAGCGAGGAAGTTAATCAACTTACTAGTCAGTGTACTCTGCAGAGTAATGTATGTAATAGATTTCATTCCCAAAACATTTTCAACATTTAAAGCAAAATACTGGAAATAAAAATGGAGAAAGATACACTCCAAAAGCATTCCTCAAAAATAAAGAGCCATTTGGTCAACCCAGCTAAGCCAGATGAATATCTGTTTCCTTGAAACCAAATTTCAATTTCTTATGCTACTTTAACACAATTTCTCAGTACAACAAAGGTATTGAGAAGTAATTACAGTGGCAGACGTATCCTTCTAGCTATACATTGCAATGCAGTTCATGATCAATAGACATTGGTAAACATTTCACCCATGGAGTTTAGAAGAAAACCAAATGAAGGCAAAAATAAGTTTTTGACCCACAACAATTATTTCAAGATTGCATGTTTGGCAACAGGAAAAACTTTCTCAGTATAAGGAAAACATATTCAATATTTCCATCTGAATAATCTGTTTGCAAAAAACAATCCTCTAATGCCTTTCTTTAGTATAATAAAGTACATAATAGGCTGGGGTTTTTTTAATGGAATCCAAAAGAGAATTCTTTACTGTAATGCTTTGTACACTGCAAAAAAGCACACAGATAGACCAGTAAAAATGATGCAGTTACAGTTTCATTGTAACATGTTTTCTTTTTACCTAAGCCAAACCAACTTGAAGTTACATAGGCAAGGTAAGGCAAAGATAAATTGTTACTATTGTAGAGGGGTATTAATTTTACTTTGGATCTAGATTTTTAATTGATATAAAAGATTTTTGATTACAGTCATGTAATACAACTACTTCTCTAGTATGAAGTTCTGTGCCCCCTTCCTTGATTGTTTTCTTTTCTAGCCACAGAAAGAGGAAGCAAAGACTCCTACTACTGACCACAGTTTTTATTACTGTACTAGGGCAGAAGTCTAAAACATGGCATTTTCTTCATTTCACCTGGGTAGGAGACAAGAATGTGTACACAAACTTCAAGAACTCCTTCATGAGAACTGTTTAGGACACAATCCATGAAAATTCCCAACAAATTGTTCAGGCACAACAGTTTACCTAAAAATAAATATGTAATCTAAAGGAATTTAAAACAGAAACACACTGAAGGTATCACATCACCAGAGAGAATCAAAAGCAACACAGTACATCTATGGTCAATTTCCCACTGCGAGGATATAATTAAAAGATGAGTTTTCAACACCTTCAACAGTCAGAATACATAGGGAAATGTAACTTCCTTGGAACACAGAATAGTAGCTAGAAGCAGCAAAAGAAAAAAGTCTGTGTATCACATAAGCTAAAATGCTGGCTAAACTTCGAGCAACTTACTTTCAGTAACTCTGAGTTAGTAACAAGGCTATCTTTTACAAATATGAAATCCTCTGTATTTTTTTAAGGACACTTACTAAAGTCTGAAATTCACAAGAAAATTTGGTAAGATTAAAGATTTTCCTTTTAAAAAAAGACAGCTTGTCCAACTTATTATTCCAGATTTCTAGTAAAAGAGAAGCACATGGGCAAATCAAGAGTTTCCTCAAAGAATACTGCCTACTCTCAAAAGGCCATCTTTTCCCCACTATGGCAAACTTCAGAGTTAGCTTCATTAAATTAGAGAACCATCAGCAAAGTACATGAGCAACACTGACAAACGGCAGACAGCATTGACTTAATATTGGTGATGTAAATTCAATATCAAATAAGCCAGCTGAGTGTCCAAGAGAAGGCTGTTATCTCTTTACTGCTGAGGGAGACTTTTGTATCTGGTTCAACACCTGTGATGTTGAAATGGGCTTATACATTGAGTTAAACAAGCCATCCTCCCATATGAGAACTCTACAGCACCGTATTTAGGCATGGCTGGTAGAGGATGGCCCAGGACAAGCTGGAATCTAATGGGCTGCAGGCATTGGGATTGTAGCTAAGCACAGTTTCATTGCAGCAGCAGAAGACAGCTAAACCATAATGCAAACATTATGTAGCATGCCACAGCAATTCCTGAACTAAGAAAGAGTTTTTCAATTAAAAAACCCTCCTAGTGGAAACATGTAGTCCTTTAACATTATCATATAGTTGACAAAATAAGGAAAACCCCCCGGTTCATGTAGTAACAAGACACCATCTGAATAGTAAACAGCATCTAAAAGGTAAATAAAAGCACTCTTCTTCAATTGCAGTTCTTTAATTCCATTTGCTGGGTCTCATTTTTGATATTACATTCTTTACTAAACAGCTAGAGGACAGCAATGGCTTCAAAGCTAACAACACTCTAAGAAGTTTAGCACTTTAGTTGAAATTTCCAGAGTATGCAGCAAGTGAATTGGAGACAAGCAGTGAAAAATAAGAATGCTCCACTAATTTCTAATCAATATTTGTAATAGTTATAGGAAAGAGAGTACACATTTCATATTGGGACCAAAGTAACACTCATCAAACATTATTTTTGCTTCTTTACACTGGATTATGACTGTTTCATGCCAGAACGTGCTATAGTATGTTTAAGTAAAAAGAACAATAAGCAGGTATATGTAATTATTTCTCTAGCAATAAATTATCTCTCACTATACTAATTTTTTCAGAAGAGGAACTAGTTTCGATAGCTTTGACAGAAAAGTTACAGAAATGTCAATTTTTTTTTTAAATAAAACAGTTTGATTTTTTTTAATAGAAGTCCTTTAACGATACTAGAAAGCAAAGAGGCAAGGAAAAAATACAACTTTAGAAGTGCAATCCAATGACAGCCTTACAGTTACAAGTGCAGAACATCTTTCTTAAACTTACCTCTCCTCCGTTAACATACTCCATCACAAAACACAAACGATCCTTTGTCTGGAAGGAATATTTCAAGGACTTGCAAAGAAAACAGCAAAATCAAAGCAATTATCATCTTATATTAACCCAACCTCTTGCACTTTAACTGTAATGAAATTTTATCTTCTTAAGTAGAAATTTCCGATTTTGGTAAGAACTTTAAGAGTAATTAAAAGCGTAACTTTCTATTTGGAGCTTGAGATGAATTAACACAAAAAACTTTCAAGTGTTTCTTCATCTCTGATACATGTCCACTGATATGGAAAAGATCACGCTTACTACAACAAAATATTAAATGGCTACTAAACCACACAATTTCATACTTCATTTCTTACTGCCATACACAGTACCAGCTACTTCCACGCATTGTATTTTATGATGTCCACTTCCACAGTGCCCAGGAAGAGAGAGATTATCATATTCTTCTTATTGCTCCCAAATGAAATCTTAAAAGTCATCTTAACATCCAGTATGCTTTCATCCCCAAAGCAAAGATTCTCCAGCTTCATACTATGAAATATTAAGAATGCTAAATGCCAAATTAATATATTAATTTCCATATCATTTTGAAGTTGCAACAGATGTTATGATCTTAATTAAAAATTTTGATTTATCAACGTTGACTTATCAATGATGCCACAAAAAATCTACAGATGAAGGCTTGGCCTAAAACAAATGTAGTAGAACTCATGTGACTAAACTGCATGTCTCAACATAAAACTAACCAAAGAATAACAGAAAGATAAGAAGATACAACTGCAGTACAGTTGTTGCATTTTTCAATGGGAGGTACCCCTACCCCTGCTTACTATTACACTCTAATTCAAGAAACATTGTAGATCTCTTTCATCTTTACTGAATTTCCAAGAATGTAAATGCAAACCTTTGCCTTCCAAAAAAGTTAAGTTTTTCTAAATAAGACAGCTTCCATGTTATACTTTGAAATTTTAATACAAAAAAAAAAAATTAAAAAATCCCTGTCACAAAAAGCATGTTCATTATATTTTCAAATAAAGATAAGTATTTTTAAATATATTATCAAACAAGAGGAATCAGAATTACTCCTAAAGAAGTAACCCACTTCTAAAGTTAAATCAATTAATCATAATTTGTCATGAGTCTCAAAATTTTCATCTTTTCAGTCTTCCCCTTCTACTAAATATTAACCATATGAAGACAAAGTTAGTGGGTTTTGTGTATTGATTTTTGCGGCTCTGTGAGCTACTTGTTTTGAACAAATAATTTTTTTTACTGTTTTACTGAATTCTTAATAAATTTTCTACGTAAAAAATACTTACATCTCTGAAATTAATATCTTTTATTTTAGAAGTGTTCATATACAAAAAAATGCAAAAAATTGCACAACAGTTACATAGTTCTACAATTAAATTTATTTCCAGTACAGTAAAGCCTTACAAATTTATTAGAAACTTAATTTCTGAATTCTTAATTACATATCCTGATAAAGGATTTCATAAGCACCAGACATTGTTTACAAATCATCATGAGAAAGAATTCAAAATTTGTAAAATATGTTCATAATGGATGTTAAATATTACCTGCTAATGTACTTAAAACTAGTTTCCAACACTTACTGTTAAAAAAGGGTGTCTGGTGTTTTTCAATACTCTGCTTTCTGTGAGAGTATGAGCCACTTCATCCTAAGAAATAAAGAAGAGAAGAAGTACATTCTGATATAAAATTATTATTTATAGGATATAAAACTATTATTTAATTGTAAGGAAAAGATCAAGACTTTGAAAAAGAGAAAGTTACCCTACAGTTTTGAAAAATGAACGAATCTTCACATTTTTTGAGGAAATATTTGTCAAAAAAACGATTTAACATATTTTCTTTGGTTTTCTTATTTTCTTGCTTTAAAATGAAATCTTTGCATACAATTCAGAGAAGAAAGAAATTATAATATTGGATTTGATAGCTTAAAAACATAGTCATCACAACTTCACAGTTCTGGTATGAATCACCTGAACAATGTATCTACAGAGAGACTAAAGCGATGTGCGAGACGTGTACACACAAGTAACTGACAGGCAAATATAAAACCCAGTCTCATCTAGCCAAGTGTTAAGTGAAGTCAGGTTTTCTATTTTTAAACTTTCACTTGGTTTGGTGTTGGTTTTTTTTTTTTAACCACTCAAGCTGTCCTTAGGAGCCCAGCAGGGAGCAGTGCTCCTCTGACCAGGCTGGGCATCCCTAAAGACATTGGCCTCATCCCTGGGAATGGGAGATGCCCACACAACCCCCAGCTCATTTCCAGCCACAATTTGGAAGAGGCATTTTGGAGAGAGGCAGTGACATTCTCCTGTCTGTGAGCCTGAACGGGAAAGACAAAACGAGCTCTGTGCCAAAGTGAGAGGAGGAAACAAACGCAGTTGCTGTGGATGTTTGCTTCCTGGCAAGCTCATCCATGTTTGTTCCCTTCTCCCTCCACAGGCCCTCTCCCCAGCCCCTGGGGCGAGCACCATGCAGGGGGACAGGAAGGAGCCTGGGGGTGACAGCGAGGCCCAGGGGCACGGCTGTGGCCCCTCACACCACCAGGTCTGCAGGGAGCAGAGCTGGGTACGGGTGAGGGGACAAGCATGGCGGGCAGAGGGCTCACCCTGAGCTACAGCACGAGCAGCTCTGAGGGCTAGGGGGTCTCTTAGGGGGTTCACAGTATGAATACACAGCCATTTTATACAATTCTGCACATTAGTACATGCTGTGAATCCCCTCACCAGGCTGCCAGGGGCCAGGCCTGAAACACCCAGGAGCCACGGGGAGGGTGCAGCCATTTTCTGTAGCGCTAGGCTACTGCTGAGCTTCATGTTACACAGAACTAAAGACTACCCAAGTGTGACTAAAATTTCAACTGCAATCCTACAGAAGTAAATATATTTATATCAGAGCACACGTTACTATTGCCACAAATAATACCAATATAACATTATTGTACTACACACATGCTTATCAGACTATGCTCTGAAGATAAGGTATTATTAAACTGGAAAGTAAACACAGATGTCAGGAGTTTTAAATTAGACTTTAAAGATTGTCAAAATAGGATGTTGAACAACAACAGAGTCAGTGGAAATGAATTATGATGCCATTTAGCTGAATCACAGTGCAACACAGTATGTAACTACAATGACATACAGGTGGAAACGCAAAAACAAACACAAAAAAACATTTCAAGGAGAAAAGCAAGCATAAAGGTTCATTTATTTATTTATTTTTAAACCTCCATCGTTTACCAGATATCTGGCATAAAAAGCTTGGCAATGGCCAGTTTTTCTGGAATTACCTCAGGAGTCTGTAATACTGGTAGTAATTTCCTTGTAAGTGTAATATTAATTCTGTCATGGAAACAGGATAAACAGATTTAGTCTGGACTAGGCAGATGCTATACAGCTGCCAATGCACCTTCCTACTTCATACTATACTTAGGGGTATAACCTGCTAATAGGGCTACATTTTGCACAGGCAGGTAGCAACGAGAGGAAATAGTTTTAAATGAAAAGGAGAGAGTTTTAGATGAAATGTTAGGAGGAAATTCTTTACTGAGACAGTGATGAGACACTGGGAACAGGTTGCCCAGAGAAACTGTGGATGGCCCATCCCTGGAGGTGTTCAAGGCCAGGCTGGATGGGGCTTTCAGCAACCTGGGGTAGTGGAGGGTGTCCCTGCCCACAGCAAGGGGATTAGAACAAGATGATTTTTTAGGTGCCTTCCAACCAAAGCCATCCTGTGATTCTAGAGTGTATATTATTATATCACTTATATGCTGAATTGGGACTGCAGATCTATTCTACCTAGTGACCAAATCCTTAGCACTGATCTCAGAGCTAAATGCTACTGATAAATCCCCATAGCATGTTCACAGCCTGACTGGGCTAGATAGTTAAATTCAAACTTAAACAATTGCATCTCTGATTTCTTAAAAATTTCTCTACCTTTATACATGCTTCTATGAACGAGATTTTTTTGCTCACCTTAGACAAAGTTACCCAATCATCAGCTTTAATCAATTCTAAAAATCAGTGATATTGTAGCAGGCAACAAAGTAATTAAACCCCCTAAAATTAAAAAATCAGTTTGGTATGTTATTGATAAAAAGAAACAAGCTGAAAGGGTCTGAAGGCTGGAAGGATACAAACCAGCAGCTGCAGAAAAGGAGCTCACAAGATCTCCAGAGGATCCCCAGATGCCAGGGGTGAGCAGAACACTGCTCAGGGATGTCAGGCTGGAGACTGAAGCTCAGCACACAGCAACCAGACAGGCTCTGAGTCCCACAGGGCAAACCACAGAGATTGCTGCCAGGTCTTACAAGGAGGGCACTGAAGTGCTCCTTCCCATGCAGAATCAGGGGAGTAGAGCAGGAAAGCCCTCGGTTCTTCCTGTATCTCCTGACTGTGAAGAAGAAAAGGGCACTCTCTGCTGCTGTTAGCCCAAACCATGCACATGCTGACCAGGCTGCCGCTGCACACAAGACAGCTGCTGAGGGCACACAGAACTCACAGGTCAGTCTCTTCACTGCTGAAGACATAAATTTAAGTCTCTCCCACTCTAACAGGGCTAGTTGTAATAATACTCAAGGAAATATAATTGTCTTTGAGGCCTCCGCTCTTCTGCCAAATTTAATTGCAACTGATCTACACATTCTAAAGCTATTAGAAAGTGAGTGACAGACAATGAACATAACTGCAAAACTCTTGTAAGTTGTTTTCATTGGTCGATATGAAAATCACACAAATCTGAAGGATATTTTCATATTTCATATATGTAAAACCGCATTTACCCATTCACGTTCAGTTTTTATGGATACTGATATCGTTAGCCTCAAGCATTCAAAAATATCAGTCAGACCCACATCCCTCAAAATATCCTCATTTAATAATTTGGATTATTTTTAATTGCGTCTCATGTTGATAAATGTATGTAGGTTTCTTGCTTTCAACTTGTTCTGTGGAAGTGGGATTCAAAACTTCAGAATTGCCAGAAACAAAGCTCAGAGTAGATGATCGAAATTTAAGCTTGAGTGATACTATTATCAAGCACAAGAGCCAATGACACTAATCAAGTTTAAGTGATTGGACAATGCCAGTTTAAACCACAAGTTCAGACATCAGCTTCAGACTTCCTCTGTTTCTCAAAACCTGAAAAAATGGAACCATGTATAGCAACCTTATACAACATACGAGGAACAGAGAACAGGCCCATTAAATTAAATGTGTTTATCTGAGTGAACCTGCAACGGATTTAGAAAAAAATGTGAAGTATCCAACATGCCCAACAATGCACTTTTTGTTGTATAAGCTCAGATTGCACTATCTTCCTGCCAGTGAACTCTCTCAATGTTTAGCACATTCTAGATCATAAAATACTGGGAAAAGGCATGCAAAATAGTTACATTTTTGGGGTTTTTTATTCTTGTTTTCTATAGATACACACATCTACACGTCACATTTCTGAAGATACATTTCTATCAAACTAAGTTATCATCAAAAATCAATGCACCTTATGTATTAAATATTGATTATTCCATTCTTTAAAATGACCCAATATTAAAAATAGAATCTTTCTTACCTTTGCAATTATTACTTCTTTTTTCAAGATCTTCATAGCATAGTATTTGCCACTAGCCTTCTCTCGGACCAGGATAACTTTGCCAAACGTGCCTTTGCCCAGCAGTTTTAAATAGTCAAAATCATTCATTGTCTATAAGGAGTAAAGAACAAGGATTAGCAAGACCTGGGTTATCCAGTTTCAACATATAACCAAACCCTGTTACTGACAAAATAAGAACAGTTTACAAAAACAGCCCCACTTCAGTGATTAAGTTTATAATCACAGAATTGTTTAGGTTAAGACCTTTAAGATCATCAAGTCTTGCTGTTAATCCAACACTACCAAGTCTGCCAGTAAACCAGGTCCCTAAAGGCCACATCTACATGCCTTCTAAATAGCTACAGGGATGACAACTCTGCCACTTCCCTGGGCAGCCTGTTTCAATGCTTGACAACTCTTCCAACAATTTCAGTGAAGAAATTTTTCCTAATATCCATTCTAAACCTCTCCTGGAGCAACTTGATGCCACTTTCTTTCATTCTATCACTTCTTACTTGGGAAAAGAGATCAATCTCCCTCCCCTGGCTAAACCCTCCCTTCAGGCAGTTGTAGAGAACAAAAAGGTCCCCTCTGAGACTCTTTCTCCAGGCTAAACATCCCCAGCTCCCTCAGCTGCTCCTCATGTTGCCCTGGACACTTCACCAGCTCCTTTGCCCCTCTCTGGACACTCTACAGCATGGATCAGATCACCGAATTTTTCCCCTTGGATTCTGGGGTTTTTATTCCACTTCCCCTCCCTGTCTATCAGTTCAGGGAGGGGCTGAGTGCCCAGAAAACACTGGCCTTGCTGCTGTTGACCAAGGCAAAGCAGGCAGCTAACTGCTGTCATTAAACTACCAGGACAAATTGTTCAGTATTATTATTCTAATTCTCTAAATCCAAGTACTGCACACACTTTTATTTTTATAAAGCACACACAGGACAAAGCCTAAAGCAGCATTTCAAGAATGCAGCACATTCAAGGAAGTTCATCAAATCCTGCATTACCAGGGATACACAAACATGATGTATAACACCAACCACTGCACTGATGGTTTTTTTGAAACATATGCAATACTCACTGAAATGTTGTACCTGTAAGGCTTTACAGGAGGCTTTGCATTAGAATTAGACTTTTTAAGATTTCAATACAGATTACAATTACATGGTATTTACATTAAACAATCTGGCTCTGAAAAGGAGGAGGTAGCAAGTTTTCATCTTTGCTGTGACTGTTACTGCCCTAGTTTTGCAGGTTAAACACAGTGCATCCAAGAGCTAGTTCCATCAACAGCCAAACTGAGGTTTATCAGCTCAACTGGTGAGTTACACATGGTCCTGAGCCCAAAGTCTGAGTCAATAATCCTCTTGTTTTACAAGTTTATTCCACAGCCAGTTCAGAAGCATCAACTCCATGGTTTAGGAATCAGATGCAAAGTTGAAGATGTAGATAAAGACCAGAACAATACTGAGAGCTCAGGGCTGCCTTGAACTCACAGAAGAATTTACCTGGTCAACCACTATGCACTTCTACAGCACATCTTTCAGTGTGCTGTGTTACTGGCTCAGTTGCAGCACCACAAAACCATCAAATTTTGCAACTGGAGAAAAGCAGTTACAAATTCTGAAAGGAAACGCACTCAACCTATTCTTGTTACAGCACTGTCCTGCAGTATCAATGACACTTCTTGTGTAAAAAGCACACCTCAAAACATTTTTAAGGAGTAATTTTACTCCTCAGTCTCAGTACTGCTAAGTTAAATATACTTAATGCTGTTTTGTGAGAGAAAAAGATCATCCCTTATCTTTCATCTTCTCAGTGTCTCTTTCTATCACTAGTTGTGGCCTCAGGCAGTTGTGCTGAATACTGCTGTTCAGGAAAAACTTCTACTTGTATTTTCCACAAGAGAATTAGTATTTTCCTTACCTCTACCAGAAATACCTCTTAACACTGCCTACATATTTCACACACATTCCAGCTGTAGAGGCATTGGGCATATCCCTGGTGTGCAACTGCAAATAGTGGCAGCAAAATATATTCACTTGTGGTCAAGAATAAAGGGCAAAATTACCTTTTGAGATTATTTATTCCTTTAAGCATGATACCATTACTGTGGACTGAATTTGCTGTCGACAAACTTTGAAAGTAATTTACGCAGTTGATCGCTCAGAGTCTGCTCACATAAGAGGTAGAGCTGAAGTTCCACCAACCACATTAATGCACAATTCTTCAGCTTTTAAGTTTAACCTGCAGCTTCAAAGCTGCAAAAGGTCTTCAACACTCCATTTAGCACCTGGATCCCCGGGTGTTTCAAAGCTTTATTATGGAGAAGATGCTTCCCATATATCAATTTTCTAGCTATATTAAGAGGAATTAAATCTTTTTCCCATCTAATTGTTGATTGATAGCTTCTAAGCAAACTAACCTTGATGCTCACACAAACATTTTGCAGTGATACATCTTGCTTTGCTGCCCAAACCACCTCACATCAGGAGGAACAAAACTGCATTTACCCCAGCAACAAATATGGGTAACAGATTCCCAAGGCTCAGTATAGTCCTTACCTAAAGCAAACACACCTGAGTGTAAAGTTAATTACTACAGACAAATCCTTGAAGAGTCAACCTTTCCAAAAACTGCTCTAATGTGGGATAACTTGCAGTACATGATGTAGTATGTAAAGGTGTGATCACAACACTGCCCTCTTATTCAATCAACTAAAGGTAAGACTTCACAACAATGATTTCAGTTCAGTACTTTGGCAAGTCAGGTCATCTACTCGATGGTTCTGTGACAACCATCAAGCAGAAAACAATTGCCTTTGAGCAAAAGCAGTGAATACTGATAAAAAAACCCATGAAAAATTAAAAATGCATTCAAAACAGAATTCAGGCAGAGGATGAGCAATTCAGGGCAGAATCCTTCAGTCATAAGCTAGCGCACTCTCTGACAAAGAATGACTGACAGCTTTATTGATAAATACTGAGCTAGTGACTGTAACAACTTATCCCTTTAACAGTCACAAATTTATGAGATCACAAGCGGCCTCAATGGAGTAACTTCTCCAACATTTTTGATTTTCTCTAAGACACTGGAATTAGAGATTGACCACCAGAGTCTGAACAAAACCAGGTCAGAAAAGCTGCCCTTTGCCCATGCACAGAAGGAGGATTTTGGCTCAACTGTTCACAACCATGGATTTGACGCTAAGGGCCACAAGCCAATCAAATTGAAAGACTGATTTGCCCAAAATTTGCTTACATAATGTTCAGCAAAGCAGTCATTAATCTAGATGCAAGCTCCGTGAAAACAAGTTGAAAATATATGTATATTTACGAGAGAAAAGTAATAGGTTTGCAAGGTTTTGAGCCATGGCTTAACAGCAAATTATGATGGCAATGTTAGTTCTAAGAATAAAGACTCCTGATGCTCTCATTCCTTAGAAGCTTAGCAGAAGGCTTAGAGATGATACGCAGTGCAGGGTAACTCAAAAAGTCTGCCAAAGAACACAAGACCTTGGGAGATAAAAACACAGATGCCATAGCCAGGGCTGTACTGAAAACTGGTGGAAAAATGGAAATACTTCCTAAACCTGAAGGAAGATGGTAACTTTGGAGGCTCCTGTAAGATTGGATTCTTTCTCTTCATGATTTTCCCTAGTTATGCATTCCTACTGTACTCCCAAGTTTTGAATCTTTTTCTTCCTTACACAACTTTTAGGATTCCTCTGGAAAATCTGTTCTTTATTCATCCTGCATCCTGCAAATCAAATTTGTAAACAAAGAAAAAGCAGTGAAGCCACAGGAGACCACACTAACCAAATAAACATTATGATGTTCAGCCTTCTATAAAATATTTTTACTCCCATAAGGGAATATCTATTGACCATCTAAACACACCATCCCCTATGGATGATCTGTTAAAAAACAATAGACCCTAATGTAGGTGTTGAAAATTCCTACCAAAGAAACTAACTTTTTTTTTTTTTTTTTTTTTTTTAAAGAATTCCTGATGTGCACAATGATTAGATCACATGGAGTTTTCACCTGATTTCATCAGGGAAAAACCATACTAAGAAGGAATAGTACAGCAAGAAATGAAAGTAGTTTGCTAAGAATTTTGAGTATTACAAATTTTAGTGATGTCTAAAACTTAAATTGCACGTTGACACCATTGTAAAAAAATTGGGAAAAAGAAGAAGCGATTCTGGTTCTTCCAGCTAATCTAAGCAGGGATGTAGCTGTCGTGTCTATTCAAATCAAGTTTCACATCCTAAAGGCTGTTTTCTTTTTGCTACCTTTTCAGAGAAGAACAGGCCCAACTCCTCTCTGTCTTGTCTCTTAATCTGATTATGCTCTTCTACTCAAATGTATACCATCTGGTGCATGCACAAGCAAAATTCACTGGGCTTAGATGTAAAACCAGGTGACAAAGCAAGCTTTTGTCAAAAAAGGACACAATGTGTAAAAATCCCTGAAAAGAAAGAAATCCAATTTAAAAAAAAAAAAAAAGGGCAATAAAAATGCATTAAGTTATTATAACCGAAATGGTTCTGATTACATTAACAACTATGAAAGCTTAAACAACAGCTTTTCAGAGACATTTCTACAAAACAGAAACAGTTTTTAAAATATCTATTTTTCATCATTTCAATTTCCTGTCATATTGGTCAATTCATATTTTTTATTCCAAAAGCTTCTGAGCATCTTTCACTAACATCTTTCAACAGTTAGAAGTCTGCTGGGGGATTTTGAGTTTTGACTCTACTGTTTTTATTTATTTTCCTTTATTATCTTTTTATTTATCCATTATTATTTTTTCTAGTTCTGTTATTTTGCTCTGTTATTAGACGTTGAATATCAACATTTTTCATTTCACCTTTGTTTTGTAGTTTGATTTTGGTTTGTTGCCAAAGCTATTAAATATTCTGTGGCACTGCCCATACACTGTCCTAGCATATTATTCCAGCATTTTTTAAAGCACAAGTGACAAGACAGAAACAAAACTGATCCTCCTACTCCTGTTCCTCCAACTCCTTTTGTTGTATGGGAAAATACACTCCACTGTGAACAAGGAAAGCACAATCCAGATAAACTACTTGTATCAGACAGCATTAATTCTGACACCTGAAAAAAAGTGTTGTTATGCACTGGTTTCGTACTCCACTAAGAGGATACATACCCAGGCTTGGAACAGTGCTCAAATCTTTAACAGAGCAAACCCAAATCCCTTCCACATAATCACACTGCCTCTCACAAGGCTGACACATCTTAACGACTGTCTCTGTCTTGCTGTCACTTATCATATTTTACCCTGCACACAGTCATTAAATATCCATGCCACCAGGATAAAGGTTCAATGTCAGCCTGACAATGTATGTTTGGAGTTTTGCTACCACTCCGTGTAATCGATTTTACCTTTTTCTATAGCAGACAAAGGTTAGAAATTTGTGTACAATGCAAGTGTATAAAATAATTCTGTTTGGACTGCAAATTCAACTTCTCAAAAATTAGGACATGATAGCACAAAAGTTACCTATGATACCTTTGTGATAATTTTAAGGGTATAGTTCTCAGCTGCAGCTTTTCTATGATTTTTATTTCATGTAGTGCAACAAACAAAATGTGCTCTGTTAGTAAATAGAGAAATGTTCACCATTTCTTGTACTGTTCATCACTCAAAGGCATTCAGACATGTGAGCTATAAGACTGTTTTGCTCTGTCAGCTGACTTCTACTTAGTTTTCTATAGGCTTCACTTCTAGCTAAAAAAGATAAAGTCAGTCCTATGTAAACTGGATATTATTTTCCATGCAATTTCAGTGCATTTCTTGAGTTATGTCAACTCAGTACAGTAAATGAGAGGTGTGAGTTCGAGTACTCCATACAGGACAAAATGGAGACACATAAGCAAACTTCAAGTGGCATCAGATCTTTAAAACATGCTCCTGGTTGTGTGTTTAACCTGTTGACTCTGGAGATGCAACCACAAGTATGTTATAGCCAACAATGCACATGTTCCTACTTACACCAAAAGCTGTAATGGACTGCAGAAAAATGAAATGCTTTTTTCTCTTACTTCATTGAAAATTAAAGCAAAGTTATTTCCCAAGTCAGCAAAATCCAAGGCAAAAGCCAGATCCTGCTAGCCTTTCTCATGCAAATTACCTATTTTGTACTGGGTATTATTTGCATGAGAAAAGGGGCAAAAGTACTTGTCCAAAGAAAATATTTTATCACCATACTTCTAAAATAGTAAACAAACAAAAGGATGAAATAATAGTCAAACAATATGCAGAATGTTAGTATGTGCCTGAATGGTTGAACTTTGTTTTTCAGCTTAACAAATAAACAAAATTAGAGCAGTTCAGCTTTACTGAAATAAATACATACTTTGATCTTACAATACACTGACATTTATGTTGAAATACTATTCCCTGCATATTGCTTTACCCAACTAGACCATTCTACAAAAGTTTTTTACATATGAGCACTTTCAGTTATTTTTTAAGGTCATTACCTTTCTTTTATGATGGGTTGTTGAAGCATCCATCTCTTCTTCTCCTATATTGTCTATCTGAGAGGTTGGACTACAGTTCATCCTCTCCTCTTCTTGCCTCTGAAGTCTGTCTGCTACAGCCTGGATTGCTTCCGTCCATTCTTCCCTATCATGAACAACCCAACACCTCTATTAGAAATGCATAAAATATGTTACATAGTTTATAAAGGTTCTCACATGCTACATTGTTTCAGAACTCAAGTCTCATGTTACACTGCAGAAGACTGATATTAATTAATCACTACAATTTGCTTCAAAATCCTGCCTTTTGTTAAAGGAGGTGAAGTTGACCAGAAAGGATCACTATATGGGTGATTTCAAGAATTAGCAGTTTCTGATTCTGTAAGTATTGTATTAGTGTAAACTTGAAAACATCTGTTCCACTTGTATAATACAGCTGAGCATAGGATGTCATCTCTCATGCAATAGTATCTCACAATAATAACTATTATAGCTAAAACTTCATAGCTATAACTAAAATAGCTATTTTAAGATACTTTTTGGTATTCTCCCTCCCCTCAAGACATTTTCACAACAACAACGACGATTAAACCGTATCACGTGTTCAACTCTTTGTCTGTCTACACTTAAAATTCAATCTACAGCATTTTTTGCAAATTTCCCTCAAAAAAGAAATTCCTACAAACATCCAAAAACCTGTGGCTGCAGTGAGGGGCAGGCCTAGGTGATGGTTTCTGTGGAGGGACAAGCAGGGCCACCAGGCAGTCCTTGAGCAGGTCACGGCCCCACACTAAGGGATGGTACCTGCTGCCTTCTGCTCAGCCAGCAAGGGATTCAGGACATTATGGTGGCATTTATTACTGACTGCAGTGTGAGCTACTGCACTGCACAGAAGAAAGATGGGGTAGAGACACAGTACCAAGTTAAAATTAAAAAAAACTCTTAAGTAAAACAACAGAAAAAGCAAAGTTGTTGGTTATTTACTGATACAAAAAATAATAGCCAGACCATGGTGCTGGTCTCAAGAAGACAGATGTCCACAGTGGGAATATTCAGTGTATCTAATAGTAGACAGAGTATGGAAAATTTGAGAGTGTTATCCTGTATCTCCCACATTCATAAAAAAGTTTTCGGTGCATTAAAAAAGTTAATTCTTAAGAGTTTGTTTACCAAAACAAGAAAAACTAATAAGCCAACATGAAATAAATTATAATAAGCATGCTGCTTTCCATGCCAAAAGAAAGGAACACATTAGGAGGAGTAAGACAGCAAGGCTGGAAATATTTCAATCCAGGCTTTGGATGTTCAAAATTTAACACTTCAGAGACATATCATGACATAGTTTTGGCTTATTTGAACACACTCATCCCACCTACTCGCAGGCAACTCTTATACTAGTTATGAGCTCAGATAATATTTTACAGAAGCTGACTTAAAAACCTTTAACTAACCACTCACATGTGCTCAGAATGTCACAGTTCTAAGTCATGATTACTGTGCAGGCCCAGCAGAGACTCTGCTGAGGCACCTGCACAAGGATTGCAAAAAGGAAAACAAGAATAAAACCCTCACCGTTCCTCTGGAGTGTCTACGTGGAACGTCCTCTCTATGACAGTGGTCCACTGAAGACATCTGATAATGAATGTGTTCGGCTTTGGTCGCTCTGTTTTCATTAGCTGACATTCTAGACAAACACATGACATCGCCTTTTTTATACATTGCCAGTTAATGGATGAAGAGTAAATAAAATTACTTAGATGAAATTCAATCAGCTTATGTATCCCCATTCAGGAACTATCCAGCACACAAGGAAATACAGAACAGCAATACAACCACAGGTAGCAGGTAATAATACAGCAGGTGAAGAAAGCAGTCAGAGGAATTGATGAAACTCATACCGTTGTCCATATAACGAGTGCCATCTCCATTTGTTAACTTGGTCTGTGTCATGAGGCTAAGAAGAGTATTAGATCCTGGATTGCTGTAGCATGCCAAGGAAACAGCAGTAGCCACTGGCATATTTTTCCATCTGCACCCAGCAGGAGGAATATGACATTTTCCCTTCAGTGGTAACCATGCCACAATTACTGATAGTACTGTCACTTCAGGGTATGATTTATTGTAAAATAGCCTAACTAAGAAAATTCAGATGTTGAAATTAGTCTGATTATTAAATATAGATTAACCCCACACACACCACCAGTGGGGCTGCCCCAGGAAATCATTTAATTCTCTTTGTGCCCTACAGCAGAATCAGGTCTACGTATGCTATTTCTCGTATTTCTCTACACTCTTTCTAAAATCCCCAAAAAGTACTAATTTCAAAACCCCTGTAAGCAAACTATTCTATCCAACTATAAAGAAATTAACTATTTTTATCACTAAGATTTTTGCTAGGATTTAATGCAACTGTTCCTATAATTTCAGCATACTGTTTCTTGTCCTTTTGACTAAATTACTTCATCTTTCTAGCAGCTGTCCCTTTTAGTCATTTGAACACTGCTTTATCTCTCTTCAGTCTTCTTAAAACCAGTTCAGTTGATCTGTCCCTCATCAGTTGTGCTTTCAGATCCAAGATACTCCTCGTTCCACAATTCTAGGCATATTGCAGACTGCCTGTTGCTCCTTTATTGCAAGACCACAACGCTGGCAATTCAGGCAACTGTTCAGTGCTGCTGTGTATTAGTTCTATGAGGTAGGATACTGCACCAAACACAGCTGCAAAACTCTGACAAACTAACATTTTACATTTTTACATTTAACATTTAAACATTTTTGAGAAGCTAAGGTTACTCTGTCAAAAGCGTTACTTGTTTTTCTGCAGCTACCAGAACGTAGACACAAACCATCACATCTCATGTCTGGAATATTATCACTTGTTCAAAGCTGATCTAGATCAAATGTGTGTGTGTGATCTAAAATGATTCATCAGGTTCACAAATCAATCAATAATGATATGGTAAATGAATTCCTGTTCACCTACAATCTGCTGTAGCTTCTTTTTGATATAGCTACCACCTACTGGTTGACCCACACCTTTTACTTATGTAGCTTACTATTCTTCATTCCAGCTAATGTCAACGCTTTACAGAAGTCATATGACATGTACCACTTAACAAGGCACGCTTTCCTTTCACAGAAATAAATTATTTTGGCTTGACATATTTTCTCTTCACAAATTCAGGATCCTGAAACCTCAAGTACCATCTACTGCGATTTTTTTATTTGAAAAAACAAAGAAGAGTGGCAGTGAATATGTATATCAATAGTATTTTTTTTCTGCAGCTTACCAGAACACCTCAGAAGCTTGACAGATACAGGCATGAGAAACAGAAAGAGGAATGAACATTGTCCTGTGCACATGTGTATTCCTTGATGAACAAACTGATATATTCACCATACATCTATAAATTATTATGTAAGTCAGACTGCTCACTGTCAGGAAGGAAGATGACATTCCATTTAACAAACATTTCATTAAAAAAGAGAAGCAGTAATTCACCTGCCTTGCTTACACACACTCTGCTAGGTCTTGGATGGAATGAGAGCCATCCTCAACATGCAGAAGAAAAGATCTACAGCAGGATGGACATAGGAAGAGAGAATTTAACACAAAAGCTGGAAGAAAAGCAAGGCAGACAGAAGCATGATGAAGTAGAGCTGCTTAGGGTACCTAACCAGGGTTGTGGTTCGGTGCAATTACTCAGGAGATCAAAGAAATCCCTGTCTTCAGGGGTATGCTGGAAGTCCAGCTATGATCACAGCGACAGTGAAGGTAGGGTTAACAGGCTTTTTTTTTTTTTTTTTTTAACTTCCTCAGCTGAAGTTCCAAGGAACATGTGGGGCTACCTTCCTAGCAGAAGAGACTAGAAGCATTGTCTGCTCTAAGATTATCTCATCTTACTCCTGACAAAACCATCCTCTCATCTTTAATCCTATCACACTTCAATCATTTAGGCTGAAATTTTCTTTACTGGGTGTCTGCCTAAAGCTGCACACTGCTGGAAAACGCTGCTTTTTTGGAGAAGAGACTTAAAACTTGGCAAATCAGGACCTTTGATATCCTTTTAGTATTCCTGCGAAAATGTAAGGCATCTGGCCACACTACATGTGGGAGGGATGAGTGCAGTGGGAGGAGGGTAAAAAATTACAATAACAATTACTAAAGCATAAAATCATTGAAAGTCTATGCACTGAGTACAATCCAGAGGCTACAGCTATCTCTTGCCTCTCCACATGCTAAACTGAAAGCATTTCACTTATATTCATAATTACCCTCTCCCTCAGACAATATGAAAAAGAAACTACCTCACTGAGGCAAAATCCAATGCAGAAAGATGGCATACAGCAAGTTATTTACAGAAGAGCTGTTAGAAACAAAAGACTAGGGAATAAAGGGAAGAAAGTGGTAATAGGACAGGAAGAAGACTGGAACCTATATGAGAAAGAAAAGCATGGGGACAGCTAGAGTACAGCCAAACTATAGTTTAGAGGAAGAACGGTGAAAAAAGCAGCCAGGGAGAAAAGTAAGCTGACAGTGTAAGGACAGTTCAAAGGAAAAAAGGTACAGAGATAAACCTGCAGAAGAATCTGTACCAGTCAAAAAGCACATTCTCTTCATTGCCTATGATGGAACTGAAGATTTTTAATTCCACCATTTATTTTTTCTTTGGCAATATATACAAATATGCATATATTTAAATTGCATTGTTTAAGTTTTCCAACTCACATACAAAAAAATGGAACCAATCTAATTACACCTGCTTATGTCCAAATGTTATGCATAATATGGTCTTCATCTATATATATAATATACTATAAAAGTATTTATATATATAGGTATGTACTTTAAGTAAATCTGTATCTAATAGACTATTTATATTACAGTTTTTCAGTCAGTCTTCAGAATCATTATGCACATTACTTAAAAGAACACAATATTACTATTATAAATAATACAACATTAATAACAAAAAAATTATTCTGAGTTTTCATTGCAGATGATTAACCAAATCAATGAAAGGTAATTAAAAAAACCTTAAGAATTGGAAATGGTACTGAAAACAAAAAAATCTCCAGACTAATAATCCCCCAAAATGCCACTTCACTATCACTGGAGAAAATTACTGAAAAATAAAATTTAGAAAAATTTAATTAGTTTTGGTAATATTCTGTTACAAGTGGCTAAAGACTTGATTTCCTTGTGGAAGGTTAAAATTGAATACATTTGTATCCATCCATTATGAAGCAAAAAGGATTTCACAAGGAAGTGGAGGGCCAGTGTATTCCCAATAGAGCTGTACTGCTCATTCTTCTCAAGTAGATAAAAATAACTGAGATCTCCTGATATTTAGGAGCCTCACATGTTTCATGCACTGCTGTATATAAATACATGGGATAAACAGTATTCCTGCCATGACTGTGACATGAATAAAAACTTCTCCGTGAATATCTTTCACCTACTACTAGGGGAAAAAAAATCTATTAGGATGAATAAGTGCTGTATACACAGTTACTGCTAATTACCAAAATATTTTTCTACTAATTAGCGGAAAAACCATAGTAGTTTAAGACTGAGTGAATAGTTTGGAAAGTACAAAAGCACAGAAGAAAGAGTGAAACTGGCTACTGAGAGCTGGCTCTGAATGCTCGAGTGATAGTTGGGTCATTACCAAGAGTAGAGAACATTCTACCATAATGTCTTCAAGTTTGCTACTATACATAAACATATGTAATTAAAGGACTGAATCTCAACTCAAAACAGTTGGAAGTCTAAATTATCATTCAAGAAGATGAGTAAGCCAGTAAACAGACAGACTCAACTTTGTGTTCTTGTATGCTAGCCATCTACAACTTGGAATTACACATTTTATTCCTAAAGCTTTCTGTCTTTCTGGGATGAAACATCGGTCATGAGAGCTTTCCTTTTAATATTAGAGGGGAGGAAAAACCTTGGGGGAGAACACTTGTTCAAAGCAGCAAAATACAAAAACAGTAACAGAGAATGACAACTCTGTTCCAACAAGTGCACAGCACTCCTTTGGCAATTTTTGGATGTATACAGAAAATGGAAAAAAAAATTAAATTAAAACAGTAAAAAGAAATGCAATGGATGTTTCTCAGTGATTGAAATTTTCCTTTTAAAGAACAAAACAAAGTTAGGTACATACCAGAGGTTAACTTTTGTCTTCATATCAACAACCAACCTGACAATTCTAAAATGTTAGACTACCTTTTTCAAATAACTGCTACTGTCTAAATTAAGTAGTTATGCTAGTTAAACTCTCCTGAGCAACTCTGACTACAAACTGTATTTCAAAACGTTCTGTTTACTTTACACCATTCTGAACCACAGATGACAAAGTTTGCTTGAAGCTGTAATTACTCTGCAAAGCTGGGAAGCCAATTAGAGGGCCTGAAACCTGCCAGTTCCAAAAAAAAAAAAAAAAAAAAGCACAGATCATCTGTTCAGATTTTATTAAAAAGTTTAAAGTTTGAATTTTATAACTTTAACTATATAATCACCAGCATTCTTTTCCTAAATGCAGTCATTCAGCATTAAAAAATAATCAACAGAAAGAAAGAATATTAATACCATTTTATTATTTCATATATGAAAGGTTTCAACTTCAGCAGAATGTGTTGATATGGCTAGACAAGAATACTAAACATTCAAGCAGCCATAAAAAAATGTACTAAAAAAATGAACAGAAGGTTGCATATCTGAGAAATTATTTCTAATACAGACAATACAGACTGAGTTTTAGCACAGGGGAAAACTTCCCATGATTATCAAATTATGTAAAAAAAAATAGTATCAAGTCACTGCTTGCATTATTTATAATGTTTGCATTTTTTAACATATAGGGAGTGTTCTTTTTACACAGATCTATATCTCTCTCTATATCTATCTATTTGTATAATAATTTAACCTTGATTTCTTATTTTTCCCTTGGTCTTTCCTTTAAAAGGTTTTTGTCCCAATCTTTCCCTATTTAATTGCTAATATGTTTTTTCTTTCTCAAATCAAAATTTAATGAACACACTTCCTACAAATACCTTGTTCTGCTGTTGCTACTCTGCACTCTAAATCCACACTTCTCAGATGACCTTTTTTGTTAGACTACTAGCAGAACTAACAGACGAACTAATTTTCGTAATACTGAGACAGATACACATATTTTTGCTCATCTACGCAAGAAAATCCATGAATTTTACATTTAGGAACCAACGTATGTGTGTACCCGCACACACACCCTCAGCTTGGTCCCCTTTTGATTGTCCCACTTGTTTACCCACTTCCTAAGGGAAATCTACTCCTCTGAGGCTTTCCAAAAGGCTTTGTTCTTTCTTACTACATCTTATCTATGGGGAGTATCACCCTAAACTTAAGTTTGGCCACATAGAGATTTAGGTAAACAAGTTATTATCTCTTCTTCGATGCAAACAAATACAGGTTTACCCTAAAAATGGTATTCCCAAACCTGTTCATAATAGATGGTTTTTGATCATTATTCCCTTGATCACATCTCTCTTTTTTTGGCATTTCCCATTTCTTACCCAGATCTATCACATCAAATATTGGCAGCTTTTCAACATTGTCTGTCCCCACAGCCTACTCTCACCCCTGTTATCATTTTTTTATTCAGTATCAAAATGCCACCCATCCCTTTACTGTTACAATTTCATCATCAGTTCTCTACAGCATTTCTAATTTCTCTCTGTCATAGTAATTCTCTTTAAAATCCTCCTTAAAACTCTCCTTCACAATGCCTTAAAAAACAGGAGGGAGGGAAGGAGGGAGGAAGAAAAGAAGGGAGATGAGAGTAAAAATCTAACCTTGACAATGGATTAGTTGTTGATGTGCTGAGACCACTGCCTGTACTACAGGCTAATACTGTCTCATTGTTTTCTCATACTCCCCCCATCTGTTTGCATCCATCTGCTGTCACTTGTTTTATATTTGGAATTTTAGTATTTTGGAGCAGGGACTGACTTTTTGTTCTCCATGGGTAAAAATCCCACTTCCGTGGGACTTGGCTCATGACAAGCACCTATATGTGTTTTGATACTGTAACAACACATATGACAAAAAAAACCTTAATTCTATTCCTTGAATCTGTAGAAGATCAAACTTTTTGCAGTTCATCACACTGCAAAGTCTTTTATTTCCAATACTTCAAAAAGTAACAAAGCAGCATCTATGTCTTGCTGTCACAACAACTAGTTTGTCATTTGCCCCTTCATGTGAAGAGGGAGATTGGAAATAGAAGATTACTGCATGGGTTTTGTCTGGGCTTTACTTTGTTTAATGGAAGATAGCAAAATTATACATCCTCCTCTGTCATTTATGCAAGCACCACAGTTTTATTTAAGCAGCTGGGTATGTCACACTGGCATAACAACTTTCAGGCCTGGCTATAAACGTCTAAGTCAAAGGAAAGGATACCAACTATACCACCTAGAAACCATTCATGAAGCAATTTTAAACCCTCCCAAAATTTCTCCATCGAGCACAGATGGAAATATTTCCTATACACAATAGATTTGAGTTTGAATTTCCACAAGTGTATTTGCTAATGCAGTATATGACATGCACATTGATTTCTTCTCTCCACAAGTATTTTCAATACTGAATGAACATCGCTTATTCAATTCTATTACTATTACTTTGGAATCAAATCCACACTGTATCTATAAGTCCAGTTATATCTTATCTCTGGGTTCATGTAATCCAGTATTGTAAAAAATTTTTAAAAATGGACTTAAATCTCATTGAGAAGTTATTCTTGGAGTTGCACACAAGATCAAGTCTAATGCCGAAGAATTTTAATACAGAAATTAATCTCACTTAAAACAAACTTGCATATTTTCCTATCCATTTCTTTAAAGAATGTCTTCAGAATTCTTTAAGCCCTAACATTATTCCCTCAAAACCTTTCAATTTTCAATTTTTGAAGATTTTTAAATCCTAAAATTAATAAAATCTTATCTCTGGCCCACTGAAAAGTTAAGACTAGGAAAAAGTAGCACAGCTTCTCCATTTAGAATAGCCAAGGCTCTTGATAATCACTTCCGCAGAGAAAATAAAAATACAATACAAGTTTAAAAAAGGTTACCTTTTCATAACAATAATGTAATAATAAATTGCATTTTCTTTTCAAAGACAAGAAAAAGCGTAGCTGCACCAGAGTGCTTAGAAAGCATTATCTTTCAAGATTGGAAAAAAGTTCCAGGTGACATAATTTTTGGCCAAAGCTCAAAGGATACTGTGAAGGGATACAGCTCTTCCCAATTATTCCCCATGTAAAGATCAAAATGAAGGCAAAGGGCCAATTCTTAGAGATACTTCATCCCAAATGTGCTGTGTGATTACCTACACACTCACTGTGCATGTGAGAAGTTGGGATTTTTTTAAATCAGTGAAGTCACAAATCTTCCTTAAGTAGAACTGAAGTAGAATTCTTCCCCACTCTGCTTTCCCAAATAATGATGACAATCAAAGACTAAAATGGTTTACATAAAGCAGCGTTTATTCCACTTACACAACAGTGGCCCAGTTGAAAACAGCATTATGAGGCCATGTTGGGGGTTTTTGAGGGGGTGGGAGGGCATTGAGAAAATACGTCCTGTTACCCAGAGTACTAGTTTTGTTCTCAAAGCAGCATAATGGAGTTTTAAAAGACAGGACATTTTTATCAAGCCTTTGCCTGCACAGAGAAGTCATACCAACTGAATCCAAAATTATTTTTAAACTGGTTCTGACTGCATAAATGCCTAAGCAAAAGCAATTCAAATTAACATATTTTATTTTGCAGTTGAAGTGGGCTAGAAATGCACACCCACTCAGTTACCGTGACTCAGTCAATCAAGAGTATCTGTACAAGCTACAGCAGTTCGATTACTTGTAACTGCTCCTCTCTACCTGAAAAGAGCTGAACTGATTTTGAACCAGACAATTCCAGTAAGCTCACACCTCTGAATTTACCCCTGAAAACCAGTATCACCCGGTTTTAAGTTTTCACAATGAACTTCCCACCCATGTAATTACACCGCCTTCATTTATCTTCAAGTGCACAGTAAGATACCACAGCAGAGCTTTTTGTGAGTCTCAGTGTCAGGGCATGAGCATTAAGGGACTAACAGCCTACTTCAAACACATAACTCTTGCAACTCCCATTTGAAAGAAGGTGGTTCTGTTAGGTATAAAACAAGCTGGCTCCACAGGAGAGGAACCAGTGATTCCTACGCATTATTCAGTGTCACCAAATCTGGCTGATTTGTTCACCCTGCAACCTCACAGCAGCTCCAAGTCACAGTGCAGGGTGCCCATGGCTGCCTTCCTGTGCACCCAAAGTTGGGAAAGTTGCCCCTTCTCCGTCATACCCTTCACTCAACTATGTTCCACCTTCAGTGCTCCAAGGAAGAGAGATCCTCATCTCCATTTCAGGTCCACATGGCTCCCCTGCATTTTGAGGGGCTGGTAATTGACTGAAGCACATGTGTGCTGCCTCTGTCTCTCCCTAAGTAAAGAATCTACCTGTTTGCACACACGCCTTCCCCTCACTTCCTCCCAGAACACCCCAAGGAAAAGGAATGGCCTCTGAACACTCCACTCTATGATAAAACACACCCCAATGAGAAAGGGTCTATTAGCAAAGACATATTTATTACTGGAAGCGCTTTGGCAATATGTAAAATTACTTCATTCACTCCAGCCTTCTCGTCATTCCCAATGGAGTTCACAGATGGCAAAAGACCAAGGAAAAGAGAAATGCTTAGGTGGAGAACTTTAAAGTTATCTTGGAAGAAATCGGGGAGCCACACTAGGGGAAATGATACTATGCCTGGGAAAGAGCTTTTGCAAAGTAAGCTGATGTCACAAGAGTGGAAGGCAGGGGACAGTGGTGGAAAAATATCTGTATGATGGAAGTAACTAGCTTGACAGAGCTGCTTCTGAAAGTTTTAAACTACACAACAAGTATCATACAAAGTAGAACTGTGCAAACTTTCCTGTGTTTAACTCCAGCAGTACTACGAAAATAATACCACTGCCTTGGCCTTTTCTGCTTAAATAACAAATTGCAAGCAAGAGCCAAAGATGTCTATCATTTGGAGAGCAAAAAAGTAGACTGAGACCACACTCTCACTTTACAGATAGCTACAAAGATTACATGAAGATAGGACTCTAAAGACATATCTTTAAGTCCCTGCCAACCTAATCAAGATGGTATTAACAGTGATCTCACACTCCATCTGCCTGGCTAGTAATTTATGAAAAACGTACTTCACTATTACAGGAAAAATATGTTGCGCTGCTTGTGGCCACAAACCTTGTGCAGCAGCTCAGGAACTCTTGGATCAGAGGCCATGAGACCAGTTCTTGACATTTACCAGGTACTTCCCATGAGATGTGATTCATTCATACAGCAATTTTGTTTGTTTATTTGCCCTGATGATGATCTCATCTTCAGACAGATAACATAGCTGATAAAAAACTTACAGTCCCTTGCAATTTAGAGTGTAATACCATTCTGGTTTGTTTTTCATCCTGTGAATTTTACACAGACATTCCACCTAATTTCATGAGATTCTTCTCATGAGTGATATATCTCCCTAATTCTTGTACTGATCAGCCAACACTTATGCCTTTTTCTGTCAGAAAAACAGAAAAAGTCATCTTGCTTATCAAAACTGTATTTTTTCAATTAATATTGCATGCTTGTTCCTTTAGCTTACACAGCTTAAGAATCAGACCTATGAGACTTGCTAGTTGGAGAAAGGATGTTGGTGGTTTGGTGGGTTTTTTTTTGGTGGGGGTGTGGTGGGGGTGGTGATGGTGTCATTTTGGAAAACAATATGAAGTCTTCCAATTTCCAGGAAAAGTTCAGGCACAGCATTCTAATATCAGAATTACATAACAGAACCTCTGGGTACCAAAAAAAAAAAAAAAAAAAACAAAAAACCACAATCAAAACCAGTACCAACACACTGGTAATTATGCTATAATAATTGCTAATTATGTATTTCTTTGCTTAGCAGAACTACCATTTGGATCAGCCTTCTAGCTGTTGCAGCAAGGGAAGACAAAATAAGCAATGAAGAACATGGTAAAGCAGGACAAAAAAGCCCACTGTGTTTCTAGAAATTGCCTTTCTGCTGCAAACAGGGGAAAAAGTAACTAGAAAAATACTACCTGCTAAAAAAGAGTAGTTAGAATATGCAGAGTAATAACTAAGGAATGAATAATGGCCTATGATTTAGTCAATTCCTACTCATATGAACAACTTAAAAGACATCACTGCCTTTATGCTGAATACCAACAAGGCAAAATGAGCCTCTAATACTATTAGAAAGTTTGCATAAGCAGTATCATTTTCTATAGCAATCAGAATATTCAAAGTTTTCCTCTTCTAGCTGGAAGATGAGACATGGGCTTGGAGCACAAGATTATTTTCTTAGCAAATAAAATAGACAAATTACTTTGTATACACAAAGGCTGAGTCAGTCTCAAGTACAGTTTTATCAGGAAAAGAGGAAAATTCAGTCTCAGCAGCATTTGTTCCATCTTCAGCAGTGAAGATGAAGGGAACCCTTTCCCTAAGTACAAATACTCTTCTGGTGGCTCCATAAAACTAAACGCTGACACTTTTTGTATTGCAGTACACTTAATACATTTTTGAAAGAAATTGCATAAATGCTCTAGTGCTCCTTTGAAACTTTCTAGCTGTGCTATTTGCAACTCAGAAATTTATTTTTTTTTGTCCTCTTAATTTTCTCCTCAAATACTTTCATTTCTGTTCAGAAATACTCACCAATCTCACTCTGACAGATCAAAAACCCTACAAATTTGTCTTTTAGAAACATTCTTGGAAAACACACAATCTTCACTTTATCCAACAGATACACACTTTGTAGCTTTGCTAATATATGCAAATTGTCTGATTGCTTGAAATTACTCATTAACCAGGCTGGAGAGCTGATTACCTGATTATCCAAGAGAAAAATAACTTAGCACGATTTTGTGTCATTTGAAACTCCAGATAATTTTCTAATTAATTTGAGTTTTCAAGTGAATTCAGAAATACTAATGAAAAACAGAGAAGAGGTCAGCAATCTAAATGAAGGTAAACTTTCCAGGAATTTTCTTCTTACAGCAATCATTTGTCAAATGTCATTGTTACTTAGAGACACTTCAGACACACACACAAAAAATAAGAACTCAGACTTCCAAAAAAACATTCAAAAACCAATGCATGGTTCTTCCATGTTACTGCAAATACATCTTGTAGAGCTGGATGTAAGATCAGTGATGCATTAGCATGGCACATGGCATTAAACTTGCCATGTTACCAATAAATTCTGAATTATACACGAAGCAATATGTAGCAGATAATCTGTCAATATGCTGAGAGAATAATAAATACTGAAAATACATACTTGCCACTGAAAAGTTGTTGAGTGGATATGGCAGATCCACATCCTGGGGCTTCTCCTTATAGCCTATGAAAGAGCCATCTGTCTTTAGCAGGAAGTATCTTGGCCGCCAGTTTTTTATATATTCTCCTTAAGGAAAAGAAAAAAAAAAAGTTCATTAACACTGCAGAAAAAACCTCAAACTTGAATATTAAAAAACATATCACATTATCGGTATCAAACATTAATTATACCAAAATCTTTTCAGATGTTTTCCATTTACAGATAAAACCTTAACTCTGTCCAAAAGCAGGGAAAATTGAATTGCAATGGTATGCCTGGACTGTGCAACAATGCCTCTGGAATAAGAGGCTACAAGTATGGTATGCTAATATTGTACAGTTCTGAATTTTATCAGATTATATTTTTCAAATATCTACACGCTTACACCATAAATGACTAAATTTTTTTTCAAGCAAAAAAACCACCCAAACTCTACAACTTGACTTTTTAATAACCAAATGAAATCTAAACCACTACAAGGTAGAACACTTACCCTGCTGAGCCAAACCAAAAGTCATTAATTTTCTCCAAACATACACTAAGCAAACATAAGGAAATTGGGAGTAATGGAAAAACCTAAACAAATTATACATAAAAAATATAACTGAAAGCAAAAGGAATAAACAAGAAAAAGTAAAAGCCAATTACCGTCTTCAAAAACCAATAAACCCACTATGCCACCTTTCCCCTATGCCAGCCTGAGCAAAAGATTCTGCATTCTGAATCTATGAGGAGTTTAGGATCAGAAGCAAACAGAACGCACAACTCCTTAATTAATGTCACTTATTCACTATTAAGGGTGAAAAATTTCCTTAATACTATTATACTTTACAATGCCACACCAGAATTCAGCAACAATTTTATTTTTAGAGTGCAATTACTCAGTCCAGTATAGGTTAGTTTAGATTTGCCTAACTTCCCTCAGCTTTAATTTCTGTAAATTCTGGGGACTAAATAATGACTATAACTAAAACTTTGTTTAAAGACACTGTTTCATCATTATATACAAATGAACATTTTCAGGGGAAAAAAAAAAAAAGGTATTAACAATGCAGAATTTCCAACAAGGAACACAGGACTTCTCACCATTTGTGAGACGCTCAGAAGAACCACCCCAGGGGCTGCATTGCTCCTGGGCTAAGCCCCAGCCTGGCAGTGTCCCTTACCACTTCAGCACCTTGTTAGCTATAGCTACACAGCTTTTAGGCCATTCAAAAGTCAGGAAGAAGTTTACATCCATCTAACGTGGAGGTTACTTCATTAAAGGGTAATTTAAAAATTCATTAATTGCACCTTCACCTTTCCATCACAGCAATCAACTAATTGTCACTGAAGTTCAGCATGGGAATTGCTGACACGGCCTTGATGAACTTGAGCACAGCTTTTAAGGATTTAGACAATACCCATGGCTTAACAAGTCCAACTGCAGCCGCTAACATGTTCAATTTTCATGTATTTAAGCAGAGAAGGTGAATAGGGAATACAAGACTAAGAAGAGAAAAGAACAATTAACACTCGGCTATTCAGGCTATTATGTAGCAAAACTCTTCCTATTTAGTCCTGCTTCTAGATAGCAGGGTACTTGCTTGACTTTCCTATACAGACATTTTCACATAGGTAGAAAGAATTGAAAAAGTCCAAGTGTGACTTTATTTGACCACTAAATGAATAGAGCAGATATGTCACTAGTTACATTTGTATTGATGCAGAGGTCTATCTCAGGCCTCTGGTTGTAGTTTGGCTGAGAACGTCCCAACTGATACTGCCAGCCTGAGCTCATTTCACAGTAGGAAACCCCAAATAACATGAAAGAATGCAATAAAAACCAAACCAAAACAAACAGGTATAAGATACTTTGTAAGCTGAAGAAGAAACACAAGTGCAGTGTGGGAAAATAAATGTGTAACTTTAATATCAACAGCAATGAAAAACTATATCAGCATTAACTGAAAAGCAATAAATTAAGTTTGCTGAATACTTGAACATGAAATAATCATAGGCCTAAGTAAAGGTATGAGTCACATTTTTAAAATAGTTAAAATATGCCCTGCAACAAGTTTTCTGAAATCTGCATGGGCTCACTAATTGAAGTCAAAACAAAACCTTATGTATCAGATCATCCAATATAAGTTTAAAATTATTAACATCTTAGTTGTTTTAGTAAAGAGATGAAAAAGACGATCTTCTGCACTTTTCTAATAAATTATATCTCATTTCATTGTAAGAGTAAGTGAGAGAAGGTGCCTGTTACTGGGTTTGCAATCTACCCAGATCTTAGTCTTACCTAGAAGGCAGGCACCTAAACCTGCTGAAAAATTCAAGGACAGCATGGAGACAGTATCAACATGCCTAAAGCAGGCCAGGCATCCAAGGGCTCAGGTTTCAAAGAGAATCCTCCTTTCTGCAAGGAATAAACTGGAGAGGGAGATAAGCAGACTGCTCTAAGGATCACAGCTGATAGGGTAAGTACACTTAATAGTTAGTCAGGAAAGAATGGCAGCCTTTGTTTGCTTACATACACTCTCCAGAATGAAACCTGTTGGAAAAGGAGACCATTCTAACAGGTGGCCTTACAGACCCAGCACACACTTCTCTGATCGCTAACTCCCTCTTCACCGCTTAGGACAACACTTCAGGTTGAGTACCCAGGAGTGGCCAAACACAGATTCTCTTCATCTGAAAACTGGACGGATTTTTAAACACCTACTGAGTTATGCAGCTGATGTTATGCCTGGAGACGAACCATTAGAAGAACAGAATAGCACTTTCAAGCTCCTCTGAAGATAGCAACTCTGGATAAAAGCTAATCAGAGGACAGATAAGTACCAGTTTACCTATGAGTATAGCGGTACCTCTGTCTTCGCTCTACAAACTATAGCCAGACAGAGAAAAAGCAATTTTAAAGCAATTGTAAAACACTATGGCTTCATAAGGATCCATGTGTTTCTTTCACAGATCTATTTCTTTGAAGAATGTTTCTCCCAACATGAATCACAGTCAAGACTACTTTTTCAAAACATCTATACAAATACAAACACACACAGACCTTGGTTTTGTCGTGAAAATACCAATATTCCAATTCTTCTCCAAGGCCTGTATGTGAATATTTATCATCTGCCCTATATTTATTTCGTAATTTAATTAACAAATGGGTGAACACTTTTGAAGACTAAATGGTGGTATCAGTGAACAGTTCACCTAGCTGCTCAAGTGGGTTAAGGGCTCTCAAGATGCACTCTAGGTTCTCTCTTATAACTGCATTCCCTTTACATAATCTGCCTAAAGACAGAAACTTTTTAGTCCATACTTCGTAATACATGTGCTTATTGATTTGCCTTAAAATAAATTCTCCATGCAAAAAATGCAAAGCAAAGCAGAGTATTTGAAAAGAAAAAACAGTTCCACACATCTTCTAACTTAGCAGCCCTGCATTACAAAAAAAGGTGTATTTCCCAGTATTACCAATATTAAATAATTTTAAATATATTTGGAATGTACGTTTATTAAATACCTCAACACAGGCAAACTAGAGGAAATTCTCTTGTGAAATTTCTTAAAGCAAGTGAAAAGTAATTCTATGAGAGAGAAGTCCAGGCAGGCTAACCATACCACATGATATCCTGACAATTTAACAAAATGAAACTGCAGTATATAAAAAAAAAGCAGTGGATCTGCCGTAGAGCAATAATCGGTTTGTGTCCTGCTTCCTGCTGAGTTAATGTAAGTTAAATTACTATTTTGCCTAAATTTACACGCTTCTAAGTTGAAAACCACATTCTTTTAGGAATGTGTTTATTAGACAGTAAGAAAAGGTTTCTAATTGCAACTACTTGCAGCAAAGAAAGCCAAGTAATTCCTACATCATTTTAATTCCAGGCAAAGTTTTTTAAGCTACTTGAGGAAAGTGGCTAGAATATGCATCTTGCTGATACATACAGACAATAAATACATACACACAAAATACGAATTTTCTGTCGTTGGGGACTGCCTTTTTAATAACTACTGAGAGAATACACCCAAAAGATTAAGTAAGACAGCAGTATATTCATGAAGCACATGAAAATTCAATCTGATCTCCATGCAAAAAGCACCCTCGTAACATGCAACTCTTTAATTAACGTTGTATTTAATAATACACTGGCTAACAACAGTAACAAAGAGTGCTTAATGAAGGTTTGTTTAGAACATGACCCTCGTGGCTGCCTCTTTATTTGCCTCTGCACTGCAGCCTTAATGATTCTTTTTTTTTTGCCTTTGACAGCCAGTAACAAGAAACCTGCCTTCAGGACATTTCACAAAATATGCTTCTTCCAGTGATGCAACGTTGCTACTTTTCATACTGTTAAGAAGCTTCAGAAAGGAGAGCTTTCTAAGAAATCACATGAGTAGCAAAAAAAATCTGTGTTAGACAAATGTATCACCCAAAATTTGTAATTTTTTTTTTATTTTACCTCACAACTCAAACTCTCTCTTCAAACACGTATTTCACCTAAGATTCAGCAATTGCTATTGTTAGTCTCACTATCTGTAATCCTCAAGCATATGGAAATCTAGCAATTATTGAAAAATTAATCAGTAATTTAAAATTAGTCTTATTATTTTAAAATGTATTTAAAAAAAAACACTTTTGCAAAACATCGACATTTTTCAATATGTAAATGGTTTCAGAGGTGTGAAGGAAAAGTCTTTAATATACAGTGCTGGTAAGCAACAGAAACCTGAGTTCAAAAACTTGCTTCCTTAAAAGAAGCAACAGCTGCCACACAGACACAAGTGAGATTTAAGAAAAAAAACCCTCCAAAAAGAAAACACACCAAAATTCTGCCTCTTGTCTGTTTCATCAATTTACTCAAATGGATTTAATAGAAATAATACACAGACATTATCTCCTTTTTTCCTTTTTTTTAAGGCATTTTTTGTTAGATCAAACTTCCTACAATAACATTTAATAAATAGAGGGAAAAAACCTGAATTTATCAAAAAGCATTAAGCAACATTATGCAGAAGTCAATCGCACAATTATATGCAAATTTTTTTTTTTTTTTTTTTTTTACAAAAGGAAACAACTGTAATTAATGTCAGGTCAAATAAAATTATCAGAAATAATGCCAGTGGTTTTGAGATTGAATTTCCTTACCTTGGCCCTCTGAGGGCAGTGTTACCTAACACACGATTGGAAGCATCAGCAGACTATTTGATTAAGTCAGTAGATGCTAAGTAAATGCAAAGCACTTCTGTTAGAATATTTACTCGTTTTTAATTTCATTAGAAGAAATTTGCAGCACAGCTCAAAGCTACTGTAAAAAATAAATGTTTAAGACAAAAAATATACCTATCCTCATTATTTATGTCCTTCAATCTAATGTGAGTATGTAATAATATATTATGCAAAGTATTTTACAAAATCTAATTGCATAGTAAAAATTAAAATTAAACTGTGATTTTTCCTAACATGCCTTAGCATTTTAAAAGGTATTTTTATTAGATGCCCTCTCATAAGTATTTGCTGGCAGTTCAAAGAACAGCAGAATTTGGAACTACCACTTTCTGATTCTCTCTTGCACTGTGAGACGGTGATTATTTATTTATACTAACTGTTTTCCAACAGTTCCCAGTAATGCTGAATGACATTTTGAGCACATCTGTACTTGCATTAGACAAATGAATTTTTCCAGTCCCAGTTGAGAAACAGGAAACATTTCATGATACATGTGGGCATTGGCTTATACCACAGCCAGCTTTCCATTTGCATTGCAAGGGCAAACTGGGAAGTTCAGGTGAGAAAGTTCAAGTACCTTTCACTGTCCACAACATCTCAATAATCCAGCTCAGACAGAAGACTGCTCAATTTATGCCCAGCTATGTACAGGTATGTGGCCAGAAACCAGTGAAAATCCCACAGATGTTAATATTCTGCAGAAAGCAGCGAGCAGCCTCGGGTATGAGCTCCAGAAGTGCCTCAGCTGAGCAAGGGGGGAGGAAAGCAGGGACAACCCTCTGTCCTCCATGCCAGCCCAGATGCACTGAAGAGCTGGCAAACAGTAGATTCTTTGTTCCTGAAGCGGCACTAAGTAGTGACCAAAGAGAAGGGCTCCTAGTACAAAGCAGATTCCTTCCAAGCAGAGGTGCAGTCACAGGCAGGGAGAAGTCACGGAGCAGCTCTCTCCATGCTTTCAGGTGTGCATCTGCAGCTAAAGCGATGGGGAGGACCAATCTCCCAATGGAAAGATTCTCCCTGCTCTTACTGTGGGGTTTTCTTCCCCCAGGTTGTGAATGCGATGTACAAACATATTCCAGGGTTCTAGGGTTCAAATCACCAGCCACCATGGTTTTTTCATTACAGCTGGTAGACTGAGTCATTGTCCTATCTTGTATAAATGCAGCAGCACTTCAGCCCCTGCTATTTATTCAATTACTTCCTTTTGCATTAATAATCTTTTCTCTAAAACATGCAAAAAAACCTAGAGGAAAGTTTTCAGTACCAGAGAGACAGACATACCATTATTCACACATAAATGAAGTTTTGAAATTGGGCGTTTACAATATCCACTCAAAATTACTGCTGTGTTTTGGCAACACATGGAAAATAAATGTTCATTTTCACATGCATGCAATTTTGTCCTTTGAAAAAATCGTACCAGAAATACTGAGTGAGCTGACATCCTGACAAATTGAGAATTGACCTTTACCATGCCCACTGTGAGCCAGCAGGAAGAAAAACTTGCCAGTTTCAACATCACTCTCACTTCCCCTTCATTCCTGAAGGATAAGAATTAGAACAATAAATAAATTAAATAGCAGTTGCTATTAGCACATGCTGTCTGGAATAACATAGCCCTGTATTGCATCAGCATCTCTGAGCAACAAAGGTGATCAATATTTTCTAAATATGCTTGCTATTCAGGAATGGAAAACCAAGGTCTATATTCTGGAAATACTTAGGAACGCTGTTCACGTTTTTGAAATATCTCTCTTGAACAAGGCAATATAGTATAAAAGCCAAAAAATCCTGCACTATTTAGATGGTTTTTCTGAGTAGTTTTTTTTATTTTTCAATAGTGTTAAGCCGTATTTGTGTAAACGCAAGCATTTTAAATATTGTTTCACATTTTTTTTATAGCTAAAACCTTAATGTTCTCAGTATTTTTAAATATTCATGTTTTTTATATAGCACTATCAGCATCAAGTGGTACTTTGTGTAACAGAAAAAAAACTACTTTCTTTTCTTCTTCTTTTATCAAGTGCCAGTAAACCAAAGGATCGTTCTCAGGTTTTGAAAATATTTTAAGAGTAGGACAAGTATACAAATATTAATCAATAAATTTCAGTGAATAAGACAGTTAGAGCAGCAACAATTTAAATTCACGTACTTGGTAAAAATTAATTAAGTCAGGTGATTAAAATACAATTGCATTTAACAAGTGTCCAAGTTGAGTTAAACATCTTCTTAATATTATCTACTTACAGCATTTTGCAAAACAGCTAACACTGGTTTACACATGAGATTTCAAACTTTTCATTGTTTTCAAAAGAACATGATACGTTTGGCAACAGCATTATCATTCAACTGAGTTTCTTTAACAGACACGTGCGTTGTCAAAAATTATGTGACTTTTCCCCTCTTAAAACTGATACAGTTGCTAGCATTTTTTCACAAAGCAAACTGTCTCACTTTTAAAACTGGCACATTGCAATAATTTTAAAATAGCTCCTCTGAACTTTCTCCTTGTCACTAGGTTTGCTCCTAGCCTCAAACCGCGCTAGGTGCCAAAAAGCCGGCACCAACACCGTTCACCTACGTTTCTTCCTCAAGGCACATCACTGAAGTCAACCTTTCTGCCTTGTCACTTAGCCTGCATCATTTGTGGAGAATCAATATAAGATAAGCCCAAGCATTCTTTGAAATGCTTGAGCTGGAACACCCCATTACTGCTAAACACATCAGGAGATCTCTTTGGTTGCATCAAGCGCTTCATGATATTCAGTCTTGCAGCACTGCCCAGAGTAACTGAGCTTCCCACCAGCAGTGATGGAACATATAAAACATCACAGTTCTGGGAAGAAGAGCCAACAACCCAACTAACAGGCAAAAAGCAAATCATTTGCAGTGCTGGTGACCTCCATCTAGGCTCAGATGCAGAAACTGATACTTGGGCACATACAGTCACACCTGAATTTTCAGTTAAAACTGACATAATCCAAAACTGACATCTCCCACTCTGGCACAGTGATGACAGAAGGGCACATCAAATGTTCTCATCAGTAGTTATTGTTATCAAGGACCTACAGATGCTTATTAGATTTAAGATGGATGACACAATAAAAAGCAGTTCCTTGACTTTTGGTAAGGGCTTGGTGGGAAGCACTTGTAAGGTTTATTCCAATAATATTTAAGTCATACTGTAAATGACCAAAATGCCCTGATACATACTGATAGCATGAAGACATGTCTGCAATCCCCATCCACAGTGCACCTCAACCATAGTTTCATTCTTCAGTTCAGTACAGATATCTGAATGCCATGTAATATTAGAGAAAAAAAAATGCATTATTGTAAACTTTCCATTTTTATCTTCAAAGTAAGAGATCACCTGTATAACGATGCTTTCCTTTAACCTTTCTGGGCTAACTTAATTTCCCTCTATGCTTGTATCCTTCCTCTCATTTCTTTCACAGTATCCTGGAAACTCACCATAATCACTGAACAAGAAAGAAGAAAGGATTTTAATGAAAGAAAGAAAACTATATTCTTATGGAGCAATCCAAATTTATTTTATGTGCAACTGGCAAACAAGAAAATACAAGTTATGCATGACCAGCTCCTTGCCTTCAGAGAAAGAACTGAAAAATAAGATCAAGCAAAAGAGAAAATTAGTTGCTAATCTCATTCTAACCCTTAGCATACTCTACAATACAGGACAATCACCAATTGGCACTTTCTGCATAAGAAAAGCTCAGGATGCAGAAGCAGGGGTATGTAACACACCAGTCTTGCAGCAGGCAGACAAAGCTATGTAAGAACTTGTAAAGCACCTGTCCCCAAAGTGTCTGAGATTGAAATAACTACATTACTCTTTCTACATCCACAAGTACCAAATTTGTTATATTGTTGCTTTGAGTTTGTTTTTTATTTTTAAGCTTACCACATGGACAAATCAAAACTTTTCTTCCCTACTGCAAGAAAAGGCTCTTTTTAGGAATAAACAACGGAGGGAGGGAAGATATTAAACTCCTGAACTAATTAACAGAAGTAAAGGAGGCGGTGGGGGACAATGATAATTAATATGTACCCTCCTCCTAACCAAATCTCCACATACATTCATTCTGTATATGCACACACAACAGCAGCATCATAAACCGTCTCAAGTTCTTGCCATTATTCAGTTCGACATCTGCACATGTTTATGCGTCTCTCCAAACAACCTCTTGAACACCCTGCTGGAGCTGTCATTTTTTTCTTCTCCCTATCTGGCAGATGGCAAGTCAACAATCGGCATCAACAGCAGCCGAATATCTCCCCCCTCCATCCAACCCCCCTAAACAGACACAATAATAACTTCTTTGTGCTTCCCCACAATGCAGCTGCTTAAACCATTTCGCTACAAGGCTGCTTTGCCTTAATAAAAAAAAAAAAAAAATAGAAAAAAAAATCCCTTCTGTCAAGTCTAAAAAGCAGCATAATGTTAAGCAAGCTAAAGCCACAGCACAGCTGCAAACGGGCAGACACATTGACAGCTCCTCCCTTAACAAAGCCCTGTGAATTGAAGGGGGTTCATCTGAGGCTCACACAGTAATTAGTATAAAAAAGTCCGACAGCCTCTATTATGCTAGGAAAAAAAAACTGGACAGAACTGGGCTGCTGTTTTGCGTCAAGAGTTCTGCTGCAGAGTAGATAAATCATGTTGGGTTTTTTTTCCTCTCTTTTTAAAGACAGTAATAAGGAGGATGAGAGAAGCTAATTTGAAAACTTGGACACAGTAATTGTACCATATGGTGAGCATTTATCCCTTCTGAAATACACGCTAACAGTCACTTACATGCACAGTGCTTTGTTTTACAGTTGTTATTCTCCCTACCATATTCATAAAATGGATCTGAATATCCGATACTCCAGAGAAGTTGTGTGTAATTAGCAGCAAAACTGCCTGCGCTTAATATATTGGCCTACCATAGCAATCCAATTAATTGCAGAAAATCCCATGCCCCTGAATTTAAATAGTGTCCACTTCAAGGACTTTTTTCATTTCTTTTAAACTGGCTAAATATCACATATAATAAAGTTCAGAGAAGTAATTTATTGACACTAACACTCATTGATACTGCTGGCTCTAAAACACATGACCAGGAAGTATTTTTCTTCTCATCCACGCAGTGTAGAGGAATTAAGTCAAGAACCATTTAATAGCAACCACAAAGTATTTCAGTTCCATTGTATTTGGGACAGGAACTACTCAGTAAATTAAAGGTGAAACTGAACTTCAGGGCACGGGAGGGAGACAAAGACTTCAAATCCACTCCCTCACCTCCACCCCTCTTTTCTTCCTGGATCTTCCTTTGAAATATTCTTGTTAATAAACCAAATACTTAATTCATAAGGACCTGAGAAATTTGGAAAATATACCATCCAGCCCTTGGGATTTGCTTGCTCCTTAGCTTTTCACCTTGTTCTTACAATCAAATAGTCATGGAAGATCACACAAGATAAGGAACCGGCTGAGTGGAGCTGGGAAATCCTAGGTTTCTTTACATATAGAAATAGGAAAACTAATAAATCTTAAAGTGCTGCTTTGAGAAAATAAGATGTACTAAACTTCCAAGCAAGGGAAATAAAAAAACTCAAGCAGGTTAGGAGATGAAAATTTGGGGAAAAATTAACCAGACAAAAAATGAAGTCTGCAGCTGAGCATAATACACTTGCAAAAAACCAGAACTTTTTCTTTCCATTGGTTTCACCTCAGAATCTACTTCAGGTAACAGAAAAATACTTTCAATCACTTTAGATCAAAAAGGAGGTATTGGAGCTGACTGTTAAGTACTAAAGAGTCCAGGAACTAGGCAGAATATATCCACAGTTACTAAGAAATTTGAAGTGGGGTGAAAGCTACAGGAAGAAAACATCTATCCGCCACTGCTAACAGTTTGACTGAAAAATTCTAAATGGAGAATTAGACCTCACAGCCCCAAGGAAAAAAAAAGTTTAAAAAAACCTTGAAATTTTCAAGTCACTTGGCTTGATGGCAATTGAAGAAAACAGCTTAAAATTCTGGTTTTAATCACACACTTTAAATAACACAAACTTACATAAGATAAACAAGGCAACAGTGCTTTTGACTAGAAAAATGATGCCCATCATATGGGCTATCTTTCAGAATGTCAAGAAAATAAAATGGATGGAGACTGACACAATTTATTTCATATTTTAAGAAAAGCTTTTAATAAGTTTAAAGAAACTAATTGTGTGAATGAAAAAAAAAAAAAAAAAAAAAAAACCCACGTGGTGGAACAGAACAGGGAAAGGAAATTGGGTAAAAGGAGGAGATCAAAATAGGATTACATAGTCTAATGTTCAACTCCCAATCCATTAAGCTAGACGCTTTTCTGTTAGAAGCACTTTCAGTCAATATATACAATGATCTAGGGTTTCCACTGCATATACTACCTGACACTAAAACTATTCAAGTTTATTAAGAATGTAGAGAATTTCAAAGTGGCAACTCTGTCAGTGAGCTGAGAAACACCAGATGAAATACAGTGAAGAATTACTTGAATTAATAAACAGTTACAGAAATAACCTGAAATGCTCACACACTGTTTAGTTTTAAATTAACCACTAAAGAACAATTAATATAACCTTTGTTTCAGTATGCAACACTGAGAAGAAAGTATTCTCATTTGTAAAGTTATAGAATGTTACAAACACTCCAAATATTATTCCAAGGTAAACAAATAAATTACAGCTTTGAGAACTACATTTTTTAAAAATGACAAGACAACAGAAGAGCTTCAGAAACAAAACACACACAGAGAAATAAGCAGAGTTAGAAGCAAGAGAAGCAGAATGAGGAGAGAAAAACTGGATTAGGCTTCACTTTCAAAGGAAGGACTACGACAAAAGGGTTGAACAACACAAATGGCCTGTAGCAGAGTATCAGTCATTCCACAGGAACACATTTTCAGAAGACTTCAGGAAAAGATTTTCAAACATTCTGTACCCACAGTCCTAGCTGAATGCTATAAATTCACCACAAAACTAGTGGTTTACACCATGACAATGTAGCCACTCTTCCACCAATTCAGCACCCAGTCCTACCAGCACCTTTAGGAAAAGCCAGCCTCTCCTTGTGACACATTTCCAAACTTTTGTGAGCACTTTTTCTTAAAAAATAAAAATCTTACAATCAGGAAATTGGAGTAAATGTTCGACTAGTACATAGGCATGCACTTCCTTGAAATGCTTTGCATCATTTGTTCTAGCACAAATCTGGTACTAGCCAGGAAGTATTGATGGTGAATGGAAGCCCCAGTCCTTGGCCACTGTGGATCACCTCAAACACAATACCAATAATACCAGGGCAGTCCACCTGCGAAGGTGAGGAACAGCTGGGAAGGAAGCATGCAGTGCATCCCACGGTCCCACTCCACTGCATCAGCACTGGCACCCACCCAGCTGAGACAGGTGTAAAAAAGCACACCCCCAAAAAAAGGTGTTGAGCAGATCGAAACAATTTCAGGTCATTGTAGAGCTAGTATCAGCACAAAGGAAAGATGGGAGTAATTGGCTGCAGGCAAGAAAGATGCAAAGGAGAAGGGGCATCAGCATGAACTTAGGCAAGATTAACTACTAATTAATCAGACTGCTGCTCTGCCTTGTGAGTGCAATTCTTGTTTTCCAGTGAAGCTGGAAAATCAGGTTCAAGTGATTCAAGTTTCTAAGATCAACTGCTTCTCTAAGCAATGATGCCACAATAGTTCTGACAAACTATTGAACCAAGAATTTGTCTAATAAAATTGCGTGTTCTATACAACCAAATTATATCCTGACATATGTGTCAGAATATACTCTGTCATTTACTCGACACATACACACAGAAATTATAAATTAAAAATATGTAAAATATACCAATGTCTGTACTCTGACAAATAAGTGCAAAATCACTTAAAATGCAGATTTCGAAAAGCTAGAAATACAATACTGTTAACATGTATTTGTAAAATAGTTATTATAACTTAATAATATTACAAAATCTTAGCAACTTAAAAATCCCAATATAAATTGGAATTTTGAAATAGCTGGGAAATATATCCTATCCTAACAGTACTCCTAAGACAAGAGAAATAACTGGGTACTTTCTCAAAATTTATATATTAAAATTAAAGCAAAAAAATGAAACCCTAACTCATTTATAACCTCAGAATTCTACACATTTCTAAAAGCTTTCACTGCCTTAAATTTACTAAAACAGCTCATAACCCCCACATAAGAACCATAACACAGTTCAGTTCTAATATACTTGTTTTATACTAATGTATTTTGCACTATTTTATTACATTACAAATGCAATAAATATTCAGGCAAACAAGGTGCTTAAAAGTCTTTTGATTCAAGTTTTTCCAGCCTCTTAATTATAAGAAAGCTTGACTGAAAAGCAAAAATGCAAAATTTTCAGCCCTGTAGTTTCACTAGCACAAAATTTTTGCATCCTTTCCAGTAATTTTAGAAACTTTTAAAACACCGCTATAATATATGGGGCTCCAGGCACAAGATGGACTGAAAGATGACTAACCTGGATGAGACATAGAAATTTATCTCACCAAGCTCAGGATGAAATTTGTTACTCTTTTTTTTCCACTAACAGACACACATCTTGTGGTTTCTCTTCTATTAGCACACAATTTCTTCCTAATCTAACTACTGAAAAATGCTTGATGACTTAGCCTCCAAAAGAGTCTCATAACTTATAGGATAACCTTACTCAGCAAACTCTACAATTAGTTTATTCAATGCAGAAGTGAAATTTCATACATGAGAAAACACTGATAATCTCCTTCTGCATCTGGCTTTTCTGAAATTCTGATTATACATATAATAATTAACTGGCACCAAATATTTAACATTTGTGACACCAAAATAATAGGGGCCAATAAGAAACTGTAATTTTCAAAAAAATATATTTGCATTTCTATTGAATTACATAAACAAATTTCATATGCTTTTAGTGACTTTTTTCCTCTAGAAGATAAACAGCACAATTCTCTAATTAGCAAAAATGAAATGGAAACTTACAACACTGACTTGAAAATCCTTGTGAAAGTCTGTACTGGTGATGTCACAAATGCTGTCACATCTGAGCAGGTATTGTCTGTAGAAGGTTCAGAAATGTCCATTTTAATCAAAGCATTTACTGAAGGTAGTTGGGTGTTTTGCTTTTATTTTAACGGATTAGAGAATTCCTTAAGAATCGTGGTAAAAGCTCTCTTTAAAAATAACAAATTAGGTAAAATCTAAATAGCAGAAATACAGGGATCTGATCTGTAATGGATATAGAAAACTATGTAAAAGTGAGGCGAAATCCATACTTTATGCTTCCTTCAGCCTTTAATAATGATGTTTTCATTACACTAATGTAACATTCATATTTTCTAATTTGCTTAAACTGAACTACAAATTATCTCCTCAGAGTACTGAAATGCCAGTGATAAAGTACTACAAGACAGAAAACGTAACTTCTTTATGCTTGTAGTTATTTTTAAACTCAGTATTTTAACTTCATGATATGTTGAAGCCAGTAACACCTTCCATTTCTCCTCACTGCAAAACACTATTAAACAATTATTTTTCTTATGTCAAACCCTCACATCACTAGTCCAAACCCCAGAGAGTTAGATGGGGCTTCTTAATCACCTGGATGAAAGTCTGAAAGTTTCAGCTGTGTGAAAAAAACCTTGTCCTTCTCTCTTTTTTCCCTATGCAATTTGGAAGCATGGCACTGTCAAAAGGACCAGTCTCTACTATGGGAAGGGATTTGAGCTGTGCAGGTGCCCAAAGAACTCTTAAACAATCATCTTCCTATTTAGAGCCCTACTAGATGCCTACGCTTCTTATGATGCAAGTCATCTACATTCGATAATATTTTCTGTACGTCCTTTCCAATAAAGACTTAGAGGGAGAAAAACTTGTTTTAGAATTTTATATCTGTGACACAAGAACTGGAACAAATGACAACCAAATAAAGCTATGCTTTTATTTCAAATTTCAAAGAGTGGGGGGGAAAAAAAAAAATCTCATGCCAGAATGAGGTATGAGGACATATGGCCAGTCTATCACCTGACTACCAAACAGCCCTACCAAAGCTGCCACATGTTTGTTAATCCCGAGAGGTAAAATGCTGCTTTGTCTTCCGGGGGCCGTGCTGCAGATGAGGGCCCCTTATGATGCTGATGCATTTTTCCATGCTGACGCTCACCAGGGAATACAGGTTCCACATCAGGGAGAAGCGACAAAAATTTTTCATCTCCTCTAAGAGTCTTCCTCATTTCGGCTTACTGAATGTGCACACAAGAACACCAAGCATCAGCAACACAGATGAAACAAAAGCTTTTCTTTTGGTTGTTTACAGTTTAATTCAGTTAAATTTTATATTTAGTTCAGGTACATTAGGCATATGTAGTCTTAATATTTAAGAATATTGAGTTTTCAGTTACAGCTTGGTCTTGTAACAGCAGGTAACAGTTTGAGAGGGAATGATTGAAAGTTAGTGACATGATCATTCATTTACAGACAGTAACCTCTCTTCAGACAATCCATGATTAAGGGGAGAAACATTTCCCAGAGATCTGGCCATTCTCTAATGTACTTATCATTTTTGTAAGGGGCAGAAGAAGGGCCTGTCTCAAGGGATCAATGATCAGTAAGCTACAGAAAAATGGTACCCCTCTACAAGATTCTGGAACAAACCTGTTTTTTCAGATTCCCCTAGTTCTAACAAAACCCTTCAGCGTATTACAGGTGAAATTTTCACTAAATCTGTATCAGGATGCTTTCCCTGGAATCTGCTTGGCCTGGAATCCGGTCAGAAGACAAAGCAAAGCAAGCTCTCTGTGGGGAGAGACTGGTAGCACCATAGTGGTATTTTTGCTGCTGAATATGCTAAAAGGCTGGCCTGGCTCACCAGCTTCAAACTTACATCTGTCCCTTTGAAGTAAGACTGGACAGATAAGCTGCTAAACTGACCTGGAGGCCTGTGACTGGCAGGTCAACCTCTTTATGCTATAAAAGTCCAGTCTACTTTCATACAAGTTCGATTCTTCCACATCTGTAGGCGAATCACGGACAGCTGGGAGAAGGAATTCTGCCAATCTGTATAATCTAGAACACGTGGTTTTATTGCAAGGGTCATGGGTAAAAGGGCCTTGCCTTCAGCCACCAGCCTCGGCTCAAGGGAAGTCCCAAAGAGAGAGGGAGAAAGAACAGCAGGGCGAGAACTAAGAGAGGAGGGAGCGAGAGAGCAAGGTGGCAGGGGGAAGAGAGCAAGAGAGAAGAATAGGGGGAAGAGGAAGGGTAAGAGTTAAGAGGAGAGGTAAGAGTAAGTTAAGAGGTAAGAGCGAGCTAAGAGTAGCGGGAAGGAGAGGAGGAAGAGGTAAGAGAGTGAGGTCTTTGTTACAATACATTATATCTTCTTTTGTGATGAATATTCTAATTTACAGTGACCAACCAATACAAGACACAAAATCCTATAGAATCTACATACAGCCTATAAGAACTACTATATTACCATACTGTGTTATATTTTAAACTCTAAAAACTACTCTTTAGACTTCTGTTTTACTACATTGACCTTTGGATCCCTTAGCCAGCAGAAATGTATTGTTCAATCAAAAGGGATTCTCCTTCAGCTAGCTAGACCATTGTTTTCAGCTTATATAGTAACTAAGACTCAGTATCCTACAATTCAAAGTAAGCTTTCGTTTCTATTTCGATTATGGGTTTCATATTTTCAGACTCTTTTGCTAAGCAATCATATTTATAAGGTTTCCCTGATTCACCTTCCCCGACACACATCCTTTTCTTGAAGTGTGTGGAGTTTCTCCTGTGGAGTTTGGGACACCTCTCTACAGTTATGTCCCAGGTATTGAGAGAAAGAGAGAGTACTCATGTCTGGACTGTGGTGAGATACATCAAAACCTCCACTTAATGCTTCTTTCACTAGCTTTAATATATTTGCTTTAACATAATTTCTTTAATATAGCACACTACATAATTTATGTTACACTCTAGTTGACGGGTATTTTTTTAGCTTTTATACTGTGTAGTAATACTGATTAAGATCTTCTATCTGTTCATTTGTTGTAATAAAGAACTCATCTTTTATAAGTATATCTGATTTTCCATCATTAAAACCTGCAGGATAAAGCCATTTAATCACACCTCTAAAATTCCTTAAATTTAAACTGCTGAAAATATCTGAGGCTAAGGAAGGATTTACCTTCATTGAAACCCGTTTCTGTGAACAAGCTTAGAAACACAAGGGAGTTCTGCCTGCAGCTCAGACTCAAAGAAAGGGCTTCTCTAACACATTTTGTCTAAGCCTGCTACTCCGCCCTGTGACAACACCTCAGCTGATCCAGCTGAGGAGAAACTCTTCCTCCTCCTCCTCCTCCTTCCAGTCCTGGTGCCCAGTGGTCTTCCTTATCTGATTTGCCACTTGTGCAGCTCACTAGCCCAAGAGGTTAAAAAAAAGGTGGTACAAGGCAGAAATAGAACAGCTTCCTGCAAGATCAGATAAACTGATCCCATCAGCTGGCAAATCATATTCTTTCTGAATTCATCACAAGGTATCAAGAGGTCTGTGTTCCAGGCAGGGTCTACCTGAACCTCCCCCTTCATTAACAGCGCACCATTTGATCTGCTCGGATATAAAAATCAAATCATCCTTTAGATACTGTTCTAAACTTCCCTCTCTCCGTGACACAGTGGACGGACATCTGCCTAAGAGACCTGGTTATGTTAGCAACAAGTGGAAGGGCTGTATGTGTGCCCACTGCTGATTGTACAAGCACCCAGGCAGACACCTACAGCTTCTTGTTGCCCCTCTCTCTGTAGAAGGATTATCCTGTTGCCCAGTTTCATTTTTCATGCAAGTTTGCTCCTTAGGTGAAATTACCAAAATAGTAAAACTTCTGCTTTCACTTAAGGAAAAAAAACCAACAGTGACTTACACAACACCTTTAGCTCCCTACATCTGTAATTGTGCCACCACAAAGACAACATTTGTATTCTGAACTCAAGAACACAAAGCACACTAAAGAAAGTGCCTTTAGAGTGACTTTAGAGAACTCTATTTACTTAATATGTCAAAACAATATTAAGACATTACTTCATTATCATGAATCAGTACCTTCACATAGAAAAATATAAGGACCTAATGAGTTTAACAATACAAGGAGAAAACAAAAAAAAACCCAGCAACTGAGCTATGCAGACACTCCACATTCAGTAAGAACTTTCCATGATACTCTGGAGAAGTGCCAAACTGGTGGAAAGAGCAGTGGCCAGCTAAAAAAGACTATGAAACACACCAGAAACTACAATACTTTTATCTTTTAATACTGATGCAGTGTTTCTCATACAGCATGTCAGGAGGGACTTCAGGAAAGAGCAACCGGATTTTTACTGTTTCATTTAAATAACACTCTGAGCAAGTCTTGGACAAATTCTCACCAAATTTACATTTTAGTGCTAATCTGAGTATCTCATGTGCAAATCTGTATAGGACATTTTATGATTTTTATTCATGGCATCATATATTTTAAGATGAACAGGAACATCTTATCAGTTCAGTATAAGTTCTTCAAAAAAGGTGACAGAATTTTCTCCCATTATGCAGGTACTAGCAAAAAAATATTTGGTTTTTTAAACTCTTCCCAAATCCACTCTGTTTTGATGGTATCAAAATATTCTCCTTAACATTTTTCAATCTTTCTTTTAATCATCCTCATCCTGGTTCTGAATACAACTGAATTCAACCTTCAGTCACAGAGCTCCATTACTCTTTAAGCTGCTACATTAAAGAGCTCCTTTACATTTCTGCCCTAATGTTCTTTCTCATGGCAAGGCAATCCCATATTCCTCAATAACCACACAGGCTCTCAGAATCTCAAGTTCTAGAGGCATTCTCCCCAATGCTGAAAGCACTATAATTTTTTTTCTCTTATTTTCTTTGCTCTGGCATGTAAATATTCATTTAAATATTAAATATTAAAAGAGAAACTGGAATGGAACCATGAATTCCCATTCTTTATGTTAATTTGCTTCTCTGTGTTCTTACTATGCATCTTGAAAAGCTTCAAGGAAACCATTTTCTGCATTACTTGACTAGGAACTATCAAGAATTACAAACATTTTAGAACTCAAATATTTTACTTCACACAATAGATTTCAAATTTTTTCAGTTCATGGAACTCTACCATTTTCCAGCAGAAACATAGTGTTTTAAATATCAAAATAAATGCTGTGTCTTACAACCTGGACAATCTGGTTAGTTTCTTATAAGTAAGCTTTTGTACACTCTTCCAAAGTAGTCCACAGATCCCTCTGAATCTGCAAACAGGATTAAAACTACTTTATTCTTACTTCTTGCTATTTTTAAATAGTTTTTAAAATAATATTACTTCTCATGTACAAGATTCTCCCTCTCCCAGCTTCAAGAGTGGGCTCAGCACTAGGGTGGAAGAAAGCTGCCCAATTAAATCTGATACGCACATCATAAACAGAAAAATTTAGGTAAAAGTAAGAAAAACAGTTACTAAAAAGGCAAAGAACTAGCTCAAAAGAAAAGAATATTAATGAAAATACTGAGGCCAGAAAAAATGGCTGCCATAACTAAGGAAAAAAAAAAAGTGATTCTCCCCTTCCCACTTGCCAAGGCCCACTTGGATGACTAAATAGAAAAGATAAAAGGTGATTATAGGGAAAACATCAGTATGAAGCGTAAAAAGCTACCTAAATAGGGAGGAAGATGAAAGATTAAAAAATATGTCAGCACAGGAAAGAATCAGGAGGTCCCCCAGCAATCAAGGTTGGCATGATTTTTGTATGACACCTTCTTCAATGCAGCTGATACTACACTATAGCCAACACTCAAATGCCATATCTATGGCATAGGAGAACAGAAGGATCTGATCCCACAGAACTGAGTGGGTAAAGATGAAAACTGAACACTAGGTACATAAATGTGAAGTTATGTATCTAGGAAAAAAATAATACAAACTATGCCTAACAATGTTTACTTTAGAATCATAAATTATGCTTTAGTTGAGTCCTGGATTCATCACTGACAGCTCCATGAAATACTAAGTGCAGGTAAACAACAGCCAAAAAAACCTGACAAAGCGTTGGGCATGTCAGAAAGGATACTGAGAACAAGAGTAAGGATGTCGTTTTGCTGATCCAGAAAACAGTGCTGTGCCCGCATCTTCATTACCTTGCACAGTCTTGTCTCCAAGTCTCAGGAAGAATGTAGTGGAATTATGAGAAATCACAGAGAAAGGAAACCAAAATGATCCAGGCATTGGAACAGCCCCCTTTTCTAAGACAGAATGAAAAGACAGGAGCTCTTTAATTTGGAGAGGAGAATGATGAAGGCATGAAGGCAGTGGGTAAGTGCAGAACTTCTGTTCACCAAACACTACATTGCAATAGTTAGGGCCCTCACATCCACAGATATGCCACCTAACATAGTAATGCGACACTTCTGAACACTAGAATGTTAAAGTGCAAGGGGAATCAGAAGCAAGGAAAGGGCCAATTTTGCAAGCTCTCTCTAAACAGCACATCCTCTGTCACCACACAAGACAGAATGCTGAGCTAGATGGGCCATTGGTATGACTCACTTGGCTATTTCTCATGGCAGGCTTACCCAAAAAAAAAAAATTCCTGGTTTGCAATTCAAACTGCATTGCAACAATTTAAAACTACAATTTCTTTTCTCAGTGTGCACATTTTATCACTTCTCTTTTCTTATTTAGCCTCAGTAATTGAAATTCATTTAGCCGATATTCGTAAGTCCCTAAATTATGGATCTCTCACTGCTGATCTCTGTATAGTAGAGATCTCTATCTCTATAGAGATCTCTACTATCTCTATACAGTAGTCTTTATAATCTTGAACTGCAGCACCCAGAAAAGGATGCATTTGTCCAGCTAAGACCTGAAGTGCCCAATGGAGCAGAAAGATGCATTTGACAAGTTCTATCTCTGATCATGCATGCATGTGTTTGCCTTCCTCACAACACCAAGATACAACTAATGCCCAGTTTATAATCCATGGTATCTACTGGACTTTCTTCTGAAGAGCTTCTTACCTAGCCACTAATTGTCCATTAACTTCTTTCTAAAGTAGATCATTCTAGAGCGCATGTCAAACTTGCTCCCCCTGAACAGCTCCCAGCTCCTCACACAAACCATGTCTCCACATTAGCAATATCATTCAGAATTTTAAACCCATCTTCCAGCACACCTGCAGTCCTTTTCATTTTGGAGACACCTCAATGTATTATTAACCATTTTCTTTGCCATTACTCACCACATCAATGAAAGTACTGCTTAGGCAGAAGTCGGGAAAGAACCTAACAAATTCTGCTCTGTATTTACTTCTAGTTTGATATGGAACCTTTAATAATTACTCAGCACTGTCTTCTAACAGTTTTGCTCTTAGAAACAAACCTCACAGTTGTTTCATCTATTGCATAGATGCTTTTTTTTCCTTATGAAAACATAATTCACAGAATATCAGCAGTTTGAATAAATCAAAGGTACAATATCCAAAGCCCCTAAACTATACACTAAGACTGCTGCCTTGTCAGTAAGAGGAAATTTGATGACTTTCATACAAAACAACCTTGCCAAATACAGAGTGACTCATCTGATTTTCTAGATGTTCATAGTCTACTTGTTGTAGTTTTCTCTCTTTAGTTAAATTGATGCTAAGCATTTAGCCATATTAAAACACATTTTGTTTGAACATAACAAACATGAAAAGCAATCCAAATAATTTTACCAGTGTTATTTATTAATTACTGTCTATGTCACCCATAAATTTTATCATCAATGATTTTGTGTTTGTTTTCCAAAGTCCTGAACCTGTCAGAGAGCCAGCTGTAAAACTAATCACTGCTGAATTCAAGAGTATCATCACATACATTCATCTCCCAAATTTTTAGTCATACTTTCTATTTTGACTTTGGGTTATGTAAAACTTAGAAGGAAAAAAAATGGAATCCATCTTAGTCTCATAAAATAATGACGGAAGAAAAAAAGAATCCATCTTAGTTTCAAAAGAAGTAAAGGATTTACCTAAAGGTCTTATTCCTTTGTGCACAACAGGCTACATGATTGATCTTTAACTCTGACATTAAAATAATATAGTAAGTGTGTTCCACAATAATGGTGTAATTAACTCAAAATGCCTACTGCAAATAAAAAAGAAAAACACCTTCAAATATTCAACAAATACCACCTTGCCACGACTATTGTTATCTGCTGCTGCCAATCAGTATTGCTGTGGCTGTACAAAGACTCCAGTGCACCAGACTGTCGCTAATTATGTATATTCAAGTGATTAGCAAGCACTTGTTGCCTTGTTCACACCACCCTCCAAACAGCAGCCTTTGAGAGGAGAATAGACTGTAAATTTATTGAGAGAACACTGTTAATCCTTTGGGGAGAATGTAAATGTAAACAGGACTACTCTACATCAAGGTGCTTTGACAACAAAAATCATCTGCATAAACACATGCTCAACAACAAACAGGTGTTCTATTTCACAACTAGCGCCCATTTGATGCTTTCAAGTAAGCATTATGCACAAACTGTTAGAAGTACTTTGAAACCAGCTGCAATTACTATAATTAGCTGTTTTCCTACACTTTGGTGAGGTTTTTTCCTGTACCTGTTTAGTATTGTGTTGGTTGCAATCTATAAACTAAAGTGAAGCTAAGGTCCTAGCCTCCTGCTTAAAGTTTGCTATTCTCTCAGTTCAGCAAGCCCTAAACTAAGTTTATACTTATTAAAGCTCCACCAGGTAAAAGAGGATGTTTGCCTTAAATAACTTAACAGCTCCTGCAATCATCAGGTCACTCATGTAACATTCATCATGAATAGGAAAACAAGGACAATTGCCAAAATAGCAATTCTTTTTTTTTAAATTACATAAAAATAGTAAACCTCCAATGCTCAGGATTTCCCTTTACAGAAATGTCCCCAGGAACACACAAGATTTATTTTTAATAACAAGAATTTTACTTCTAGCTCTATCAGACATTGGGTGGTGAAAATTCTTGCTTGCAGACAGCTACTCATTCTAATACGTTCCAAGTAAGTGTTTTAAAGAATTACTTGGTCACATTGCACATATTTCCTTCTGTTTAATGAATACAAAATACTTACAAAGCACCTCTACCTCCTTATTTTATTATGTGTTCAAGCATTTTTCTAGTCTATCTCAGCCTTCCATGGCATCTACACAGCTTAGTTTTTAGTAGTTCCAAATGCTTCATCGCAGTGATGCATTTCTATAGGTGACTTCAAGACAAAAGGTCTAGTGGCCTTCTCCAAAGTCAAACTGAAACGGGCTAATTTCATAAGCATGGAAGTGCCACCTAGAGATGGCTAAAATCCAACTCTCCTACCTCATAGTTTGCCAGATTTTACCTACTGAACTGAATAATTTCATATTCAGCATCTGCTAAGAGATTTTTTTTTTTTTTGTCTGCAAATTAAAAGCTCACCAAGCTAAGACTAGGACTTCTCAGAGAGTAAGAATATTACTGGGAGGAAGGGCTACAGACGATAAATACACAGTACTAAAAGAAGGACAGGCAGCAGAAAGAAAGAAACCCTTTTACCTTTGGTGAAACAAGCAGGAAAATCTATGATCAGCATAAGAAAATCGATAACACAGCACCTTTCCAAGACCAGGAGACAGTCTACTGTTAACCAGTTTATTTCACAACTCCCACCAACATTGAAATGTACCCAAGGTCTTCACAATACTTTTTCCATCTCTAACAGAAGACTTCTGGTTTTCTAAACACCCACACTGGGTGATTAAGAGAGCTCTATACATTTTTAACCACCACTTTTTTTCCCCCCCAATTTCTGCTCAGCTGGAAATTATAAAAATTATTCAGTTCTGTTGGGCCAGCCAAGCAATATACACTGGATTCATAGCAATTATCTCCTAAGAGACCAAAAGAATCATAAAAAGGATTAATAAAGAGTTGTAATATTACAAAAAAAAAAAAAAAGTTTAAAAAAAATAGAAATAAAAAAGCAGGAAGCATTGTCCAGAAAATTCCAGGAAAAGCTAATTTCTGGGCTTATTCCAGAGATACCATCCTTTGTGAAGTTCAGAGCATAGCAAACCAATAGGTAAACTCATTTACTCTATTAGCTCTCATGGCAAAGATGTACATAGTGAACCCAACAATTTCCATTGTGCAAGCAACCCCCACAATGACACAAACAATTTGTTTTCTCTGCTGCTTCCTTCTTAACAAACAGAAAAATCTGGTAAGTTATAAAAACAAAAAAGGATGACTGTATCTACAGGCTGTATATTCAAATGTGAAGAAACACAAGATTCAATTACTTTAAGCTTTTCATGTACACCAACAGCTCTAATATTGTGCTGTATTGGTCATCTTGGTGATTTGTGTTCCCAGTGTCCTGTGTAATAATCAAAAATCAAATTTCACAATACAGTAGCACGCAGCCACTGAAAAAATGCAAACATTGCATATCACCAACACCACTATTCCTCCAACTAGCAGTTAAGTCAAACCATCAGCATCCTGAAAAAATCTATGCTTACATTTACATTTACTTTAATACAGGACATAAATTTAAGCACATATAAATATGATAACATTCTAAACAAATGTTTTAAAATTGCTAAGTTTAAGTGCATCAGTCAAAAAACAAAACAAAAGTCCAGAATTTCAGGGTTTTGCATGTATTCTTATAAAGCTGAGACCATCTTAGAAAGAGTTGGGCACATGAAAAACATGGATATTTTTGCATCAAGCTAAAGTTCTCAGCAACATTATTAACAAGTCTCATACCAGAGAAATGCTTCAAGATGACATTCTTCCTGAACAACAGTATATAGTAGTTACACAAGCATTAGATCTGAGAAGGTCAGATCTGACTGCTGGATTTCTTCAGAAACACCAAGAACTTCAGGGAGGACCACTGCAAAAGTTCAGGTAAGCAAGCAGGGTGAAATCTGAAGGGGACAATCAACCCTTCCTTTCAGGATTCTATGAGTAATTTGTTAGCTACCATCCATCAGGAATGAAAAGGTGACTAGCACAAGCCAACATATCACACCTACACAGCCCTTGTGTCTACTTCTCATAGTATTTTGAAGTCTTCCTGTTAAAGAGAACTAACTTATGATGCCAGAGAAATTATGGTGTTTATCAGCAATGCTGAAGAGAGCATGAGGAATCTAACAGTGTTCAACATTCTCCAAGTGAAGTAGCCCACAGTCATAGCCTGTAAATTTGGTTGGCTAAACTTTACCCAAAAGTTTTAATGGGGTAAGAATTTAATTGTTGGTAAGAAAAGGAAAACCTCTTTTCAGAAAGTCCCCCTTTTGTGGCAAGGGGTCTATACAGGCTGTGTACATGACTGTCCATTACAAAAATCAAACATTTAGGGCTGCTATGACAGGAGATGCAAAGCAACAGAGGAGCTGCAGCTCACAGAGGGGTGACAGAGCAAGCTAAGAGGCCTGGCTAATGGGTGGAGTCAGACACCTCCCAGGATCAGAAATAACTAGCAGCGAACAAAGGAGCAACTAAAAAGGCTGCCAGAAACAACCTGGCAGTGTTCAAATCAAACATTCCAGAGCACCAAAGCCTGCATAAGGGTAAACCACTAAAGCTGTGTTCATACAGCCCTGGCAACTGGGACCAGTGAACTAACCTGCCCATGAGGCAGGGCACCAACAAACCACATGAAGCACAACTAGAGCAACAGAAATAGTGGCAGGGTACTTTGACATAGCCTCATAGTCATATGAGATTTGGGTTATGGCTACTGCCAACATGTTTTAGGCATGGTTATTGATATTATTAGCTATATTACCAATGATTCAGACTACCCAAACTGATCTTTCATTGTCTTTTAATTATTTGCTGCAATGAGGGAAGTGTTGTTTACAGATCAGCTAGAAAATGTAATTTAGTGTCTTGGTAAGAAATTAGGTTAGTGACATTTGTTTCTGTAAAGACCCGTAAAACACCTAACAGCACCCTTCCTCACAGACCAAGCTTCTAGAAAGACAGAAAGACTACCTTCTCCCTACAAGAACATGTGCTGTAAGTTGCGTTCTCAGGCTGCCTCCATATTTAACATTCCTCCTAATTTCCTAAAAAAAAAATGCAAAACATACAAGATCATAAGCTTAGAGAAAACATACATACTCTCTGAAATCCTCCGTCAGCGGATTGGGTGACAGTACTCCAACCTACTGCTTTGTTGTTTGACAAAGAGCACTACCTGTACAAATATTTAAAATAAGTACATTTTCAAAAGCAATCTGTTAAACAGGGCCATGTAATAAATAAAACACGGTAATACATTTACAGCTAAGGTGGACTACATGAAATTTGCTGACACCAAAACATCCATGGCAGAGTAAGCATATTGTGATGGAGATCAGAGTCCCTTTGCAGCACTCTAAGCACAGTACAGCAACTCTTTTTAAGCAGCTGTCTTTGTGGTGCTCACTGTCACAGCCCCAAGGCAGCGTAAAGAAGTTCCTCTCTCCCGTTCCCAGCACGGGCAGGGGCTGTGAGTGGCTTTGGGAGCAATGCTTGGGGCTGATGTCATGATGGAGGCTGCGGGGAGAAACAGTACCAGGGAGTGTCAAACCCTGGCACTGTTCAGGGGATCAGCACAGCGGGCAGGTTGGAAATCTGGCCTGGGACCAGCGAGACTTTAGATCACGATTTCACTCGAGAAGGCAGCTGTAGCAATAAACACAACGTTCACTGCTGTTCCACGGGATGTCTCAAATGTAAACACTCACTCTATAGCTGAATTCCCAGTTTACATTACACTAAGCACAAAGAAGAAGAAATGCAAATAGCTGACCTCTAGTAAAGCTAATAAATCTGTAAGTGTTGATTCCCAAATACTTTCAGATAATTCTCTTCCCCACTTCCACAAAATACCTTTGGAGTGACATCACCACGGTTTTAAACAGCAAACTACATTTATGACCCTGAGAAGCTAAACAGAAGGAAGAAACAATGAATGAGATCATCCAAGGAGAGGGGGGTATGTTTCTTTTCACAAATTACCGCCACTTTCTTTTTTCCCTTTTTTTTTAATTTTTACTTTAAAAAAAATTTGCATCCTAAAGCTTTTCTCAGTCTCTCCATTATGTAACAGTTCTTTAGGAAACAGCCAGCTACCCTGACAACTGGGATGTTTTGCCAGAGTGGCTTTGTCTAAATCCTAAAGCAGTACTTGGCTATGCGCTGAGCACAGTGCCTGCCTGTGATCTGAATGCCAATTAAGAACGCTGCCCTTCTTGTCTGACAAGTCAGAGACTTAAAGGTCCATCTGAGGTCAGCAAACTGTCTGGGCTACTTTTGTGAGCTTAAGAGACTAAGAAACACAGCCAACAACACAGTCCTTTCCTTTAAGTGTCACGCTGGGCAAAGACCATTTCATGTACAATTGTCATTGCATTTTATTTAAAGCAGAAAGAAAAACATTCATGTTTTACTTCAGTTTGCTCTCAAGCCTTACTTTCATTCCCTGCATCACCAGTAAAATTCAACCTCCTAGCAGACAGCTAGTGATGAAGACTAAACTACTTGTATTTTGAAGTCAATCAAATAAACATCCTGGTGTGCATCAGGTGGCCAGCAAGTCAAGGGAGATGATCCTGCCCCTCTACTCAGCCATTGTGAGGCCACCTCTGGAATACTGTGTCCAGTTCTGGGCTCCAGAGTTCAAGAATGACAAGGAGATACTGGACAGGGTCCAGTGGAGGCCACAAAGACAACGTGAGGTCTGGAGCATCTCTTATGAGGAGAGACTGAAGGAGCTGGGCCTGTTCAGTCTGGAGAAGAAAAGCCTGAGAAGGATCTCATCAATGTATTTAAATACCTCAAAGATGAGTGTCAAGAGGATGGTGTGAGACTCTTTTCAGTGGTGCCCAGCAACAGGATGAGGAGCAATGGCCATAGACCAAAACAAGAAATTCCATCTCATTATGAGAAAGAACTTGTTGCCACAGAGGGTGGCAGAGCACTACAACAGCCTGTCCAGGGTGGTGATGAAACCTCCCTGTCAGGAGACATTTGAAATCCACCTGGGCATGTTCCTGTGCAACCTGCTCATGGTGACCCTGCCGTGGCAGGGAGGGTTGGACCGGATGATCTCCAGAGGTCCCTTCCAACCCTAAAATTTCTGTGATTCTGTAATATCCAAAATTCAGTTAACAAGATTAACAAAAAATTCACAGTGAAATACAAAATAATTCCAGTATGGCATATGGAACTAACTCTCTACTGTACAGGCTCTATATTATGCGACTTCTCCAGCTTTCCTGTGAGTCCCCATTCAAATAAGTCCTACATCCTATACTTGTATTTTTTGTTGCAAATCATGAGAAACAGTGCAGCAGGCCAAAATGCACTCAAAATGCTGTTTGCCTGGATTTGTTATAAACACCTGGATATACTCTTCTTTTGACATTTTAAAGAGATATTTTAATACAGAAATGGATATCTAATTTATCACTATCAGGAGTTATAAGGAAGGAGTAACTTCCTTTCCATTCTTTCACATAGTTTCTTCTTTTGGAGGCAGAGACAATTATCTGGTAGCTACACAAAATGTTATTTTTTTCCTTACTATTGCTTTTCATGTAAACAAGGAAATCTTTGTCTTATGAGCTCTACTATAAATGCCAGATTTTTTCTAAATATTTAGCTAAAACTATGAGCCGAGACAATTTTCTAATCTAATAAACTATCATTTACATTCCCTGTTTTACCACCTTTCCATTGTAATTGGCATTTTAAGCTTCAAATTCTTCTCATGGGAAATTGCGGTTTAAACATTGAATTTTTTACACATGAGCATCTTTAATTAACCCCCAAAGGAAACAATACCTTGCTTTCCAGGATGATGAAGACAACTAAATTTTGCACTCTATCGTTTCCATGAAGGCTTTAGTGAGAACCCACATTACTGGATATTAACATACATTCCAGAGATAAGATGACGAAGAACTGGAGTGTGGCTACTGATCTTCACAAGGCATTTTGATTTTAGACATTACGGTTCAAAAATTAATGAAAAAAATGCAAAATTGGTCACTAACTTGTCAGATAATACCACAAATTAAAGAGATATTTAAAGGAACAGTTTCGCTGAAACTAAGGCTAGATCTCCCACGGAGAAAAGCTGCTAATATGTGTTTGAACTTGCAAACTCTTCCTTGTACAGCTACATTAAGAACTTACTGTGATATATTTTTGGCATATTATCTTGAGGAGGAGGTTGCATTTTTCCTTTATTTTACCTACAGTATATCATTCATTCTGAATGTTACTGTGAGCAAGAGGGAGAACTGGTATGGAGTAACACTTATGTAATTGATAAAACAAAATTCTGTGTGATATTTATAAATACATAGATGCATATTTAAACTTGCATAAAAACACAGAAATGAGAACTAGGTTATAGAGCTGTCTTTATACAGAAAGAATTTAATCAAGCATATCTCGTATTTTTTTCAGTCCATCTCCTTCATCATAATATCTTAATTTTCCTCATATCTCAAAACGTACATCCTAATTCCTGACCAGAAAAGGAATTGCACAGATACATCCCTACCTAAAACTTAAACAAAATATTCTCAAATCTTACTCCCAACTTTTAACTCAGGACTCCAGTACTTCTGCCAGAGATTTCTACAGAACACTGTATGCACATCCCGTATCAGTGAGCTCCTCTCTGAAGTTTCTAGCTTTTAAATGACACATCTTAACTCGTGTTCACTCTTCCACATTCACAGGCTGTTGAGGTCTTGTGGAAGTCTTCCCTCTTAATTAAGTGCTGAGCAAAATGCTTCTTAAGTCAGTGTTGTAAAAAACCCCTCAGATCTCACAGAACAGCAATTGAAATTGCATCAACATTAACATAAACAGTGCCTCGGGGCCAAAACATCAAATTTCCATTACATAAAATTGAGGCATTCTCTGCCCCAAATAAGTATTATGACCTTCCAAAATAATCAAGGCGGCCTTGTATGACCATGGAAAAATAACTCTTTTATCTGATGAATTTTACAACCTAAAAAAAAAAAAAAAAAAAAGGCAAGTTTCTGAGGAATAAAAAATAAATAAACAAACCCTGCCCCAATCTGTTATCCCGAATATGCAAAGTCTTCAGCCATGCTTACAGTACTGCTGAAATGCACAGGCCTGACACCCCTTCCACAGCAACACGCAGCTTCAGGTTCCCAGTCCATGGACTAATCATTGACAGACAGCACTGGAAGACAAACTCCTTGAAGAAGAAATTCAAAGCTCCCTCCACAACTTCAAGTAATCAATTCCCCACTGCTCTTGTCCTGGGGTGAATTCCCCGTGGTTTTTAAAAAGGTGAATTTTCAAAGTTATGCAGCTTTTGTGTTAGACTAGAACTGCAGTACTAATTTATCTTATCAGCCTCCTGCTTATTGGTAAGCACCAGGAAAAGCAATATATTGAGTGAAAACTATTGAGAAAAGTAACATCATGAAATTAACCGCTTACTTTGGTTTCCCTCTTTTGTCTTCTCTCCCAGTATCCATGCAGCATCACAGAAGTCACAGAAGAAACTATCCTACATATTGACATCACTTAGAACCCTCTGAATACACGGCCACAACATCCACATCCACTAACAGACAAAATCATTGTGCTCAGCACTACGCAGCAGCAGTTGAAACACGTAATTTCAAAAGGATGTCGACCAGCAGAGAGTATCAGCTGATGTCTGAAATACAAAGAGGCCATGCAGGTTTGACAGTCTCACTGTTAAAGCACATTTTACTTTTAAAAAGAAAAAAAAAAATTATATATTTTCAATACCTATTGTGATTTAGACATTGAGCACAGCAGAGCAGCAGTTTGCTATGTGGAATATAAATCATATAAGTAAGCCACCTTATCTAGATAATTTCATCTGGATTACTCTTTCTAGGAACTAAGAAACATAATATATTTTTCCAACTCCTTTTCCTTCCTCAGTTCTTCTCCAGCCTTTGTCATTCTGTAATTTTATTTCTAGCTCTGATCTTATATTTCAATCTCCTTTTACTCACTTCGTGTAAATACAACGCCACTGTTCTTTCAACATTTAAGGAACTGCCTCTAAAACAAACCCCCAAATCTCATTCATGCCTACAAACACAAAGAGACTTAGTAGAACGATTTTCTGCAACATTAAAAGCCACTGTGTGACATTTTCTTCTAATGCAAAGGTGTCCACTTCATGAAATCTACAAGAAGCAGTTTTAAAGAAAGACGTTATTCTTGACACAATAGACATCGTATGTATGAGCACAAAAGTTGGGTTAACAACTGAATCACATTCCCTACCTTTTGCTAAAAATTCAGCAATGTGACAAGGGAAAAAAAGAAAAGTTCTGAGAAAAGAAGATCGACCAAATATGTGTTCCAGCATGCTGAACAACTGTGTGATTTTCAGATCAGGTGAGAACTTCTTACATGCCTTCACAAGAAAGTCCATAAATGTCTGATGCTGATCATCACCACTCCTGTGTGATAACTTCTGACCTTTCCACAGCAGCCCATATGTGTACATTCACTGCCTCCTCTTCAGACAACTCTGCCTTTAAAAGGATTTTAGTTACTACAGGTATACAAGTTTGATCATGTTTTTGAGGATTTTCACCCAAGTGGCTCTGCCAGAAAATCTTGCCTATAAACTTCTTTATGCTTACATGTTCATACAAGAAACTGCATCAAGTGCTTTATCAAGTCTTTTCCTGCTAGAAGAAAAATGAGTTAAGCAGTGTAAAAGGCAGCAGCTCTCCTTCAAAGCAAATACTGTGCTTTCTCGACTATCTTTTCTAACCTTTGATACTTCACAAAAGACGAAGAAAGCTACCTTTGCATTTGGTTAGATGTGTTGGTAATTCAAGAAGTGTTACCTAGGCAAATTTTCTGAACCATTCTGATTTCCTCTACACTCTTCCAATATTAAGATGGCTTAAAGAAATTCTAATTTGTGTTCCAAATGAGATCCAGAAAAACTGGAAACCAAAACACTTGACATCTGAATTGAGCAAATTAGTATAAACTACTCTCAAGAAAAAAATTAGTGGGCAGACAAATAAGCTTGGAAAAACTGTCAAAACAGCCTCTGTAAAAAGAAATCACATCTCATAAATCTGAGGTTTCTTTTTTAAGAATTAGTAAGCATTTAGATCAGAAAAATGTCCAATTTATATAGACCACCTAGGTTTCCAAACAACACTCCACAATGTCCTTAACCTAAAAATCCTCAATCTCCACCAAACAAAAGGGAAGACCTTTACAATAAAAATAAATAAATTTTAAACAGTCAGAAAGCAGGTATTAAAAGTCAGGGTAAGTGGTCAGTTTTCGCAATGAAAATCAAGGTCACCACTGGAAACTTTCAGTGACCTACCCTTGAGTCCAATATATCAGAGATGATCAGTAAACGAAGGTAACGGATGGCCCACCAAGGCTGATGATGACACAAAATTGTCCTGGCTAGTAAAGAGGAAAGCCAGCTGGCAAGAATGGCAGACGGTCTAACATATTTCCTTTATTTTTTTTTTCTCTTCTCTAGCATCAAGTATCAGAGACAAGACACGCATCAGAGTAACCACTGGTGCTATTCTTAGTTTGCTGTTAACTTGCAGGAGACCAGGTCACCTGTGTAGACAAAATCAAACCAAGTCAATAGCCAGCTCCTAGGTGAATGTTCCAGGACTTACACTGTCATGACATCTGCTTTGGAGATGGATATTGTTAAACAGGTTCTGTTTGCTTCTAATGGCTTCTTATGAATAATACTTCTAGGCACAGGTCTTCTATTCAATAGCAAAAAGTTTTAGAGATTCTTTCTCAAATCCTGCTCTCTATCTACAAGCGGAACTATAAACCCTTGGAAACACAGGCTAAGTCTCTCAAAAAATAGAATCAGAGCATTTTAACTTTTGGATGCAAGCGGTGTAACCATGAGTACTGGTTATTTCAAGTCTGGATGGAGAGAAGAAAAGTCATACTCCTGTGTGAATCTTAGCTCTCTCATGCTGTTTCAGCAAGAGCTGGCCACATTTAAGCCACATTCACTTCAAAATGCAATTTCTAAATTACACCACACTCTTACAGACTTCTTATATTAAGAGAACCATTTGTGAAAAGGAAGTAACAACTCTGCCACCACATACCTAGAGAGCCTTGCCACACATCAAAGATGAAGAGTATAAACTCTTTTCTTACCACCTGTGCAAAGAAAAAACCCAAGTGTCATCTACTGTCAATGTCATTCTCTGGACATCTGGACCCCAGACTTCCAGAGTGCTAAACAGGATGCTGGACACACTCCTCCCCTGTGTGCTGGTTATCTACGCAGTCACACCAGACACGTTATTTTGACAGACCAACAAGTCTGGACCTCCAGGACCATCAAGAAGTTTACCACTACCATTTCTCTTTGCACAATTAATATTAGAAATAATTTTCAAAAACTACACCTGGTGCTAAACAATTTAAAGGCTATGATTTATCAAAATTCAGGTAATTTTATTCCAAACAAATAAACAATTGCATGTATGTATGTACTTTACAGATACTCTAAAACACATTTACAATTTAAAAGGTGTTTGAGCTCTGTACTGATTTACCAGCTATGTTTTTGTGAAATAAATGGAATATTCATGTTCAGCTTAAGCTTATATGCACTTAAATTATAAGTCTATATTTAAACATTTCTTTACCATGTAAATCAATTCCTTTAAATTACCTTGTGCCTTTCAAGAAGAATATGTCAAGACTGTTCAACCTCTTTACCTTCCTCCTTCACAGTGTAACAGTTATCAATCTCTGGAACAAAATCTGAGATTGTTAAAGGGCAACATCCTCATATTCAAAGCATGAAGGAGCACACAGAAACACGGCTGACACCACCTGCTTGAACAGCAGTAACCTCAACAGTCTGAGTCAATTCCCACATCAGCTACAGGGACCCTTTCCACTAATTTATCTGAATCTGAATACAAGTCAAAACAAGTTAAGACAGTTGTTTCTCAGGGAATTAGGGAAGGTACAGTCAGGCTATTGTATGAAGACATTAAAATAGATAATCTGTCAAAAATGTACAATCCTTTGGCTTTGAAATTTGACTTGGAACTTGCCATTTGGCAGAGAATTCACAAGATATCAGAGATGTCTGCAGGTAAAGCTATTCAGGTGTTATTAACATTAATATTTATATACAGATATATATACTCCAGATCTGCTAGGTAAGACTTGTTGAGCCTGGCAGCCCAGTTCTCCAAAGGCACGTTACACAGGCCACTTTCCCTCCCCTGACGTAGAGACTGATTGTTATTTGCTGCAATTGCTCCTTTTGACAATCAGTTTTCTGCAACAGAATGAGAGCAGAGGGGCTCTTCCCTGCACTTCAAGTATTACCTCCAATGATGTCTGGGTAGCAGTGAGATGAAGGAAGCAGTCCACATGGAATAATTCACACCAGGACAAGCGCACTGCAGAATTCTGAATGAGGCAATAGAGCAGCAGGTGATAAAAAGAGCAAGCTGGCCAGAGTGGGTACTTGGATAGCTGGAACATTTAGAAGGTGAGAGAAATTCAAACCTGTCACAGAAATGAGCTGAGAGCACGGAGCAAGCAGGAGCTGGGACTCCCAATTTTCTGAGAAGACCGAGAGAAAGAGGGCTAGATTTGGTTTGTAACCATGCAAAGGAAGAGCAACACGACAACCAAAAGAAGAGAATATGAATCTTGAAGGAAAGGGCAGATAAGGGGTTGTTACAGCCACCAGTAAACATGTTTCAAGTGCAAATGCCAGTTCTAACCCAAAGGGAGAGGTAACTCCACATGATACAATTACTTTTCAGTTGGCTTTTAAACAGGAAGTCACATCCAAATCAAACTCCTTTAAAAGGCTGATCAGTAACTTGGTAGCTACCAAGTAAATTATTCAAAAAGTTTAAAAAAATGCCTTAACTAAAGCTGACTACATAGGTTTAATTTCAGATATATACATATTAACGTGGGAACTCTGTTCCTGTCACTAAGCAAAAAACTACTCAATATTTCCTTTATTCTTTATATTAAACTTGGATTCAACGTTGCTTCAAAATGTGAAATGTCTATTAAAATTCTCCAGCTGATACACTGAATTTAAGAACTTTGACACAGTTACCTATTAGAACATTTATTGTGTATGCATATTAAATGTAGTCATAATTCTATGTGTATTCATTTGACAATGAATTTTCCATGCTACATTATTGTTTACCTACATTTTATTTAATCTTTTTTATTTCAAAGAGTAATTGTTGGCATATTGTAATTTTTATTGCATTTCTGTGTCTGAAGATCTCCACAGAGATAAAAAAACAAAACCACAAACACCACCCCATAAAAACCAACCAATCAAAAAATCCAACAACGACGCAAGGAAAAGCCCCAAACTCAATGGCAACTGCAGTAACAGTATTCAATCACAGTATCAAAAAACTGAGAACTGAAAAGTGAGAGAAACTGTCCCAGCTCATATAGAATAAAAAATATATGAGTGCATCTTTAACAGTGTTGGACTGCTAAAAGAAACCTAAAAAGAAAATGAGCAATTTCCTTCACATATTTGCTAAAATTGCTTCTTTTTCCAATGGGTAACAAAGAGTTGGAATAAAAAAATTCATATTTTCCTGAAAATGAAAGAAAAAAAAAACTTGCAAGTGGTTCATATTTCACCTCCAGCCCCAAGAAAAACATCAAATCACAGAAAAATTACAAACACAGATCTGCTTCTCAATAAGAAATGTCATATGCCAAATGCAGTATTTTAACATTTGAATGCTTGGAATTATTTCAATACTCAAAGCTGAAAGACTGTTTTAAAGAGAAAACAAACAAACTAATAATAATGCTTTCTTGCTTTCTGCTCTTCTGAATTCCTTTTAAAAATAACATTATGGGGCTCAGATCAGGCAAATTAAGCTTATGCTGTGATCTAACACCTCTAACAAAATGATCAGCAACAGAACAGGAATTTATTCTATGCTATATCTGTCTCCCATATGAAACTATGAAGATCTGTCTTTCACATCTCTTCATAAACTAGTGCTCATTCCACATCATAGAATTTAACTGGTATGATGTACATTCTCAGTTAAATACAAATAATCTTCCCAAACAAATGCAGAAGGCAAATTTGTCTACCATAACAGGCAAATTTGTATACCTCTTATTTCAATTATTAATTTCATAACTTAACACTAAATAATACTCAACTGAATATTCAAAGTTTTATGTAGGAAAGTGGTTTGTCAAGATTATTTATTTTTTAGTCTTTCAAAACTCAGAAGAAAAGCTCACCAGTAGTGGGGGGGGGAAGGGTGGTCTGATGGTGATTTATTTTAAATTTAATTCATCAATATTTTCCTTCCTCCTATGATTTATAGAGCTATCAGTAACCACTATGAGAAACTCAGCCTTTCACTGTAGCATATAACTGTGTTCTTTATACAGTATGCTTTTATTGCCATCCATTAAAAAATGGTTTTATTATTCAATCAATATACCATAGTATTTTGCAGTAAAATGATATCTGGTGAAGAAAGAAATGTATCAGAATGATCTCTTTTATCTGGCTGATGCATAATCAGTGATCCTTCCTCTACAGATGGCTACAAAAGCATCCAAAAATGCTTATATGTGAGGGTTCATCATGTGCCTCAAGATGCTTTTTTTTTTTAATTAGATTTTTAACATACACCCTCTGCCCTGATCACTAGTCCGTTCTGGGCTTCAGTGATTTTTAACAATAAATAATGAAATATGTGAATAGCTGAAGCCCTGATCTCATCACATCTGTCTCCACAATTCATGCACTAGAAGTATAATATTGATGATTTCAGATGTGAGCACACAGTAATTGAGCACACCTACTTGCAGGCAAACAGGCTAAAATAAAAACATACAAACGTCACCTGTAGGAAACAGCTAAAATAAAAATATACAATTGTCTACAATTGCTACTCAGCACATTGGGCTTATCAAAATTGAACATTAAGTGTGAACTGAATGAACTCCTCCTCCTGCCTCCCCACCCCATCTCTCCACCTGTACTGTCAACTGGTACTCATCTCTTCCTGCTACCGAAAGAGGAGCTACTTTACAAAGTTCATTCCAGTCAGTCAAAAACTCCACCCACCAAGAAACATACTACAGCTTCCTTTTCTACAAAAATCACTGAAAAGAGAAATGTAATCACTGTAGGAAAGAATGCCCCGATGACATGGTGCATACTGCTGGAACAGGGCACATACTGCTGGCTGCAGGAACAGGGCACTCCTGTGCCACTGAGAAGGAACTCTTGTCTTCCTCGGGCTGTTTTTCTCTCCACTAATACCCCAGACACAAGACACAACCCCCCATTTGCTCCTTCCCAGCAGTATGTGATTTTCTCTAAGTATCAGCAGAGTTTTTTCGCTCTCCTGTAAGAAATAGATGGCCACATTCAAATAATAATTGCTACCATGCTCCTAGTAATAGTTAAAATCTCTTGGACACCTTCTTTGCTCTGCAGCCACAGCGAAAGCTGTACAACAAAGCTTCAAAACTGAAGCTGCAGCTACTATGAAGTCAGATGCTGTGATAATCCAGCATCCTCTCCAGCAAGGCAAAATTTATGAGCAACAGAGTTCCTTTAGAACCAAATTAACTGTAATTTTCATTTAAAAAAAAAGAAAAAATAAGCCAACCCACAGCTTGCATTTCAGTTGATACTGAAATACAGGAAAAAACATGACTTGCAAAACAATTCTTATTCAACTCAGAATACAATTCCCACTTAGCCTCCATCAACATGCATCCTTTATCTTCTCCCACCACAAACAGCAGCTTTCTCATGCATCCATTACTTTCTCCATGCCTACCCAAAACCCACCCCACCTCTCTCCTTCCATTTTGTTCCTCATTTTTAACCTGAAACATTTTTATTTCCTTCCTCATTCACGTGTCACTATCTCTAAATTATTCTATCCTGAATTTCTCATTCTGCTTGTTGACACTGAAATAATAAAGCTTGAAATTTGCTCTAAATTATTATAATAGATAAATGAAACTTAAAACTAGATAAAGCTTCTGATTAATTACAAAATACAACACTTGTTTACCATCTTACAATCTTTATTTACAGCCTCCTAAGGAACAGTAGAACTGCCTCTCTAGAAACATAATACAGTTTATTAGGGCTATGTAGACTGACTCAGAAAGTGTTCCAAAAATGCCTCTGCCCTCCTTTTTATGACATAATAGATTACAACAGCTGATTTAAGTAAATTTCAATATATTACATATAGGCAGAGCAACATGCATTCTTTACCAATCTCTCAAAAATATTTTACACTCCTATTTTGGGGAAATACATCTAAACATTTTGTGGCAAATTTCACATTTTATAAAGTAGAGATCAAAATTAACATAATCACAATTAATGCTACAAAAATCTAAAGGCTTGTCCCAGATGAACTGTCCATCCCAGTAAATTTCACCAAGGTGCAGCACTGTGGTGGAAATTTTTTTTAAATTTCTTACAAACATATAAAGAATCCTATTTTATGCACAACAGAAAATGAGTTTAAATTGTAGTAACAAAGAACCACTAATAGAAGAAGTGAAAAAATGGAAAGTCTATATTTAACTTGGTGCTCAGTCATTAGAAAGGTGCCCCATAACGACCATATGTTACTCAAATATGTTATCACACCTACAATTTCATCATATGTCTCCCAAGAAATTAATTAGCTCTAACTTTTTCAACTTTGACAAAAATGTCTGCAGTAAGTCAGATTACTAGCTGTTGCAAATGCTTCAAAATTCAAAGCTTGCCTCAGCTTTTATTTAACCTTTTAATTACAATCATTGAATAACATTTGGAAGGCAGATGTTCCTTTTTTTGCATATGTGATTATTAATAAAAAAAGACCATTTAAATAATTATTACTTTTTTCAAGTATAAAAATGCTACAAAGACAATCTTTATACAGCAAAGAATGGATACATCAGCAACATTAAAACACTAGTTACCTTAATTAGGAGGAATAACCTGAAGAAAATTAATTAAAAAAAAAAAAAAATCACACGGTGTGATCCATTTACAATAGAGAATTATTAGAGCAGATCAGGAATCTCTGCTGATCTGAATATACTGAATCAACACAGAAGAGCTCACTTTTCATCTGTCACCTGAGGTCAGAAAAAACAGTGAGAATTATGTTTAAGCTTGACATGAGCATGATGAGAACTGAGTCATTCCATATTTGCCTTATATTCCATAAAATATAAGGAGAAAGTTGCACAGATATGACATCAAAATCAATGTCATCAAACTAACAGTACCCAGTAAAATGCCAGGTTTGGTGCATAAACTACAAGGTCAAGCTTTGTAGTTCACAACAAACCCTAATGATGTCATTCACAAATCAGATTTATTTTGTTGCGATAGCTAGAGAAAACCTGCAAAAAACATTCCAACAACTTCATAAGTCTAAAAAATTACCCAATATATCACTACCTATGGAATAAATAATCAGGTTGTTTTAATACAAGCATACCAACATTCTAAATGTTTTTATCACAAAACAGTGATACAAGTTTCAGACTTGGTATCAACAAAAAATAATAAAAACCAAAATAATTTTACAAGCTATACTTCCTCAATTCTTAAAAAGTACTAGGCACATCAGTATAGAGCTCCTTGAAGACAATTTGTACTTCACTGTAAAATCATCAAACGTTTGAAGAGAAAGAGGTTGCATCACTGCTGAAGGCTTGTATTTAGAGTTCCTTGAGGAACAATACTATAAAGCCATTCATTTTGCACAGAATTAACAACTAAAGGCTCAAGGAACAATCAACACTTTCAATGAAAAGGGCGAAACAATAATGTTTTGACCAAGTTCTTGTTAAAGTAGTGTGACATAATGTGTCACCATAAATAGTAAAACAAATAATTCAATAATGTATTATTTTCTCCTCCAAACTCAGAGGAAGGGTCTTATTGCTTCATCCACTGTCAAAACTACCTTTTATCCATGTATGAACACACATAAGGAACACTAAAATGAAATACATTTTCCAACAGTTCTGAAGATGGCTAAGCTATTCCTGTGATTGTCTATAGATTTTACTAACCAATTATAAAGGTTAAGCCAAAACTTAAGATAAGCCCACCCTTTTTAAATTAGACAAGACATTTTAAAAAATTAATTGAATTTAACAAATCCTAACTCTGTGTCTAATGATACCATAACTAATTTAAAATAATTGGAAGGAAGGAGGAAAGGGGAAAGGGAAATAAGAAAAAATCCTTGTTATTTTTATAAAGAAAAAAACTTGAGTGGGGAAAGGGGGCAAAGGATGCTGAACTTTAATTCTATCATCTGCTATTTTTCTCTATAAATGTTTATATTTTAAAGTATCATGTGTCCCTACGCAGTATTTCTAGTAAAAGCTGCTACTGTATACTTTGGTATACAGAACACCATGGGCCAATTATGATCATATCCAAACGTAATTTCTGTAGCATCAAACATTCAAGGGCAATATGAGAGTAGAAAATTGATTTTAAAGTAAATATTGAAAATACTTTCAGCACAAAAAGAGAAAAATTAATGCGTAAAAATTCATTACTACAGCTGTACTGTAAATAAATTTTTAAAATCATGCTTCAAAATTGAAAGAAAAATAATACTGTCTAGACAAGCTTGCTAAAAGCACCAAACCACTAATATCACCCACCCCTTAGCTCACTGAACCTCACATTATAATTCCAAGTAGCTTTTCTATGTCTCATTTGTCCTCAACATTGAAAGCCAAACTAACTGGATCATCTGCAGGGAACACTACTGATTTTTAAATGTTCATCCTACATGTTCCACATAGCAAATGAAGTTTCCCACATAGAAGAAAAAAGTCTTGTGTGAAAACCATGCACCTGGGTGTGTTTCTACCTGAAATATAAAATGGAGTTCACAATATTTATTCCTAATAACCAGACTCCAAACACTTGAGTACAGGTATAACAACAGAAAAGCCACTTCCTTGCCCTCAACTGGGCAGGTATTGATTCACATCTCTTTAGGAATGTTCTGAAGAAGGGGATGAGACTCAGACAGAAATCAAATCATACCTACCTTCAAAAGAAATAATCACAAAGACATCTATTATTTCTTTAAGAGTGCTTTGAAGATAACACAGAAATAGATGTGCTACATTAAAAAATACATATATCTTCTTAACAAACTTATTTTTTAACTGAAATGGTGTGTGCTGGTAATATCTATATATTTTTAAAAAGCAGATTTTACTGTTTACCATCATCATCTAGTTCCCTTTTTTTGAGGTCAGTCAAACAAAGAGAGGCAATAAAAAGCCATAGAAAACCAACTGTGATTCAGACTGCTCTAATTGTATGAATAAACAAACCAAAGTCATTATGCAAACCACGTTTTAAATGGTAGCACAAAATTTTATTTGCTATTCTCAAGCAACAATCTTCACACTCCTAAATCAGTAATCTTATGACAACCATTAATAAACATTGTCCAGATTTTTAGTGGCCAAAGACCTGCTTCATAATTTTAATTAACTGCTTGTTAATATATGCAGCTCCTCCAAAGTTATCACAATTCCCTGATTTTCTTTGGGAAAGAGAAAAACGAACAAAATCTAGCAAGTTCCTTCACTACCAATGCCCATATATTCACTTTCCCTGCCCTTCCACAAAACCCATGTGCCAGGGTGCACGTATCTGAAAGAAAACTGTCAGTCCATCCAAAGAATGATTTTCAAAAAACAATGTTCACCTTGCACTGGAAACTAAGATCTTTGAGCTCAGTAGAAATTTTCTGCGTTTCTTTCAACTCATATCTACAAAATTCAAGAAAACACAAAGGAAAACCTCAAGGATACCATACTATCATTAGCATCACAAAAGGATGCCTAGAGGAAGGAAATAAACCTAGGAATGCTCACCCTCCTCATGAAGTACTGAGCACCTTCCACATGGATCCCTACAGCTACTCCCATTGTCCACAGGAAAGCCATGATTCTTCCAGTGTCCCTGAACACAGCACAATCTAAAATCCAAACAAACTGAGAGCCCTGAGAGGAAATTATTCTGCTCTGCTAGCAGGCCAGGTGAATTATGAGTATGACCAGGATTTTTGCCAAAGACAATCCAGACTTTTCGCAGCACGGGGGCAAAAAAAGACACATTTCACCAAAAAGTTTCTGAAAGTGCCCCAGTTAAACCCTCCAGATGTAATTTCTTTTGTAGCAATCAGACTTTATTTGTTAGTTCATATCCTAATCAAAACAAAACCGGCAAAAATAATTTGCTTACTGATGACACTTTTTTTTCTTAAAAACTGTCTGCCTTTTTCACGCTCTTCCTCTCCCACTTTCGTGTCATTGAAATAGCGACTGACATCAGAAAGCAGCTGTGCTGCACACACCCCACCACCGTGCCACAACTGCACAAGAGGCTCCCAGCCTCCCTCTGAAAAGCTGAAACCTAATTAGGATGCTTAAGATAGCTTTATGGATATTGCAAACGATAAATAACTAACCCAAACATATAGGCTATCACAAATGCAATGGATAATTTTTCAATCTTTTTCATCTAAAAATATTCTGGTGTTCCTACATATTGCACAGAAAACAATCAATGCCACTTGAAAAACTGCTTGCTTTTCCATTCTGCACCTGCACTCTTCTGCTGTGAAAGTGTGCTCTGCATCAAGATTTTTATCACCAGTTCTCAAGGTGGGTTGAATTTGAGTAACAGTATTTCTGGAAAACACACCACCAATATCCTATGAGAATCCTTCAGAGACCTAAGTAAGCAATAAATTGTCCTCTTCATATTTTTAAGAATATTGCATGATTTTGTCTGTATTCTCTGTGTTTGCAATAATGTGAACAGTAGGCTTAAAAAGTCCATTTTTAACATCAAAGAAATTATGCACATAAAAATTACATAACCTTGTAATTTTGTAAGTAAGCTATGTAAGCATATTATATATTATTTGAGGGCATATTAGCATTTGAGGGCAGACCCTATCTCTTTATTCAGCCACCTGAATTGTTACAGACATTCCAAGGTGTAAACATCACAGACTCCACAAAAAGTTAATACATCCAGCAGGAGAGCAGGATCTTCAGAAAAACAGGGAGCTCTACCCTTAGGGATGTAAAATTCTGGTATTGATGTTTCAACATCCCGGTGACTAGACAGAGAAGGGAGAAAAAGAGAGAGAGAACACAAAATGCATTACTAATGAAGATTTTATTCGTTGGGGTAGAATAACAGCAGAAGACTGGTGAAAACAGCAGCTATGCCTGATCCACCATATTTATCTCATTTTAAAGTTCTCTGAGCAGCCACCTGCACAGGTCACGAGGGCTGAATTCAAGCAAAACTCTGCTGAGATGCAGGGCCCTATGTGGCTTTTCTGTCCATGAGAGGCACCAGCCGCAGGCAGGAGGCTTCCATAAGAAGCCCCAAGGAACCCTGCACCAGTCAGAAGGCTCGTTTGCAAGGTCCAGGCCTTTGTTCAGTTTCCTGCCATTATTTTTCACCCCTGAATTCCAAAAGTATGTACATTTGAAATGCAGTGCCATATTATCTGGAAATCTACAATTTTAAGACGAAATTACCACTGTAAGAAGCAAGGCTGTAACACAGCAGAGAAATGCACTGGCAGTGATTCAAATCCATCTCAACAGGGCTCGGCAGAGACATCAGAGACCTTCACAGGCAAACCCTCCCGTGGAACATAAGCATTCAATTTCATTGTAGAGTAACATTACAGAGTTTGATTCAACTACTACAGGCTTTGGTGCTTTTATCTATGCAGTCTTTCACTGTACATGTTAAATGTTAAGATATGCTCCCAGTTTCACACATAACAATACTACAGATTTCTAGGGGAGCTTCAGGCATTTAAACATATTTCTTGTCTGGTCTCATTGCAATATATGAAGCTCAATAATGAACTTTTTTAATGTATTCACTAGAAAATTTTTTATCATTACAGATATATTAAATATTTAATCGTTATTATCAGTTTCCCTTACACTCCCTTAATCCAATACAAGTCACAATTTGCACTTCTGATGTGAACTGAAATGATTTTATTCACAGGTCTTTGACCAGGTCCTTCCTCTCCACCCCAAATATTGACAATTGGAATAGTCAGTATTTTACCTCCTGTGTCTATCACCACACTTCCATCACGTCTCAAGTATTCCAAATCTAATGGCAATTAAGCAAAAAATTAAGGACCTACAGTGTAATTATGAAAGTATTTCTCCATACAAGGATCATATTTCACAGTGCAGATATTTGTACCAAATCACAAAGAACCTTTCAGATGTGATAAAAGAAGTGAATATTTGAAAATACAATTAATTTCCAATTTGTACTTTGTGAAAGTGCACTAATTCACAAACACAATCCTCATATACCATTAAGCCAACATTACTTTACAGAAGAGAAGAAAAAAATGCAGCTCTTCCTGTATATGTTTTCTGAAGAAATTATGTCTATCAAAATGAGTTCTAAAAGCAGAAAAGGCAAAATTTGCTACCACAAAGTGAAAGTGCATTAGGTCAGCATTCAGAATTTCTCCAGTATCACCACTTTACACTACTTCAGTGGTGATTTATATATCAGTGTGCTTTATGTTCTGTAGAAAAAATCTACAATGTTAAACTGCAAAAAGACTGTTCATGTAAGGTTTATCATCCAGGAAAGTCACTTATGCAGCATGCAGTCAAAATACACATTAAAGAGAAGTATCATCTAGATTGCTGAAAACAATGCCAACTGGGCCACTGGACACTCATATCCAATAAAAACAATTTGATTTTGAAATAAGTTTATGAAAATTTAAAAATACACGATCAGCAAAGTTTGCAGTCCTGCTTCTCTAATTTCTGTGCTTCATGCTTCTCAGACAAGTGATTTCAAAATTGAAAACTAGGTCTCAAAGCTGATTCACACTCCCAAAACACTTGACTCATTTGGAAAAGCATTAGCTCATTATGTAGTCCTTATTGTGTCTGGCACTATAAACGAAGCATCCAGCTACATCCATAGGTAAGAATAAAACAGACAAACTTTTTTAAGCTACTTGCAGAAACTGAAAACAATTTTCTAAGCGTTTAAGGGCTGTAAGAACAAAGAATGGAAAAGGAAATTACTACTTTACACTGAACAAATGAAATAAAATCTCTGCTGGCTAGCTTTCTCAAAATTTTTTTAAAAAAGGGAAATTTAAAAAAATAAAAAAGGGAGAAATAATGATCAGCTGTTGGAAAAATAGCTTTAATGAGCACTTGTAGCACCACATTAAAACACCCAATTTGCTTAATAAGTAGGGAATGTGAGTCTAAAACTACAAAAGGAGTGTGAAATCCCATGCTACAACAAAAACCGTATCAGAAGAAGACAGAGTGCTCTGAATTTAAGTAGAAATCTACATGGAAATGTACAGTAACTTCCTAGGAAAACCATACCAAGTTTTATATCTCCAGTTTAGCATTACATGGCACTTGCCATCTCCAAAATAATCCCAGCCCTCAAAAGTACATGCTTACCAGTGTATCCTGTCTGATGTCCCAGATGATACAGCTCAGGCAAAGCTGGGGGCTGGGACTGGGAGGAGCAAGAAGGGAAATCATAACAAACAACTATCAGAAACAGAGTTTACTATTGTTAGCTACACATTCCTAGGCACCCATCTATCAAGTACCTTTGATCAGAAAGTTAAACCTGACTGACCTGGCTTGGGGGCTGGGATCCCAAACATTTCTGTAGATACCCAAAGGCTGAAGCTGTGAACTTAATGTCAAAAATTACTGCTTTACAGGGAAAACCTTTTTTTTTTTTTTTTTTTTTTAAACCCAGCCTCTCCACATGTCTGCATTTAGGTCTCAACTGCTGTACAAATTCCTGCTAATGTAGGTGTCTTGTTGGAGCAAAGCCTACCTCTTGCAGGAAATCCCCACCTTTTAATAGGGCAGAACCTGGAGGAATCCTCCTCCTCCGAGGGATTTGTTCTGGGTTGTAAGAAGATTATCTCCTTTTCAGTAGCCTCAGGTGCTGCGGGTCTGTCGCTGGCTGCTAAATGGAGCAAGGTGAACTCCTGTGCTACAGCAGCCAGTCACGTGTGACTGCTCTCCCAGGAATTACCTTGCCCGAGCTCTAAAATCTGAGGTATCTGTCAGAGATGTCAGCCAGAAGACTGCCTGCAAGCTTCCCAAAACAACAAGGTGCATCTCCTGAATGGCCCGGACACATGCGGGAAACTTTTCACACACCATCGCTTAGGAACACGGACGGTCTGTTGTGATTATAGAGGCAAGGGAAAGGGAATGGGGGAAGGCTTCAGAAGTTTATTTCTATATAGGAAATATATATATATATCACACTTACAACCCGTTGGAACAAAAGCAACAGCCAAGGAAACCACAGCGGCAGAAAAGTTCTGCTGGATCAACTCCACTCCTGAGCCTATTATAGCAGAGAGCTCCTGTTTGCAAACAAATGTGCAAATGTGGGAGGGAAAGGGGAAAAAGAGGAAGAAAAAAGAAACACAACCCCCAAAAAATAACCAAACCAAACCAAACAGAAAAAAAAAAAACCTCACGCACATCCTCACACACACACACACCCCCAAAAAAAAAAAAAAAAAAAAACAACCTGGAATATATATTATATGCATTTTCTCTTTAAAATTAGAACAGCACAAACCTGAAGCAAACTTCTCAAACAGAAGCAAATGCACCAGAATAACCACCCCACCTAATTAAAGAGACTTTGTAATTCTCCCACAAGAGATAGTAGGGGTTACAAAGTAAAGACCATCTAATCTTTTATCAAAGCAAGATTTCTGCAGTGATCACTGCTCAAAGATTTTGTAGATCATTGCTCAGCTCAGGGTACCTTCACCACCTGTGACAGTTCAGAATATCACTATATTTATTTTCCTCAGGTGAAAACAGCAAGCTTTATATAAGCAAACAGAAAATCATTTTATTTTCTCAGTGAATAAAACATTGTAAAAATACATTATTTTGATTTTAAAAGATCCTCTGTCTCTTCAGAGAAGACTAACAATTACTAAAACACCCAAAATAGAAACAAACATCAAAATATTTAAAAACCCACAAACAACCAAATACTATTTTCAGTTTTCTTTATAATACATACACTAAAGCAAACAAACTAAAGAATCCTTAGCACAAAAAAGTCATGGGCAGATTTAAATGTAATAGGACGTGTTAATAAAAGATAAGATTATAATAACACTACAACAGTTGATGGGAATCAACAGAATAAAAAAAAATTTGAATATTATTCATCCAGCTTCCCAGAACAACCAAAATGTCCTCGATCATTCTGATGCCACCACTCATTAAAAGCCTAAAATATTTTTCCCCCTAACATATTAAATGATGGAAGGAAGAATAATTCTGTATTTCTTATTTCTTTGAATTCTGTTTTTAGCTGATCGGTGTGCTGACAGTCACAGGCTGAAGAGATTATTTATATGAGTATAATAAAAAAGCTATTTGCCAACAAAAAATAAAACCCCCACAAAAGAGATTAGTGCATCTTAATAAAACACCTTTGGAGTAAGGATGCTCTTAGCAAATCAGATAGAGAATAACAAAGAGCAAGATAAACATTGTAAAGGTAAAAAAATGTATCAGCCAGTTACAAGTCAGGTAGGAAGATGCTGAGACAGCAAGAATTCTTTGCAATAGTCCAGATTTAGAAATTTGATTGTCTTAGAAAAATCTGTGAAGAACAAGTAATGCAATGATGCTACAAAAAAGACAAATATCATAAGAGATAAGTATCATTATGCTATGTAATAACAAAGATTTTGTATGCAAATCAAGAAAAAAATAAATAAGAATTTATTCCTTTTATCTGGCAAAGATAAAAGCTCTGAAATATCAGCACTTACAAATTTTAAGCACTAACAAATTAGGAGAGTGGCAACTAAATTGATACAGGTCCTGAGAGAACCAGACTGGGGTTTTTTTTTTGTTGTTTTTAAGAAAATACCAAGTTTGAAGTACACTAAAAATAACTAGGCTTATCCTAGAACAGAGAATATGGTAGGGAGTAAGAGGAAGGCAGAATATTATAATCTTCAAATATGCAAGTCTCATAAGGAGGACAGTGATTAATTGTGCTTCACATCTACAGATGGCAGTACAAAAAACGATCAGTGGGGAAATTTAGACTACATGTTGTTAGAAAGTTGGTCCAAATAAAGTTTAAGTTCCAGAACTACTTTGTATCCAACAGTCACTGGAGCTTTCAAGAATACCCAAGACAAACATCACGCACAGACTTGTTTTGGTTTTGACTCCACATCAAAATAGAGGACACACAATTTTAACACACAAAATTTCTTCCAATTTTACATTTTTAAGTGAAATAAAAATATATCACTACATAATCTCAATTGGCAGCCTTGTTGGAAATACAGGCCAGTATTTTTGCATTCATCTAGTTATTTTAGTAGGTAGTTTACAAGATAAGGACAACTGTACTAGTTCCCCCAGCCTGGTGAGGTTAATGATAAAGTGATATATTTCTCCATTATCTTATTAAGAGTATCTACACTGAAACTCTCCATTTGTTCAATAAACAGTTTTTATACACTGGAAGCACTTTTTCGTCATCATAGGTACAACACTGATAACAGTCACATAATCAAATATTATTAACATCATAAAATTAAAGATTACCTAGGTTTTAAGAAAAGTGTGCCTGGAGGGGAAATTTTATTTTGCCTTAAACAGTTTCTGGGAGGAGCACGAGTGACTACACTTAGCAGTACATCCAAAGGGAAAACAGAGGGAAATGCCAGTCCTCCTTCACAGGCAATTCCCAAAACAACATCTCAAACCAGCTATGAAAGGAATAAAGTTGAATCAGGGACAAGGACAAAACAACGCAGGCGTGCTGACCCTACACAGCAGAAAGACAAAGACTGAAACATTCCAATTTTATTACAGAACTAATTTAGTAAAAAACCTGGCATAAACTCAGCAGAGCTGTACTGTGGGAACCCACATCCTCTCATCTGTGCAAACCAGAGTTCAATACCAGAGAATCACTCATTCAAGGCTATCAACCTGGCAAAACCTCTTAGTCATAACTATTACGCTGTATGTCTAGACTGATTTTGACTATGCATCAGAATGGGGGAAAGAAGTCTTCATACAGTCTTTGAAAAAATCCACCAGGGACTCATTTCATCCTACTGGAGATCTTCTACATGGAGGGGGTGCCAGTCTTTCTTAAGAGAACAAGATTATGTTAAATTAGATTTTGTAGTATATTGCATCAAAACACTGCAATGAAAATGCACACAAATATACACAATTTCAACAAACAACCGCTTCCTCAATAACTGGAATTCAAATTAATATTTAAACAATGTTTTCTTTTTGTTCCTATTTTGTTTAATGCGGTGCAACTTAATACTTAAAAACCCTCTTTCTTAAAGATGTGTTTTTAATCCTCTGCTCCTGAAAAATATGTCAATATTTTTAATGATCATCCTATAATTGTTCTCTTCAAACAAACCTTGAACAAACAATACATGGTGACTCCTGCCAACTCTCTGACCACAGGTCAAAGAATAGAGTAATCCTGTATTTTTAGCTCTTGAAGATTTCTTATTGTTATTTACTCTCGGGCAAAAATCTTTAGCAGCGAGCACAGGACAACTGTATTTCAAACCTCTAGGCAACACATAACTTGAAATAGTATATTACACAATGTCTTTTCACTTCTTTTATTACCAGACACACTATTTCTAAGCTTGCCTTCAATACTATTAAAAGTACATTATTACAATCTGGATACACAGAAATTTCAGTTGCCATGCACACAAAAGAGCAAATGGCCATGGAAACAAAAGGAGAAGAGATATTCTGGAGTGTGCTGGAATAATTTTTTCATATAACATAACTGAAATCTGCTCTGAATTTGACAGAACGGATAACCTCTAACAAAATTTGTTAGTTTCAACTACAATCCTAACTGGACCTAAGTAAACAACTAATCAGATGCAGAATCTGTCAAAGTGGAAAATCATGACTGTGTAAGCTCTGCAGGACAGACTAAACCTAGATGCCTTACCTCCATGGCATGAAATGAAGGCATCTGAACTGAGATCCATCAATACCAAATATGTAAATGGGATAAAAATACTATCTGTAAATATTTTACAAGAAAAACAAAACCAAATTTTGTTTCCTCAATACTAAGCCTGTAAGTACAGCTGTATTGCATTTGAAAGCTTTTCTCTCCTTTATGAGGCATTAAGAAATAGTCACCATAACACTCATCATACCGTAAGTGGAAGTAGCAGAAATGCTGCAGTTATCAATAAACTTTGGAAATGTTTGAAGAGTTATTCATTTTGCCTAAACTATTTATCCTGCTAAGTGGAACTAACAATCTTAGTTCACTACTTAGTATAAGATACATCTAGAAGGTGAATGAGTTGTTCAAACTTCTCACAGGATACACGCATTCCGATGTGTTAGGCTGGAAGTCAGTGAGATGATTCAGTGAGGGAGGAAAAAACCAAACAACTCAAACTAACAAAACCAAACAAACAAACAAACAACTCCCCAAGAAACCAAGGAAACAAACAAAAAGCCATAACACACACCCACCGACACCCACACCTCTGTTTGGGAGATTTTTTTCCCTCTTGAATATCACAAGGGGAAAATAAAACACATACCAATTCTATTTACCAAGTCTAAGACATTACCAAATGCTTACTCTAGACAAACTTTGTTGAGATTGTTATATTTTAATAAAATGTTTTGCATAACGCATGAGCAAGACACAGATTGAGATAACAGATTTGAAAGCTTCCACTTAAACTAAAAGACTTTTATAAAATTTACATTCTGCTGTTTCCAACATAAACCTTTGTAACATTAGGCTCATAGCAGGGCAAGTTAAAATATATTGCAGAGAGATGCTGGTTTGGAAATTCCAGAACTCCTGTGAAGTGAAAAACGTAGAAAAATGTAAGAGCAAGTGTTCTCAGGGAAAAGGTAATCCATAGTACTGTCATCAACTGTAAGTTACTTGGACAAGTAGGCCTGGGTTTTTACTGAAATAATCCTGAATGCTCTATTATACATTAAGCTAATCAGTGTGAATGCATCTGAAGATTTATTTAGTTACGAAATCTTCTTTCTATTTTCAGGGCTGAAATTATATCCAAATTTTAAAATAAACTATAATACAGTATAATTAAATAGTATGCTTAGTAATCTGTACTTTTTACTTCTGATCTTCCACTTTCAACTGCCCGTTATTATCTGCAATATTATGAGAAAATAACCCAAAACTCTTCAGTTTACAATGCTGAAAAAGCCCACAAAGAGGCAAAAAGCCCTGTGTAGATTTTGTCTGCTCTGAACCACTCCTTGCACATCCAGTGCAATGTCCCACAACCTTTTTACCTTTGGCGTTGTTTGATGGAGAGACTCTTTCAGCTGGTGCTTTTTGTGTGTTCCTCCAGCTGCCCAGTGGCATGCTTTCCATGACAGATGCTCTGGCTTCATTCTTAACATATGTTCCAGATGATAATTCCATCTTCTTTTCTGGATAACTTTAGAGCCAAGGGGTTTTTGAGCTGTCTAATGAATCTTGGCATCTGTTATAAATTCATTCCATTTAATACATAGTATTTTTCTAAGGCATTTGCTTTCAAAGGCATTTAGATGTCTGTACCTTTGTTGGATTTCCAGCTTTCACATCCATATGTTGTGATGGAAAGCAATATCTGAGTTGAAGTTTCACACCCTGGTCTTTAAAACATGGATTTTTATGACCGTATCTTATTTAGTTGGTAAATGAAACTGTTGCCTTGCCAATTTTTTAATGCTAGCTCCTTACTGAAATCCCCAGATGACAGGCACCTTACTACCGAGATACATAAATTTATTCTTTTCTTGTATTCTTTTACTTTCCAAGGCAGACTTTGAGGTGGGGTTTTTCAGAAATAAATTTTATTTGTCTATATTTTTTCCTTATAACTACATAATAACATTGTAAACAAAGCACTCAAAAAAACCCAAACAAACCCAGCCAAAAAAGACCCAGAAAAGCAATGGTTTTAACATCATCTTCTAAACACTGAAAGACAAGGATGCATTGTAGTGTTACAGAAGTTACTGCAATTACCATGGAATTTTTGTTTGTCTCAGAGACTTCTCATGCTTTCTCAAGTAATAAAAATTAACAGTCCCTGCAATGCAAGCTTTCAGTATTTTCTTCTGAAACCCTATGTCCACATTAAATTTCCTACATTTTATAATTCCTTGATGTTGTATCTAGCAATGCAGGTACCTCATTTTCACACCAAACTTGCTCATTTTCCCAGCCCTATCTAACCCATGTTTGAAATATCTCCATTCTCTGTATCCTTCCCATTTTACCAATCACTCTCTACTCTCAACAGGCTCATCAGATGCTTAGAGCCGTGCAAAAAGAGTAGCATTTACCAGCAACTCTTTCAAACAAGACCAGAGAGCAACTGTGGCCAAGGAAAATGTGTAGCAAAGCTAATGACAGATTTTTACACCAGAAATATCCAGTAAGAGTTACAGTAAGAACCAAAAGAAAAGTATCTTCAATTCTTCCATTTTTACAATTTCAAACTAGGAACAGATTCTGCAACTACAGTAGAAGCTGAAACCATCAATGCATATTTTTCTTTTAGGAAAAGAGAGTGCTGCTCAGTGCAGCATAAGCATAAAAGGCTATTTCCTTGGAGATTATCCTTAAAACAGACTCTGATGAAGTTCTGATCTTTACTGCTCTTGGTAGCTGCTTGATATCACAGGTTCCACAGCAACTCACACCATTCCATAGTTAAAAAGAAACATCAATGCAGTTAAGATTTACAAAAAGACACCTCTTTTCTCACAATGAGGATGTAAGGAAACTGCCAACTTCACGTGCTTTATTGAGTTCTATCTTTCTGATTCTAAGTCTCGACAAGGCTTTATTGTTTATAGACTAAAACCTTTTGTTTCAGATGGTGCATTTTGAAACATCATTCTCTTCCTATTGGGTGTGTTCTAAACAGCAATACTGAGTTCCTCAGACACTGGTTAAATAATGATGCACGGAATTTCTCAGTAGATAGTAATTCCTAATATTTATCTATTCCAAAGAAAGATAAAAAAAGCTTAATTTCTTGCTTTGTGTGCTAAAAAAAATAAAATACCACACTCTAAGTGAAGAAATACAAGCAGATTTTCAAGAAACTCTAAAGATGACAAGTTATTTCAAGCATTTTTAAATATGTTAATTGGCAAAAAAACCCAAAAGATCATGGTAAGCCACCCCTTTTTTAAGCCATGCATGTAATCAATATAAAACTTTCCTCTGTGCTAAAGCTACAAATATATTGACATCAACAGCTCACAAGCCACAGATGGCTTTTAGGGAATATAGTGGATTGCAAGGAAGGAAAGGCTATTAATATGCTAAAACTATAATGCAGGATTGTATTTACTAAAAAAATAGAAATGCTTACTGTGAGGTAATTTACCAGCGACAATTATTTCATTGAATACAGCAACTTGTGGTTTTCTATCCATCAAAACTCATAGAGATACTTTCCTTTTGTAAAGAAAGGTCAGACACACTCTGGACGAGCACACAGATGCTTCTGCACTCATCTTGCCTTCTAGTTAAAAGAGCCTTTTTGTCCCTGTTTATTTTGTTCTGCTCTAGAGTAGCAACTTGTTACCTTTTTTAGAGGAAAATTCATTGCAAGAAACCAACACAAATTTGGATTTTATATTATTATGCAAGAATAAGTGAAATTATTCAAGTATGTTCCTCAAAAAGACACAAAAACCTATTAATGTTGGATTTTTTTGGAATGTGCCCTTATTTGAGTGGGTCAAGTTTTTATTGAAGGAGGGGGATAACTATAGTAATAATAATAACAGTAAAAATGTAGTATTTTTATTATTATTTGGTTTATTATTATTATCAGTACCTATCTACAGTAGAGTCTTTAAAACCTCACTACCAATGCACTCAACATCTGTGTGATTACCTATTAATGACTATACGGGTACGGAGGAAGCTGGCACAAAAACCATCTCAGACAAATACATTAGTAAGTATTACACAGCTATTATATACCACAAATAACATGCTGTAACTTGTTCCCCTGCTCTCCATTTGTAGACAAAATAGTATCTGCAGCTAACTTCCTGGATCTTTTTCTCTACCCTTGAGAGGAAGGAGGGGAACACAAAGTTTTTGAAAGAATCCCTAAAACCAGCTGGTTTGGTTTCATTTGGGGGTTTTTTGATTCTTCATTTGGTTCATTTGCCAAGAAATTTTTCTATTTCAACTAATTTCAGCATGGTTGTCCACAGAGCTGCAAATAGCAGCAATTCCCCGTCTCCTTTGGAGCACGGATAGTTGGAAAGGGAAATGTTCATCATCTCTACATAAGCCTCTTTCTGCCAAGAGGAGTTCCACAGAAAATCCTACGCACATGGTGTAAATTAAAAGTGTAAGATCTTGAGACTGAAAACCATCCAAAGGGATCTTAAATACAATGTTTACACCAAAAATTAATTTAAAATATTCATGTGCTAGTTGAAATCAAAGAACATGATCATTCTCCAAACTTTGTTATATAACCAAGCAAACCCAGAGGTGGTGTTTTCATTGCAAAGGATGAAGTTCAGACAAAATTTACTTTGCAAGAATTCTACCTAATGCAGCAGAAAATCTACAAGAAAACTCAAGACTCTCACAAATTAACATTACCTGAAGTTTCACTGATTGTCCACCAACAGAGTATAAATATGCTGAACTCTGAAAACCATCAAGTATCATTTTAATCCGGAATAACAGCTAGAAGCCAACAACCCGCTACCCTCAGAAGAGTACATGTCCATCATCAGCTTTCAGAGTTTTCGGGTTAAAATACTCTTTCTAAACACCTTTCAAGCTATAACCACAAGAGAATTACAAAGCTACTCTATTATTTAGATTAAGGAACCACTTAATCTTCCAGACATTAGCCGAGTCACTCTTCTGTGAAAAAATTCTGTTTGTTTAAAAACTATAAACACACAGGAATAGGAATTAGCCAAGCCTCCTGGTGGCAGCTTTTAATTCAATCACATTTAAGACTAGCACAGAAAAAAATCAATGGTCCTTTTCTAAACATGAATTTCAAAGAAAACCATCTTGAAATACAAACTAGTTGTGCCATAGTCTGTGGTAGTCCTAAATGTGATTGAATTCACTCGTGCAAAGGTGGGGGCTGCCACTAGCAGGGAGCTGTCCTGCCCATCCACGTGGCTGCTCTCCCATTCGCGTGTTTGCCAGCTCTACTGTTTGTGCAGCTACACGGTGAGTCAGGTCAGGGAAATGATCCATCTGAAAGTTAGCTAGGAAAATAAAAATAGATTCGTTTTCAGCCAGATAAATTTCCTGGCATGATTCACCATGTCACCATTATGAGCACAAGTGCCAACACAACCGAGCTAGGGGAGGACATGACACTTCCCCCATTTCAGCAACAGCTTCCACTTAAGTTTCAAGTAAACATGGAAGAGCATCAGGGGCAAGTTTGCAAGCTTCTAATTAAAATATAGTAGCTGCTTCTGTTTCTCAAGATAAGAATAAAGTTGTTCAGAAAAGTTTCCAATGTATTAGTCAGCATGCATAAACTGGCATGATATTATAAAAGCCAACACAGTTCAAAACAGTGAATACCAGCCTCAAAGTAAAGCAAAGGATGCTATATAGAAGCACACTGCTTTGAAGGAATTTTTATATGTGCAAAAGTTATACCACTAATCCACCTGCAGTTTCATGAGATCAAAAGTGTCCAAGCATAGGGAGAGATGCTGCCATGTTCTTACAGATTACTCTCTCCCAATGATCATTGTTTAAGGGTTTCCTCCCGTCTCTCTGGAAAACACCTAACAAAAGAATCAACCTTGAGATTTTTCTATTTTCTTTAGCAAGTCATCTCTTTGTACAACCTAACAGATTTTACCTCTTCCTCTGCAATGCATCAGGACAAAGAAAATCAAAAAAACTCCACTTCTTCTCATTCATGCTAAACTTCAACAATTAGATTCATTGTACGTCCTATACAAAAATTATATTTCAATTACATAAAATTATATTTTTAAAAGCCTGAATATTGTAATGTAAGATGTTTAGAAGTTTCACAAAGATAAACAAACTCACATTCAGGAAGTCTCTGAGGTGAAGTAACAATACTATTTCCATTTCATCTGAGCGAAACTGTGACCTGGACAAATTCAGGTTTCCACAACACTGAGTGGCAAATTTAAGGTACCACTGACCCAATTCTTCATATAATTTATTGTCTTACATGTCTTCCTTCACTATTAACTAGGATGTCCATGAATTTATCACAACCAAAATCACAGAGCATCTGTAGCAGGTAGCCTTCAAATCTTGTTGGTGGTATGGTTCTCAGTACCTCAGCCTAATCAGCAGCTATTTGTGAACATTATTCTGGTTACAGTAACTTTTTTATTATTGCGGCAATGTTGATAAAATTCTATCAGGAAGCTGTGCTCAGTAATTTTTTTTACATTTCAACTGTTTAAATGTGAATAACTGAGGATTACACAATTTGGAATTTCAATGCAAAAAATGGTAACTAATGAAACTGGGAACTTGCTAATTGTACACAATTAACACGCTACCATACTGTAATTCAAAATTTTTGGGAAGACTACTACCGAAGTCAACACAGCCATCAATTTGTAAGTGATCTGAATCTGTCTAGGAAAAGGGAATGTGTTTTCTTATCAGAGTTCTGGCATCTACACATTCATTTCTTATCTTCCTATCAGTTTTTAAGAAAGCACTTTGTCAGAAAGCAAACTATAAACTAAGAATTTACAGTAAATAAGACCTCCCTTGCAATGATCTGATTACAAAGAAATTTACTTAGGTTTATATAAAGTAAGCTAACAATGCCCTGAGTTGCAAGGGAAGGAAGGAATCAATAACTACGCAGAGTAGCTGGGAGATAGAGCAAAAGGAGTATGAGATGGTATTAAAGTGCACTGTAAAAAAAAGAGACTGGAGGTACACCAACATTACAGATAAGGAGTATACATCTGAAGCAAATCTCCCAATTATCAACTACTACAAGCTTTGCCTTACACTGTGACCACCACTCACCCAACTGCCAAGGGGCTCTTAAATCCATAAGAACAGATGTGACAATGCATCCAAAGGAAAGCTCTGGAAACATTCATATGTAGCTTGAACCAAAATTTAAGCATGTCTCAACAGATTTGCCTCTATTATGCTGATGGAGTCCTACCCTGGGAAGCAGGAATCCCTCCCAGAGCAAGTTAAGGTCTGTGCTGTTGGAGCTAAGCAACAACGTTTTGTCTGCAATTTACATTAAACAGCTCTCAAGAACCTGGAGATAGAATAAATCCCACTCATTACCAGCATCTTTCCATGTTATGATGGAAAAAAGCCTCTCATTTTGTCTGCAATCCATCAAGATGCTCATGAAGGGTCAACAGTTCCTCTTAGAAAACAGAAGACAACCAAGCACTGAGTGGTTATAAAAGTTTCTTCCCTGGTCTTCTCCCTGAAGTTTCTTTATTGAAAAAAAGCTTATTTTCAATATCTCAATCTGCAGTCTCATTTGTCTCATGCCCTAAAACTCTGAGTTCTTAGTCCAGTCCTAAAACTCTTTCAAAACCTAGTTTCAAGTTGCAGCTATTGACCTCAATAATGTTTTTGACAATTACAGCAGGGGTAGTATTAAAGAAGTGGTTCCCACAGAGGCATAAGCTGATTGACCTAGCTGAGGTGAGAAGAACAGATACACTAAATGCTTCTAAAATAACATAAATCACAGACTTGGGAGATTTGTTAGACTGGCATGGAGATACATTGAGAGAAGATGATTTTTTACAAGGTATCAAAAATTCTGGCACTACAAGCATATTATCCTTACAAAAGCAATGTGAAAGTAACACAAACACAAAGGAATTTCAAGTATAATCAATGTATTATAGCATGCCAAAGGTATTATACAGCGTGACTATTTAAGCTTCAAGTAAAAAGTAGGTTTTGATAAACAGAAAACACGTATTTGCCAAATGGTTCTTCAAACTCTTCCACAACAACATCCCTTGGACAGTTTCTGGTTGTGCAAATTTGCTGCCAGGCCAAAAGGGCTGTGAGCAGGAAAAGGACAATGAATTGTTAATATCTTGCTTCCCTTACCCTGCAACAAAATGTTCAACCTTGCTTCTTTAGAAGTATTGCTCTTATGGGTAACTAAGTAGAGAAAACCTTCAGAATGTGAACAACCAGGTAGCATTCATTCTACAGGAAATGGACAGACATACAAGAATATGTAAGGCCACTGGGTCCAGAACACTCCAAAACACCCATTGCCCAGGTATCTTCCTGTCTAACAAGCAACCTGTTGCTGTCAGGAATAGCAAAAGCACTTTTGTACCATAAAAATCTGGATATGCAAAAGCTTTAAGCCCAAAGTGGTAAGTACCAGAAACATGCCTTACAAGCAACTGCAGGGAAAACAAAGATTCGATTTAGGTATTGAATTTGGTAACTTCTTTTCAGAAATCTAAACATCAGTAGTTCCAAGGTCAAAAGTATTGATATGCCCATGAATGTTCCATGCTAACAATACACTATTATTACAGACATAGAACACCTCCATTCAAAGATACTACTGTATCTTCTATCTGACATATTACTGGTAGGAACTAACACAATCAATCAAAGACCATGCACAGAATTTTAACCCCTATCACCTACAATACAGTTCCATGTATGACAGCTTCATTTTTATTGGTGAGAATCAAAACTGTACAACCATTTAAAAACTGCTAACTGTGTTATAGCTACAATGAAACAAAAACAATTTTTAAAAGGTGTAAAAATTAATCAACCATGCACAATTATCTAAACTGGTATTCAACAAGGATATTGCAGCAAGGGTATTCTTGAGACTGTTTAAAATGCTTCGATTTCTATTGGAAACTGGCTTTAAGAACAGAAACTGGTAATAGTACAGGGTGGAGAGTTGCAAAAATTACACTGATCTATGCACTACCTAAAAAAGTATATGGAATAAAGTTATTCAGCAAAGAGAACACCTCATCCTAGTTACATCAAGTTTAAGATTTTCATATGGTTGTGATCTTTCCTCTTCGAGGAAAAGTATGGATAAAAAGGTTATAATTATTCCAAAAGGAAGATCTTGGTAGTCAACTACAAAGTGAGTGGGAGAGAGAAAGGGCTCAGAGGCCCTCCTCTCCCAGTGGGGTAGTTGCAGAAAAACAGCATCAAAATATATAGATCTCTGCTCATAGTATATGTGGGGAAAAAAACCACATCCAAACAAACAAAAAGGCAAAGCAACAAAAAAACAACAATAACAACAAAAACATACAAACAAACAAACCCCAAACAGTGCTGAATGGGAGCAACAGATTTACCTAAATCCGTTTCTACACTGAGTGTAAGATACAGCAATCTCTTATCGGGGAATTAAAAAAAAAAAAAAAAGAGTAGCTGCCATATAAGGATATAAGAAAGGTCACACTGCCATTTTTCCTCCCTTTGGTCCACATGAAATTGCCTCTTTTATATTCAATTATTTTGTCGGAACTTCACGTTTTGCATTAATTAGACAAAATTAGAGTAGAACAACTACAGTATGAAAGGCTTATTTAGTTTCAAGTTGTTTATCAATCAAGACTTTACCTTAAACTGTTTGCTAAGATAATCAGGAAAAAATTCTTTAAATTTCTTCTACTTCGTGTAGCAGATGTTCAACGTAGTCTGTTTAAATTTGTCTTTGTTAGAGGTGTGTTAAATTGCTCAAATAATTCAGACAATCTGCAAACAAGATTTCTGACAGGTTGTGAATAACACTCAATTAATACCATAACTTCTGAGATTAATTTTTCAATCAAGGCATTTATGTCCCCATTAAAAAAACATACTGAAAAAAACCCACAAACACAACAAAAGAAAAAAAAGAAAAAAAAGAAAGAAACCTCAAACATACCACATGAACTCAATCTCCAGTGTGCATATCCAAAATTAACATCTGTTTGGTCTTGGTTCAACTGTAAAACCCAGTGTCCACCACATTAAATAACAGAGTTCTTTTTCTGGATTTGAGCCAGAGGGAGGAGGGAGAAGACACGTTACCCTAAGACTATAAATAATCTGTACTTTAAACAACAATTCTATTACTATTTGGAACAATAGATTTATTCCACTATGCTATTTATTCTTCTTGATAGAAGATACAACAGTAAATATTTTCCACACAGTTACTTCTCAAAATCCCATGATACCTGCATCACATCCTGAATCTCAAAAATTAAAACAGCGCGGAGTTGAGTCAATCTCATCAGAGTAAATCAAACATATTCTATGAACTGTATGAGTTTAGAAATACTAACACTACTTCCATTTTAGATACTAAGAAGTTATTAAAGGTATTTTTAAAAAGAAGAAAAAATGGGAAAAAAAAAAAAAGGAAAACATTGAGTGAAAAATCATATCACATTATTTCAGTGATACACTATTTACAGGACAATCTCATTACAGGAAAGCTTCATGACATCTGTTTTTTTACCACCAGCTCATTACATCAAACTTCTTAAGTTATTACAGTTAAGCCACAACATTACGGACTTCGGTTCCCTCTCTACAAAATTGGAATGCTGGTACACGTGAGTCATGGGAAGATGGCCACGGCCAACTGCATTACCTAATGCACCACACCAGAACCCCAAAGCCCAAACAGAGGTAAGGCAATCCAAGCTGGGCAACACAAGCGCTGACTTAAACTGACAACATATCGCCTTGTCTTTAAACAATGATTAGCCATCGTGGTGTGCCTTACACACTAGGTATATCCTCACCAAACCCAAAACCTTACTCTTTCAATTAAAGACAAAAGTTAGCTGACACATTAAATTTAGAACTGGGTCCTTTAAAAAGTTAGCATCTGTGTCAATTCTTCCTTTGTCCCTAAGGATCTTTCAATAACATGGTAACAGAAACTCTTAAATCTTTTCCTATGTTTAAATTAATTGAAATTCTGTGCACAGGTTATATATAAAGAAATTAGGTTGCAATTAAGCATAGTTATGAAAGATTCTTAAATCTAATTGTTGTGACTATTATAGACCAAAGACAAGGTCAAGTCTACAACTCAGAAAACTCTGACTTTAAAGAAAAAAATATCACATGAATTATATGCACAAAACATATAATTTTGTAATGATACAGCCTCAATCACACTAGGCATGTTTATAATGTAAAAAAAAAAAAAATCTGTTTCCAAACTGATAAATTAAAAGCATATCCCTCTCTGCAAATCATTAAATTTTATTTAGTAAATACCATAAAAGCATGTTAAGTAAAATTAAGGATTCTTTTACATAAATTTAAAGATACTCCCTCTGCAAAACACTGTCCTCTGCAAATCCAAAATGTAAAAGTCATTTCATCAATTACCGCAGAGTGCTTACATTAACTGCAGTAATATCAAATATTTAATTTCTGCATATCAGCAACAAGGTTCAGGTCACTGTATTTAATGTTCTTAGTCAAAACTGCTTCCCTTTCATCTCATTCCTTGTATGTATTACAAGGAAAAATGTTGCTGTCATCTAAAAAATAAATTCATAAAGGAATACAATGCATCTCTCTCCTAATCTGGCTACAGGTATAACTGGAAAACAGAAAGAAAGAAAAATTATCCTCACTAGCCAGTGAATTGCAAAAATATCTTTGCAGCTGCACGTGGAGACAGGCCATGAGCTGCTTGGTTCTCGTCACTGGATCTAAGACAGCGAGTTACAACCATAAAGCCATCCTTACAAAATACATTCCCACTCCTCTCTTGCCTGAGCAGAGACTCTGCTCTAAGAAGACTGCTCTGTTGGCTCTACAGTTGTTCAAGTCCTGATGTCTCACAGGGATCTGAATTAGTACTTTAGTTCAGATAAGGAAAGCGCTTTTGCAGCAAATCTCCCCATCAGCCCAGTTAATCCACTTTCATCTGCTACTTGAAGCAGTCCCACAGGGCACAAACCTGGCTCCTTTCAGATGAAACTAAAAGCCACATGATGTACTCCAGGAACACTCCCACTGCCAAAGGGGCACAGAAGCAGACAGAAGCCAGTCCAAATTAACACCCACTTCACTTTACAAATGTCCTAAGTGTAGATAGGTATTGAGTACCCATTACAAATAATTTCATTCTCCAAATCTGCTCTTGCTGGGCTGCATTACTTACTTGCTCAGGCACACCAAGTCACTGTGCTTCAGGGTCTCCTTTCACGTGGGACCCCGGGTTCCTCAAGCTTCTCAGGCACTGCTTCTCCCTGGGGTTTGTGTCTTCTACTGTCCAAAGTTCTCACTTCCAGCCTGTCATCACTGTTTATTTGACCTTTCATATACAACTGCTTATTCTTTCACAGTATCATCTAGTCTCACCACACTGAAACTGCTTCTCCTAAAGACTACTCCAAGCCCAAGTATCAAAAAACTTAATTCTGCCATTTCTTAACTTCAAGTAAAGCATTAATATTTTAATGGGTGCCTCATTTAAGCATACACAGAAAAACAGGGCTTTGAAGCCAACTGTGTAGCATCACATCTGATTCTTCAGTGCTCAACAGAAGGTTTAAAACCTCACAAACACACAGCCTTCAGCCCTCTTACTGACAAGGATACAGCACTAAGAATAATAATAAAGCAAACATGTTTTCACTGCATTTCACAGCCATTCACAATGCCCTAACATACCCTGTCTTCCCTAGCCTCTCTCTAGCAGAGTCTCAATCCAGAGACATATCCCCAGCTCTATTTTTAGTCCTCCCTTCTCATTTCTACATTGAGTTTGCCTAACTCGCCTTTATAATGTCCCATCTCATTAGACAGCTCCTCAAAACCATTTTTCATCCCAATACTTCAGGTCATCCTCATACTCCTGACTGGGCTGTGAATCACAAAAAGAAGTTGGAGTTTTTTCCCTTTCCTTGTATCACAAACCATACTGACTGCTAAGGTGGACAATTTTAAGAGGTCCAGGACTATAGTCACATGACCATATAATTCAGTACAATAGAAACAGATCAGTCAACTGAAGAAGTCCAGACCCCTATGTTCCCAGTAGGAAGAGTTTACAAGTTTTATTTCTAGATAAATAGAGTCTAGAGCCTCAGAAATTCATGCTGCACCATACACTTGGCTCAGGGCTGTCCAAGGGACTGGTCATTTGAGCTGGAATTCATTCAGTGTCTGCCTGGAGAAGAGATCCCACGCTCAACCTTCTCCAGGTGGAACATGGTTTGTACCTACCAAAACCAGCCTGTGAACTGAGCCAATGAGTATCAAGTGTTGATGATCAAAGAATTCACTTTAAAACTGTAACAGAATGATCCCTTGTGGAAGCAAGACAGCTTTACCCAATCCCACGATGCTTCTTAGCACAGACAGAGAGCATTTAGCTGCCAAAATAAGCGTTTACTGAGCATGTTCTCAGAATATAGACTGAAGCTGGATACTTTTTCCTGGCAACATTTAACAAATGCATTTAACAACTTTGATTTTCTTACTCCAGAGCGAGGTCAGAGTAAAAGCTGTAATTACATGAAATGTATAACCATTGAATAAAATGCTTATGAATTCTTAGCATTGTGAAATACAACCATGCTTTTCCTTTTGTTTCCAGAAACAAAATGAATACTTTAACCCACCAACAACCAGAGTAAGTCAGACAAAGAAAATTAAAGACAATATTAGATGGAATTAAAAAAATTTCCACTAAAACCTACAGAGTTACAGATAGTAAGAAGAAAAAGATACCAATCATAAATTCAAAGTTATTTATGATATGGAAAAATGCATGCCATGAAATGTCTTCAATTGGAAAAGAAAACAATTACTAACAAAACTGACCTCAAAATGTCAACTAGCTGGGCTTTTCTTCAATTAATTGATGGTAAAACAGGGTGAGAAGAAAAGCCTTTATTTAACATTTCAGAATTTCAAATATTAAGTAAGACATTGAATATCAGCATATATTGTCCATTTCTGGATCCTAGTAATTAATATATGTATATCCAGTGCTCAAGAAGTTGGAAGCAGTTGTAATAAGAATGAACAATGTTAACCTGAAGGAACTGAAGTAATGTAAAGGAAAATTATTTGGAGCATCCTAACCATTCAAATACATTTGAAAGAAATTTATATGAAATAATAAAAAAGGAAATCAGATTTCCAAACTGAATAAACAACAAGGTGGAACGGAAAAATAATTTAAAATTTTAAATAGTTCCTGTCATGTAAAATATTATTTGTTATAAATACAGGTATATACTCCAAAATAGGAAGTAGGCCTTAAGCTTAACATGGTTAAGGTTATTTTCATTTACAATACCCATAATGCATCCTGAAATACAATTTATGCAGGAATAATAAAAGAATACTAAAATTTTCTCACATTATCTTGCTTTCCTTGACATTTAATGTCAATCTGCAATAGCAAAGCTAATAATGATCTTTGTCTTCACACACTGCTATTGAAGCAAAGTATTTCTTTGTAAATTAAAGGGTAATTTTGTTCCCACTATTTCAGTCTAATCTTTCTGGGCTAGGATCACAAAAATTCATGGCATAAATCACCCTAAAACCTAGATCACTTCCTCTCTGAGAGAGAGATTATATTCTTTTGAAAATGATCATCCGTCCAACCAGAACCTAAAGCAGAGCAGCATGAAGCATGGAAGATTTCATCCAAAGTTCATCACATGATATGAATGCCAGATATTTCTAGATGTTTCACATTCAAACTGAACACACAGCAACCTCCCTAAAGCTGCAATTGTGAAACATTTTAAACAGACATCTCAATAATTCACAGGAAATCAAATATAACAGAAAACCATACTTTATACTGGCTTACAGTTAGGAACATATTCTTTAATCATATGGCTTCCAGGTCTGCTAAGTATGCTGAGCTTTATGCAAGTATTATGTTGATTTTACTGGGACTACTTGCGTCCGTAACACAAGCTGAGCCACATTTAATGATTTTGGCATCTAGCAAATTTCACACAAAGTATCACATCTACAGCAGCTTCCAGGCAACCTTTGACTGCACACCTCTATTAGTGCCTCTTCCAGCTGCCACAACAGCCAGCTCAGTCTGATGCACAGGTAACAGCAGCTGCAGCAACAAGCTTCAAGGTGAAGTGGGAATTACTGAGTCCAACTTTTTCTGCACTGTCAATTACCCCCACAAACAGGGGCAGCGCTGAGGGTTACATATCAATACCAACAAGGCCTTAATCTGAGCATATGGTCAGATTAGCTTGTACCAGACCAGAGGATAAATCAAGAGCATTCACCTATGTGACCATGTAATACCATTGCAGACAGGGTAGGAGACATCAGAAGCACTTTCCATTAAAAGGTAGAACTTACCCCTCTTCTGTACCCAGCCTTCCTTCACAATGGTAACATCGCTCATGATGACTCCACTCTGAACCCCAAACTCAAAAGAGTATTTCTTTGAGTTATCAGTTTGTCTGTTTGGTTTCTCTTCTGCAGCTCTTCACAATTTCTACTGATGAGTCAGACTGGAAGGAAATATTAGAGAAAGAATTTGAGTCTTTTCTGTTTTTCTCACTTGACAGCCAACAAAAAAGTCTTTGTTGATGTATTTCACTGACTGAGCTCATATTAAAAATCTGCCTTTATTTTTAATTAACTGTATAACACAATCATGTTTCTAGTCTTACAGCACATTTTCCATGAACGCTACAACACTAAAAAGCAGCAGAATGTGTTAAAATTTAAGTCATATGGCACTTTTATAAAAGGCATACAGCAGAATTCTCTTGTACTAATGCACAGGATGCTGTTTTAAATGAAAGGCTGCCGACCCTGCTTCAAAGGCCCAACTCTGAACACACAAGAGTTTTCCCACAGTTGTCAGAACCCATGCAATGGACAAGTGCTTCCTCGATTAGGGCTACCTACAATCATATTAAGAGTGCGAGAAAATGGAATGAAAGGTTACATTCTTGCTACTTCCACTATAATTTTATTGTAGCCAACACAAATCCTGAACTTAAAACAGTTTTTCAAAAACAGCATCATCTCCAAGTACAGAAACAGGAAAAAAAAAAAAAACAATTTATTGAAATTACACACCAACCAAAAACACCCCAAATGTTCTGTTTATGAAAAGCAGGAGCTTTAAGCCAGGCAGTGACAAGAGTGCTCTTTTCCCTAAAAACCTCAGCCTGCAGGGCACAGAAGGGAAGTTAGTCCTGGAACAGGACATACCACTGTCAGAAGCCACAACCCTCTCTTTTGACCACCTCACTCCCAGAGTACCTAACAGCTGTGAAGAAGAGATAAATAGCACTACAACTAAGTAGGAAGAGAAGCCAGAGGCCAGGAGATGCTTCCTTTTGCCAGTAAACTGCCTTTCCCCTCTAACCTTCAAAATAAAAAGACATTCAAAATAAAAAGCATTCAAATAATGCTCTTCCAGAAAAGCATGGAAAGCCAAGAAATAGGATTTCTCTGATGGTGGAGGAACACCCTTCCACAGCTCTACACACAGGAGCACACATGTACACAGTGGTGGCACAGAACAGGACCCCCCCCACACACACACACACAAGTTTAGTGCTGTAAATGCAGCCCATATATATCCATTTAGTAGAGCGACCAACAAATATAAACAGGAAAGAAACAAATATGACTGTGCTAGAAGCAATCTGTGCAACAAATGAATAAAGAAAGCACTGGGAAATCAAATTTTTTAGCACAATCAAGTACAAACTAAAAACTGAACCATTATAGACATACAGGTTATTTCTTATTTATCATTTGAAATACATGTATCTGCATGACACAGCAGCTAGATTGAAGGCCACTTCTGCATGGATGCTCTAACATGCAAAATAAGACTTGGCATGAGAAATTTTTCAAGTGGTATGCAACAAAAATACAGCACATCCCCGTTTTACAGAAACACTCTAATGTGCCCATTTAAGTCTTGCTTTCACTAAACTAGTTTTTTTCAAAAACACGCAGTAATTTGGCCACGTAAAAGTAAAAAAAAAAAACCACAATGTTAAACTCATTAATAGTGCAAAGTTTAAGTAATATTGGCTAGTGTATGTCTGAGACATCCCCACGGCACTGCCAGATATGGCAGCAAGACCTGCGCAGGTGACACACAACCCTTGGCATTGGCATCAACACCCTGTCATCTCCAGCAGGACACCACACACCTGTGTCTATAGAAACACACCCTGTTTAAGCTTTCATAAGAGTTAAAAGAAAATGTTATGCGCATTTTGGAAGGACATGAAAATGCTTTACTGATGTTAATTGATCTAACTTTAGCTGCTTAGGCATCATTTTATATGCAAGCCAGTACAGCAGAAATAACCAAAGCATGCATTTCCACATCCTGCACCTTACTAATGTGAGAGCTAATTTCTGGGTCAGACATTATCAGAACTTTTGTTTGCATGCTTCAAACGAGATAAGCAAGTCTATCAGCTGTGCATGAAAAGAGATCTGACAGATTAAGACACGCGCCTGAAAGCAGGCTGCTGTTCTGCCGTTCTGGATCACTGCAGCACAGCATCAGCTCTTATTACAAACCCATAAATCTTTACAAAGCCCAGAGGTGGATGTCAAACAACTGTGACCTAAGAGCAGCTGTTCTGGGAAGGAAGTGTATGCACATCAATTTCCAAATATTCAACTTAAGTTCGGTTTTCTACAAGACTTTCATTGCATTCTTTGAGAAGTAATCTCGGTTGAATTTTTTTTTTCCAGCTATAAAGACACAAGAAGCAGTGTAACACTCAGTATTCACCTTGGGTTGGCATATGCTGCAATACATTTTACCCTTTTGGTAAATTTAATGCACTTTCCATTTTTGGTGTGCACTTGTGAGCAGTGCAATGATTTATTCTTACCGATAAAGACATAGCTGTAAGAAATTACCTTCTGTACTAAGTAGCAATAATCTTGTCTGCCCACAGACTGATCAATCAGTCCATGATTTATGAATGAATTCACGCTTGAAGCTCCCTATTTACCCACTGATTACAATTAAGTTAGTGTTACGCAATCAAAATCTGATCTATGACCGACTTTCATGTCAGACAGTGCCTGAAACAATCTGTAGTGTGTCTGTAGGCTTGCATCCCACCCATCACATGTACTGCTTTACTGAATTTTGAACAAAATCCCCAAAATACAAAAAATCACATAAATATGGTGATAAAATTAACTGCACTCTCCCCAGTTTAGCTTCACAGTGTTACCAGAAACAACTTCAGAATTACCAACAGTTGTATGGTTGTGTCGATTGCTCCATTAACGGGCAATTAAAAGTCAAGCTGAATTACATAGGAAGCTGAAGGAGAAAAATCAAAGCATTAAAAAGCTAATGAAAATAAAGGCACACTACACTTTCAAGAAGCCATTTGTAAGCATCTATAATATTATCCCTTATTAAATGCCTTTGAGCCTTTCTAAAAGCTGTACTCCTTTACTCTAAAAGTCATTCAGCAATGCTCCAGAAGAGCAGAATTTTGAGAATCACTCCTTATCGTGACCAAAACTGGCCTTATAGTGAAAAACAGTCACACAAAAGCCTTCTTCCTGGAAGATACAATAAAGAATTGTGCACAGATGTAAAGGAGTTGTCTGAAACACATAGAACAAAAACTCTAACATGAAAACCGCATTTCATCTATAGTTCGACTACTTCAAGAAAAGCTACAGAAATCTTTATTCTGCACATCTGGCATAGAACTTAAATACTTGTTAGCAATCAACTCTGCTCTCCCAATACACTTGAAGTTTCAGCAGCTGGCATGCAGTAATTTTTACAGTTTACCTTACTGTTATATAGAAGGAACCCACAGAAATAGGAGAAAAATATGTTAGAACTAGATTTGATGATGTTTTGCATTACAGCTGCTTCCTACAGGGAAGAACTTGACTTGGTTTTATATACTTTCCAGCAACTAGAGAACACATCAGATTGCTTTCCCCCCCCTTTTTTTGTTTCTTATCGAACTTGGAAGATATTTTTCCAAAAGCATATTGTGTGTATTCTGCAGACAGTATCAGACAGTCGTGTATACGCACAATACATACAAGAGCCCACTGTAAGCATACTTTACAATGCAGATGTAAAAATCTACTCCATTACAATAAGTCATGTGAATTTAGGGACACAGTTTAGTGGTAGACTTGGAAGTATTAGCTTAGTGGTTAGAAAAATCCTTTCCAGCCTAAATGATTCTACGCAAGCACCTGCTGGGGGGGGTTTATCTCATAGAAAGCGCACAACTTTTCCTTTTTTCTTCAGGAAGTTATTAAGCCACCTTTGTAGTGTGAGATAAAACAATTCAGAACACTCCTAAAGAGCTAGTATTTTACTTTTAAGTTCGTAGCTGTTAAGGTTGCAAAGGCAACTTTCTGACCAAGGATTAAGCCGAGACTACTACAAGCAACAAGAGTTCTAGATCCCTGTGCCAGTCCCTGAGCCATGGGAAAAACTAGCCAACACCTTCTCAGTTTTCATCTTGAACTTTAAGAATATCAGCAATATAGAGAAGAACCATCTTACTTCATGATGCTACAATATGGGAACTACAATATCGACAATTAAAATGAGCAATGAACCGTTCAGTAGAAAAACAGCTTTTCCTCAGCTTCTCTTTGGAAATTAAAGGATGCCCATCACAGCAGTCAGCTACCTACAGAGACTTGGTGAATAGAGAGAAGGAAAGAAATCTCTTCCAAGCAGAAGAACTAAAAACTGTGTGTCAGGTCTACATTTAACAACCACTATGTGCAAGTGAATTATCATTGAGATACATAACAACAGACAAGACTCCTTGGAAATGTGGGCATCTTCTCAATCTCCTCATGACAAGAGACAGCTGAGTAAAGAAGATAGCACCCATAAATTCAGTGTAAATTGTATGATTCAGTTCTCTGTTGTAAGAACTTTCACAAACACAGGCTTGTACTTTCAACAATTCTAGAGCTGAGAAAAAAACAGAAACTCTCACATTTACCAACTGAAGTTACCAGAGAGAATACCAGGAGAATCAATCTCAGTGCTTCCAGAGATGATCCCCATAACTTTTTGACCATTATCAACTCAGTCAATCATTCAACCTTGTTATCTTAACATATGAGTACTACCATTTCCCCTTTCTACAAGTAATTAATTGTTTAGTAAAATGTCTGGGGAAAAAAGAATAGTAAGTGAACTTTCTGATTCCCTTTGTCTGACTCACTGAGATTCTTTGGTCCCTCATGTAAGCAGAGCCAAATCTCATCATCTCTACCTCCTTATTTTTCAGAAGAGTAGCTGAAACATTTTGTACATGCACACAATACCCACATCACCAAAAAAGCAGTTCTCAGTGGCTTCCATCACACACGTTTGTTTCCTTCCTTTGGGGGCTTTTTTTTGTAGCAGATCAAGCTATTAAGGGCTCTTCTCAAATTTGAGTTTGACTCCTCCCAAACAGCCGAGCAGGCCGTAACTCTTTCCAGTGCAGGTTCTGCTCTCAGAGCAAGGAATTCAAAATATCAAAGCTCTAAACTAACCAGAGTTATCTTTAGGAATGGAAGCTGAAATCCAGGTTTTACTTATATGAAAAACACATGCATATCCTCCTCCCCTAGCAAAGATGGCCAAACAGAGGATATATTGCACATCATCAAAAATTACACAAAAGACTATGTGACATAACAGAGATTGCTACAAAACTTGCTAAATCAAATTAGACTATATTATTAATGGAAGAATCACATTCAGGTTAGTGCTTTATCCAAAAATTTTGAAGTATTTATGCAGGCTTTTATAAACTACCTATTCTGAAATTCTGGTTATACTGACTGATTTAAATACTATCACAATTAGAATGAGGAAAAAGAAACCTCTAGGCATATAGTATTTGTCCAACTTATTAAGTCAATTAAAAATTAAAAAAAGAAATACAAAAAGCCCACAATATCAAACCACCTCAAAAGATTAACTTATTTGACAAGACAAAGAAATTAACAAAAAAATATTAAAGAAAATAGATCTTAAATTTATAAAATGGTAAACTTCATGTACACACGATTAAAATTCTGAAAGATACCTACAATACTTTCTAAGTAGACATATTTACAGTTTTTAAAACAAATATTAAAAAATCCCAAGATATCTCTATGATAGTCATTACAAATACTTTTTAAACTACATTTCATACTAAAAGCCTCAATGAACTTTAAGAAAAATGGTACTAGAAATTTACTTGTAACAACTTCACTTTGTAAGTTTTGATTTGGAATAATGAGGGACATGGTAGGAAAATGGCACTGCCTACACCTTGTGGTAAGGAAAACCAGACTACTTTGGAAAAACATAAATAGCTCTTTCCAATGCATGTTTACATGCACGCTTAATATTTGCAGTGTTCTATTTTCACTTTCAGTATGTCAAAAAGCTTCACATAACTAATATATGCTCAGATAAGCCTAGTTAGGAGAATGCAGGCACACTGAAATATTAATAAATAAGTTAGATGTTTTATTTAGATTCTGCAACTCAGTAAGTTTATCAGGAAAGAAACCATCATTCTGTGTTTTATTTCCTATTACAATGACAAAGCAAGTTATTTTAAGGGACAAAGGTATAATAAAAGCAAGGTGAACAAAGCCACCCTTGCCTTTGTTTACCAAGGTATAAAGGAAGTTTCTAAATGTAACTAAATTGCTTCTTTAGAATCCCACGTGAAACATTAACAACCCATTGTTTTGCCTTGTGTTTATTGACAAAAATGCTTTAAATCCTTTTTGTCCCACTCAAATGACATAAAACAACAACTGAAAAGCAGACAGAAGCAGAGATAAAACTTACTAGAGTATGTCCGAAATGTAACCAAAGAATACATTTCAAGTAGAAAAGATGAAGGGAGGGCTAAAATTATGTATAAAAAAAGAGTTACTGAGGCAATGATCTTGTGAGAGTTTTGAGACTCAGTGGAAGTCAAATCAAGATTAACTGAGCTGAGTACCACAACTATGATAATGTTACTTCACTCAATCCTCCAAAACACATGTAGTAAGTTTAATTTGCCATGGATTAATGGAGGAATACTAATTCTTGTCTTTTAGAGACAAAGTTCCTTTGCTCTTTAAAAATATAGTTTAGAAAATACTCAAACAATGAAGAAAAAACCCCATAAGTTCCATATTTTTAAAACAAACTAAAATTACTTCTCTATGTCTAGAAGACTCAGGAAAAAAAAAAAACCTAGCCTAATTTCCAGAAGTTCAAAGAATATGAAAATTCCTAGTCATTTTAGGAAACATTTTAAAAGATACCTTTTAAGAAATACAAACCAAAGTTTCATTAATCTCATGTACTTAATTATTCCTGTGGTGGCAACTTTTCTGCAGCACCACTCCGTATTGAGCATAAATGACCAAGCACACCACTAAACAAAAAACAGAAATACATGAACTACTGATGAGCAATGAGAAAGTACTGAGGAGAAAAAACGGTTCTCAAATTATTAATATAAAACATGAGAAAAGTTCAGTGACATGCCCACCAAATAGCTACTCATACGTAGTATGAGGTTTTATTTATACTTTCTAAGTAGACATATTTACAGTTTTCAAAACAAATATTAAAAAATCCCGAGGTATCTCCATGATAGGTATGGCAAATACTTTTTTAAACTACATTTTGTACTAAAAACCTCAATGAATTTGAAAAAAAAATGTATTGGAAATCTACTTGTAACAACTTTATAAAACCCTTTATATAAACTCTTACATAGTAGATTTTATTTACTATGTCTACATTGAACAAATCAAATTCTGAATTGTCTTGTAATAGGAATGAACTTTGTGATTCCTTTCTAAAGAGCAACCAAACACTGCTGAACCTACTGTCAAATCCTGACACTGAAACATGACTAGAACATAATCAACTTCTAACCTAAAACCTTTGGATCTTCTTGCTCACATCCAAAATGCATTATTTTCATCAACCTGAGATCTGGATTTCCTAAGGACAGAAGGAATTCTCTACAATCCTAACTTACACACAGTGCAGAGCTCACTAGGTGAAGGTCTTTGGCAAGTGTTACATGAAAAGTCAGATTACATGAAACTCACATGTACAACCTTAATTCCCTGTCTCAAAGTGTATCAATACATTTAGAAAAGGGTATAATAATTTCAGTAAATGCTCATGAGGCAAGTTGCAACAATTACATATCTCAAGAAACACACTGAATGCTGAGGCGAAAAAAATAAATGTGTGCTGGTAGAAACTGTTTTGCAAGATTGCTGAGACTGAGAACCACTCCATTAATTCTGTGGCGTTAAACCAGCTGTACAAGAAGCTGCTGATTGTTAGGCACTGACATTCCACACCTACAGAAAAGACAGTGGTGAGATCTTCATTGATCTAAAGCTGAAGCAGGGTCTTCATCTCTGCTCCTGCTATAGGAGGCATTCAAACAACTTTGTCACATGGACAATGCAGGGAAGTTTGGCAAACCACGCTGTCAAGTCATTCAGACATGCAGATGAAATATTGAGGTCTCAGCTGCATTCTTAAGAGAATTTAAAAATCACTACTGTTATTTAGCCAGGATATTACAGCAGAAAAAAAATCCCAGGGCAACAATGTGTTCTTAATGCTATTTTTGATCAATATGACTCAATATGTGGAAGAAGAAGATTGGTCAAGATGGGTTCAACATATATTATATTATTGATGCTCAACATAATAAGTGTTGACACAAATAGTATTAAAAATCAAACAAACTTTTAAATTGAGCAAAAGTAAGTACCTTCACATACAAAAGCCAAATATGCCTACTCTCCTTGCCTATAACATTTAATGTTATTAAATCTTGGGTTGTTTTGTTGTTTTTTTTGGTTTTTTTGAAGTATTACCTTTGCTACATCTTTCTACTACTACCTGAACAACATCTTTAAGTAATAAAGGAAAGAATAATCTGTTTAAAATCCTTGGCATGCATCATAAATGCCCATACTTATTGATCTAGAGCCATAGAACAAGGATAAAATGTCAAATAATCACCTACTATACCCTTGCATTTTTTTGCATTTTTTTTTTATTAGTGATTTGCCTAAATAAATTTCACTTATAAACTCTTATGGGCAGTACAGAATGTTGTTCATACAATTATCCAAGATAAATGCATGAACCAAAACTTTAAAGATGCATTTTTATACTAAGAAAAATACTAAAAAGTTAACTTTCACATTCATTGTTTTAGTATTTGCTGGTAGGTTTTAGGTTGGGTTGGGATTTTGGGGAGGCTTTTGCTGTTTGTTTTGGGGGATTTTGTTGTTTCTCAGTCTTTAACATCAATTTTTAAACACCTTGAATCAGCTTTTCCAGCTATTGTACAATTTATCTTTAGAAAGTAAACTTTTCTATACCACAACAACTTGTTGCAAAGAAGAGTAACTTGTGCAACACATTTATTTACCAAGGAGACCCTGTGATCCTGGGGAAGTCTCTTCCGTACAGCAAAAGAAAACACATCGGTCAACAAGCAAGTTTCTCACTGAAACCACACCTTTCCTCACAAGCAATGCAAAACTTCCTGAACTACATGCTGTGCTAGAAAGCACCCCCTGCCTCTTCCATGCTATTCTTATTAGGCCTATCTTAACAGAATGAGAATCCGAGATAACACAACTTAATCTAATATTCTAGAAAAACTCGAGAGGGCACTGAAGTTGGCAATCTTTTCTTATAAAAGACAGTACTTCAACAAGAAGTGGGTTGTAAATTTCATACAAATACTGAAAATAAAAGCTACCTTTTAACTTAAACAAAACTCATAGGTGCATACATTTAACTATTTCCTTCTTTTTTAATTGCTACTGTAGTTCACAAGGGAGTATTGCACATTTTGAACAGAATAAATTTATTTTATTAGTTGGAAAAAAGCGAGCAGAAGACTTTCGTTATATACACAACTAAACCCCCTATAAATCATGCAGTTATACTATGGTGTGTTACTTTCATAGGAAATCAATGTGTTTATGCATTTTCCATGTCAAAATGAAAGTATGGCACAAGAAAGTTTTCAGTCACTATATGTCCACACCCTTCCACTCTCCAGTGTGGACTAAAATAAGTAGCATGCCCAAGCCACAAAAACTGTCAAAGAATATTGGGCCTCTGCTTCAAAACTGAAGGAAAGCTAGGCTACCATGTTGCCAAGTCCACATCACTTGTTGCATTAACAGCACAAAATGAAACTGCAAGCAGTTACAAGAAACTGTATCATCTTCATACTCAGAACACAGAAATTTCAAATACATTTTAACAACAAACCACTTCAGTAATGGTTCATAACTTCCAAAACAATTGAGTATTTCAAAGTTATTTAGCAAATAATACTTCTTGGGCATAGAAATTATTATTTAGTAAGTCTCTTTAAACTGGGAAAATGAGCACCCAGAAAGTGAAAAAAACACACAATCACTCGGTGTTAGGCAAATTCCAAGTAGTCTAAAGGATCTTTGGGTTATAGTAGAAACTTCAGATACATGCTGTTGCAAAATGCAGTAGGAAGTTAAGATACGGTTTCTGGTTAGTGTCTTGCAAACAGAAGCTTGGGTTACAAACATCTGCAGAGCTCAAGTAAGTGGTTTTGAGACAAACTTTAAAAAACACACCAGAGTATTTTCCCTTTGACAAAGCATTTGTTCCAGTGTCATACAGTCAACGATTTCTAGTGCACATCAATGCTATCCAATCCTTACAACTGTATCTACTTCAACTGGGGAAAAGTTAAAACTAATAACCTGTCTGAATTCTCACCTACTTCCCCTAGAATAGCAGCATTTTGCTCAAAAATGCATCATCTACTCCCAAAATGCAGAACAAATGAGGGAGTAGAACACTGAAATACTGCTTTCTGTGAACCTATTTATGAAACTAAGGAGACTAGTTTAATGAATCCATTTAGGCCTAGAGTAATGCACCATAGAATAAACTGTCTAAAACACGACAGTCTTGTTAATATTATCTGTGTTTACACACACACCATGCACTCACATCAGACTAAAAAAAAATAAAATTAGTTATTCAAACAATACACGTAGCCTTCTAGGAAACAGAGACGTCTTATCTCTGAAGTTTTTCCTTGGCCCTTATTTGAACTTCACTTACTGGTTGCATCCAACCAAAATATATCCACATGAACTATAATTAGTAATGCAATCCAATTAAACATACTGGGGTCAACTTATAGGTTCTACCAAAGTAAAAAAAAAAATTAAAAACCCACAACCGAACAGTCCTACAAACTTAAGTAGTACACTTACTTTACAAGCCAAAACAAGCTTCCTTCTCTACTTCATGTACTCTCTTTCCATATTCCTCTAAACAAGCACATCTTGCCTATAGAGCAGCTGACAGAAACAGGAGATCATGTTTAAAATGTTACTTGTCATAAGTTAAGGTCTACTTATCTTCATGCTTCTTGCCTTGAGAAATAAAGCCCTCTATGTGTGAAATGGGGGGAACCATGTTTAGCAAAGTTTTAGCAAGATCTAAACAAGCATTAGCAGAAGAGACTGCTCTATGTTTCTTCAGTATTGAAACAAACTGCCAGTGCAGGTATGAGGCATGTCATAATTTTTGTAATAAAACTCTTAAACAGAGACTGGGACATGTCTTCATAAAAAATATGGGACGATGTGGATATACACAAGGAGCCAGTCAACAAATAACTACATTAAAGTAGGAGGGGAAAAAACCAGAATAAAGGTCAAGTGAGATTAAACTGTTTATCCTTTCCACCCTCAGGAAAATAAGATTTCTATTTTTTTTTTTCCCCCACATTTAACCAACGTATCATGGGAGAATGTGAACCAGTCCTGGCGATTTCACACCTCTTGTATTCCCATCCAGAAGTAAACTAAGAAGCGGTGCCCATACAAAGCAACCCCGCAGCCTATGAGCCCGGTAGTGCTCGTTACATCACGATCATTTGCATTTAAACTACAATATATAGCGCTGCGATCTCGCTGCCGAGGGGCGCCGCGCTGACCCCCGCCAGGCAGAGCCGGGGACCGGGCACGGCCCGCCTCAGCGAGGGCCCGCCCGGCCTTCCCCGCCCCGCGGCAGCACCTGCCGGGACGCCGCCCGGACAGACCCCGCCCGGACGGACCCCGCCGCAGGCCCGGCCCGGGGCAGCCGCCGGTCACCCGGGGCAGCCGGCTGCGCATCAACTTTTGCATGTGGGCCGCGGCCTCCATGATGGCCGGGGCGGGCGGGGGCGGGCGGGGGCGGACGGGGGGGCCGGTTTGTTTACTTGCAGCCAGCGCCGGCGACGGCGGCAGCAGCATCAGCATCATCATCCCTTGTGCGAGGCGCTGCCACCGGCGGCCCGCGGGGCGCGGAGCTATTCTTAGCGCAGGGGCTGCGCGGGCACACACGCGCGCACACACGGGCACGCTCGCGCACACGCACACAAGTTCCCAGCGGATAAAATCCCGCGCCGGTCCCGGCACCGGCGCCCGCCGCGCGGACGCGGAGAGGGGAGGCGGGGAGGGGCCGCCGCCGCGTGGGAACCGCCGGCCCCGCGCATCCAGCGCCCCCGGGGCGCACGCCCTGCCCTGCCCCTGCCGCCCCCCCCCCCCCCGTTACATAACTCTCCCCGCCGAAACGCCCCCGCCCCGCCCTTCTCCACCCCGGCCCCGCACCCCGGCGGGACGACCCCCGCCCCTCCGCCTCGCTCCCGCCCCGCCGCCGGCGCTAGGCCACGGGCGCCCCCGCCCCGCGCTCCCCGCCGCCCCGGCCCCGCCGCGCCGCCGCCCCGCATCCCCTCCCCGAGCGCCCCCGCCGCCGCCCGAGCGCCCCCGCCGCCGCCCGGCCCCTCCCGCCCCGTACCTGCAGAGGCGGCGGCGCCGCGGGCGCTGCTGCGGAGCCCGAGGGCGGCGGCGGCTTCGGGGGGAGAAGGGGTGGGAGGGCGCCGCTGCCTCCTCCCCTGTACCCCCGCCGGGCTCGGCGGTCCCTGGCGGCCGGTGTCTCCGCGGGGGCGGGAGGAGGCGGCTCCGGCCCCAGGGCGCTGGCGGCGGCGGCTACATGGAGCTGCGCGCCCCGCTACGCAGGGAGGCGCCCGGGCGGGCAGCGCGGCCGCAACATCGATGCGCGGGGTCAGGAGGGCGGCGGCGGCGGCGGCTCCCCCCCGGCGCACTCACCCCGGAGCCGCCCGGGCCCCGCTCTCGGCTCCTCCCGCCGCCTCCGCCGGGCTCGTTATTGACTTTCAGGAAAACTCCCGACGTCACCGGCTCCCCCCGAGTGTCTCCCCCTCCGCGGCGGTGGCGGCGGCGGCGGCGGCATCCCCGGCTCTCGCGAGAAGCGCGGCGCGGACGGGGGGGCCGCCAGACAGCGCGGGGGGAGCCAGACAGAGGGGGGCGGCTGAGGTGAGGGTGGGGGGGCGGGCGGCAGGGAGGGAGGAGGAGGAGGAGGGAGCGGCGGAGGGAGGCGGGAGGACGGGGGAGGCGAGGCAGCCCGCCCGGCTGGCAGGCAGGCAGGCAGGGGCGGGAGCCGAGCGGAGCGGCGTGTCCCGTCCCGCCGCCGGGCCGCGGGTGGGAGCGGGAGGATGGATGGATGGATGCAGGCAGCAGGCAGCGGCGTTCGCCGGCGCTGCGCCGCACCGCGTCTGGGTCTTCCCTTTCGGCATCGCGGCCCTCCGCCGGCCCTGTGTGCGTGTCCCGGGGTTAGTTCCCTTTGTTCTCGCACTCTGCAGTTACACAGCCCCCCGCCCCGAGCTTGCCCCGGTACCCGGAGTGGTCCACTTGGCTCTGCAAACTCCTCCAGGAATAGAACTACCAGTTACGCCGCAAGAAGCCGTAATTCATCCCTCGTTGAAGTGTTTAGTGGATGCGCCAGCCTCAGTGTTGCTAAATTGTCTGCAGGCTTCGCCTTATCCCGACGGGTAAATAAACACCTAGAGAACGCGTACACCAGCGCTCCCGAGCCTCTCCTCTTGGCGTTGCCACAAGCACTGTCGGAGCGGAGCTGGTGTCCGCAGAGCAGCCGTGCTGCAGGGTGCTGAGCTCGCTCCCGGCTCGGCAGAGCTGCCTCTGGGCCTGCTGTGCCCTGCCGCAGCCAGCGCCGAGCCTGGTCCCGCAACCCTGAGCAGTGCCTGAGGGTCATAGGGACGGTGCTCTGGACGCTTTGTTCCACGGCTAAGTGGCTGTGTGTATGGGGCTGCTTACAGGAGCTTAGTGCACACAGAGATGTCTTCTATCGTTTATGGTTGCAATACTACGCACAGATTAATTTTCTGTAGAAATGCATCTATTGTTCACGCAGTTCACGCTGACCTGTGTAGGAAACTACTGCTGCAAAGGAGAAATAGATATTTCAGATTGCATGAAATGCAACTATTTGCTCTGTTTCGTCAGTGCATTTCTTTTGGTTTGGTTTGTTTGGGGGGGGGGGTTAGATTTTGCGGTTTTTTTGTTTGTCTTTTGGGGTTTTTTTTTTTTTCGAAATTGCACATTCATCAAAATTACAGTTAAAAAATAATAATAAAAAAGCAACAAACCAAAAACCAACAAACACCAAGAAATGTTTCTCTAGCATGAACTTCACCTTTAATTTCTAAGTTTTCTTTCCTCTCGTAACCCATTTTCTACAACTCTTTGAATCATCAGACTTCCTATTCTCTGTACCACTACAAGGCTTCAGAGAGACTTTTTGAGAATCTAAATAATCATATGAGTTGGCACAGGACTGGAAATTTGCCTCCGGGGGCACTGAATCCTTTCCCTGCTGCGGCAAGCAACCACACCAATAATCCCATTCATAAATATGCTGTTTCCTCTTAGAACTATGAAGTTTGTTTGCCACACTGTTCTCGCTAGCAGGCTACAACCTAAGCTCTCTGTCCCCCTAACTCTGGAGAAAACCAACATTTATACTGTGTTTGATTAATGCATCTTTTGGAAAACCAAGTTAAAAAAGAACCTTGCCAAGCACTACTTCCTTTCCCAGAATTTACCATTCGGTCTTCCTCTTTCTCAGAAACGCTTTAGTAAAGTGAGCATCTTATTAGCCATCAATATTCAGAGAGAACCATAGTATCAATTATTAAAATATGTTTATTCACTAATGTCTCCTTTGATCATTGCTACTAAGCTGCTCCTGAGAAACTGAAGGTGTACTTCTTGGAACGCGCCTTCTGTTTGCTGCAATTCCTCCGAAGGGCTCAGAACCTAAGGCAGCATGAGATCTGCATGGGCAGTAGCTGATAGACTGCCAATCAACTGTTCAGGTGCCAAATGCTGAGTGTGAAATCCGGGCCCACTGAAAGTCCTGGTATTTGATATCACTCAGGTCATTCATTCCTGCTCTATGTTAATCCCTGCCACTCACAGTTGCAAATTTCTTATTAATAAAGTATGTGTGTATATGGTTGGTCACCCTAATTGATGTCTCCAAATCTTCAGAAGCTGGCTATGAAATGCTTCCCTTATAGTGAAAGTAAGTTTGCTTACATTTATGAATAGGTACTTGGTGTAAATCACTTTGGAAAAATCAAACCTAAAAGCACATTTATAAACCTTTTAAAAGAAAAAAAACTTCCACCATGCTGAAAAATAAAAACCATATTAGATAACATTTACCTACAAGGAGAGATAGTCTTCTACACTTTTATTTTGTTGGTAATTGCTGAAAATGGAACAGTGGTGTGAAATCTGTTGTGTTGATCTGGAGCTTAAACATGTGTTTTTCAGCAACACCTGATTAGGATAATTTTGTTCTGTCTATAAAATATAGATAACTATTCACAGGTAATTTTTTTTTCAGTATGACTTTGAAATCAAATTCACTATCCTCTTACTGCTTATAAATCAAATATCAGTGTTCTGTTTTGAAATTCATAGTTTCTAGCTACTCCTGCTCAGCCTTATATATTAACCTTGGTGTGCTGAATTAAAACTGATACTTTTTATATGGATTATTAAATGTACTATATAAATAAGTGCTGCTATGCAATGATTTTTTTCTCTCTATAGAACATATAATAATTTTATTCCTTAGTATCATACTTCAAGGCTTCAAAATGATTTCTTGTAAAGAGTTAATCACTGCAAATTGGGCAGAAATGACCCCTTGATTAATAACCAAACAGAGGTATACCTCTTTCAGAAATAAAATGACTGTGATGTACATACTGTGAACCTAATGAGGTTGTAGGTTCTGCAGAAATGACATAATTTTCAGATTAATTACAATGTGACATGAATTTAATGAACATATTAACAGCATATGCTAATGAAGAAAGTATTGCAGTTCACGTAAGAAGGAGAATAGGGCTGCATGTAATTTCAGGAAAAAAAATGGGAGCCTCTGATGTTACATGTTCCAATTACAATCATGAAACCAAACAAATAAAACCCATTTATTGTCATCTATCTAGCACCATCAAGAGAAGCTTGATAAACTTTAATACGATCACTTGTAAATGTTATTTCCACAGAAACCAAAGGGAAAACCTCAACCTGTAGATAATCTCAATATATAAACCTGTCCATTCCAAGGGAAAAAAAGGTGTATCTCTTGCTTCACTTAACATGTTTCTGTCAACTATTATCACCACCAGAGTGATAAGATCTAAATTTAGAGAAATTTACATCCTGAAAACAAATAGTTAAATAGGAGAGAAGATTTTGCCTGCAGAATCAGTTCTCTCTGCCTCTACGGGTAACATCGCCTTCAGTTTAATTTCGTTCCTTGTTTCTCATGCCAGCTAATAAGCTTGCTTCCATGTAAGAATGCATAAAGAAAAACAAAACAAAACAAAATAAAAGCAAAAGCAAATGAAACAACTTGAAGTGTAAAAGATTCATTAAAAAAGAAGAAGAAAAAAAGGACAATGGGTCAGATGACAATCTCTGGTATTACGCTCCCTATTACCGTCTGCCTTGTTATTTAGAAAGCACACACAGGTATCAGTGGAAACTAACTGACAGGAGAGCAATGAAATTTGCTGTACATAAAATGATGCTTAAAATATATGTTATGCATTTTTTTAATAGTGAAGTTAAGGTGTTGCCTGCAAGAGTTGTGGCTTATTTTTCACTTACGTGTGTAACTCTAAAAAGCCTGAAACACCTCTATTAGTGAGTTTAAGTTCAGCTGCTACAAGGCGTGAACCTGTTCAGCTTATGTTGAGCTCTGACTGTGGATTCTCTGTGCTGCTGTGTGTGCACAGACACTTCAGGACTTTAACCACTGCCATCTACATTGTAGTAATCTCATGACAACTGGATTTCTCAGAACAAGAAAGAATTCGTGATAAAGCTGTCGAATTCAGATAAGATGTGCAGGAAAAAATGCAGGCAGGGGATGCTGGAATCCGCTGGATACTAGGAGGAAGCAGAACTTGTGGTCAGTTGAATTTTACAGTTCATATCATTTCCCTTTCTGTTGCATTCACTTCTGAGTAACTTTGTTGCTTTAATCTCTTGCTTCTTTGTCTGTAGTCTCTTGGCCTTTATTTATTTATTTAATTAATTAATTAATTTTGGTATTTCTGCTTCTGTGGCTACCTCGGAGGGCAATATTCCACTCTGTGTCCCCAGATATCTGTGACATGTTTAGATTAAAAAATTAGAGAGAAATTTATTTATTTTTAATATAAAAACACTTGAGAAAATAAAAAACAAAACCTTGAACCTGGACCCTAGATTTTGCATCTGCAGGCTGTTTTGTTACACATTTGTCACCAGTTCCATGAAACTGCTTCAGCTCCACCCTCATCGGATTGGGCTGGCTTTTGTTGCTGTCTGGCTCCTACACAAAATTGTCTGAATACAAAAAGTTCTCCTTTGCTCAGATGGTCACAGCTCATCAGTGCTTACAAAAGTTAAGCCTTTATGAACCCATGTAGAGATATATTCATACTATAATTATTGATAGTATTCTCATACTATTATTATTAATTTAGATCTGCAGGTTGTAGGCTATCTGTGAATACACAGTATTCAGGACTGCAATAAAGCAATCATTCTGTCCTCCTATATATAGCTGAGCAGTACTATAATTATGCTGAACACAATAGAGACTGGATATAAGACTGTGTAAATATCAGTTGATTGTATTTATTTTACAGGGTGTTATTATTGCTTTATTATTTATCCTCTGAAGGTTTTTAAAAGTGTTCCCTTCCCATTCTTTCCCATACTCCCACGCACTGGAAGTCTACAAACAGTGTGAAAGGCACATGCCCTACCCCGGTGACCTTAACCTGCTTTGAAACCAGATATGACAGTAAGGATAACAAACAACGGGAGAGAAGGATGGGAAGAGGGCAGTAAGATTACACAGTTGCAGTTTAGCTATATGCTTAACTTGATGTATAGGCCTTCAGCTGAACTTGTAAATTTTTCCTCAGTGAGAAAATAGTTTCCATGGTGCACAGATTTATCTGAGGGAGGTCAATCTACTACAGAAGCAACCCAAAAAAATTAAAATGCCAGCCTTTCCGCCTGAGCTTTTTTTTCCCTCATTCCTATCCTATTTTAATTTCATCAGCAGAGATAAAATATGTCTTTGAATAAAATTCTGCAATTACTACCATACAGTGATTTCTTACACAGAACCTTCTCTGTGTCCTGGTCTCACCTAATTGAAGTCAATGAGAAAATGCCAGTTGAAGCTAGTTAGGAGGATCAAGTCTGTAATGCATGAGCAAAATCAAGGAGCACAAAGCTTAATGGAGAGAGGAACAGAATTCTAAACAAATGTCTCCTCCTCAGAGGTTTTGTGACTAGGACCATTTTCCCCATGTGGTCCTGAGAGGATCACAGCATCACATCTGCCCAAAGAATCAGGAAGAAACAACTGCAGAGAAAGCTGGCTGTTGGTGGAAAGGAAGCCATCTATTGCCAGGTTTAGTCTAGATCTTTGCCTTTATTTGGAACATTTCTCTGTCTTTGGCAAATTGATTAGTGGTGGTACAGAGCACCTTCCTGTTTTAGTGTGCTCCTTGGAGCACCTTTCTCTGCCCCTTGCTATGGTGGAGACGTCACAGTGTGATTTGCTGGATGGCTTCCCTACAGTATCAATCACCTTGTTTCTAGCTGACAGCTCTCCGTCTTTTCAATCTGCAAGAAAGTGGCTGAAGTACAAGGAAATAATTTCAGTGTCAACAAAAAAGTATTCCATTAGACTAGATTGTTGGCTACCCTCATTTCCAAGCACCACCCTTGATCCACTATGTGTCAGAATGTACCTGCACTTTCTGGAAACAAAGCTGTGACACAAAATCAAAGAATTAGCACAAAAGTTTAGAAAATGAAGACAGATTGGGGTTGCAATAACAAGGACCTCCACAGATCTGATAAGTATGTTCTTGTTAATAATGAAAAAGAATGAGGTAGTAAAATATTAATGGAGCATTCATTAATAGTCTTCAGAAATGAAGGACAGATTGCCTTGAAGACTTCACTTACTTTACACTATTTTGCCTGGTTTAACTGGATATAGGTCTGCTTTGTATTAGGCAAAGAAAACAAAAGGTAATGCTGAATCTGTCCCTTCATACATACCTATTGAATACAGGAATCTGGTATGAAATAAGAGGGATGGATGGCTACAGTAAGGTTTTTCTGCCAAATTTGTTAGCAATCTGTTATGCAAAACTTCATGGTAACAGAAATCTGATCAATTACTGACCTCTTTATAGTTTTATTTACCATGAGCTGAAGAAAAAAAAAAAATGTGCATAAGCAAAGAATGGCAAGTTGTGACTAAGTGCAAGAGACAAAAGTATTCATCCATCCTCTCCTAATGCCAAGATTTGAACAGGGTGCTCCTGAGCAGATGGTTTAACAGACTAAAGCATTAGTTTGCTGATCCTCCGTGCTTGCTAATTAATTCTTCAGTTTACTGGGATTTAAGATGATTGTTAAAAACAAAGCTTCTCTTAAGATAAATTTTAGGTAAATGTTACAAAATGGTGGTTAATATTCTAACTTCTGTAACAAGAATGTTGTGTATTTTCTAGAAAAGACGTTAATTATCTTAATGTCCTGAGTGCTATCCTTAACATTTCTGTCTCTGAAATTTTCTTCATATAAGAATTTGCTTTTGTTTTCCCACTTAATTAATCCTCTGACTTCCTGTTGACATTCCTGGGTCAAGATTATGTCCTTGACTTCTGTGAGAATGGCATACACACAATCGTGGAAGGGTTTAATTTTTTGTAGCAAAATTGTCCTCTCCCCTTGAATTGTTTTAAGCCTGTTATCATGCAAAATGTAAAAACTGTAATATCTGCTTTGTTGTATTTATAGTCATTGTTATTCTAAACAGTCAGGATGTCATGTATCAATTTATTTCAGTTTAACATTAAAATGATGAATTCTCATTCAATTTATTAAAATGTAGTGTTGTAGAGTAGCTTGCTTTCTATTAGATTTAGACAGTGGGCAAATAATTTATTTTAGACTTCATTTTTATACCAGTTTCGTAAACTGATGCCAATTTGATAACAGAACAACTGTCAATAGAAATTTATGGAAATTACAGAAATGGGAAAAACAATCAAGGGAAAATATTAGGGTGAAATAATGTTTTATAAAGTAGGAAATAGGAAAAAAATAGTACTAAAAACAGTAAGAAAAATCTCCACTTACTAAAGCTAAGGCATAATTTTTGAAGACACATCTGTTGCTTGCAAAGGGTAACCCATGCCAGTATTGATGGACTCCAAATTTGTGAGTGAAGTCAGAGAAGGTCTCTTCAGACAGTTCATGATGGTTTAGAAGAAGCTCCTTTGCCGTGGTCTTGCTTTGACACAGGAGATGCTGTGAAATTCTGCACCTGATTTTTGTGTCCTGTTCTGTTACCTGTGAGTTTGTGTGTCTTTTGTGATATCTTCCTTCAGGTAGGGGTTTGGATTTACTGCTGGAAATTCAGATATTTGTGTTATCTCTGCAACTCTTCCTTCTGTCAGAAACATTATTGGTTGTTTGTTATGTTAAAAACTCTTGGCAATTCCCCTTTCAGAACAGCAGATAAGAATTCTTATTTCTATTGTAAGGAATTCATAGCTTGCCTCATTCTATAATCTATCCATCTTGTAAACCAAGAAAAAGCTATTATTATAGATGATTCAAGGCTGAACTTTTTAGTAAGCTGTCAGTATGCCGTCTTCATAAAATCAGTTTTCAGCTCTTTTCAAAAAGTACATTTTTATCCAGAATAACTGCAAGGAATTTTGAAATAGTTTTAATATAGCCTTAACAGGGAATTTACACTGAGGCTGCTGAGAATATAACATATTTGTTTACATGACATATGAATTGAAATGAAAGTAACAATAAGCTGCTCAGGGTGAATTAATGCTAGTAAAATTGCATTTTTAATTTCAGTAATTTTAGATAGGTGGTTTATTACCACATCTGCCAAACAAGTACCAGAAAACCATGTCCAGCCAAAACTCAGTATTCAAAAACTGCTAAGAAAAATAAAATAATTTAAAAATTAATGACATGTTGTTGAAACCTTACTTTCTATTAAAGGATGATATTGAAAGAGTCTGATTTCTTTAAGAAAGAATGAATTTATATTTTTACCCCATAATGCAATGATTCAACATGTAAAGGTAAATGCCTTTTGGAAGATCTGGTTAATGAAAACAGAGCTGACAAACTAAAAATGTAAGTATAGCTTTAGCAGTAAGGAAGATTAAATTCTGTGATAATAGTAAATTGGAATAATTTAAGCAACAAGTGCTAGATTCTCTGTTACTTTAGATCACAGTTAAATATTCTTGATCAGCTCACCTGCTAAAGAAATTAGGAAAATGCTGAGGCCTACATTAACTTGGTAGTCCAGATCGATGACCACAGTAAGATTTTCCGGTCATAAAACCCAAGCTTGTGAAGAGTTTTGGTTTTTTGCCTTTGAACCCCAGTATCGTGATCTGTAGACAAATGTCGGCTGTTAAGCATAGACAAGTACAAATAAAAAAATAAGGTGTGCCATGAGTAGTGGAACTGAAGAAGAGGGATCCTTTATAGATTAATTCTGTCCTATTTCCCGCATCATTACACTTCCTGACACCAGCTGCCTTGCAGATCCCTAAAACCTCACCTCTTCAATACTATATCAAGTCCTCCTTATTTTCCCAAGACCACAGTGACTCCTCCAGTCAATATTTTAGACTTTGCCTTACAGAAAATCCTAACAAGAGAGCTCTTTCACTCTGTGACAAGTTTTAATGAGAATTTTATTCATTTACTCTCTCTGAGATCTTCATCTCTCCTTGAAACTTCTTTTGGAAGAAAGCATACGGACAAAAAGTTAGTGGAAGAGAAAAGACAGGCAGAAAGGGATATGGGCATAATGAAAGTGCAGGAATTCACTTAGTTACCATGCTGGAAATAGAAGAATTGTCCTTAGGTATCTACTTGACTTACCATAAATTTTAATGAAAACTTCAAGAGGCTGAGACTACTTCAATATATATCAAATCTAGATAAGATCCTATGCTTCTACCCTTTGCTTTACACTAGTACAGGAGAGTACCCAAGGAATAAGTGTCATTTTACTCACAAAACAAATCCAGTCTTCTCCAAGTTGTACAAGACAGGTCGCTTTACTACACATAGAAATGCTACACAACAGTTTGGGAAGGAAGGGGGGAGAGAAGAACAGAAGAAGATTATATTTAGAACTCTGAGAATATTTAGGGAGTCGAAATCTGATTGCCAACCTTGTAACTTGATCTACAAATCTGAAATGCACATATGGTTGATATTTTTCTATTACATAGCATTTATTTCTGGAAGTCTTTTCACTTTTGTCCCTTTTTGATCTGTAAAAAAAAACAGAACATTTTTGGCATGGCCTTAAGCTGAAATTTCAAATGAATGTGAAACATTTAATTCCTTTCACTAGCCAATATGGATGGCTATCAGTAGGCACTCCAAATATAATACCTCCTTATGAATCATTGGTACGGGATTGTAATTATAGTAAAATCTTTTTACTTTTTAACACACGAAAAAGAAAGATAATGTGAGTTGAGAAAGCACTCTGTACCATGTATTTCATTGGGGTTATCTATTTGTCAGTGACTTTTTAATCATAGTTAATTATAAATGACTCATCAGAATGTTTAAAACGCTGCAGAAATGTTTAAATAACTCATGTTTTTAACTATATAGTACTGCCTTAGAATATTATGCTTGTCTTAAATCAGAAGAATAATGACACTTAGCACTGTTGTATCTTCATATAATTGTTATCTTTTGTGTTGTTTTCAGTTTACTTTTTCCTTACTACCTTTTATTTGTGCAAATCAATTTTAGGCAAGTGAGCCTGCCCCTCCACCAGCTTCCTCTTTCCATCTTTCCAGTTGTGACAAAGTCAGAAAGCTTTCCAAACTCTACAAAACTCCTGAGCTTAGTTTTGCAAAGGATACAGGTGAAAATTCATATCACTGTTTTCACTGTTCTTGTCCTTGCAAGTTTATTTTTTTTCAAATGGCTTATAACTAAGTATTACTATAAAAAGTCTTGAGCTTGGGTATAGGGTTACAGATAACCATGGGAATAAGATGAAAATGGATTTCAGATCTCCACTTTTGATTCAACGTCTAACTACACATTTAGAAGTCCAAGTTGTGATACTGGTTAGAAGGTGAGTTCCCTGAGGTTTTCTGTGTTGTTAATGGCATCTTGCCCTGAATCACCTTCTAGGAATACCTGCCTCTCTTCATTCACTTCGTGACAGTCTCAGAATATCTGCTTTTTAATTAGAAAATGAAGTTTGGGTGTCCAAATTTACTCAAGATGAATATTGCACTGCTTGTACTTGTCAATTCCACTGAAATTTCTTTAATTTTTATAGAATAATTTGATCTTTCTGCTGATACAGAAGAAAAGAATGTTTTAGTGCTGTGCTAATTACCATCTTGATTTGTTTCTTAGATTACATCACACCAAAAGAAATGTCCTTTTTTTCTTTTAGGGTAAAGAAAAAACACTGATTTTTAGATAAGTGACCTATCCTGACAATAAACCACTGTCACTTTGGTTAGAAAAAATGACAAATCCTCTATTCTTAATCCCTTTCAGTTTTTCCCACTGTGTGTGAGATGCTTCAAATGTTTGATAACACGCTCCAAAGAAATTCAAATCTTGCAGCAATTGAATGGAAATATGTAAGAAAGTTGGAGGGAATGGCGAACAATGTTTGCACATGTCCACAAGAAAATGCAGGTTTTCATAAGACTTGAACTAAATGAATCTTTAGATGAAGTTGTGCAAACTGTCAAGTTGATATTTTCAGCTCGGAAACAGAATGGGACAGATAATTAGTGAATTCAATACTGAAGTGTTTGTTGTTTTTTTGGGGTGGGGTTTTTTTCCTTAGAGAGGATGCAGAAGCATTTTTTTATGTTTCTCCCTGCTGCCTAACTATGTATTTTCACAGTATTTGTAGAAACAATACTTCTGAGATTTCTACATCCTTGTAATATTTGACAGGAAATGGATAATAGATTCAAAAGCTATTAGAAAGGACTGGAAGGTGAAGATACACTGACAGCATAAAACAGCTTTATAATCTGATGGAACCTGGCTAAAACCTGAGAAATTTTGTTGCCCTCAGCTTTAGAGGGCAGTGGAACAGCAGAGCTCTTTAGAGTGCCACTCAATACTTGTAAATAACAGTGTCTTCTCTGCATCTTGCTTCTCACAATAAATTAAAGGTAAACATAAGTTTCCCAGGTTTCAGCACAGGGGACCACACAGAACATCTGGTAGCATTATATTTAATTTCTTAGATGTGGAGCAGCACAAGCTTTATGAGTAACACTCAGTGTCTTTTTATCTTCTAATAGAAATCCATTTCATTTTATAAACAAGAAAATATGTCATAACCTAAGAGATTTCTTCAGAAAACAACGAAACAAGTATATCCAGGTATAGCTGCTGCTGCTGGCTCTAAAAAGGTACAAACACCTGAGCTTTGTCCCACTAATCTCAAATAATATTGACTTAAATCTTTACCCTGCTACCCAGGAGACTGAATTATATCATATCAGCATAATCTGTGCACAGTATTTCTCAGCCCTGAAACACAAAGTCCAAATCTTAATTTAAGTCCATCATCAGGGATAGGAGATTCATTGACATATCAAATGAATACATCTCCTATAGGATTTCAACACCTCTGTGGTGATTTTGCAATTTTTTATGGCTTATCTCCCTTTCACAGTTAAGTGGTTGATGAACTTGTTGATTGCCAGTCTCTCTTTCCTAAATTTTCCTAAAATACTGGGAAAGTAGTCGCTGGCTGAGAGGGACCAATCTTTGGATTCATTTACTCTCCATGAGGTATGTCCCTGAAGCTACAGACATCCCCAGAGAGGGATGCTAGGGTTTTATTTTCTTCACATTTTTGAAGCTCACAGTGCTTTTTGAACCTCTATACATTTGCAAAACTACATCTTATTTGTGCTATTAATTCATAAAGATCTTTGTAAAGATCACCAACATACACATAGAGAGAGTGATCCAAGAACTACTCACAAGGGCAGTAAAATTCTTTGGAACTGCTAAAATCAACAAGAAGAATATTCTTAAGGTTCAGTTTCAAGATCCTGTGCTTGCTTAAGGCATGCCTGCAAGTAGCCTTTATTAGTATTTTAATTTAAACTCTATATTTAGGAAGTCTTTCTTTAGATAGACGGTATAAGTTTGTTTCACTGCTTTTTGAAAATCGTGCAATTCTTGCTTTCTGTTTCCAGTTATAATTAATGTTCTTCTAATTGCACTTTGGCATGATTATGCTTACTCTCATAACGAACTCTTGTGTCTTCCAGTCCAGAAATGTCTTTATATTTTCTTAACTGCTCTTCTTGATGAAGCACCTACAGAATTCCTTGCTGGCTAAATTAATTCCTCTTTTATACAGTCTTTTGAATCAGGTATCCAAAGTGGTAATTAAATGAGAAAGACCTAAAGAAATAAATTTTTAAATTTTTTTCCTCCTGTAAAAGGATTCCTTTTTGTGACACCTCTATCACCAGTTCGGGAGTTTTGTGTTTGCTTGTTTGTTTGCTATATTTTTCTTAAACTATAATTCCAGTAGAAGTATCTTTATATTATTTTTTTATTTAAAATATTTTAATGCTGACATACTGCATTGTCTTTGGTAGTCTTGATTTTCACTGGTTCAAGAACAATTCTTTCTCTGTACATACACGATCTTAATATAATTTAGAAAACACAGTAAAAATTGAAGAAGACATTCTAAATAAATTACCTCTCGGGGTTTATGGTAGGAAGGCTTTATTAATAAATTCTCTCTGAAATTTGAGGTAGTAGAGCCGTATAGTACAAGTTTAATTTATACCATGTTGTTCATTTTAATTAGGTTAGTGGACAAGAAAGTTCAAATTAAAGGTAGAGTAAAAATAATGCCATTTATTTATCTATGAAAAAGACATCAATGGACCAGCAGAGTAAGCTTTTCTGAGCAACACAGACATTTTTCTTCTGAGCTGTGATACAGAGAGTGGCATGGAATTGCAGACAGATAGCTCAGTCAAGGTTAACATTCAGTTCTTAGTCTCTACATTAAGACTGCAACATTGCAAACAGGTTACATGTTTCGATGTGTACTTCCACAACAAGACCACCATAATTTACAGAAAAGATCCATTATATGTTGAGTAACTTGGACTTTTTTTCAAAGGTTGAACTAGTTTTTCACATTATCAGTTTGGCAGCTCAGAACTGTTTTACAGAAATATACGAGTAATGTCTGATATCCTGAACCTATATCATGCAACAGCTTTGGACAATAAATACAAAAAGAAAATAGTTTATTACACCATTTCTTCATAGAAATAGCTACTACAGGGGAATGGAACAGAAGCGCAGTGCCTCTCTTTTCAGAACAAATGCTCATGACATTTCTTCTGTTACATTTTTTCTGAGTAAAAAAGGCCACTAGCAAGATAAAAAATATTGAAGCATATTTGTAAAGAAAGAACAACAATATTTGTTAATAATGAGCACACTGATAACTCAGAGCTCAGCAAGAAGTTTACGTTATTCAGCTTGCCTGGCAAATCTCAGCAACTTTGTTTTCCAGGAATTCAACATTCATGAAAAATACTTCCCAAGTATTTTAAATGACGAGGATGATATTTTACGTTTCCAAGGTTGCCTAACCCCAATTTGCTTGCTTCCTCATTTGTACTCTGTAGCATCTAAATGTGATCTAAATACAAGTATGTATTTAAACCTGAGTTCTCTTTTCCGAGACTGATTCTATTAGTCTTGAATTTAAATAAATAAATTGAAATAAATGTCTTTCTCACCCACAGTTAATTAAAGATGTTGATTTAAAATATTAATACTTTTCATTAGTAACAAAATGTTCCAAAGTCCAGTCCCATGTTTCAGGACCTTGGAGAGCGCCTGTGGTTCCACCACGTGCTCAGAAGGACACGCACCAAAGAAAATCCAAGCCTAAGACAGGAAGACAACTGCAAAGTGATTGTGCTTTAATGAGATTGGTAATAATCCCTGGAGTCTTAAAACACTATGAGATCCATCTTTTGAAAGAAAAGCTGTTAAACTACATTGAGAATATCATACATGAAATCATGGTCTGCATGTTTTGGATAGTTTGCTGGCTCCATCTGTTTGGTCAGTTGAAAAAAATCCAAAATAATTTTATCCTAGTAAGAATTTATTGATATTTCTCCATTTGGTTTGGTTTTGGCTGTGATTTGGTTCAATTGCAAAAGTAAAATGGATCAAACCTTATTTTGATAAAATCACCACATAGAATTTAGAGAAATATTGTTTTAATAAAGAAAATAGACTCAGCAGAAATGAAGCAATAGCTTTGCCTATTGAGACAGATCTGGACTAATTTGGCCTTCATTTCAAAAATGGCCAAGAAGACATCTGTATTTATATATGCACGTTATATTACATCCACAGCAGTCTGTCTTTTCATTCTCATGCAACAAACACTTCTCTAAATGAACAACAGGGGAATTTTCAGAAAACATTAACTGTAGTCTAGACTTTTTTGCTTGTTTCTACTATTGAAAAGCTTGTTTCAGACTGAAAATAGGCTGACAGAGGGGGAAATAGCAGCATTCATTCTGGATGAATGGTGGCAGAAAGGTAAAGCAGCTTGATTTGATAGTAAGTGAATGAAGGATGTTTCTGCTTATATTCTCTAGCTATCTAGCACTCTAGCACCATTTAAGAGCCATAGTATTTCCAAAGTAAATATGGAACCTGTAGAAGATCTCTACTTTTCTAGAGTGGCAACATACCAGGGACACCTAAAATGGCATCAGTATCCGTGGTGTCTGAACACCATCCTTTAAGGTTCATAACAAATAGATGCTCTTCTGCAGAAATAAAAGAGGGAGCAGGGTAAGCAATCACAATCAGGATTAATCAGCAATTGTACACAATCACGAATTGGTGTTACTCTGAAGATGTGGTATTCAGAACCCTTTTATGGCTTATGAACATTGTACTTTGTAATAAGCCACGTATTTATTTAAATAATTGCAGCTATAGCAGATAAACCACACATGACCCACATCTCAGAATGAGTGCCTATTTTTTCTCTTGATTTCTGTCACCTTAGAAGATTCCAATCCCAAAACACCTTTTCTTTTCTTTTTGTTTGCTTGTTTGTTCATTTGTTGGTTGTTTTTTTCCTTTTCATGTTCTCTATTGAGGTAAAAAGTAATTAAACTATAGTGCCTTTACTTTACACATGGATCCCTAGGGTTTTGGTTTTTCCTGAGATAGTGGGAAATGTTGTCCAGGCTTGGTCCAATACCTGGATGACAAACTCATGGTCATGGGCAGACCAGAATCAGAGATCAATCCAGGTTCAAACAGCTCTGTCAGGAAAGCTTGAGATCCAAGCTGAACCGAGGCCATGATGCAAAGATCAGTAAGCCACAATAGGGAAACTGTGGGTCATGTGATACTCTAGTTAGAAAGAAACCCATATCAAAGTCCAAAGCAGTTTGTAAGTAATAAAGCTGATGATCTGAAATACCACTCTGGATACTCTCTGACTTAGAGGGAACTTGCATAGAATAGAGCCTGTAAACAACATTTGCACCTCCCACATGAAATTTGTGACCAAATTTTCAGGTGTTTTTCATGGGTGTTAGGACATGTCCTCCAAGGACACAAGAACATCCAAAGGATAGGGAAAGTGGGCTGTAAGACTTTCAGACTGAAAACGATCTTTTTAGCAATCTTTTTTCTGTTCAATTAATGGTTGCAGTAACAAGCCAAGCAAAATCCTAACGCAGACAACTGCTATCTATGAGACAGTGTTTGTGTCTGTAAAGGCAGTAGCCAATAGCTGCCTGCTGGAAGGATGAATCAGTCCCAGGTGCTGAGAGGATGATTCATCATCAGTTGGCCAATGACTCACTACAACTTTCTGCACTGGTTTGAGTCCAGCCTTTAAACATATATATGTAGATGTTTGACATCATACACTGACACTATGTGTAAGAAAATTTTCTGAAGGATGATAAATGTAATCAAATTTAAGGATTCTCGGCCTATTTCTCTTAACTTTAATCCAGAGAAGGATGCTTCAGAAAGACATGGAACCGCAGAGCTATGGTGAAAGAACTATTACAAATGAGAAAGAAAAAGATAGACAAAATTCTGCTTGCTTTCAACCAAACTTAGGGGATTTTCACAACTTCCACCTTTAATTAAAATTACATAAGGCTCAACTTAAAATAGTAAGCTGATGAAAGAATGCATTTACAAAAGCACTGTTGTTATTCTTCACAAAGCACAAAACTCAAGTCAGTTACATCCCATGGAAAAGAAATAAAAGCATATTTGTTGGAGTCAAAATTCATCCAATGTAGAAGCTCTGAGGGCCTTTTGGTTCTCTGAAACTACACTTGGAATTGGTTCTTGTGTGATGGTTTTTCAATTAAATGTGTACCAGAAAAAAACAAGAAAAGATATCTTAAAAAACTGCTGTGTCCATACATTAATTATTAATATTCTGCCTCATTATTTATCTATTAATCTATTAATCTATCTGTATCTATCTCATTGTCTATCTGTTAATTAATATTATTCTGTCCAAAGTAATGAGATGGCTCTCTTAGTCAATACCCACTGGTATGAAATATCACCCCTCCTATTTCCCTATAACCCAAGGGAACATAGTCAAAAGTAAGTACACAGATTTTGTTTCAAGTTTCTCTTCATGTTTAGATGTCAACCTTTCTTTCTTAGACAGTGTAATATGTCTCGGTTTCTCTTGTGGCCTTCCTGTTATGCATTTCTTTTCTTTACCTTTTTTTGTTAATTCAGTGGGAACTAGTTATTTGTACACATTTTCTTTTACTGTATATAATTCTCTGTTTGGTACAAAAAACTCCCTCCCATTTATTAATATGAACAGCTTCACAACTAATATATGCTTTATACATTTGTATGGTTTTAAAAACACCCTTAAAATCTTACACTAAAGAGAACCAGGATATAAAGCAGTGTGTAAAATTATGTGCATGTATGTGCATTGAATATGCTGATACATTTGAGTTAGCAGGGAATAGAATAGGGCAGCTGAAATCTTCATAAAGTCCCACACCTACAGATGCTAACAAAAAATAAGGCATGGTTTGTGATAGCCCTATCATGGAATTATAGCAGAAAGCTGAGGAGGAACTGACACATTCAGCTTCAGTTAACACGAAACCAGGTTGAGGGAGAAACCCAGCACGCCTTTAAAGCTAATCTGGAAAAGGAAGCCTTTTATTCCCTACAACTTGCCTTTGGATTGGCATCCTTTAATGTAACTGAATTTCAGTATAAACTCCTCTGTGAACATTTGTGAATTTCAAATGGATCTCATAACTCATATGTATCTGTTTAAAGTTTCTTTAAACTCGCCTGTGTGAATATAAGGCTGGTTAAAAATGCCCATATTCACTGTTTTTCCATGTCTGAAGATTCACAGTTCTTAGCACTACACAAATAAAGCTCAGCCCTTCCAATTCACTTGTGTACAGATGTGTATTAAGAGCATCACCCTTCATTCATAAACTTTACCTGGAGAATGTTTATCTGCTAGTACAGACAGAGCCCTGCAGAGGATTATTGCTGGTGTTCACTTCCCTTCACCCCTGAACTGGAGGCAGTTCCCTGGCCCTGCACTCCACTGATCCAGAGAGACCCAGAGAGACAAGCTGACTCTCCTCTGGCTTCACCCAGCCTGCCCCAGTGCCCAGGGCTTGCCTGGCAGTCACTGGCCCCAGCCTGAATTTGGTCATTGTTTCTGGACTTGCTCCAACTTTGCTGACCAGCAAAAGCAGGTTGGTGAGGCGTGCAGGGCATCTCTCCTGATGCACAGCTCTGTGCCTCAGCGATTCACCCTCCTCATACTCTTCCCTTTGCCCTAAATGACCCTCCTGCTGTTATACCCCACCCTCTGAATTGTGTCAACTCTTTCTTATCCAGACACATGTAAATCAGTATCCTTAAGAAAATAATTTGGATTACTCTGATGTATCTAATATCCAGACTATTTGCCTCTCAAATATTCCATTCTTCAGGGAAGAATATTCCATTCTGTTATGGATATTCAAACCCTAATTATTCAAAGCAATGACATTAACACATCTATAGGGTTTTCCACAGCTTCCATCAAGAGAGTGATGTGCTTGGTTTGCTTGGTGGTCCTGGCATATCTTTAATGACATGAACTAGAAATCCCCTAGATTAATTTTTCTGCCTTTTTTTTTTTTTTTTTCCTTGCAGGAGTTATGAGATCAAAGATTCTGACAAGTTTTTCCCTGCTATAATGACTTATTCAATATTTTGTTTCCAGCAAGACTCTTGAGCCAAGCTCTGGGAATATACAAACAGGCCTGAAGCAGCCCACCTAGACATACATACTTCATATTGCTTAGAAACTCCTCCACATTGTCTCTAGAAGTTCTACAGCCTTGGGCAAAGTAGGAACTTTGACAGCATCCTTGCTGGTACAAGAGATACTCCTTCAAAATAGCCACGCCAAGTTGTAAACAACTGTCATAAAAGGTAAGCAAAAAGCATCCTTGGATGTAAAATAATGTAAATGTAAAATACTTGTAAATATTTATATACTGAAATCCTCATAATCTTACTTGTTCACTCTGGTGTTAACCCTCCCTCAGATGGAAAATCTGGGAAATCTTATCAAATATTGTAAAAGTCATGCAATGACAAACAAAAATGCCTTCCAGCGGGTTAAAACTGGGATGCAAGTTAAGCCTATGTGCTGTGTGAGCAAAGTTAGTACCTACATTCTCTTTCATTTGTCAGGTATGCTTTCCCTCAAGATGCGAAAGAAATGTTTACATCTCATAAGTTTGCCATCTAGGAGGAGGTCTGCTCAAGACACCTGATCCAAATCCTATTCTGGGACTGCTGCAGTGCAGCCTGAGCAGCAACAGTAAACATGAGTTACTGTTGGCCAATCACAACTTTCAGAAATGTGAAGGAATATTTATTTGGGCTGAATCTGGTCATTGCCCCTGGATTTCAGGGGCTAACCTGCAGCAGTGCAAAACATGCAGATGCTCAAATACACATCTAAGCATTTTTAGCAAATTTGTCCTTAATGAATAGCCCCACTTGGAAATAAAGTGATTGCACACCTTTTAAATAAGGAAGCCTTTCATTATGCTTTGATGGTGTGTATTTGAAACATTGATTTTCTTTTCCTCACTTCTTTTGGGCTTCTCATTGGCTTTTTAATCTGTATGGGAATTCGACTATTTCCACGTTTTTCACTGTCTTAACTACTTAATGCTCTTATATTGTTCCTTTTCTCTGTAGCTGAAGAAACAGAAAAAATAACTTTACAAACAGAAAAATAACTTTAAAAAGACTACAGTTAGATAGAGGGAAAATACTAATGAAGAAATAAAAGTTATGAAAGAAAGTTTGTTTGGGGAAATCAATTATAAATATCCAAAGAATGAACTTATAAAAATTATTTAGTAGGCCACTGCATTTTTTTCCCCATTTTATAGTGATGCTCCTTCCATTAGAAGTTAAAAAAAATAAAATGTCTATTATCTAAGTCTAAAAAATTAACATGGCACGCACCTTTGGATCGGGCATGAGCTCCTTCTCCCTCTATGCAGGGTTTGAAATGTAAAATTCAGGCTCTAAGAAATATGGATACAACTACAATCTTCACAAGTCTGAGCCAAATCACAGAAAGTGGATGAAAAGAAGGTATTTCAGCAGGACTGAGATCAAACCACAAAAGGAAGAATTCTGAAGATCTGGCACATATACAATCCATTAAAACTGAGGAAAATGATCTATTGATGGGACACCACGTGGCCGTAAAATTCAAGCATAAGCAAACAATACTGAAGTCATTGTATTTTAAGCAAACAGATGTGTGAGACTAAGAACTGCTGAGCAAAAAGCTACTATTTTGTGTCATTGATTTCCATTGTACTTTCATACTAAGAAACAAATTTTTTCCGGGCTCTCCTCATTGGCTTAAAATTTCTTGAGGATTGCTGATTTTTATACTGGCTTTAAAATGTGTTCTTTTTCTTTATAAGAAACTTCTGAGCATGCAGATTTTTTAAGAATTAAAAAAAGGGAAGGGAGAAAAGTGTCTTAATACAGGTTAACTTGCAAGATTTTCATCTGGAAGCCAAACTATTTAGTAATTCAGCTGATTGCATCCTTGTCAGCAGAAAGGCCCACGTCACCATTCAGGATGACAGTTTTCAAGGTGATGCTAATGGCAGCAACTTTCAGCCCAGTCTCAGAGGGGACTCCTGCCACAGCCCTGTGCACAGAGCTCAGGTGTTCTTAATCTGTGTCCATGGCAGGAGCCTGATGCCGAGATACCCCTATTAAAAATTCACAAGTGCTATAAAAGTCTCTGTGTCTGCAGTGAATGTGTTTATATTTACAGACTCAGACAAACCCCCTCCTTTTAATATCTCAGAGATTTTCTTTTTCTTTTTCATTCACTCCTCATTCTTATTTATTTCCCATTGACATTCTTTTTTCCCTCATTTCCTTCATCTAAAATGGTTTCTTAATTTCTCCCTTTATAAGTTCAGTACCTACTACCTTCATAAAATACAGCCCTTAGGATCTTTTTTCCCCATGCTGGTAGTTATGGAAGCACTGCGGGACAAATGCTAGCAAGGTCACCACAATTCCTCTATGCCCTATTTACTCTAGCTACAACAAGAGGAAGACTTAATCCATTCCTATTAAATACTTTGAATAAAAAAGTGAATTAAAAAGTGCCATGTATGTCCCAAATAGTAACAACTTGCAACATTTTTACTTGCAATTTCTGCTGTTTAATATTTGAAGTCAGCCTGCTTTCCATCCCTGTCAGTACTGATTTACAGCTCATGTCCATTTGTGCTGGTCTATTCTCTCTAGGACAACAGTGTCTGTCCTCTTACCTTTGGAAGTGCAATGACTCTTTTCACATTGTTTGGATTATAGAACACCTACTTCTAATAATTTGTAGTTTTTATGAAGGAAATGGATCCATGTGGAAGGTTCCATTATCCTGGGTAGAGCCCTTTGGTTACTTGATTTGATTGGATGCAAATATCCACACATGTTTCTACCTGCAGATGTTAGCCTTAATCTGTCTGCAATTATTTTTTAGTACTGATCTTGAAATCCTGATTTTATGGCCAAGATCTGTAATTCTGCACAAACTATATTCATAATCCATTCTGTGCCAGTACAATGGGGAGAAGGGGTTTTGCTTGCCACTACAATAAATGACTGATTTTCTAGTTTTACTGACAGACACCTTGTTAGTCTCAGGGTTTGTTTCATGTTATATCAGTCAGGAGATGCTTGACACCAGACATCAGCATAACATTGTGAGAGATGTACAAGCAGTGAGTTAGCTCTGATACAACTTACACTATCCATTTCAAATTCTGTAAAACATATATTTACTAGGTTTTTTTTTTTTTTTCTTATTTTCTGTTTTGTGTTGGAGCAAATCTAATTTAACTGTTGATAGAGTAACTGAGATTACAGGGAGTTAAAGTGAGAGAAGTTGAGCTGGATTCTCCAAGGCATTTGCTGAAAATTGTTCCACTGACTCTTTTTTATTCTATATGTTCCTAACATAAATGTATATTGCTTCATGTGTTTTATAGTATAGACTATTATGGAAGAGGTAGTCTCTACAAGAGTAAACCACCTAAACAGACCTTTGAGGGTCTAGGCCTTTGCTCTGTACCCTCTTCATTAAACCTTTTATTGCTCTGCTGAAAAGTTCAAGAGTTTACTGGGACTGAGGTAATCATTTTTGGCTGGGAATCTTTTGTGAAGACAGATGGCCATTGCTCATCACGTTAGCAAGAAGGCTAATATTTCTGGTCTTCAGCTGTTAATGGTAGTGTATTTGGAATAATTCTAACTTCAGATATCAACTGTGTTTCTTCTGTTCTTTCAATCCAACAATTTATAATACTGTGCTGAATTAAGGAATATTAGACACTACAGATCATAAGATCTCATGGAGGTGAAAAATCAATAATACTGTCTATTCCAAAAAAACCCCCGATATCTCCAAAATCATTTTTATGAGACTAGGGAGTTAGCAGTAGATTTTTAATTAATTTTTTCAAGATTTTCTTAAGGTTTTAAAAATAATTAGTTTCTTATTTCAGGTTACTTGTTAACACATTCATAAAACCATTGTTGTTTTTACTTCCACTTTCTCATCAAAAGACAAAAGAGATTGCTGCTCCTTTGCTTTCTGGTACAAGCATTCAAATTTCTGCATATGTTTGTAATTTTGACAAGATCCAAAATAACTTCCAGACAAGTAGCTTGAAACTAAAAGCCTCACTCTCTTCAATTTGCTCTTCACTAACAAGAGGGGTTCAGAAATGTATGATGGTTTACACTTAGCCCAAGAAAATGCAACATGGTTACCTCTGGTGGCAGCTCATGGATAATTTTAATATGCCAAAACAAAGTTTTGCAAAGAAGGATGTAGGATCTTTTAACAAGTAAGAAACTTATGCCATGCCATGAGACTTCCATGAGCTCACTGAGCAAAGTTCAGGCTTTACAATGTTTTTTAGTGCATTTCTGCTTGTTTTACACATAAGCAAATGGCTTGCCAAGTTATTTTTGGGTATCGTTTGTGTTTTTCTGTTGCAGATTGTGCAGAAGTGAAAGAAAATTATGAATTACTTTGTGCATGCTTGCTGCAGATTACTGGTGCTCACAAAGAGAGGATTATTACTTTAAGTGGAGAATGGGGGTTATTCTGTTGATATTGCACTACAGTAACCTCTGTTCATTCTTTTCATTCCTTTGAAGAAGCTCAAAATATGATCACGCACCATCACAACCCCTGCCAGGCAACATTGACTACAGCAGCCACAGGCATCCCACACCTGCTGCCTGCTAAGCCTCTCACTGAACAGCAGAGTGGAGTGGCCCTTGCAAGCAAAGGCTCACACAATCCCTCTCCTGGCTCGACCACCTTCTGGAAGTTCCCCAAATCTCTCTTCATTTTAGGCCTTTAAGACCCTTCTGCCATGTGAGGCAATGTCTCCAGCCTACCAATGTGCTGAGGACTCTACTCTGGATTTTTCTCCTTGCAACACTCAGGCTGAAGTGGTAAACATTCACTTAGTTTCCTTAGATTAAGGGAGAGGAGATAAATCTCTGAAGTTTAAAGAGACACTGTTGAAGATACATGGAAAGCACAGCAACAGCTCTTTCTCTTATGGTGGATGATGCTTATTTTAATCGCTGGCACACTGAGTCACAGTGTTCATATTTCTTTGATAAATTATTCTTTGACCTTAGAGATAATAGATATCTCAGTATGATAACTTGCCATCACCTGGAGTTCTATTTACAGCTCTATTTACTCACACAAAACTCACAGTGATCCATCCTGGATGTTTGTTTTCCCTTTAGGATTTCTACTTAAGTTCTGAGGAAAAAGAAAAGAAACTCAGTTTTTGAGACCTTGATGGTCATGCCCCTGTGATAAGAAATCACATCTGTCCAAGAGATTATGATGGGGTAAACCTTCAGCACACACAGCTGTCCTGTACATAAACACTAAAGTGGTACCTATGATCATGTCGTTTAATGTAAGACCCTTCCAATTTCCCTGTGGAAAAACGGGGATATCTCTCCAGTTCATTGATACAGTCAGTCCTGTGAAATGCAATTTCTTATGTCCCCTCCTTGACTGCTTCATATTCTCTTTACCCTCTCATCAGATGACAAGCTGTGAACTTTTCTGGTCATATTTTGAGCCTCTAAAGTCCAAGACTTCTGCCTGCATTTCTCAGTACTACACTTTCACTTTATTCCCTTTCTTTCCATCCCAGACCACTCAGGCTCTCCTTTTCTTAAAGGCAATTTGATTAGATATCACTCCTGGTTTTTTGAACAGTTTTTGAACAGTTCTTCTTCCCTATGAGGGAAGAAGAAGAATCCAATGAGAATTACAGAATATATCTTATGTTAGTGAACATCTATGTTCAGCTTCAAAGAAGATCATGATTATTGGCACATGGCAATCTCATTGTCACCTCATAGTAAGCAGAATGGTGCATTTCAAGCAACATTTCAAGGAAACTCTTATTTGTGAAAATCAGGTGACACAGCCCGGCTTCCAAAGAGTTGCTGAAATTTTTTTACTGTAATTGCTGTTCATGTTACAAGTTGTATTGAAGTTGGTGTTTGCATATTAAAGTGATTTTTTTTAACCAGTGGAAAACTGAAGAACAGAATAGTATTTTTAAAACTTATTATGAGAATAGAACGAAATCTATGTATTTTTTGAAACCATCATATTTAATAACATCATAAATATGTACTTCTGACCCACTATTTCTTTCATTTAGGATAAAAAAATCATCCCTGTGTAAGATGAACAGCATGAGCCCTATGTACCATGACAACCCCACTGATAAAACGATTAAGGACTTTAAACTGCATTTGACTTGTGCAGGTCTTCTGCATGGGGATAGCTTTCTGTGACAGTGCATAATTATACACAGCTTCAGTGCTTCAGCCTTCAAAAATTTCTTTGGTGATGAATAGTTTTGATGTCAGAATCTTTCTTGATCTTTCACGAGTTTTGTCATTACAAAGATAACATTTAAATCAGGAGATAAAGTCTCCTCTCTAGGTCTGTACGAAAGCATGCCTTTGAATGGATTAAGGAATTCAATAAATGCCTCTGGTTATGCCCTTATTAAGCAATCATGCCTTTAATTCTCTGCCTAAATGGAGAAGACCCAATACTAGCACTGAATGTGTGCTGCCATACAGCTTACCTTACTTATATCTGAGTGAAGGATTTAAACTCATTTCAGATTTCTGCCCTTAGAGATGCTCATCCCTACAGCTGAAATATGTTAGAAGGAACAATTTAGATGTGACTGCAAATTTGTGCTTTAAAATTTGGCAGGCTTCTCCTCTTACCATCACACTTGTTCCTCTATTATCACCTTCTCTCATGCTTTGAATTCAGTGGATGTCTAAATAATGTCACTGCATTAGTGACAGCACAAGTCTAGAGATATTAAGCGTCTCAAGTAGGACAGCAAATCCAATGTGCAAATAGTTTCTTGCTTCTTTGTTACTGTACTCGGCAATGCGCACTAAGCGCTGCACCATCCTCCCTTTTAAGTCCCATCAAGTCAGTAAATCATTGCCCCCCCACTGAGTTCTGGCCTAGGTGTTTACCTGGGAATAACTGGAAACAGAGCAGGGCAATGTGCTCTCACTGCAAAGAGACTTCCTTCCCAAAAACACCTTGGCTCTTCACCCTGGCAGCTCACCAGGAGCAATGGCAAGAGAGAAAGGTCTTGACCAAACACCAGATCATAAACCAGAGCCCCACAGTGTATCAAGACAACAACTAAAAGAGCAAAACACAAAGATCCCCATTACTCAAGTTGGACAGGAGCTTCTAATAATCCCCTTAGTGATGACAGGTACTATACAGAAACAAATGTGAGTGATAAACCACTGGGTGAAAACAAACACAGGCATTTTAATTTTCATACTTCAGGCCTATTATATAACTCCTAAAATAAGAATCTTTGAGAAGAGCATTCTCCAAATCACTTTTTCTTTCATTATGAAGTGAATCTGGGGTTCTGATTTTATATGGCTTGCTGAGATGATAGAATTGAAGAGTCACTGGTTCACCATTATGACTGTTTATTGTTAAGTCAAACAGAAAGAAAAGTCAGCTGGGGGGACACAAGTCCTTTTTTTCACATTAAACAGCTGTAGTGCTTTGCAAGGAAGAGGAATAACCAGGCAAGGCAGATTCATAATCTGGCAAAGACAGTAAAATTTTTCTCAGCAATTTATAAAAGTACAGACTCAAAGCCATGTCAGAAAAGATCTGTGAATTCAATACACTTGTGATCATGCTTCACAGAGCTTTAAATAATGAAAACCTGCAGCTATTATGTTTCAAAGAAAACAGTTGGTTTTACACTTACCTATTGTTTTTTTTTATTTTGGTTTATAGCCACTTCAAGAAATGAAAAGTATAGAATAATAAATAAATTATTATGAATTTAAACAGACATATCGTGCCCTTGATTTGAGTTATGCTCATAAATGAGTTATACTGGTATTTAAAAGAAGTTTGGGATTTAATATAAATTGGATGTCCAAAGGGAGCTGGTGAGTCTTGAGGGGGGCTATATCTTACACATCTTAGAAAATCCAAGCCCTCATAAGTATATATTAAATTTATAAAAGCTATTGGATTAGCATTTATTGAGTACTGAAAAAGATAAACCAAAACAGATTTGTACATGTTCTATATTTAAGCCAAATTATAACTATCCACCATGAAAAGCTTTAAAACAGTTTTTAAATCTTCTACAAATTGCAAATACTGAAGTCTAAGATCAGAAAATAGAGCATCTGGATAGCCTACTTGGAGGTGGTCACAATCTACAAGTAAATGTATATACACATGGAAAAATAAATAAGACATGCACAGATAAATACAACATGAAAGATATAAAATGTAATATATATAGGTTTAATTTTGGTTTTCTGTGTAGTTTAAACTGGAAGTTACAATGACTATAGGCAAAACAAACAAAAAGTCATATCATTATATCTTTTCTACCTTGAAATCCAAGAAGCCATGTCTGAGAATGCTTTAAGTTCACAAACACACATGTGAAGAACACAAAGGGTCTTTTGCTTGGCTTGTGTCTATTGGGGGAATGCAAAGGAAAATAAAAATTACCACTATATTATATCAAAGTATTGGCAAAAGGGGTGGAATTAAAAAAAATAGGGTTAGAGGGAGGTTTTTTGTTCCCCATGACATCAAATAAGACATTTAGAGGAGAAAGACAAATCTTTCATTTGAAATACTGAGCAGATGCTTGCAGGGTATGAGCCTTCTTGACCAGTCTTTTTGCTTTTTCATTACTGAAGGGCTACAAATAAAGTAAGAAAGAAATACATTTACTTGATTTTAATCATGTGTTATCTTTCCTCATTAACCTCTGCCATGGTGTCCAACAAGCATGGCTTTGAAGGATTTTTACCAGTGTGAAAATTTTTAGGGGTAAAGGTGCATTTTAAAACACGTAAGAAACTAGCAGAAGCTACAACTTGGCTGCAGGAGGAATGAGAGATCCAACCAGTATTTGTGATTTTACCACCTCATTAAACAGGAGATTCAGTTAAGATAAAGGATCCTCAAGTGGCTCTATACAAAACTCAGGTAACCCTGCCTGACCCTTGGCCTGAAAGAGGGAAGACTCATTGCTCAAGGCTCCACTTCTTTCCAGTGACCTCCCAACAACAGTTCTGTCCTGAAATCATTTCTATCTCTTGCAATTTTGCGCTTTAGCTGCATTTGACATAAAATGCCAAGTACTGTGACTGAGATTTACTCATGCTTGCAAACATTGCTTTTATTTGCATTGACTGAATCCCCTTGGGCTTCTCTTATTTTGTCTGTAACAAGACAAAGTAGAGTCATAAATATTCATGCTGCTGAAAGGTATACCAAGAGGGAAAGTGCAGTGCGTGAGACCCCAAACAGCCCCATCCACATTTTTCAATTACTTTTGGTTGCACCATGTCTTGGGTTGAAAGGATAATTCGATCTTTTGCTCCTTGGTTCCTGCCAACAGGAGCGTGCCAGTGATGGTGATTTGCTTTAGCACGTGGACACTCGTCCAATGGAAATGCTGTGAAATCACCAGCACATTTTACATAAGCCACTGAACAGTCATCAGCGAGTAGGAAAAGGATGCTGCAACATGATCAGTAAATAAGTAGGTGAAATTCTGTCTTGTCTGTAGAGATGTTGGAAGTGAAATCTGCTGCACAGCTTGCGGGTTTATATGAACAGTTTGCTAATTAGAGTTGTATAAAATGACAATTTTTCAAGAAAATTTCCACCCTTCCTAGCATCCCAGTGTGAAATTTGATTTTTTTTTTAAAACTCAACAAATGGGCTATTCTCATATGTTTAAAAAAGTTTCTACAGGCAGCCCAATACCACTGCTCAGTGCCGCAAATTTTTCAGTACCACCTCAGTGTTTTTGCTGCATAGATATTCACTGGGTTTTGGCACCCTTCAGCTGCTTCACTCCTCTCTCCCCTGCCTATTTCTGTTGCCCACCAGGATAATGCAAAAAAGTATCAGGAGAGCTCACACAAGCTCGCTGTCATTTTATAAGCTGCAAGTAATGACATTCGTTAAATGAACGCAATAAAACCTAAAAATACTGAAGTGGGTTCATTCTTTTTGAAAGTCTGAATGTTTGCTGCTGCAAGAAAAAGATCCTTTTCAGTCACACCCTTTGGGCTGTTCATGTGCAGAGTTTGCTGTGGAAATTATTTTTTTTTTAGAAATTCTTCTGGAAGATTTTAAAGAGGATGTGTCTGTCTTTGTTGCCATCACCCAGATGAAACCAGAAAGGTGCAAAAAAGCTGAGAAAGAGCAGGAGCCCTATAAAACTCTTCTACACAATTCCTTTTCCACTATTCTGTTGAGCTCTGCTAACTAAAGTTTTCCCTGTAGGGATAGCCAGAGTAGGAGAGTCTCCTGATAAAGCATCTCTTCATAGGGTGAGCTGCCAAGGGTGGATGTGGGAAGAGCAGTTTGACCTATGGCCAGTCCCAAGATCAGGCCAGCCAGAGAAGCCAATTGAGATAGCTCACACTGCTTTTGCCCTGTGTGCAACCCTCCAAGTCAAGCTGTCCCTCTCTTGAAAGAATGGAAAATAAAATATTTTCAATTCTTCATACTTCTAACTATTTTTAAAAAAATTATAAAATGCTATAAAAATATATGTATCCTGAATATATTTTATGCCCCATGAATTCAAGAGCTGGACTTTAGTGGGAACTGGCCATGTTTGTGTTACCTACAAACATGGTAGTAAAAACAAAATCATCTGCAAACATGTGCACATTGATGTCTGTGTTATTGGTAGTGGTGGCAAGGGTCAAAGTGAGTATTTCTAATTAGCTAGTGCTCCCCAATGTCAGGTTTTAACACATAGCCTTCTCAGCCACGTTCTTTTTCTGTTTCAAGCATACAAACCAAACTGGGAGTTGATCTGTATTACCAGTCTTGTATTTTATTTTATTTTATATAAAGAAAAGTGACCTAATTTTGCTAGCTAGGTGGCAAGCAGAGTGATTAAAGGGTCAGCTGTACTCCTTGGGACAAGGAGGAGGAGATCCATGTAATTCAAGAAAACTTGAAATGGGAGGAAGCAATGTCCTTTAGGGGGAAAAAATAATAAATCTCTTCAGGACGAAACTGAAGGCTGAGAATATTCCCAGAACTTTGCCATAATGCCTTCTCTTAAAGGAAAAACTGGTTCTCCATCTCCCCGGCCTCCAAAATTTCTTCTTTTTATTGTGAAATAAGGAAAGAATTCTGTACACATCTCTATTCTTGAATCAATGGGGGGCCGACAAGTCCTCTTCATTGCCCTTCCCTGTTCCCACAGGTCATGGGGCCAGTGAAGAGGTCTGAGACAGCTGGTGGCATGGTGCTGCTGGCTGGGACTACCTGCGCTGCTGGTTCCAGCCACAGGAACCAGTAGGTAATTACACAGCTCCTGCCACCACACTGCAGTGATCACCAAATCAGCCCACTGCCCTATAACAAACACAGGACTTACAGTAAAAAAATCAAAAAAAAATCTTGCACCAAAAATCCAGCAGCAGGCCAACACAGCAGGAGATAAACTCTTCTAACTTCTGGGCTACAAGCAAATGTCCTGGATGGTTGCAGGAAGGAAGAAGTGCGATAGAAAGAGGTAAAAAAATGCCCCAAATTTCCTAGCCAACCTGCCTTGGAGAAATAAATAATTTTTAACCCAGGACCAAAGTTTTTCAGCTCAGCTGCTGAGGAAAACAGCCTCAGAAATGCTTTCCAAGGACACCTCCATAAGCCCTGCTAAGGAGGGATGGGTGAGCTGTAGCCCATCCATTGCTTCACAGCAGTGAAGTGATGGGATGGCCCATGGGCTGTGGAGCAGAAAGGATCGTTTGGTTATTTCTCTCAGGCCCTGTTTGCAGCAGGGTGAAGACCAGGACCTACTGCTGCAAACACCACAGAAATAAACAGTTCCCAACTTAAGGCATTTGCCATATGAGTAAAGACAATGGCTGGCAGGTGGCGGCTGACCACAGTGGCAGAACTCACAGGCTGGGGCATGGGGTGTCCTCCAGCTGCACAGTTTGGAAATCCAAGGAATGTTTAAAGTAATGAATCACAGATTTCAGCCAGAGTTTTGCCTGAGAAACTACAGGAGCTATTTCTTAATTAGAAATCTGTCCCTCTCATTGACTGCCAATTCAGTTACACAAGCCAGACACAAAAAACATTTCTTTTTCTCTTCCCTCAGTTTTCTCCCTATTTCTAAGTCCTGTGGAAGAAAAGGATAAACATGTCAAATGGGACTGCACTTTGGAACATTTACATACAGCAAACTCCTCAAGGTCAAGGATTTTTTAAGGTTAAATACGTTGTGATAGCTGCAGGACAGGATTGAAGTGGCCTGCAGCCTCACTGGAATCCTTTCCCTCGTGGGTTCCCTCTGCCAGACGGAGAGGTCCCCATCGGGCGCGTCCCCGTAGCACTGCTGGTCTTCCAGCCTCCTTCTGCACCTACGGCCTTCCTCTCCATCAAATGCCTCTTTTCCCTCTGCCTCAGCCCCTTTCCTAAATTAACTCACTTGCCATTTATTTAATCTGTACCTTCCTCTGACGAGGAGCTGTCAGCTCTGCGCATTCCAGTACCTCGGAGCGGCAGACTGAGTTTATGCAAACCTGTTTTCTGGCTCCCCGCTCGGCAGAGCCGCGTCTCTCCGGTGCCACACTGCTGTCTGTGGCGGGGATGAGTAATCCGCCACGGCGCGGGGGGGACACGGATGGGACCACAGGCGACACCTCCGGCACGGCGGGTCCGGGACGCTGGAATGCCGCGGATGGCTCCCAGACTGTGGAGCACAGGGCTGGAGGTGATGGCAGCGCCGGGCTCCTGGTGAGCTGCAGCTCGCAGGGTGGGCCACGGCGCCAGGAGCTCCTCTCAGAGCCACGGGCTCCGAGTTGAAAGCCACGGGGCTCGAGTCCGGGGTTGTCACTCGTGCTGAAGAAGCGCCCAGGCAGACACGGTCAGCGCAGACCCTGGGCCAGCACAGCACACCGGCTATGTCCTACATACATTTTATTGGGAAAGCTATTTTGAGCAGTGTTAGACAGGCACGCAAAACCTGGGCTTATTCTCTTACGCAGGAATTATCTCTATTCTGAGGTACTTGACAGCAGCAAATTTTGACTTTCTTTACTGACCCAGAGCGCTAAACTCCGGAGGACATGACACACCCTAGAGCCCCAGCAGGTTCAATGGATTCAGTGTGATCTTTCTGGATGTGGCCAAGGAGGTAAACTGGGATGGTCCTGTGAGTAAATGATGAATCAAAAAAAGTAGTGACTCACGAATTTGGCTTTCCAATATTATATCATCAGCAAAGCACAGACAAGGCAGAATACTTGTCACCCAAATCAATAGAGGTTACAACTTCCAATAGAAAAGCTACTGAGACTGGGTGCAGCCATATGGTAGTTGTGGGGGGGCACTGGCAGCCCAGTGGCTCCCTCTCCCCTGAGCAGGACATTCATGAAGAGAACAGAGCTTGTTAAACCTGCCCATGGTCAGTATACAAACCCAGGGCTTCATTTTCCTCTGTATCTCACAGCTTAAGGTACTCAGTGCAAATAAACTGGCATTGGATGGTCTTCTCCTTCTGTATGGTGGAATAAAGGATCAGGACCAGGGATTTCTCAGTCAGTACATCAGTGTGTGGATAATTTTTACTGTAACCAGGGGGATTATTTACAGCCCGGACACCATGACCCTTATCTATTTCTATTCAAATATCTGCAGCTACATCCTCTGCAAGAAAAAAAATAAAAATCTTGCCATTAAGACAGAACTCAAATCATCATGTGCAACTTCATAAGGTTAAAATAATTTGACCAAACAAGGGATGACAAACAAAGTTCTGTTTATGGCGAGATAGATGTAAAGCAGTTGTAGTGGTGATTTAGAATTGATTTGATCTAAGTGCATCTCAAAAAATTGTGAAATAGAATCTACCAGCTAAAACTAATGAGCACAAAACTACATTGATTTGGCCCAGGGTGGACAAATAGAACATCTGGCATATTTGGCACCAATGACACAGCTGGCATTGTTGGACCCGTTTCTGCAGAAGGTACAGATGCAGAAATGGGAGAATTGGTACAAACAGTGCAGATGGAACAGTTGGAACAGATGACAGTGGGCAGAGCTGGCGATGCTGGCACAGGTGTCATAACCTCAACAGCTGGCACAAGTTGTGACAATCCTGGGATTTCTTAGTGCAAGGCACATGTTCATTTTGGCTTTGGCTGCAGAGAGATAAGAGCATTTTATAATTAGTAAATGTGCCATTTAAAAAAGAACTTTTTTTCCATCCTTAAGGACATCCACCTCCAACTGTTACAGCCTGGAATGTGGAGCATTTCTGCAAATTATAATTTCCCAGAGAAAACCACAATTGATAAATACAGATTTAATATAAGGTAATTAGACATTTTTATTCTCATATAGATAATAATCATGAATAGGATTTCTTCATAAGAGGTTTGTTAAAAAACATGGTCAGATCTGTAGCCTGATCATGGAGATTAAAACAAGCTTTGTCTTAAAGCCAAGGCTTGTTTACCACCAAATTGTTGGGCTATATTTTCCAAAAGTGCAGTGCTTCACAATGAAACAGAGTTTGACAGAAGCCACTGGGAAGAGCAGGGCATGGGTGAGCACCGTGGAAACAGTTAATTCTTTGGCTGAAAAATGAACCATACTTAAGGCAAGAATGAAAAAAATGGAGAAGCCACAATATTCTCTATTCTTTAGCAATGCAGCTTTGTTAAACATTATTGAAAATACCACTGGTTCGAGTCTGATTTTCATCTGAGAAAGCAAATACCTTGCTCTCCCTCGAGCCTCTGCTCTGTGAGTAGCTGTAACAAGGCAGTATCCTTTGATTCCCGTGAAAAGATAAGCAACAAGATGAAGTTGCTTGCCAAGAATTTAAAACAGAAATTAATTCCTTCTTTTATTTCGGCTGTTAAATGCTATAGAGAGCAGGCAGGAAGTAAATTTTGCTGAACTCTGGGGCCTGATCCTGCAAAACCTTATTCACGGCTGTCTTCAATAGCAACACAAGCCTGCAGTGGAAGGGCTTGGAGGATTCAGTTTCCCTTTTCAGAAGACTTACACCCTGCAGAGCTTACTTGTTGGATATATTTCTGAATGCACCTTTTATCATGCTGCTTGCACAAAACCAGTTTTCACCAACCTGATTTCACTGCACAAAGAGACCGTTGGTCGGTATTTTTAGTAGAGAATTTACAGGAAAGAGGATTTAAAAAAAAAAAAAAAAGGACAAGACCCAGGACAAACCAATAAAAATACTGAATTGAAAAATATTTAACAGCTTGAAAAACCTCAAATGAGTACATACTGTCACGGCTGGAGAGGTTTTTAGTACTCAGCCATTTTGAGCAATTCTTTGTCCTCTGTTTAGTCATATGATCCCCTACCTTGTGCTGTACAGTACAAAACCACTAGTTAGTCAGACACACTTTATATCAAGGGATTACTACAATCTAAACAATCTTTTGAAACAAAAAAAAAGGAATAGTTTGAAGCAGAGGAAGTTAAAGCTGTGTTGCTCAGCTGTACTCCCAGCCATACCACAAGGAACAGTGATATTGAAAGCAAGACCCAAATTTCCTGTCTGTTTATTTCAAGCACACACAGCTATTGGTCTAAGCAGACTACTACAAAGCCCAGCTTATAAATGTTCAGACAATCAGGAGTAGGTCCTTTGTATTGGCACAGCTGCAGTAAATTTTCTTTTCTTAGTTGCCAAGCTGATGAGCTGACCCTGGCAGTTTAAACCAGGTCCATTTCCTCCAAGCCAAGTTCAAGTAATAGCCATAGCACTCCTGGTTTCCTGGACATGGCCATGCAGCCATGCACTACCACCAGCTCCCAATGGGGCCTGGGAGTAACTCCCACAGCTGGTCACACAGCATCCTTTCAAAGCTGTCAGCCACCACTGCTTTGTCATTACCTGACACCCAGGAGTGGTGAACCTACAGCAGGAATCAGCCTGGATGTTTGACATGAGGGAAGAGAGATGAGGATTTCACCTGAGCTGCTGCCTCACTGCTCACTGGGCTTATCAAGAAGAAATAAATTTGGCCTCCTGTGTTTCGTGAGTGCTTCTCTCTCCGCCTTTTATTTAATAGCTGTCTGCACACCCAGTGTGCATAACCTATAGATGTCTCATGAAAACATTCCTCTCTTGCTTCTGGCTGCAAACTTTTACGATGTGCTTTAATCCCCCCTTCAAACAGTTGCTGCACATGCTGGCTCACTGCTGTCCCTGGAGAACTACTGCCAGGCTGTGATATCCCAGCTGGGGTGGCAACTGGGGGGGAGGGACAGCAGCTATTCCTCCCTCTGTACACCAGCAGATGCACCCTGAAGAAAATTTCTATTCACCTTGGGATGAGCTTCCTGCTTCTAGCAAGACCTACAGTAAAACGCAGCCATTTGTTAATGGAAAAAAGATAATGATGGCTGTCTTTTCTTCTACTCTGTGTATGCAGTAAGTGTCCCTTTATGATACAGAAATACCTTTTACTTTTGCAATAGGTGTTTAATTTTTATTTAGTCTTTACCCATTTATGATTTGAGCCCACCATGTTCTCAAACCATGATACCAAATCTTACTCATAAAATTAACTTCTATGCACCATTTTTATTCCATTTAAATCTTCAAAATAAAGGTCACATGGGATTTAATTACTGTCTATGACAGATGCCACCTCTCTGTACAGAGACCATATTTCACCCAACTCCCCAGAAAATAAGCCTGTTAATCATGGTCAAGATGCTGCTCAGTCATCACAGCTCAACGTTTCCTCTTGTCTCAATATTACTTGATTGAGGATCAGCTCCCCAGCAAATATGAATCATTGCATCTTCTCCAGAGTCAACACAACTCTGCTTATTACCTTATTGAGGATCTAGCCCTGTATATTATGGAGGCAACATCTCCATGAAATTGATTTTGGAAAGAGAAGTGCAATTTTTCTAATGTGATTAAAGCATATGCTGTTGCGACAGCATTTACAGGTTGGAAATTGAGTTAGTAAATGGCCCTTTGTCTGCTTAGCATTGATGGTTGCTTCCTTCACCCAATCCAGATGCTGCTCTCTGTGCCTGGCAGGCTCTCCCAATGCCATGTAAAGCTGGTTGTCCAGGTACCAGTTTAGGATCAAGAAGTCTGCTTTACCACAGACTCCTTGTGTAAACTGGAGCAAGAGTTTTGTATCCCTGGGGAGATAACCTGGGGAAACTTCCAGATTTCTGGGTCTGGCTGGGTATCCCAACTCACTTGGACAGGACACAAATATCCACTCATCCTCTAGTATTTGCTGCACCTTGCGAAGCAGAAATCTGGGCATAGCAGCCACAAGGAGCCATGGTGTGCCCTGCCCAAGTGGTTGACCCTGCTTGCCTCAACAGCCAGGGAGACAGGCTTTACAATTTATGAAAAAACCCACTCATAGCTTTTATTAAACCATTGAAATAGCCCTGTAGCTCCACTGTCCTATTACTACTTCTGTCTCTTCCCCAGACCTCTTCTAGACTAACCCCAACCCCCAGAATAAAACAGAGTACTGTGTTCATTTACCACTCATAAAGTGCCCAGAGCCTGGGAGCCACTTCAGTCACCATAAGTCACTGACTGATCACTTATGAACAGAGTAGTACTAGCTTTTGCTGCAATTCCATACCTTACCTTCAATCGATTCCTGTGTTGATGGAGTTAATCCAACTTTCTGAATGATTTTTAACCTGATTTCATTAAAATTATGTGCACTCTTTCATACAGCAGTATAACTTCTTTGCTGTACCAGAAATTTGTCCAAGGTTTGGGGTTTTTCTGCAGTATTTGATGTAGATCTTAAATTCAAACCTGGACCATACTCTTGCAGTCTCTGATCCAAACTTCAGTTTGGTCAAAGGAAGTCTCTCCTTGGGCTCTGAATCAGGACATTTTCAATGTTACCTGCTCCCCAAGCCATTTCCCCAGGACTCATCTAGGTGTTTCAGCTGCATACTGGCAATCTTCTTGGGAGTCTGGGAAGAGGAAGATGACTCACTTTTCTTGGTTCAAAATTAATGCAGATTATTTGAACTTTCATCCAGAAGTACTTCTGGATTCCTCTATGAAGAGCTTATGGAATTAAAGAGTTGGGAATTAACAGCCTATGCCAAAAAGCTCACTCTTTTGACCCAGGGCAAGTGTGCTTTTGCAGAAATTCCCGAATTCTGGAGGTCCCTTGCAGACTGTTTTCTACAAGGGGGAGTCAGAGAAGCAGCTCTACCTCCTCTTTCCTGGCCCTGGTCAGGTCTATTAGCAGAGCACCTGCACAGATGAAGAACCTTCAGCAGGGAGTTGCAGCACTGGAATCAGCACTACGCAAATGCCCAGGAAACCAGTGCTGCTGCCTTTGCACTGCGCAAATTTAATGCCATAATTTGCCTCAAAGTCTTCACTGGTGCTGTTTGCTGAGCAGAGAACTGTTCTTCTGCATGCTATCAGAGCACAGCCCTAAGTGCTTTCCTGGACTAGGTCCCAATACCTGTACATTTGCCTTGGAAGATAAAATAAGTAATGATATATAGAGCTGGGTGAGAGGCATCTCACTACATTGTCTGCTTTTTCTTGGCTGCTGCAGGTTTTCTGATGCATTTGCAGCTGAGAGAGGACAAATGTCCCTGCAGGTTCTGTCTTTGGCATTTACTGGGCTTTGCACACTCAAGAAGCATACAGTATCTTTTCCAGACTAGACTGGACCTTCTTCTCCCAGCCAAATACGAAATTTCAGTATTGAATCTATCCATGTACCCAGAGGAACTGCACGTTCAGGCTCTTCAGTGGTTTAACTATGTCTCTGCAGTAGCTGTAATCACTTTGGGAAAAATAACCTCATTTTTGTCTCAGCTTTGGATCATCTTTGTCACCTTAAGCCTATGTGACCAGCCTCCACTTTCCTTCTAGGTGGCCCTTTTCACTTGTAGCCAAAGAATACAAACTTGTGAAGTTGCAAAGCCATCTACCGCACTCTCTCACTCTTTTCAGATACCAGGCACAGCTCTGTATTTCATCTCAGCTGATGAGCCTGGGCAGGGTTTACAGAGCCTCTCTTCCCTGGACCCTGACATTGAACCTTCTCCAATGAAAAAATGGTCTTGCTGTTATAAATGGCAATGCAGACCATGATAAAAACTGATGATGACTGTTTTGTCTCACTGGGATATTGTTTTCTTCACTTTCTGGTACCCAGCACACCAGGATTTTGAGATTTTATTGATTTATTGAGATTTCTGGCATGGGTATCGCTGAACTATGTTTGATTCAGCTCTTCAGCCACAAAACCTCAGTGCTGAAGCACTACACATCAGGCTTCACTGCCTTCCAGTAGGTTTCTCTATTCTTTGTTGCTTCATCTGCAATGCTTCTTTAAAAGCAGCTGTTATTCAGTCAGTCTGTAAATTCTTAGAACCACCTCCTTGAAGCATTTTTGTAGCCATCCTGCTGCAGAAGTTGCTTCTAACTTATGTTTTCAAGTGTTCATGCATTTTTAAGCAATTCAAGTTTAAAAGTGGGGCCCTGATTCCGGGTCAAATATTTCTGAAATGTCTGTTTCACAACTACCATTAACAATACTTATTGCCATACTGAAAGAATGTTGCTGAAGGGAAAATGAGTTCCACACTCCGTAAGTATTAGAAAAGGGTACCACTCATTCCCTGTAGATGTGATGATTCTTTAACCAGCATTAAATGGTAGATTTTCTTGAAGGCAAAGGTTAAAAAAAAAATCAGTGGGGCACTGAGGTGATCTCAAATCTAACAGGAGAGTCTAGGGGGAAGCCTTCCCTGCTCTGAGAGAAAACAGCTGGAAATCACCCCTTTTTTGAGGGAGAGGGAGGACAAGTGAAAGGAGGGGGTAAAAGGAAGGAGGAAAGAGAAAGGAAGAGGAAAGTAAAAGTGAAAGGTCAAAACCAGAAGAAGCAGCTTGCTAACAAAAATGTGTTTTATGCCAGTTTTTGCAGGGTTACCCTTTGAAGTCAATGAGATTGACTGATCAAGGAGACAGCTATCTACATCACAGGACCATGACCCAGAAGCTGGCAGCTTAAGAAACCAGAGGTTAAAGGGAAGCAAGGCTTTGGATAAGAAGGAGAAGGAACAGCTGTCTCCTACGTGGGAGGCGATCAGCACATAAAAATGTTTGGTTAAGGAGCAGGACACCCGCACCTGGCAGGGGCAGATCCTCCTAATCCCCGCCAGCAGCTGGCTGCCCGCATTGCCCCAGCCCCGGGGATGCCTTGCTGCACTCAGGGCTTCCTGTTACTGCTGACCAGGAAATTTAAAAGGCATTTGTGTCCCTTCCAATGGGCCCAAGGAAAAAATTGCCCCTGCAGTCTGCCACCCTGCAAACTTCCCCTGTCCAGCTGAGCTATTCCTACCAGCTTTCACTATGAGCAGAGACAGTACGGTTTGGTTTTGTCATACCTTTCGGTAATTATGTAAATAGACCATCTAACTTACTTCTGTCATAGCCACCTACTCTATGTGCCAGTCTTGGAGATATAATTCGTGAGGCTGGGAGGACAAGCTGCAGTTATCATGCAAGTGTCTCATTCTTCTGGTCATGCCTGTGGTGCATCAATTGCTTGCAGAGCAGGACATACACTTAAATCCACTGTCTAGGCAGCAGTCTTGATTTGCACCACCATAGGCAGGACCCACTGAATCTGCATGCAAAAATGCATAATCATGTGATTTTATATCTTCAGATACCTTATCAGCTAAAGTTTCTACTGTCCTCTTATATACTTAGACACCAGGAGGCAAGGATGGCACCAAAGAGGCGCTTGGCATTAAATAACACTTGTGCCCTCCTGTTGTCCCTGTCTGCTTTCACAGAACAGAGCTTTCTTCCCAGCTTCTGCAGGTGATCACACCCACTGCTGTACCCTGGCTCTCTGTTCAGCAAACCTGATAAAAACCTGTGTGCTGATCCCAGATTTTCATTGCAGCCTGTGTATATTCCACAGATGCACACACAGGATCTCCAGAGCCCTCGCTGAGTTTATGTAATGCTTTACTTCATCACACGCTGAAAACACAAAAGATGTCTCCCGTGAGACATCTGCCCTCATGGAGGAAAGTGTCAATGAGATTTCACAGAATAAAGAAAGATTCTTCTCTGAACCAGTTGAAGTATCCAGGCATTAGCAAAAAAAAAAAAAAAAAAGACCAAAAAAAACAAACTAGTGTCTGCAGAGTTTCTGTTACTTGCAATAAATAAGAAGAAACATAATCAAACCTTAATCTCTTAGACCTGATTGAGCTTATAGTGCAGTATGTAGTTAGAGAAAAGCTCAGCAAGTCGGATATGGTTGTTACCCAAGAAAAGCCAGTACAGAACCCCATTAATTGTTGAGGGAATACAGTATCCACAACCAATGCTATCATGCTGGCAGGCAAGTTTTTATTAGGCTGTCACATCTACGTCAGTTCAGAAGTGGTGTCAGATATTGCCACAACAAATTCTCTTGTTATAAAAAATCGGGGTGCATATTTTTATAACATTAATATATAATACATAAAATGGTTGGAATTCATACCATTTGGCACTCAGTATAAGAGTCTTGTTTTGGCTGATATATACAGCATATTGAGAGAGGAGGAAATTTGCTTTCTCTGCAAACATGATGACTTTCCACAGATCAGAATTCTTCCCCTCCTGTTGAATATTGCGGGGGCTTTTCACAATTGAGCGGAACGAATTTAGGGCTGTAAGTAATTGAGAGTTGGCTGCTTGCATACAGGAAAAAAGGAAGACAAACAAAATGTCACAGTGATTATTTTTATCTCTGTAAAGTGTGTGAAATTAATTTATGAAAGCAACATTCTTGCCCTTTTGAAAGTATACGTACACAAGTTAGAAGTCTGGGTGGTTCTCTCCAGGCTACTAGGAAAGCAAAACATCTACTGTATATCTGCCCTTTAATCTAGCAGATCTTTATTTGTGGATCTGGCTGAGCATCATGTTTCTGTATCTGTGCTTCTGCCAAGTGCAGAACCAGATTTGGTTCCTAGATATACTGGTTCAAAGCTGGAGGAATCTCACTGGCTTCAGCACACGCTGATGAAGAAGAAGAGGGGCAGAGAAGTGGGCATCCTCTCCATTCTGCCCCAACCTTTTCTGTCAGTAGGGATGCGCCTGCCTACGTGGAGTTTCGCTACTTAAGAATTATTTATTTTAGGTATTATTAGATATTCTGTCCATGGTTGGACAGATGGGAAGAAATGAGGTAATGCTCACAGGAGCTGAACCCTATCACCTTGAACTGGGGCTCATCCCTGCTAAAAGGCAATTCACTCTACTTAGTCACTTCACTTTGATAAAGCTGTGAAAGCAGAGTTGTTGCTCAATACCACATCAGCCATGCATGTTACCAGTCATCATTAAACCATTCTAGCCAAGGTCAGAAGGAAGACCTGAAATCCAACAAAGGCATCAAACAAAGTAAAACAAACCTAAGTGGAAGACAAGCCAGCCTATATGAGATTGGTTTATGCAAAGGTAAACTCTTATTTGTTATACAGGTAAGGAAGTATCATGAAAACCAGTTTTCACAGCATGAAATTCAGAAAATGTCACAATGGATAACAGTGAGAAGGCAAGGAATTTGCTTATTGGGAATGCTGAGGTTCCTTCTATCTTCCTTGGAGACTGACCCAAGCTGCTGCTGTTTTAAATACTCCTCCAGGGATTACCCTTAGAATAATGTAGACTTTTAAGGTCAAACAGAAGTAGAACTGTTAGGGGAAAAACTTTAGTTTGGCTGTTTAAATGGCAGATTCTCTGACACAAGGAAGTGGTGAAAGAAGAGCTTACACTTTAAGGTGACACTCAAGAAGTTCATCTCACAGAGAATACAAGATGTGTTCCTCTTGGGAAGAAAAATTAAATTACGGTGCAGTATTATACCTCTCTTCTCCCTCTTTCCCCCATCCCATCTGCTCCTCAGCTTTGTTTAATTATTTCCTTTTGTCCTTAAAATTTCATGTAGTTACTCATCTTTCTCTAGACTTATATGGTTCTTCAACCTTCCCTTGACACTAGAAAAGATCCTTTTTTTAATTACACCTACCCCGCCCCTAATGCTCTCAGCTACTCCTTCACATCACTTATGAAGGAGTGCTCCAAACTCTGTAGTAACCCCATTGCACATTTTGGTTCATTGGTACAGTTGGTGGTGGCTCTAACATTTTTAGCTGATGCAGCATCTTAGCAGAAACTCTTGTAAGAGACAGATATCTGTGTGTGTGTGTATATACATACATTACCACAGGTTTAAGGGAGCAGTGTCATTAAAAACAAGCATGACATCGAGTATTCATTCTCAGTGTCACACTATCAAGGTGAGGATGTCAATTGTTGTATGATGGAAAATAGAACAACTGGACATTATTTTGTACAGGGTCTTGTAGCTTTCTCCTGACTGCTGCTTTTCAAGCCTGCCCCAACACTGTGAGCTCAAGGACAGCCAGGGAAACTTCCTCCACTGAGGGTCACTACGTAGGTACCCCGTGTCTCCTCTGTCACAGTGTATGGCCTTTCCTGGTGTGTCACCACGATGGGTTTAACTTTAGCAGAGCCAACATCTGCATTTTGTGCATAAGGGAAATAAAGGCTGTGAAGTTCTGGTAGGGGTGGGCCAACTGTGAGGTAAAAGCACAGATGCTTCTCTGTCTAAAAAGTGGGGCAAGGAGCATAAATTGGGCCAAAAAGTATAATCAGGTGCAGGCAAGGGGTGGAAATGGTTGTCACCAAGGTGCTAGGGAGCAGCCTTAATACCTTGGTAGATCCATGAGCTTCAATTTCAAGCAGTTAGAAACTCAAGAGAGATGGGAATGGGATGCAGTGGAGACAGACAAGAACTGCTAAACCTGAATAGTCTAGGTGGCAAAACCACATTGCTTAAACAGCGACCTTCAGATCCCCTCTCTCCTTTCTGTTTGTACTCTCTTCCTGAACAACTCCACTTAGACCAATTCACTGACCACACCTATTCTGAGTGACTCAGGGCACCAGAAAACAGCACACCAGGAGGTCAGCATTACCAGTTATTCAATCCTGTGTCAGAGTGCTTTCTTGCCCTTAACATTTTAAGAAGGCATGAGGGCAGTTTTACAAGAGTACTGTTCATCTTTTGGGGCTGCTGTTCGGAGAATTGTTCCTGTACCAGTGTTGTAACTGATTTGCACCCCGAGTTTGGTTACATTTTCTAAATCTTTTCCATGCTCATTCCACCACCAGTAGAGTCAAAACACCAATACTGGGCCATCTGCTCTATCTATAGGCACAAGATACAGTAAGCACATGAAGACTATAATGTAAATCCAAGTCCTCATGATAAAGCTCTGTAAATATTAATTATAGCTATCTTAAAAGATTAAACAAGGACATGTAATCCAAATGCTAACAGAGACAAATCTGTCAAGGTGTGGAGATTATGCAAAGTTTCCTGAGATTTTCTAAATATGGCTAAAATGTGTAGCTTCAGTTTGCTGTCTTAATTAACAGGACTACTGAGCAGTAATATGCAAGAAGGCCTTGCCAGGAACAACCACCAGTTATGGAAGGGCATGTTACTTCAGGGAACCAGATGAGGAAGTTGGGTAGTCTGGAAGCACTGCTGCATGTCATGGCATTTGATCAAAGCAGGTTGTAAATGTTCTGCTTCATCAAATGATAGCTTCAACAGAAAGGAATCAACTCAGCAGAAGACACAGTCAGCACATATTTCTCTGTTCGTTATTTCTTTTAAATATATATATATATGATTTCTTATAGAATTTCTTTCATGCTTATTCTTAAGAGCAAGGGGTTGAGAAAGACTTTAAAATAAAATGGACTTAGTGGTTTGGTTTCTGAACCATAATTTAGATTTTTGGCTACTTGTTTTCCAAGTGTATCAGTGAATTCTCCCTTCTTTCAGCCAGAGGTATCTCCAAAAGTTACCAGGGGAGGAGATGATCCTTAGATGATGTAACCTATTTTTAGCAACATTTCCAAATATAACACCCCTATTGTCTTAACTATATTACCACAGTGGCCAATTTGGAATGGGTTGAAAAAGGTTTTGGAGCTTTTCCATGCCAGATTCTCTGCCTTGAGCATGGAGCAAGTTTAATTTGCTAATTATGACTGAGGACTTACGCAGACACCGTGCCCCTCCCAGCCAGGATGGGTACAGTGTCACAGTTTCAATGGGCATGACCTCATCTTGGCTGATGGCACACATTTCTTCCAAGGTGAACCTTTACATTCCTGAATATGAGCAGCGTATAAACTAGTTTATGCCTATCGTATCTGGGGAAATGTATCAATGTAATCATTATGAGTCATCTCATTCTTAAAAATAATAACTGAAGCTGAAATATTGTATTCACATAGACAAGGTGAACCTATGTATGATTTTGAGTTGCTTGGTTCGGTTGGGGCTTTTTTACTCAAAAAGTGTAGTTTAACTTACCCCTCACAGATGATGGAAGCAACCAGCAACAACTGCTAATACTTCCAAACCTTTGCAGGGCGAATGTGTGGCTATCATACCCCCACTCTGGTGAGCTCAGCCTGAGATGAGGCACACAGATTTCCACAAAGCAAAGGTTAGTTCCCTTCTGAAAATTGTAGAGAAGGTTTGTGCTTAGTTCAATACACACAAATTATCACCATTATTAAGACCTCTCTCAAAAGAACCTGAAGAGTTTTGTCCAAAGATAAAAATCTTACCAGAGGGACTTAGAAATATTAATCATCACTGAAAGTACATTTAACTGAAACACTGAATGTTTTTTTGTTGTAGAAATTGAAGTTGATTTCATCAAAGCTACTACAAAATACACACAATGAAGGGGGTGAGGGTTTTTTTTCTCTGCTTTTTATTTTCTGTTTGTTTGGTTGGGATTTTTAAGTGGTGTTTGTCTACCTACAGTGGCAACTATGTCCTTTGCAATACATAATGTAATGTGCCACTGTTGGAGCCCTGGTACTTCAGTTATTTTAGGGCAGTTATGTCAGAATGAAAGGAAAAAAACCGCCTCAGTGCTTTACATTTAAAAACTACTGGCATGACAAGTGCTAATTCATTAAAAAAAATCTCATTCATCAAAACAATTCATTTTTTGTTTGAACAGGCTGAATAAACAATTTCTTACTGATTTAATCCTGGCAGCCTTTCTAGTGACAAGTGGCTCCAGTTCATGTACAAGCACCACAGTGTCCTTAAGTATCAAGAACAAATTGGGTACATAAAGGACATTTAGTGATCACCTCTGCATGACTGCCCAGCATTCCCACTCGCCTTTTTCTCCCCCTCTTTTAATTATTTTTCTATTGTAGCAAATGTCATTAAAATCTTGAGTTTATCAGAACATTCTGAGAAACATCTGGGTTGGATCCTTTCTTTTCTTTCTCCTGCCAATGATGGGCTGACATGGCACGAAATGTTGTCCTGAATCAGCACTAGATTGTGTACTTTCAAAAAAGGTCACAGAATAATGCTGGAACAGTGAGCAGCCACATGGAAATGTGCTTACCATAGAGTTCATTCTTGTGAAAATAGAGAAAAAGTTACAATATTTTCAATTCTTTGAAATGTATACTTTCATTTTGATTATCTCCTTTTTCAATCAGTAAGCATAAAGGCAAAAGCATAAAGGCAAAATCTTTGTGCCATGGAGAAGAAAATGTGCTAGTATCTAACAGCTACATAAACGTGTGACAAAAAAAAGTAAATATATTAAAAATACATCAACAACTAATTGACTTGTCCTGAATTGACATGGGGGTTGGACTAGATGATGTAGATCCTTCCCAACTGAAATATCCCATCCTATCCTATCCTATCCTATCCTATCCTATCCTATCCTATCCTATCCTATCCTACCGTACCCTACCCTACCCTACCTTACCCTATCCTATTCTATGTCACTTCATTCTTCTGTGACTCAGGTCCAGTCAGTCTGAGATGAACCTTCTCTCAGACTAAGTGTCTTCTCTGAACTTCAGAATAAGTCCCTCAGTTCAGCACTATTTGGCTGCTCTCCATACCATCTTTTAAGACAGCTTTGCCTTGAAACTGCTAGGAAAAAAATGGCGCCCTCTTGTACTTGAGTTCTGTTTGTTTTGCTGATATTGTTGTGCTACCATTTTAGCAATGCACATATTTTTTCCTGGTTTTTGTAGAATCAAATTCTGAAGAGTGACAGCTTTCATGAACCCAGGTGGTTTTCCCTTTTGTGCACCAGCCATACCATCACTAACCCTCAAACTCTACATGTGATGCCCAGTTCTGACTGAAATAGGCACAGCCTGTTCCACAGTGACTGGAAGCCAACACAGGGAGAAGCAAGGAGATTTGGTCTGCCTGACTGGTGGTATCTACAAAGACATGGGAGCCAGAAGAGGCCAAAATAGAAAGTCAGCTCATTTCATCTAGTGAGAGGCAGGGAAAAAAGATGATGTCTTCTTTCCTATTCTAGGCTATTTTTCAGACTCCTAACAATATGAACACCTTCTTTAATCTTAACAGAGATGCTTTACCAGTATGGATGAATGCAAGATTTTTTTATAACTATGTTATTAGTCAGGTTTCATCAGAAGATTCCATGTAGCAGCTTATGAGGACAAAGGGAGAGATGTAAACCTCTCAGTGGCATTCAGCCCTTAATGTTCCCCTCAGACTAGGAATCAGGACTTTCCCAACTAGGAATGTATCCACCTAAAGATGGGTTGCCAACAACTGCAAAAATTAGATTACAATTTCAAGAATTAAAATAATTTCTCTTCAAAATCATGTGCAAAAGTAGTATTTTTATTAAACCTTCCCCACATCTCCTTACTGCACGTCACCTAAAAACTACCTGACCTTGAGCTGAGCAGTTGGTAATCCTGTTAGTCAGAACTTCCAACTATAATTCGCATCTTTATGAAGAAATCCCACCCTCTTTAAATGGAACAAATTGAAAAACTAAGTAACAAAACCCCCCAAACCTTTGAAAAGGCTCAGCTCTGCCACTCCTGGATATACTGTAAACTTAGATCTCCTCCTCTTCTCCTCATCCAAGTGCACACAAGGCAGTAACTGAGTGATTTACAGAAAATCAAATCACACATGAGAATTTCCAGATACTTTTAGTTGCATATATTCAAAAGAAAGCCCATGCAGGACTTTTTGGTGTTTGGCTGATTGGTTTTTCCATGAAAGTCATTTAAAGCTGGTGGTTTGAGCCACTTTTATTTTTTAATTAAAGCTTCATGATGTTGGAAGGCAGGGAGGACTCTGCCAGCCTGATAAAAGTGGTGTGGATGAGTCTGTCTGGGAGACAGCCATCGCAGCACACAAACTGCGTGGGCTGGGCACACATAGGGAGGCTGTCACCACTATGTGAACATTAATCTCACATGGGGAAAAACTCCAGGACTCCTTTTGACCTTACAGCCTTCAGTGGCCCCCAAGGAGGAATGTAGCCAGGGGAGAACAGAACAGCAAAGTGGCTAAGGCAGAGCAGGAAATGGAGCCAAGCAGTCCAAGTTCGTACACCCAGGAAGGAAACATATATACACCCAGGAAGCTTCAGATCTCAATATCTTGCAGATTCATGGCAAAACCCCCATATTTTCGGGGAATATTAATGGAGGGCTGGCTGCAGCACCCTAAACCCTTGATAAAACTAAATGTTAGGGGAGACATTTGAACAGTCTGATTCCAGACACCTCTCTCTTTAGTGTCCCCAGCAAGAGGATGAACACATTACACCTTCCAGAGGATCTGCAAGCAGAAGGTAAGCAAGGTTTTGGAGTATTTTGGAGTTTTAAAAGGATATTTCTAATGCATCCAGAGTGCTTCCACCATTTCAGAATTGAAAAGCGTCTCTCCCAACTGGGTGGGATAATGTTCACATTCCCCTCCTCTTTCCTCTCTGACTCCCCTCCTCAGAAAAAAACTCAGTTCCCTCTTATCTTACTGAAAGCCAGTTTTGCACACATTTTTCTTCCTGTTTGCATCTTTTTGTCCTCCCCTTCTTTTACTTCCAAGCTTTCCCTTCAGCTCCAGCTTGCTTCCTGTCCCACATCACTTTCCCCCATCTGGCACATCCTCCACACAGTCCTCAGCTCCTTCTGCTGCTGCGGGACCAAGCACTGCCGGAAAATGTCCTCCTCTGCCTTGGGAGGAAGTGGCAGGTTTAGGAGGGCTACTGAGCCCTGGAGAAATTTACAGCAGCAACTCCTGCTTGCCTGCCTGTGGGTGCAGGGACACCCAGCACCATAAATCTGTACTCCCTCTGGAATAGGAAGATTTTGTTAGGGTAGTCTTGGGAGAAATTATTTGCTTGGAAAACATCTGTTGCCATACAATATCAGAATAGAGCAGGAAAAAGGGAAGCTCCTCACCTCAAATTGTGTCACTTTAAAAGCCACCACTCCCAGTTTTTGCAGCAAAACAAAGAAAGTCTTGTTGGGGCAGTGGGCACCACTTCCCCTGCAGCTGGTGCTGGAGGTGGAATAGCTTTCCTTGCCAGTTGTGGGCTACTTCACAGATGTCCTTTTGTTCCCCTTTCACACTAGCCACAATTTCCTCTTAAACTTTAATCCTCTCTCCGTTTCTAATGTATGCAAATATATGCCAAAAATCAAGTCAGAGTTACAAGACAGAGCAAGTTATTGGGGTGGGGGTGGGAGGGAGGGAGACAAGGAGGCAGTGGAATTTCTTTGTTAGTATAAATGTTTCAAGGATCAAAACAGTTTAGAAAAATATCTGAAAGCAAAGAGTGAAGTGTCTTTATTATCCATGCTAACCTGTGGGAAAAGGGAACAGCTGAATTTTCTATTCTGTACAGTTTACATGAAAAGGGCTCGCAAAGCAAGGAAGAAAACGTCTGCTTGTCCTGCCCATATGCCAGGTTTCAGCCAATGTGCTGATGGAGGAGACATTTTCCCTCTCTTGGGATTGCTCAGGATTCCCATTTTGGCTTCTCCTAAGTCCAAACCAGCAGCAAGCTGCAATTCCCATGGCTGCTCAAGTTCTATGAGCAACTGCTTGGAGGACTAGTTCTCAAAAAAAGGCAGATCATCTCCAGCAACAGATGAAAATCATGGAGAAATGCCTGAAACATAAGGGAAAAAAATCCAAAGAAAAAAAAAAAAAAAAAAAAAACCACCCAATGCAAACCAAACCAAACCAAACCAAAAAAACCAAAACAAAACCAACATAAAAAACTTCAATGAAACAAACAAACAAAAATCCCTCACCCAACCAACCAACCAAAACCAACCAACAAACAAACAAAAGATAGAAGCATTAATTGCTACTTAAGTGGGCAAATCTCTTTCTGGTGGCATGTCCAGCGGTCAGGCCAGTGATGGGGAAGCAGGTCAGGAGACAAGATACTGGTTTCATTGCTGACTGCCATTACTCCAGCTAATCATGTGCCTTCTCATTTCTCAGCATGTAAAAAAAGGCTTTGGATGCAGGAAACTGTGAATTACTTGAAGATCTATTAAAAAACCAGAAGATATTAATTATATCAGCCATTAGAGAAAGTTTATATAGGGTGTCTACAGCATTTATCTTTCCACTTTCTGAATGGAAACTGTTTCCTAATGACCCAAACTCAGTGGCACCATAAGTGGGTACAAAGCAGTTGCATTCTATGCATTTCTGTCCCGTCATCTTTGTGTAGTGTCAGTTTTCCTCATAAAACAAAAAACTAAAATAACTGCTGAGATCTGAGCTCTTGGAAAGGAAGCTTACTGTGCAGTTCACATGCATCTACCCTTTTCTTTGTCTCCTCATTTCCTTTTAAAGACACCTACTTCTGTCGGTCCTCCACACCTCCCTCTCACCTCCTTCTGTTCAACATCCTTATCTCCAGTTCTGCCATCAATCATATTCTACTGTCTACCAGTCTTTCTCTTTCCCTTAGTCCCCTAAGTCCTCCACATTTGTGAATATCATGTCTAAAAGAAGCCCAAAACAAACCAGTGCCACCTAACTTGTAATTTTGAAAATCTCACTAGTAACTTTTTGATAGAAAGGGAAATTTTGGTTACAGAAATGTTGAGTTCTACTATAGAACAGGGAAAAAGAGGGGGAGATGAAAAGCATGGTTTAAATGGCTGTTTGTTGGTTCAATCTGAAAAACATACACCAGGAGATCTTCTTTTTGGGTTCTTTGTGCGGAGCTCAGACAGGAGTTTTCTTTATGAAATGGTGCATACTTTTGGCACAGTGGCAGCCAAGCCACGGTGCTGTTGAGGCCTCACGGTCTGCTAGATGTCCCTCTGTAGCTCCATCACATGGAGGTCTGCTATGGTCCCCTCTTGCTCCTCTCCTGTTACTCCCCCGGGCAGGAGCATGAGCACCCAGGGCCAGCAGTCTGGGAGCATGGGCTGACACAGCAGCTGTCACTGCCATGGGATCATCTGGTATTTAAAGGGCTGTGGGCCTCAGGCACTGAGCACGTGTCCTTGCTGGCCAAAGGAAACCTGAGGCCTGCTGGCCAGGACGTATCTGACTAATCTCCTTTTAACAAATTTATGGATAGCAATCTTACGAAGGTTTTCACTAGATCCATCTATTAACTTGAACAGCTATCCATTTTAATGCAAGAATTACATTAAGATTTTTATGTAGGTGCATCAGATGATATCTGAATGACTCAGCATCTTTTAACACAGTCATTCATCACGAATGACATAACTGGTGCTATCATTTCTCCTATTCAGAAATGGAGAATTAAGTGTGGAAGGTTAAACTTGTTGCCTGATTTAATCACCCATAGGAAGTTTTTTGAGAGGGCCTGAAGTAAGAGACAGGTCTCTGAATTGCTCTGTCATCTCTTTCAGGAATCCATTCTGATTTCTTAGAAAAAAAGCACAGCCAAACTTTGTGGAAGCAAAACTAAAATGATATTTTTTAAAAAAAGTACAGAGATGAAAATTTTTCAGATAATGATAACGAAGGGGAAAGGGTCTGAGCCTAACTGTGAGTACCATATTTGGGGTAAAATCCAACATAAAAAAAAATAACAAGACTGATAATCTTTTTCAAGTATGTGTCTGTTTTCTCTATACCTATCAATGTGCTGGTATGTAAGACCTCCCCAATATCACACACTCACTTCTGATTTGGGTCACTTACTCATTCTGAGTAACCTGAACTTGTGAGAAAGGGTTTGGGTTTTTTTTTGTAGGCCAGAGTAGGAAGTTAGGCAGGGTTGCTGTTTTGGGTGTTCCTGACTCCAGCTCTGATGTTCCCCTAACCTCGTTATGGGCTAATGCCTTTCAGAACAATTGTGGTCTTGTAAAAACCATCCTTGCTCTACTTGGGAGGGAAAGCCATGTATTCAAGCCATGTATTTTAATGATTCCATTAAAAAAGCCCGTATGTGAGTTTACAGAAGGCTTGGTACCTGTGACCTTCACCTTGAGTTATATCTGCATATAAAGGCCACACATAAAGCCAAGACTCAGCAAAAAATATTCTCATCCTGAAAATCACTCCTGACAAACTTCAAACCCTTGAGTGAGATTTCTAATGCTGGTACAAAAAGCTCATGAGCCCAGTTCTTTGTTGGAAGACCAACTCCAGAGCTCTGCCTAAACCTCAGTAAGCATCTCCGAAGAAACAAAGGCGGTGGAATAGATCTTGGTGCTATTCTTGAAGGGCAGATGAGTGGTTCCTAAGGTAGCTTTGCATGACATTTAAAATCAGTTACCTGCATCCATTAGTGGTGCTCCTTGTTAGCCATGGATACATTCTGCAGTTCAGAAAGAAGTTACTACAGATGGACTTATGCATACACATGGAGCAAGGTACAGAGTTCAAACTAAAGGCACAGTATACATGCACGCCTGCTGTTCCAAAAGTTCTGTCACTTGACCCACACAGAATATTTTTAAACTTTAGTTTTTGGCTGATAAGTATTTCAATTTTGGTTTTTTGCTGAGAGAACCTCTTTTTTTATTTTATTTTTCAGCAGGAAGGCAAATCATCTTTGAATACTGCCAAATATAACAAACATCTACAGATGGGTTGGTCTGCAGCTGGAGGCTTTAACTTCGTAGTATTTATTTGAAATATCAAAGCCAGCAGAGCAAGGCTAAAACATAGTGGGCACAATTCACAGTGTTTTGGCTCTTGAGCAAATAGCAGTTGAACTTAGAGGTTGGGGTTTTTTTCTTGCTGAAATGGAATTTATGCAGATGTGCTTTGCACTAAATTCATTAACAATTACATCCTGGTGCGGTTTTCACATTTTTGTAAGGGATCTGCATAAGCACTAATTAGATCTAAAACAATGTTACTGTGCAAATTACAGTGCTGATTGTTCAAGTCGCCTTACATTCTGCATCTGCTTTGCGACGATGATAACATAGGTGCACGCAGTACAAATGCCAGCTTTTACATTTAGAAGGACTATTTATTTAAAAGACAGCATTGAACAGATAATGCTGCAGTTTAAATATCTTGGAGACGCTTTTAGGTAATATTGTAAAGTAAAAGAAATACTGATGCTAATAAGTTGCATAAACTAATTGCCATTTCATTAGTCACGAGTGATCTTCTCTGAGGCAGATCCACATCCCGTTTGGCAACAAGTACCAACTGGGTACAACTAAATGAAAGCAAGTGCTTTGCAAAGACTGCATTCGCACTTGAATGAGGAGAGGACAAGAGCAAACATCTCAGTTCTACTGCTTCAAACCATGGAAATGAAATCTCTGACTCACTTATTCAACTTCAGTTCCGGATAACACATGGCAGTGAAAGGTCACCAGGAATGCAATCTATTTTTTAAGGGAACACTAGCACTTCAGTATGTTGGTCCCCACTCCACCTGCAATGCTCCTGAAGTGTGGTAAGGCAGCATTAAGTTTTAAAGCCATTTTAAGGACAAATCTTAAAGTTCAGTCATTATGCTGCTGTCTTTATTAATTTAGTGCAAGTTGGAAAAGCAGTACGATAGGATGGGATTTGAGTTGTCATGATGACATTCATGTATGCAATGATTGGGATACTGTCTAGCCAAAATCACTCTCAGGAGGAGTCATCTAGGGTGGTCATGCATTGGAAGAGGCTGCTCAGGGAAGTGGTTGGATCACCATCCCCGGAGGTATTTGTAAGATGTGTAGCTATGACACTTATGGACATGGTTTAGTGGCGGAGCCGGCAGTGGTGGGCTGATGTTTGGTCCCATTGATCTTAAGGGTCTTTTTCCAGTCTCAGAGATTCTGTGATTCTGTCATAAAGATCTGGCCTCCCAGCCAGCTATACCTTCCCTGAGAGTACTAACCAAGCTAGCAGATGTGCCAGCAGTGTCCTGGTATGCCTGTCTCTCCCAGCCTTCCTTCCAGGTGGAAGCAGTGCCACAAAACCAGCACATGTGTGTGAACTCAAAGGCACTAGACTCACATTCACATCCTAATCATAATTTTCTCTAAGAGCAAGAGTTCTTCCCTGATCTTTGGGAAGGGCAGGATAATCTATCTGCAAGAAATTTCCCAGTTTATATCCCACACAAAAGAAGACAGGAAGAAGCTGTAGTTTAAGAGAAGTAAGGGTTTCCCACTACAACTACTAGACCATGAAGGATATCTCATCAGGTTTTCTACAGCTCTGATGGGGAAACAGGGTGAGTGGAAAATATGAGGAAAACCTTTTACAGTAAATACTGGAGGGATGTGAGCAGACCAAGAGAATTACCTGAGGGACTTAGGCAGGATCTGTGCCTTATCCTGGGAGATCCACAGGCTAGAAGTAACACATCTGCCAACACCTAATAATTTTCCTGATTTCCTGTGTGTTCCTACTTGTGCTTAAGCATTTTAGTCCATCTACCCATCCTAGCACTTCTTGAACAACAAGTTTAACTTTCATCTAACTTGTATATTTATGCATGTCATATCAGGAATGACAATGTAGAATACAACCCTTCTGCCTGGAAAAAAAAAGGAAGAGTACAAGAGAAAAAAAAAAGTGGTGTAAACAGGGTGAGTATGGATGGATTGTTTATTATCTCTTTTGGAACAAGACTATGCTCTTACATGGCAGGTCAAAAATACATGAAAGAAGATTCTCCACCTTGACACATAGCATGTCTTTTAGCTAGAGATGGTCTGCTATAGGAAGCTGGAAGTTTATGCAGACTTAACTGGAAGAAGAAGAAACTGGACAAAATCACAGAAGAAAAAATCCCCTGAGGACTGCAAGACACCATCTTTGGCTCAGAAGATCACTGAGTTGCAAATTGCTGGAGGGTGGGTGACTGTTACAGGGGGAGATTTCACTACCTGCTTCTCTTGCTCTTACAGTCTTCCCAGAACAAATTTTGGTCACTGCTCAGTGCAGAATATTTATTGACATGGAGACTTGATCTGACACAGCATGGCTCTTCTCATGTCCATCACACCTCTGTCAACCACAGAACTTGCACTACTGAGCTTCAAATATTTACTGCATGTGGTGACTGCTGTCCCACCTCCCCAGACACATACTTTAGGCATAAAAACCAGGAATTGTTTTGAACACAATGTTGTGGAGAGGATTCATGCTAGCCTATTCCAAATACTTCTGCAAGATCTACATCGCTCATCTGCTATTCTCTGCTTCGTTTCTCTTATAGAAATGGCAAGATGGGATGTCCTGTCCTGGGCCCCACGTTGGCCAGGGCTGTGGACCACAGGTCTAATGAAGAGGTTTAATGGGAGTACCTCTCTCTACTGATTAGAAAGAGAGTTTGGGGAGATATTTTTATAAAATTAAAATCCAGTATTACTGGATAGCCCTATGTCTCATATTTAGAACAGTCTTAAATGCCTGGATCCTACAGACTTTCATGAGCAGGGCTATCAACATGCCTAATCTCTTTGGGCTTAGGCTCTGCAATCACTTACATCCAAATCTTACATGTATTTTTGAAATAAAAAAAAGTTGGAGTAATATTAAAAATAAAATTATATATAGGACTGTGCTTAAATGGCAGGCAAATTTCTGCTTATTTTATAAAAATGCAGTAGTCTTCTAAATTTAATTAAGCCAGTCTGAGGACATGATGAAAGGGTTCTTTAACATAAAAGACTTTGAAGTTTCTAGAAAAGAGTGAGGTATATAACTCTGGATAAGGGAATCCCATAAGATTTCTCTGTGCTGAAATTAAAGTGCAAGCTCTTACCTCAAGGATGCTATTTCCATCATCTCCAGAGTATTATTAGCTTTCGCAGCACATGCTGCTGTGAGTTACACTGCATTTCCCACACAGGCCGAAAGGACAAAGAAAGAAAGAAAGAGGATGCAAATAATCCATAGGAATATGTTGATGTCATGGCTGGGGTTAATGTGCATCATGGTCTCTCTCTATCCATGCACTGGAAGACATTTTTACTGTGTGGTCTCACCTCCTACCTTAAACACAAGCCAGCTATTCTTTCCTTCGTTTCACAATTCACACTAGGTCAGCTCTAGAAGGGAGATAAATTCTGGTTTCTCACATGTGACATTCAGCCACTTTTTCAAGTCCTGAGAATCCAGCAGCTGCTTTCCTTTAATCAAGAAAAGACTCAGGAGTCTGAGTCCTCCAGTACGTTATTGATGCACTGCCAAATACTTGCGGAATCTATCACTTAATTCTCTGTCAGATCCTCTTCAGTAGCTGCCCTACATAAAACACATTAGTTTCTTCCCTAAGTAGTATTTATCTGATAAGGTAACTGAAAGTTTGTGGTTTAAATTTGCATGATGACATGTGCTCTTGTCTTCTTTTTGGTTTTCCTATTTTAAACCCTCCTGCTTACATAATGAAATTGCATCCTTCACACAATTTTGGGTACTAACCCCATGCAAATCTATGGGTTTGGCTCACTGGGGAGGAGAACTGAAGCTGGTGGCAGTTTGGTCCTTTGTCGTATGTTCTGATTGCTGGTATCACACCTTGACAAACCTGGAAGGTGAGAAGCAGATTCTTCCCTGCTGCATGGGGCACATTTATGCTTCAAGGCTCCCACAGTTGCTCCTGACTTACCAATTTCTGGGGGATTATCGTAGCTCAAGGAATCCTGAGACCTAATTATCGTAATGGCATTGGGGCGCTTTCACCAACTCTCTGGAAAAATCCAGTTATTACCATCAAGCAGCAACAGCACACATATTGCAAGGTGGCAGAACTCTTGTGTCATGAATGTAATACAGAAACATTTGCCTCCAGCTCAGACACATTCTGTCAGAGCATCCTCGACGCATCTCTCCCGAGGAGTCAGATCTGACACTTGGGATGGCTGGCTGTCTACTCATCCACCCACTTCTTCTCAGGGTTTCTCTTTGCCTAGCAGGAGTGGGTACAGGGTTCATCGAGAACCCTGAAAGTAGGCTATTAAGTGACCTAGATTATTGCAGGGGGGAGTGCTATTTCTGTGCTTCCTGGCCTATGTGCTTATGTTAGTCCCTTTGTCTCCAGGGCGGTCTCTACCTAGCAGGAAATCTGGTAGGGCAGTGGAAGATGTATTAGGGAGAGCAGTCTGTCTGGAGAGAGGAGAGAAGATAGTGGTGAATAAAAATAATGGACCCGAGGAATAACTGAAACACAAAAAATGCAGTTGAAATCCAATCCTTTCTTGTGTTTGTGGCTTAACATGTGTCAGTTGGCACATTAACAGTAGCATATGGGTTGCTCTGATGTGAGTTACTGCATACAGTATGTTATGTTCAGGTCTAAAATGTGTAATTCTTTTGGATTAGTGTTGGCAGATTTCAGTGTGCAGAGTACAGTAAATGTTCATAAATTTAATATATTTATAAGCTTTTCTGTGGAGCTCATTGCTGCCTGATCTGAGAACCTCCCATGCAGCTCTGCAGTGCACAGCACTGGTAACTGGAGCCTCCTTTACTGAGGTAGGGGGTGCCACAGGGTGTCTGCTGAGGGCAGAGCTTAGACCACATCCCAAGCCCTAGCCCAATGACATCCAAGACTGGATCCTTCTTCTCGAGGTTCCTATAGGGAAATGCCCAGGTCACTGAAGAACACACAGGTTTGCCAGTGAGCTGGTGGCAGACTTAATTAATTGCTACTATTAATGTAGACTTAATGCTTTCCAGCATGCCCTTCCTCTTTGCACAACAACTGAAGCAGAGTACCTGCCAGGTCATTTCCTTGCAGCTCATCTCATCATTCCCACAAACCCCAGTCTGAGCACAGAGGATGCTGTCTAAGACTGTCAACTTTTATGGAGCATATCAACAAATTATCACATTGAACATGAGCTCTGTCCAGCAGGACAGGAATCATTGCTTCTCCAGAAGTGAGGTGGATGGGTTAGATGTTGCTTCGTGGCTCCCACACCAGTGAGGGTTGGCAGGGGGCAGGGTGAGGGTGCAGTCACCCACCCTGGCCGAGTAAGGTCTTGAAGAAAGAAACAGCAATGTGGCTGCATCTAATGTTTTTAAAATAAAGTAACAGAGGTAAAAATCTGTATTTCTTTGGAGCTTATTTCAATGGAGTTTCTTTGTTCATTCCTTTCCCTGAAATTATTAGTAGCCCCACGTTCTCGGTGAAGTGGGAAAATTCTGGCTGCAGCCAGCTCCCAGAGGTCTTTGTCTATCATCAGGAGAACAAAATCCTTGGCAGAGAATATCTTGAAAGCATGACACTGTTGCTCAGCCTTGAGAAAGGCTTGTTAATTTGGTTGGAGCAAGGAACAGTTTTTAGAGATGTGCACAATGTTTTTTCAGCCTCTTGCTAAAATTGGTCAATTTGACTTTCGCGCTTGGAAAAAGCATGTGACTTCTTGTGAAGCTGGTTGCTGGTAAGGACTGACACACAAGAAACCTCTGCATGGTTTTTCCAGCATTTTATGATGACTTGAGGCACCTGAGTCCAGGACATGGTATTTCCAGCATTTTATGATGACTTGAGACAAAATAAGACGAACCATTGGAAAAATGCTGGAAATATATTTCTTTTTAGCAAGAAAATACAATCAAATAGTGAAAAGCAGCCACACAAATCTGCGCAAAATCAAGCATTTTGTCCTGTCTCTGGGCCACAGTCCAGCCTCTTCACTAAGAGCTGCCATGATGGACACGAGCCCCCGGTCATACAGGAGATGTGGAAGATGTCCGCACCTGTCCTGGACTCAGGTGCCTACACCTAGGACAGTGGCAGTGTCTGAGGAGAGTAAGCAAAGAGAGAAAATGGTAAATCTCCAGAGGTGTCTCGCACTTGGACACTGCTGTACTCAGGGGCTGCAACTGGCCCCACCTCCTGAAGGTGGCCCAGGTGAGGCTGTGCTTGATCAGGCATACGCCCATTTCCAGGATCCTCAGGACTTACAGCAGTGTAGCATTCAGCTATCCCTCTGCATCTTCAACTGCATCTCTGGAGCAAGGACAGCCCTCTGGCAGCTGTGGCAAACATACAGGACAAAAAGGAGGAAACCCCACCCCTCCCCCCCCAATTAATTAGTTTCTAAAAATGAGCTGTGTAACCAATATTTTCGGTACTGATATAAATCCTGTACATCAGGTATGAAGACAGCAGTGGATAAGGTTACACAGCTTGATAGTCTGCTTGCTTCCCCCCAGTACTCTGGGTTTTGGCAGAGATTGTTTATATTTTTACAGTGACGAAATGCATATTTTTCCCTCTGAATCCCACCTGTACCTGTTCATCCTCAAAGCCTCACTGTGACTGTCTTAACAGCTTTGAAAACAGATTTCTCACTTCGGATACTTATCTTTCTTAAAAAAGAAAAAGAAAAAGAAAAAAAAAAAAAAAAAAAAAAAAAAGAAAAACCAAACTTAACCCCTCCTCAACACAGCAATGAGTTATGAGTTTTTAACAATGATATGTGGGTTTTCTTGGGAATTTTTCAGAAGGAAAAAAAAGATGATCCCTTTTGTTAAGATTAGCAGTCAGTAACTAAAACCTACTTATCCATACAAAATCAGACAATTATGCAGTCAATTACTAACATAAATAGTGTTTACAGGGCTACTTTTTAAACCTGTGGCCCACCACCTGGGTTTCTATCCCCTTTAAACAGGAACCAAGCTATAGTATCTCAAAAAAGTGGGTGTGATTTAAGGGGAAAAGAATTATTACCCCAGAGGAGCCAAGTGAAAGAACAAGGTGTACCTGCAGAGCACATACTGCATTGCATGGCATAAGATGGCTTTGTTAAACAGGGAGTGAACTCCAGCTTTTCTTCTTCCTCAAAGGGATGGAGAGGGAGGGTGAAGCGAAAGTGATGGGAAGATGCAGGAAGCACATCTGAGGGGCAGCTTGGCTTCCTGCCTGGACACAGGGACAATGCCAAAATGCCAAACCCCTGGGGGTGAGGAAGCTTTTGTTTGTTATGGGGTTTGCTTGTTTTACCTAGTTTTAATTGCAAAAGGTCTCCCCAAGCAAACATACCTTCCTGCCTGCTGATGTGGTTTGTTCCTGCTTAGTTATCTCCTCATCCAACACCTGCTGTATCCTCAGGAGTGGGTGGAAGCCAGTGGGCACAGAGGAAGCAGCTCCAGCACCTCCTTCAGAGACAGGATGCACAAAGTTATCTGGAAAGAGTCAGCCTTTGCTTTCTGGTAGTTTTTCTTGCTACCACTCATTGCTGTGTGGACTAAGGTGACACTGAGAAGCTCCTGACAGAAACCCAAAGCAGTGAAGGGTCTTTGTAGAGGAATGCAAGTGCAGTGAGTTGGCACCTCTTCTCATTTTCTTTTTTTCTCCCTATCTCCAGCTGAGGCTTCACTTGCCCCTCTCTGTTGACATTCACTAAGCTCACCTTTTCCACCCTGTGTGAAAGTCTTCAGGGCCAAGTTGGATGGCTCTAAGGAACCTGGTCTAGTGGAAGGTGTCCCTATCCATGGCAGAGTGACTGGAACTAGGTGATCTTTAAGGTCCATTCCAACCCAAGCCATTCTGTGATTTGGTGATGATCACTTCTCACTGGATGTGAACAGATTTGCTCACGAGACACAGGGAGAGCGTGACAGCCATATAAACAGGATTTGAATGAATCTCACCTGCCTGCTGGGAATCTGGTGACTACAGCACTAGACACCCTTGCACTTCACCACTTAGCTTTGGGGAGGAGATGCAAAAACAGCACCCAAAAGCCTCTGCACCTCTACAAACCCAGTTTTGAATTGGTGTTGTGTAAAAGGGTGATGTGCAATGCCCACAACCACAGCTTGCTCCCACATTCGCCTGAGAGCACTTGTTTCTTGCAGTTGCATCACTTTCTCAGTGTTAGATAAGACTTTATATTGTGACATAGGAGCAAAACATCCCAGTGACACTAAGCCCAGAACAGACCAGATAAACTGCTGGTGGCTCTGCAGTAAGTTCCTGTAACTCTACATAAATAACTGATGCCAAACAACAAAGAGCTCATAAACCAGAGAAGAAGTTACAATTGCTAACAGGCTTGGAAAGCCTAATTTTGGAGGAAATACTAAAGAGAAAACTAGAAAACTGCTATCAGTCAATGAAATTTAGGGCATAAACCGGGTAATGTTTGAAAATATATATGGGTAAGAGAAAAAAGAACAGGGACTCGTGATTCAGCAAGTCCCAGGTTAATGTTATGACACTAGCAGAAAGCAGCATTTTCACAGAAAAATCGGCAAGCTCCTTCTTATTTTTACTTATGAAATCACCCAACAAAGTTCCAGAAAGTTAGAGTGGACAGAACACTCAAAATGGAGTAATCTTCCATCTGCAGTAAGAGGTTTGAGGGGATTGAATACAGCTCTATTTCATTACTCAATCAGCAGAAAAACAGATTAAGTTATAGCTAAATTATTTTAACTATAATACTCCATTTCCACTACTTTTGACTTCTCAGAAATTTCCTGTCTTTATTGAAACCTGTGTGATGATTGTTATATCAAAACAACTCGTTTGTCTGAAATCTGAGCAAACCAACCTTTTTGTCAGTCAAGAGAACTGGAGGAAAAGAGACACTTTTGCTGGTACACATATAACTGCACCCACACCAAAAGTGGTCGAAATGACAAGCAAAAAGGTCTTCTGATGTGCAAGCATAGCAGCATTTTTGGTGGGGTGTGTGCCTTAGACAGAAGAAAGTGCTGGGTGCCTGTTTAAAGACCACAGATGTTTCATCAGGTGCACTTGCAAGACATTAAAGCAGAGGCAAGAGGTTAAGTGTGGATATACTGTGTGGAAAAAAAAGAATGACCATTTCCAGGGCACGATCTCCCACATATGAGAGAGTGGGTAGCACTGACATAGAAGACTGGAGTATCAGCAAAGCTTATGAAGCACACGTGTGCTCACGGGCAAATTTACAGGGCAGAATAAGCATTTGCGGATGAGGATGCAAAACATACAGCTATTGCTTATGGTATTGTGGTTTCAGGATTTTAGCCTCTAAGAAAGACCTTAGGTATGGTTGCATTTTCCCCCCTTCCCTCGAAAGAAGAAAAGAAACTTGGGTCAATTCGTGATGAGGTAAGGGAACAGATTAAGTCTGCAGTGGGTTTTCTTTCCCCTCCTTTTCTCCTGAGTGGCATAAAAAGGAGCCTCCATATTCCTCTCCCACATGCTGTCCTGAATTTCTCTCCTTTCCTCAACACTTAACTTTTTCTTGGAATGCCTTTACGTGCCAGATGACAGCAAGTTACTGTGCTAATTGCTTTATTCTTCAATAAGGACATTTACTATACCAAACTCCTACAATACTTATGTGTAAATTAGAATTTGGCCTTGGAACAACCCTCTTTAAACAATTAAAAAGCTTTCTTGAATGGATAGCTTTATAGATTAAAAAGGCTTTGTCTTGGATTGATTTTTTTTTCCTTTTTCTTTCTTTTTTCAGCATTAAGGGTGCCTGTTTTCACCCTTACCAGCCAAGAGAAGACTAATAAGCCTCACAAAATTGCTCTTATTTATGAATAAATCTGCATTCAGATCTGTTCCATAGATGTGGAATTATGGAGCCTAAGTACAAATTCCCTTCTTTAAATCACAGTTTTAAATCTTTAAATTTTCAAATACATAAGCTGAAGTTTTGGACAAATATTTATCAACCTGTCAGCTATTGTAAACAGGGTTGCAGCTGCACGGGAGCATTGAGAGCCATGGGGAATAAAAGAGGAACTTACCACTTAGTTCTTTTTGCCCAGAGAAGAAATGATAATTTTAGTTATACTTTGCTCGCTTACAACAATAAAAACAAAATGAAGCCACAGAAGAAAACTGTCATGTTACACCCCTTCCATCTGGCCTGTGCTACACACCCACATATCCCGTCATTCTACAAATTAATCTTTCACACATTTTTAACAAAAAAAAGTGTTAATGTTATAGAAGAGAAAATAAGGTAAACACAGAGCTGTGTAAAAATACATTAACATTAAAATATGGTGGCAGTTATGGATTTTCTTAATTGAATAGGAGAGTAAATATTCACATCAAATCAATGCCAATGGCATGCAAATTAAAGCTACATTAGGGCAGCCTTGATATAGGCATTACCATTTTTGACACTTCTGTGATTTAAAATAATGTGCAGACTTTATTAGTTAATTTTTTCCTCCCTTTTTTATGTTATTTTTGAGTGGGTAATTTGCCATTACAGAGCAAAATCCTTCTCCTGTGCCCTCTTATATTACACTATCTTATTTTCTTCTCCTGCCTGGCTGGTCCTGTGAACACTGGCTCAATTTAATTTAGAGTTAATACTGAAGCCTCCCCATGGCAGGACAGCCCTCTTGGAGCAGCTGCCCTCAGGCCATATCTAACCCCCCAAGACCAGCCAATGACCTGTTGAAACAGTCTGAGGAAAGGTGCCTTTGATTCACCCTGCCAGGTTCTACAGGCATCCTCCTTTCCTGGCTCTGCACCTACCTCTCCCCCGAGATCTTTCTTACGTGGTCTGATTAAAAATTGCTTAAAAAGAAGAAGGACCACAGAAGTGAGGCCCCTAGCACCTCAGAAACGAGAAACCTCCCAGGGGCTCTTAGAAGCTGTGTGGCTCCAGAGGTGAAAGTAGGAGGTATGAAGCTTGCTGCCTGGCACAAAATAAACTCCAGTGTGCGGGGAAGTGGGACCGACGGATCTATGTGGGGCAGAGATGAAAGAGTACACGGTGGACGTGATGCCAGCAGCTGGTGAGTAGAAGCTGTACTGTGCTGTGGACTGTGCAGATATTTCTTCCTGCATGACCAGAGGGAATGCCCTGCCCTGTGAGGCAGCAGCAGTGTCAGACATGTGCAGCGTGCACTCCTTTAGCACTTTGCTTTATTTGGAAGCTTCTCTCTTCCCTGGCACTTTTTCAGTCCTCGTCAATCACTAATGTTTCTGCATGCTGTCTCCAGATTTTATGAAGATGGGTCCCCAATCACACCACCGTGCCCCCAGAAGAAGTTACATGCACAGGCCAGCTCACACAGCGAGAGCACAAAGTGCTCTCCTCCTCCTCAATAGGGCAGGAGAGGCGTCTGATGGACTGCAGGAAGAAAATGCAGAAGGAAAATAAAGAGCAGTGCTGTGTCTCCAGTGAGACTGTCCACCCTCAATCCATATTGACTCAGGAGGGGACTAATGTCTTTTACAGCGCACATACCCAGCAAAAAGCCCTAAAGCTTAAAAAAGACTCGATGGAAAGAAAAATTTGAACATTTCTAAGCACAAAGTCCCAATAAAAAGGGTCTGTGCTGGAAGTCACATTACTCAATCCTGTACAAAGCTAAGAGCAAACATTCAGATTCTCTTTCTGGTCTTCAACATATCCCAAGCAAAGCAGGCACAAGTCATTTGCAGGGTCACGCTACCAGCATTACCTATACGTCTCTGAAGTTGCTCATCAGACTCCACACAAAAGTGGTTGCAGTAAGGATAGAACTGCCACAGCTTGGGAGGTTTTAGCACAAAAGAGTCTGTGAACCTTTGCTTCAGAGAGCATCCGCTAAATTGACCAGCAAGATTAGGACAGAGAAGTCTGTGAGAACCCTTTTCTGCTCTGCTCTTGTGAGCCCTATCTCATTCAACAGTGCTGATGTGACTGGGGAGCAGGGGCACAGGGGCTCTAAGGGCATATATTTTCAGTTTCAGTGAGCATCTTGCACCAAAGCAGAGAACTCTGAAGGTTATCTCAAAGCTTCTCGCAGGCACTGAAAACTACATTTATACACATAAACCAATTTTCTCCCCTTTACTGCCTAATTTCTTCTAATCTTAGGTTTACCTCTGACTCCCATTTTCCTTTTATTTCTTCTCAACTATCTTTCAACTCTCCTCCTTTATCTTACTTTTTTTTCTTAGCCATATATTTCTAGGCAGCTATGGAGGGATCATTGTTTGGGGGGGTTTCTTTTTTGTTACAGGAGAATAAGAGGTCTTCAGAGTTAGGACACCAGGTTGCTGTGTTCTTATAGCAGCCTGACTCTTATTCACTGCCTGAAAAAAAATCCACCTCATGGTCCCATTTCTGCTTTTTAATCTGAAGACTGAGGGAATAAGTGCCAATTTCAAAGACAGTTGGCTGCAATAGTTAATGTTTGTGCAACACTTCACATGTCTAACCATTGTATCCAATCTTCACCACCAGAAAGATGCAGAGCTGCTGCCACTGCCTCCCAGACTGTCTGTGAGCGTGATGATTAATGAGCTCACAGCCCTATTTTGCTGTTGAAGTTAATGTTGCTTCCTGAGGGCAACACGCCTGATGAGAGAATTTGCAGCAGTCCATACGCTATATTGATTCAAAATGCCACTGTATGTTTTAATTAGCTTTTAACCATTAAAAAGTGGAGTTGGAAATTAAAATGGCACATATGCTTATGCAGCACATGTCTGTACCTAAAAGGTGAGCATTAGGTCAAGTTATCAAGCCGTGGGCTGAACCACCACTGGCAGTTAAACCCTATTTTTGTGGCAATTAATACATTTCCATGGCTTTTCTTTTTGTTAGCTTTATGCCAAATATCCACTTACATCTATTTTCAAGCCTTGAGGAATGCATTTTTCACCCACCCACGCTATCTTTTGAGAGTTATAACATGCTAGGAAAGTTTAATTTTGCAGAGCTGAGGTTTAAGAGCTAACGTGAGGGAGTGGGCTCTGCTCAGGCTGGTGAGAAAGTGATGTGTTGGGATAAAAGGCTGCACTGAAACCCCTCCTTTGCACCACCAAAGAGTTTCTATTAAGTCATTGATAAGGTGCTCATAATTTCCTCATTTGTACTGTACTTATCCTTCATCCTCTTGATGACAAAGGGCTGGTTCAAGTAATATCCTGATCAGTAGGAGCCATTTTTGACAATTTATGGAGGACAAATGGGGTATTTTTTCCTTAAAAGAGGATAAAAAGAGAATTATCGGCCAATTACTCAACTTAATAATCAAACATATTAAAACCACCTAGAAGACAAGGAGATGAGCATCAGTTCATGCTGATTAATCACGAATGTGGCACATTAAACAAAACCAGCTCCTCTCTGAAAGTGGTTAACAGGTCTTGAAAGAAGGGGAGGTAGTCAACACTGCGTCTTGCCTTCAGCCAGGCTGTTTGCCTTGCCCAGCTTGGTGACTAAACCAGACAACATGCTCTAGCCAGAACTAATCAGTGGTGACAAGAGTGGCTGAAAAGCCACGCACAACAGACCATTACCAAAAATTCACTGCCAAATTGAAGGGCTATATTGAGTCCAGTTCTCTAGACAGCTGACCTAAATTTGATACAACTCTTTTTTTTCATTAATGATACAGATAAACAGCTTAAAAATACAACTCTTAAATTTGCAGATGAACATTTTGGAATGAGATGTAAGCACACTGGAGGAAAGAAGCATTCAAAATGGTCCCGGAATACTGGAAAATGGACCAAAAGAGCTGTGTGCATGGCAATTAGGATGAAAGCAAATTGTTCTGCTTTGGAAGGAATAATAAATTGTGTAAATGCAGGATCCATAGCTAGAGCATGGCCATGAGGGATGTGGACCAACTAGAAGCTGAAAAATACTAAATACAACATGAAAAACATGACTTACAAGGAACATGTAGGGCTGTTTAACCTAAAGAAGACAAGGCTGAACAGGGTATGATAGCTGGCCTCCAGCACATGAGCTATTAATGTGCAAAGGAAATAAACTCTTCTGCATGATCACTCTGGGTTGGATGGAAGCAAGAAGCTTCTTAGAACAATACTTGCCAGGAGACACCAGAAAAAATATTATCTCTGGAAAAGCTAATGGAAAAGTGGGAAAAATTGCCTGGTTGGATGGTGGGGTCTACTCCACTGGAGATTTCCAAAAACAGGATGGACCAGCATCAGCCAGAAACATCCCAGATACAGATGATCCTGACAGCGATCCAGGCAGGGAGATGAACTACATGAGCTCTTGAAATTCATTCAATCCTATTTTTTTTATATTTTATTTCTATTTTACCCTTGGGAGGTACAGAACTACTTTGTGCCTCCACTCCACACCAGTGAAAAAGGAGCATTAGTGGCCAAATTAAACAAATCAACGAGAATCATTTGCGTTGAGTTTGGCTGTCTGATTAATCACTTGGAGTTTGCAGCTTATACAATGTATCATCTGTGCCTGCTTTATCATCAAAAGCAGATATTTGCCCATCACAGTGGGGAGAAAATCTGACATTAGTGTCACAACTGAATGCTCTTAAATGCATTTAAAGCTTTACAGACCAGTTGGCTGTAATGTATATTTAAAATTCTTGAAACCAGCAAAAGATCAGATTGAAGAAGGAGAGAAAGATGGTAGAACAGTGACACTGTGCAAGTTAGTTTAAATAAAGAATCTTATCAAATCTACTGACTACTTGTTCACATCTGTCCAAATATAACTTATGCCATATGTCCTACTATATAAGTCAGCTTGGAGGCAGGACACTTCCCTAAGCAGCAATTCACTTCCTGAGTCTGCTCTATCTTCAGGAGAATAAAGAAGGGGGAAATGATACATCACAGAAAAATCTGAGAAACAAACAAAATAACCTTCTAAAAGCTTCTGGGAAGTAAAAATCCTTTTTCTAGTCTAACAGTATGGATAGCTGAATCTTTTGTCTCCTTGTAGATTAGGAAAGGCATCATACCTGATACTACCACAAGCTGCTTTTGAGGAAATCAGACACCTCAGTTTTTCTTTGCCTTTTCTCTTTGTCAAGGTGGTAAATATTGTCTTGCCAGTCGCCTCAATTACTGTCCTCCCATCATGGAAACACAGCTTATGGTTGCCACATCTTGGGTCAGACTTCCAGGTACAGTCAGTCCATCCCTCCACCTCGGGTCTCCAAGGGCCTTGGTGCTACACCAAGAGCAGGCTGGGGAGGGGAGACCCAGCCCTGCCCAGCCATGGGGCTTCCCAGCAAAATGCTTCCTGACGGGAGCTTTCAGCTGGTCGTGTCAGATAAAAATATCATCATCGAAATCCCATTTCAGATACCAGAAGCCTCCTTATGGCTCTAAGAGTTTAATTTTCATTTAAAAGTCAATAAATAGAGGCATAAGGGTTTAAGATGAATTATGCAAGCCCTTTAGCCATAGCCATTACATTCTGCCACAAAAATGAGCTGCTGTTCTCACTTTGTTTTATGGGCTCAGTGTAGCCTGTTGTTATTGTAGCTGCCAAATAAAAACTAGCAAACCATGGAAATGAAAGTACAATCTTTTATGCTTTCATAGTCTTAGGATAAACTGGTATGTGCAGTTTTAGAGAAGGGGTTTCTTTTGAAGTCTGTAGTGTTATGCCTCTGTCCTGTGAGTCTTTACAAGTGGGGTGGCTTTTTGATCAGCTGCTCTCCCATCTCCAACTGCAGCACTGTCACCAGCTCAAAGGCAAGGAAAAACATAATAGCTTCCTGTAGATATGAAGAAAGGGTGGATTACGGGTCATTTCATAAAACTGAAAGTCCCCTTGCTTTAAAAATAAAAGATTTGCTACCTCTAATTTCTCTCAAGCCTCCTCATTCCCTAACAGGAGCACATACCCCACAACTCACTCCAAGTCATGTGTTTCCTAAGGGTCTGTCACCCAGCAAATGTGCCAAGAAAGAAAGCCGTGCAAAGTAATCGTGACAATGAACAGCAGCTGAATCCAAGTGGTAAAAGCACAAGACTCCACACAAAAATACCTGGGACAAAATGTGCGCCAGTACAGAGAGAGAGAGAGAGAAGAAGATGGAACCAGGTCAGGGTCTTACTCATGCAATGAAAAAAATGGGACTGTAAGCATGAGTTAATGTGCTTTCAAGTTAATTACAGCAGAGCATTATATTAATGGCAGAATATTGAGAATAAGAGCACGTGGACTAACATGCAACATTTAGTCCGTAACTTTTCCACCTAGAATTGATATTCAAAGCTTGTCTTTTTCACCTTTGCAATGGCTTGTCTCTTTCTTTTGTCTGTCTCAGTTTATTTTCATAGCCGCATTCACTGGTGATAACATTTTATATTTTGTGCTTCCTAGTGGGAGCTATGCTGGATGCTGACACCCACTCTTGTGCAGAGATTTTTGCATATTTTTTTTTCCTCTTCCACCCGTTTTACACAAGATGGTAACATATGGCCTTGGGTGATTAAATGATTTAGTGAATGAACTGAGCAGAAAGAGCAGGCTGATTGGAAGAAGACAGCTTCTGTTTAGGCATAAATGTCTTTGTAATCTGTAATGATAGGAAAGAAATTACAGAAAAAGCATAAGAAAATTTAACAGAGTTTTGGCGAAACATTGTATTTTTCAGGTCTGCTTTAAATACAGTGAAACAATAGTACAATGGCTATTACTTGTTTTGTCTCTACAGCATGTGCTTGTAGAAGGGGCACCCCACAAATATACACAGAAGTATACACCTACACTCAGCATATAGAGACAAAAATTAAGCCAATGGTTTTGTAAAACCAAGGTGCCATTTCATTTCTTAACTTCTGAACAAGGCAGACCCACAGAATTGGTGTGGGCCACCACACTAGCTGAAACGGCTTCACACCTTCTAACTTTCTCAGAATTACTCCAACTACAATAATCAGTCACACCCACACGACCTCAGCAGGAACCACAGAAGGTTTTGTGAAAGGAAGACATCTGGATGCTTTCTGAGCAGTCCCACCCAGTACACCTCTGCCACTGCAGGGGCTCAGAGCACAAATAAACCATCACTCCCATCCTCTTCCTTCCGGGGCATCATGTCTTCTTGTGCCTCCCTTCTGTTTTAACTTGAGGTTTTGTGTTTGTTATACATCTTTGGGATAATACCTATGTGTTCTTGTGAGGATGCAGCGGCTCCTGGTGTAGTTCTTTCCTGAACCAAGCATCTGCTCATAGCTGGCTGAGGTTGTGGGAGACTGGACTCCAGCAGCCAGGTGCTCCTTGGCTGGAAATTTGAAGCCTTTGTATCCAAAAGAAGAGTTTTAGAGAGAAAACATTTCAGTTCTGCTTCCAGTGATGGTGTGCATATCACTAATAGTCAACAAACAAATCCAGCTGACTTCCAGTTCACATCTCCACTCACAAGACCAATTCCATCTTTTATGATCAAAGTTTTATGAAGAGCCTTGAAATTGTTTTGGGACATCACGAAGAAATCCTTGCCCTCATGAATAATCCCCATATGAAGCAGAAGCTGTAGCTTAAAATTAGACGAACCTATGCCTCAGGAAAGAACATCTGGACATAAAGGAAGTTTATCAGTGGTGTCTGTCCTCAGCTTGTAGCGTGAATGTTAGAAGCCACCTCGGTGACAAACCTCAGTGCAGGGCACTCCTTCTCCTACATGTGAGAGCATTTGAGATGAAAGAGGAGGTTTTGGCCCACATGGTAAGAAAAGCTCTTAGATGAGTACATCCTGATCCTTATCCAGCATAGTTAGGGCAGATAAGAATTACTGATCCAGTCAGCCTCTGGCACAATAACATGCACATTTAGCCAATTCATGCAAAGGCTGTATTATATTATCTTGGCACTTCCTCAGCACTGATTCCCCAGAGAGACAACTCTGTTCCATGGTGACATCAGCTGAACCTCAAGTGTGACAGCAGCTTCAAAAACTACTCTTTAATTTTTCTGGAAACCAGACCACCATCAATTAAATTACACTACAATAAAAACAAAACAAGGGGGCCATGATCATAAATCCTAATTTTCACTTCTCCAGGATACATAATATTGTAGATATTTTTTCTGCTTTACCTCCAGTCCTATCCATCAAAACGTTTCAGGAGAGTTTTAATTTACCAAGAGGGTACCCACTTTCCATTGTCCCATCAATGAAAATAGTAGCAATGCATATGGGTGACACACATACAGTTTGAAATAACCTGTAGGGCATAAACCTGGGATATTTGGTGGCAGACGAGCAGCTTCCATTGTCAATTTCTTTTTTGCCATGGAAAACAAAGTTAATGGAATGTAATTAGCTCAGCACTACTCTACAATCTGAAGAAAAAGTAGAAAACTGTGTTACAGTAGGTAAAAGAAAGTATTAAGGACCAAATTTGCATCTGGTTTCACTGTGTAACTGTATTGTGTTAGCATCTAAATCTATTGCTCTGGACCCAAATGCCACACAGGCACTTTGACCCTTGTCAGCTTCTGCTGGACTGTCCTCAAGAAGAGTTTCCAAGAGCACACAGCTCCATTCAAGCTCCAGAAACAGACGTGACTTTTAAGGCACTTTTAAGGCTAGCAGGCAAAGCTGGCATCTGCAAACAGCTCACTACGTATTAATGACTCTTGAGCAGCAACAAACAACATTGGGAGATTCACCACACAAACTGTGTTAGAAAAGATGCCAGGAAACCTCGATGTTCTCAGATCAGAGGCAGAAGCCGGGAGGCTCTACCCGAGCTGCAGGTGCTCCTGTAGCTCCACACCGCAACGTCAGCATTGGTTATGAGCCAAAGGCCTTCAGGCCTCCTTGTTGCCTGGAGGATATAAATGAAAGTCAGCAACTGAAAAGGTGCAAGAAGTGCAAAATTGCATCATGTCTTTCCAAAATGCATTTGTGAAGTAAATGAGATTCATTTCTTCCCATGCTATATTGAGATAATTTTTATTGTTCTTGGCTTATGAATGTGCTTAGCTCAATCTTCTTGTCTGTGCTCTTTACAGTATCTTGGGATGCCTGAGGTGATTTACAAATATGTGTAGAGACCAGGTGTACTGCCAGATGTTCATGTCCCTTTACAACAAGGCTTCACCATCCCTTCCAATGGAACGCCTGTCTTATATTATTTTTTCTAATAGAGGATCAACTGGACTATTGGGTATTTATGAGTTTTCCCTTTGAAGGTTTTTCCTTAATTCACTCTCTATCATCTTGTTTCTACATTTACCATAATACTAAGTCTTTAAACCTCTCTAAGTACTTTTAAAAAAATTAGAGTGCCTTTCACACTAAAAAAAAAATCCCAGACAAATGTCAACAGTTCCAGGTTTAAATCAATAAAGTCTTACTCACTGCCAAAAAAGATTTTTAATCTTGAAGTGTTACCTACACCTACTTTTTCTCTGTTTCTCACCATCTCTTATTTAGAAATAGTAAAAAAAGTGTTTTATTATAACAGCTGTATAAATGGTAATTGCAGATCACTCTCTTAAATATAACTGTAGTAAGAAATAACTAGTAGCTCCAGGGTGAACCAGTACAGACAAAACAGATAAAGCGATTGGCTGGAGGTCACATAGCCAAATGATAGGGTGGAAAAGAAAACACAACCTGATTTAATTAGGAGCCAGCATTGCAAATACCAGATGAGGGACAGTAAATTTTTTCTCAGTACATCTTAAAACGTAAGGAGGCAAGTTCTTGTATATGAGGAGGAAATAATAAACTAACAGAATGTACAAACAGTAATTAAATTAAATTTATTTAACATTCATTTTTAAATTTCAGATCCTCTAAAAGTCTGTTAGGATCTGAGAAAGCCCTTTTGCTAAATGTCCTCCTTACAATTTTTTTTTTTTCACATTAAGCAGACTCATTTTTCAAAGAGTTTTGTATTGTCAAAATGCCTAAACTGCCTCCCTCAGTAAAGCTGAACTTGCATAAGTAAATATTCACAAACTGAGGTCTTACCAACCAACCCGGAGCAGCTGGTGAGATGACTTACTTGGGGAAGCAAGAGGCAGCATGAAGTGTAGAGATCTGGGACAACATAGTTCATGTAATCATTTCAGGCACAGTCACTCACAGTTCAAATATATGTAACTGCATAAGTTATTTGTATACATAACATTAAAAAACCCAAAGAAACTGAATTTCAGAACTGTTTTCCCAAGTATTTCCTGTTAAAGTACTTTCAACGTTTATTTTTGCAATTGAAAGAAAAAGCAGTTTAGCAGCTATAGGGAAGATGTTCAAGAAAGACAGGCAGCAGGGAATACAGTACTGATTTTTCTCAGATGAAGTGATTATTAGCACTGAGGAAACAATCAGGAAACATGAAGAGTCAGCATCTTAGCTGCTGTATCCTGAAGACAAGGACAGAATCCTATCAAGTTCCAGCTATAATGAAATATGGAAGAGGGTGCCAAAGGAAAAAATACCCAAACCCTTAATGATGGAATTGTATCAGTATCTAAGTTGGACTGAAAGTGAAAAATTTTAAAAAAATTCCACACCTAGTGCAAGCAATTAGTTCACAGAGGGATGGAGTGAAAAGTGTTTTCTTTCGTACATACATATATATTTTCATATATGTATGTAATACTTGAAGCATATGGACACCTAGGTGCTAGCTGCTGTCTTATATACATAGCAGCGCTGTCAAAGCAATTAGGCACAGCAAGAATTCAGTCTGTTTCTTTACAACAGTTTCATATTACCGAAGAGACGAAGTACATGGGTTTCAGCTTTTATATTTGCTCAATCAATTTTGGTAATTAATACATAACTGAGTTCTTTCTCTTTAAACTCCGAGTCTCTCTCGGTGATCCTGTTTTCTTTAAAACACTCCCCTGTATTACCTCTTCACCTGAAACCAAAGGGGAGGTGGGGAAATACCAAATCCCCTCGGATTAGCCCTTTGCTAAGGAAGACCTTTAGCCCTTCAAACCTGGCCTCCACTGCCCTATCCTAACCCGCCATTAAGCCGTGGCGTTCTCCAAAGCCGCTGACCTCAATCCGCCCGCGGGCCGTGAGGAGCCCCGGAGCTCTCGCTCCCCTCAGGCAGCAGCGGCCGGCGCCGCCCGGCAGCGCGCACACCTGGGGCACGCACACCCCGAACGCCGCCCACGCTGCTGGCACTGCTCCCGAGTCCGCCCCGCACGGCGGGAAACACAAAAATTACCCGCAAGTAATTCAAGGCTTGAGGTGGAAGCTCAGGGCAGAGCGCTTCCTTGGAAGAGACAAGGCAAAGCACTTGCGCTCGTTAGGAATTCACAGCTGGCTGATGCCAATCAAGGAGAGAGGCTAGGACACAAACCGCAAAACCACAAACATAAATATTTATTCTTGCATCTAAAATGCCCCAGCCAAACTGGGCACACCCCTGAGATTTCGCTTTAGGAGTTTTACACAATGGTATGATATGATTCACCTAATTACCCACTGGTGCTTAATTCTAATTATCCAATCATAAACGTGGCAGGGCAGAACTACTCTATTTTTGTACATCTTGCAGCAGCATCCATTAGCATCCTTGTGATTTATGCTAATCCAGATGTTCCTGCATTCAACTTTTGCGAAGTTACCAAGCATCAGCAACTTGAAGTTTCCCTTAGATACGGATCCCTTGGTGAAGTTCAGCAAAAAGTTTCCTTATTTTAGTCGAATCTGTGTTCTTAGCAGGGGCAGATTATGCCTCTTGGGTCTTGAGACAACACTGTACATATATACATACTCAGCGCACACATAACCATATGATGACAACGCTCTGGCCCCTAACGACTGCATGCTCTCAGCCCTTTATGGCACGCTCTCCACGCCGCCCGGCCCGGCAGCAGCCCAGCAGTGCCCAGGGGGCCGGACGAGGCGGCAGGAGCACACCAAGACGCAGGAGCGCGTCCAGGCACAACTCGCGCCGCTCCCGCCGACGCCGCCTGGGCCGCGCCGCACCTGCCGCCGTCCCGCCATGCACCGCGCCGCCGCCACCGCCCCGCGCCGCCCGCCCCGCCCCGCGCCGCTCGCCCCGCCCCGGGCCCCGCGCGGCCCCGCCTCCTTCCGCCTCGGCTCCCCGCCGGGTCACGCCCCCTCTGCCCGTCCGCTCGCCGCGATTGGCGGCGCCGCCGGCCTTCCCGGGCCGCCGTCCTCCAATCGGCGACCGCCGCGGCCCGTCAGTCAGCGGCGGGGCGCCGCGGCGGTTGGCGGCGGCGGCGGCGCGGGCGGGCCGCGCTGTCAGTCAGGGAGCGGAGTCCGAAGTGGGGAGCGGGGAGGGAGGGGGCGAACATCTGTCTGCCGCAGCCGGGCCCGGCTGTGCCGCCGCCGCCGCGCGAGCGCCCCGCGCCCCCGCCCGCCCCCGGCCCCCGCCCGCCCCCGCGCCCCGCCGGTGCCATGGGGAGCCGCTGAGCGCGGGGCCCGCTTCGCTCCGCCGGCTGCCCCGCTCGCTCCTCAGCCGCCGGCAGGGGGGAGCCCGGGGGGGGCGGCGGCCAGCGGGCGCGGGGGGCGGGCGGGGGGCGAGGCGCGATCCCGGAGCGGCAAGTGAGCGAAGAGGAGCCGGCGGGCGGCGGCGGGAGCGCGGGGACTTCGGGCCGCCGCGCAGTGTGAGTCCCGCTGCCCCCATCCCCACACACCCGCCGCGCCGGGGCCGGGGCCGCCGCGGCCCCGCGGGGCGGGCGGAGTTGGCGGCGGGTCCGGCTGGGGGTGGGCGGAGGGGCGGGGGCAGCGCTCCCCGGGCGGCGGGACCGGCCGCCCCGGCGACGCTCCCGGTTAGTTTTCTTTTGTTGCCGCCGTGACCCGGGGGCGGCTTTTCCTGCGCGCCGGGCAGCTGCTTCCTTCCCCGCGGGGCGGCTGCCGGCGCGGCCGGCCACGGCCCGGGCGGGGGCGGCGCTGCCCGCGGGACCGGGGCCCCGGACGGGAGTGTCGGGCCGGGGGGGGGGGACACACACAGCCCCGGCCAAAAGTTGCCGCCGCCTGGCGGGGATGGCGGGGCCGGGCCCGCCGGGAACTTGCTGCGCGCCGCCGCCGCCTCCCCGCCCGTCCTGTCCCGTCCCGGGGGGCGGCGGGCTGTCCCCGCCCGGCCGCGGGCAGGTGACCCGCCCCGCCGGGTACACGCGTGAGTGTCACCGGGGGGGCCGGCGCGGCTCGGGGCTCCCGCCGGGGCGGGGGGGCCGCTCGGAGCCTGCGGGGCCGGGACCCGCGTCCCGGGGCCGCCGCGGTCAAATAGTCGGGCAGCTCCAGCCCCCGCCGGGAAGGAGCGGGGTGTAGGAGCCGAGCCGAGCGCTCGCAGTGGTGCCCCGGCCAGGGGAGCTGCTCCGCGGCTCGGAAGGAGCCGGAGTTGGTGCTCGGTGTCACTTGCGCTGCCTTAAACGCTGGAACTGAAAGGACCGGCGGCGGAGCGGGGAGTTGTGAGGTGGTAAATAGGTCCGGTTAATCTCTGCTTTTAAGTGAACCCCTGGGCTCAGTAAAACGGAGCCGGTGTGGCTTTCTGGGGTAACCCCGTGGCTGGGGTAAGCTGTCAGCACATGAAGTGGTCCTCCAAGTTAAGGCAGAAGTGTTGCTATGCAGCACATACAGTAGAGCCCCATATGTTTAGGATTTTCTTTTTTTTTTTTTTTTTTTTTTCCTCCCTGTTAGAAAGTTTGAAAAAAAGAGACTTTGAAGTATTTTGTTTATACTAACAGAAGAGAAAAGTTCTCCTAAGAAAAAGCTGGTGGCAGGAGTGTAGAGGAGTAGCATATGGCATTAAAAGGAGCACAGCTGGAGGTAGCATTTCCATCTGAACATGATGTCAGAGCAGCTGACAGCCTGCCATCCCTCAGCCTTTTATTCTAACACACAGACAGGGAGTTAGTGTGTGCAGATCTGTGTGTGGAGAAGGTATCTCATTCCTCTCTAACATCATCTCCACTTTGCATCTGTCTCTCCTAGTCTGCTTTTTTTCCACCGATCTAACAGACCTGGAGCCAGCAAGACTCAGAGGAAAGGACTTAATCAGGTTTATGTGTACTAAAGGTAGGAGTAGCAATAGATTAGATACAGCATATTTCTGTTTTGGTGTGTTGTTTATTGAATTTTAGAAAAAAAAATCACATTACTTTTCTAACCAAGTTTAGAGGTAATATATGAAATTGACTATTAAATAGATAAGTGGACTTAGTCAAAAGGCTTGGGCTACAGTTGGAGAGTATCAGTTCTTGGGCACATTGTTAGCATTAACTTTAATGCATATTGTGGGAATGTCTTGGTTTGGAAGAAGGAGAAAGCAAGTTCATCCTTAATTTCTGAGACCAAAACTGCAGTGGATTTAGTGGCAAGCCTAAAGAGAGTTTTGCTTTATGTTTTCGTCTTGCATCTTTTAAATTACTTTACAGGGGTTTTAGTGAAATATACAAGAGTGTTCGTTTTTTACAAAAGAACCTTCATGGCTAAAATGTGTTTGTGGGGAAGTCTTTCGTTACATGGTTAAATATCCAGCAGCTCAGAAATGTAGTAGCATACAGCTGTAGTGCTTCTGAAAGATAGAAATCAGTTATGTGTTTAAAAACTTTTGTACCTGGGAGAATGGCTTGACTGGTTTCCTCTTTTCTTCCTTGCATGTAGCATTTGAAATCTTTTATTTAGTGTAACAATAATTATTTGAAGGAGTTTTTGTATTTGCGACTAATTTAGAACTTGTAGATTTGAGCTGCCTGAATTGGCCAGACAGCTGTAATCGCACTCCTCTATTCTTAATCTCTTTATCTGGGCAGCAGCTGCCATATGGCCACAGTCAGCTGGATCAGATGTTTATAAGCTTCCTTCTTCGTCCCTCTCTGTCCTTTCAGCCTCCTAATTTGATCACAGCTACCTTGTGAGCTGCCCTCCAATCTTTATTTTTAGCCCTCTTAAGGATTAGGATTGATGTTGGCTGTGGGGCACTTAAAGTGATTGTATTGTAAATCTTCATGCTTTACTCTAGCAATGGTATTTTACAGAATATAGTAGGGGTTGTGTTGTAAGTTTTAGTACATCTTGGTTTGCGAGGGATGAGGGTTTTTCAATAATATCTGCCAGCCTGGAGAATCACGATCTGCTTAGATGGTTTGGGAAACAGTTGCTATCAATCACAGAAGAATAGATTAATACAGATTTTTTAAAGATTTTACTTTCCACTTGATTTTTGACATCTTCTTTTTTTAAGTTTATTTTGTCTTTGTCATCGAGGAAGGCAAATAAACACTTGGGTAAGAACAGTACTTGGGATACTCTTGTTAAACGTGGACACACGCTCACGTTGAATGGTTGAATGACTTCTTTTTTTTTTTTTTTTTTTTTTTTTTTAAGCTTAGTACTGCAAACTCTGCCTGGTGTGGGAGGGGAGGGAAATTTCTGTCCTCCTGCACTGGGGAAGTGGTGCTTGTTGGCGTTTTGGTTGTTGGCTTTCTTTTGTATATTCTGCATGTTGGCAAAAAAATGTTCATGTTCTATTGTACAGTATAGCAAAGGTTTAAAACCTTAAAAAACCCTGTACTTACTACAAGAAGAAAACCACGTGAACTAATTTTGTAAAAATGTCCATTTTTCCTGTTGATATAAATTGACACATGTAAATAATTTTTGTAGTTTATGAATGTTAGACCATCAGATTTGGGTATTTTAACATTTCTTCATGAGAGAACCTCCCCTCTTACTACAGTTTGACTTTAAAAAGAAGGTAGATGATCTGGTATATTTTTTGTGCCGCTTCTGTGATCTCTCAAACTTTGTGTTTAAAAATATTTTTTTTTTTTTTTTTTTTTTTTTTAGTGGGGGGGAATTCTGCCCTCCTAGGGACTCAATCTGGAGGAAGTTCTCTAAAAAAAAAAAACCCAAACTGTTGAACAGATTTTATGAACAGCAGTGATACTTCAAAAAAATTGCAGATGTACCTGTGCGCTCACTAGCCCAGCTTATTTACCACAGAAAGGAAATCATAACTGTAGTGGTCAGCCGGGGAAAGAGTTGCCATTGTACATTTGTGTTAAATAATCTTTGCGTGGTGTCAGTACCAGAATTGCGGCAATATGAATACCAGGTTTTTAGAGTGGAATTACTTGGATTTATAAGTTCTGTGATTCTGACCTACATTTAATTTTTAAAAATTTTGTTGCTTATAGGTTATGAAGACAGTATGGAGTTTCCTGACCACAGTAGACATTTGCTACAGTGTCTGAGTGAGCAGAGACATCAGGGTTTTCTTTGTGATTGCACTGTTCTGGTAGGAGATGCCCAGTTCCGAGCGCACAGAGCTGTACTGGCTTCATGCAGCATGTATTTCCACCTCTTTTACAAGGACCAGCTGGACAAAAGGGACATTGTTCATCTGAACAGCGACATTGTTACAGCCCCAGCTTTCGCTCTCCTGCTTGAATTCATGTACGAAGGAAAGCTCCAGTTCAAAGACTTGCCCATTGAAGACGTGCTAGCAGCTGCCAGTTATCTCCACATGTATGACATTGTCAAAGTCTGCAAAAAGAAGCTGAAAGAGAAAGCAACCACGGAGGCAGACAGTACAAAAAAGGAGGAAGACGCCTCAAGTTGTTCAGACAAAGTGGAGAGCCTCTCCGACGGCAGCAGCCACATGCCAGGAGACTTGCCCAGCGATGAAGATGACGGAGAAGATGAAAAATTGAACATCCTGCCTAGCAAAAGGGACTTGGCGGCTGAGCCTGGGAACATGTGGATGAGATTGCCCTCAGACTCAGCAGGCATTCCCCAGACTGGCGGAGAGGCAGAGACGCACACAGCAGCAGCTGGAAAAACAGTAGCCAGCCCCTGCAGCTCAACAGAGTCTTTGTCCCAGAGGTCTGTCACCTCCGTGAGGGATTCAGCAGATGTTGACTGCGTGCTGGACCTGTCTGTCAAGTCCAGCCTTTCAGGAGTTGAAAATTTGAACAGTTCTTATTTCTCTTCGCAGGACATGCTTAGAAACAGCCTGGTTCAGGTGAAGGTGGAGAAAGAGGCTTCCTGTGATGAGAGCGATGTTGGCACTAATGACTATGATATGGAACATAGCACTGTGAAAGAAAGTGTGAGCACTAATAACAGGGTACAGTATGAGCCGGCCCACCTGGCTCCGATGAGGGAAGATTCGGTCTTGAGGGAGCTAGATAGAGAGGACAAGGCAAGCGATGATGAAATGATAACTCCAGAGAATGAGCGAGTCCAGGTGGAAGGAAACATGGACAGCAGCTTGCTCCCTTACGTGTCAAACATACTTAGCCCCGCTGGCCAAATTTTCATGTGTCCTCTCTGCAACAAGGTCTTTCCTAGCCCCCACATCCTGCAAATTCATTTAAGCACGCACTTTCGAGAGCAGGACGGGATCCGCAGCAAGCCTGCTACTGATGTCAATGTCCCGACCTGCTCGTTGTGTGGTAAGACTTTTTCTTGCATGTACACCTTGAAACGTCATGAGAGGACTCATTCAGGTGAAAAGCCCTACACTTGCACCCAGTGTGGGAAGAGCTTCCAGTACTCCCACAACCTGAGCCGCCACGCAGTGGTTCACACGCGGGAGAAGCCTCATGCTTGTAAGTGGTGTGAACGCAGGTTCACACAGTCCGGAGACCTTTACAGACACATTCGGAAGTTTCACTGTGAGTTGGTGAACTCATTGTCTGTCAAAAGCGAAGCACTGAGCTTACCTACTGTCAGAGACTGGACCTTAGAAGATAGCTCACAAGAACTTTGGAAATAAAATTTTTATATATATAAATAATATATATATAAATCTATATAGTTGTGGTACAGTCTAAAAGCAATCTTGTTTCCTTGAACTGAAAGTTTGGCTATTAGCTTGTTTTTGCACTTTAAGGCAGCATGAATATTTCACTAATTTAGCACTCCAATAAAAATGAACTGTAGAGGTAATCCGACAAAGTAACTAATTGCGGAGCGTATTTTTCCCCCTTTTCGGAATAGAAGCCAGCGGATACTTTACTTCTAAGGAATCTCCAATTCAAAAAAAAATTTGGACGTGGCTTTATTCTCCCCAAAACACTTCGTTCTTTTAAACTCTTGATCTTTTTTTCCCTCTTAAAATCTGAATGTAGAAATCCTCTCCCAATTTTATCAGTTCCTTTACATTTCTATAATTGCATGAGTCCTTTCTAGCTGTTGGAAACCTGAATGCTTTTAGACCCAAATGGAAAATTTCTGAAATGCTGGATTATCTATTTTTAAACAAGCGGTTGACTTAAAACTTATTATGGCAACTTCTGGATTTCTGACAGTTCCCACTGGAAAAAAAACCACAAAAAAACCAACACAAAAACATAAAACAAAAACCCTGAGAGTACACTGGGATCACTGGGACTCTGTCTTACGTGAAGGTTTGCTTGGGATGAAAAAGGATATTGCAGCTTCAGCAGTGATGAACTGTGTGTTTAAAAAATGTGAATTACTGTTATTGTATACTGTAATTGATTACATGGGCCGGGGGGAGGTATCAAAGAACTTGGCAGGTTGTGTTGATGCTCTTAGTTGAGTCTTGAAAAGTAAATATTAACGCTACAGAAATGCATGATTTTCAGTATATTTTTGTCTTTGTTTGCATTGTATAACTTTAACGAGTGAGTTGAAAATTATTTAATTTCCTTAGGAAAAAAACCTGACACCGTTGAAAATGCCAGTGTTATGAAGATGAGAAATGCACTGTTTTTATTTTATCTAATTTAAATTTACTTTCCCACTGTCTTTGAGTTGAGAAGAACTTAAGCTACGAGTTGCCGATTTAGCTACGTTAACAAGGAGAAAAAAATTGAATGTTTACAACCAGGCTTTGAGATTTGCATGTGCGGTGTGCATTTACTAACCCCAGACCCCTTCTAATTGCACAGACCCCACGCCAGCTCCAACTGAGGTGCGTCCATTTCCCCAGATGAGCATTTGTAGGATTCCTGCTGCACCACTCCACCACAATAGGTCGTTCTTTTTTTTTCTTTTCCCCCGTTGAAAAGAGGCTGTGGACTGAAAAAAAAAAAAGCAAAAAAAGCCCCGGGCTGAAAGGCCTGGGCAGGCCTGAGTGACAGGGGGGGCCAGGGGGGCCGGGGAAGGACTATGCGTATCCAAGCAGCAGAGACTGCAGCCTGACGTGTGGTTTTAATGACCAACACGCAGGTCAAAAGCATTTTGCACAGTGTTTGTTTTCCTGTCTTGCACTTACAAATAAGGTCTATGGGAGTAGCATGGAAAACGTTTGCTGTTTTTTCCTTTTTTTTTTTTTTTCCTTTTTTTTTTCCTCTGCTTTTGTTTAAAATTTGATCGCCTTAACTACTGTAAACATAGCCTATTTTTGTGCTTAAGATACTGAATGGAAAACTCCATTGTGTATTGCTGGACTGTTTTGGAAATATTTGGTCAAATGTGTGTTAATTTGGCTGTAATGGCATTTAAAACAAAAAAAAAAAAAGCTGTGAAAATGGCCTTGGAGCGTTATCTTTAGTTACTTGAATAGTTTCTAGGTTTAAAACTACATTCTTTTCTTAAGTTAGAAAAGACAATCAGTGTCTGAGGAAAATGGACTTTCTCTTGGATTTTTTTGTGGTCCTCGTGAGTGATTGCTTTTTTCCTTTCCTTAGTTTCACATTCTTCTTTTGTTCTAAAACTTAGACTGACATCTAGCTTTGACAATCATAGTATGTTTTATTTTCCTGAGGAGGGAATAACTTATAATGCTGTTTAGTTTTGTACTATTGGTGTGTTGGTGAATTTTTAAACTGTGTGCTAACTGCAATAAATTATATGAACTGAGAAATCAATTCCCTTGTCTTTTTTCCCTCTTTTAAATTATAGTTATGGAGTATTTTTTATATTGTGTAACTTTATTACTTTTGTACAGACTTCTATTGCTAACTGTGTATGGAATATGTTTTCAGTATGCTTTTGGGCACTTTGTTGCTACCATACATATTTACATCTCACTTAACATTTTAAAAAATTAAATGCTTGTGTTTTGAAAGCATTTCTCTGTGTGTAGCTCTCCATCATTCTGTAGAGGTATTTTTTAATAATTATTATTTTTTTACTTCCCCAAAGACTTTTACAGAAGCAATCTATTGAATTCCAGAAATTTTGCTGCCATGCAAATATCTGTGCAGGCACACAATTCCCTTTGTAGACTTAGGCACTCCAAGGAGCTCTCTTGGGCTTACTCTCTTGATATATCAGTCTCTATGAGAACAGTAGAGCAGAAGGCAACAACTTAATCTGAAGCATTGGCCAGGTACTGACTGGCTGTCAGTGTTATAGTAGGCAGTCAAAATGTCCAAACTACTGGTAACACATCAAAGCTGTCTGGACTACAGAGGAAAATTGAAATAATTCTAAATCTTTTGGGTATTTCTCTTACAGACTAAATGTTTCTCAAAAAAAAAAAAAAAAAAAAAAAAAAAAAAAAAAAAAAAAAAAAAAAAGAGAGAGAGAAAAAGAAAAAGGCTTAGCTAAACCTTTGAAAAAGACCTGGTTTATATGCTTGTTGCAGGATATACCCAGAATGCTTGTCTGAGGCTGCTCTATCCTAGGAATGAAACCAGCACTGTGGAGCCCAATGGGAATACAAAAGTAGAGCTAAATTAGAAGGCTGGAACAGAGACAGCAGGGCCAATTTGATGGGGAGGAAATACCTTAATTTAAGCATTTCATTACACTTATCATCTGCCTAGGTACAACTCTGGTTGTGCAGTGACCAAGTGAATCTCGGTGCCTAAGCTATTCTGCTTATCTTCCTACATCGGCGGTATTTTGTATGTAGCCAAAATGATTTTTTGCACTGTTTTATTCTTTATGACAATTTTTGATCATCATTTGCTCTGTTTGCAGTGTGAGGTTTTTGTGTTATTAGAGATATTTTGAAAACATTTCCTTCTGTCAGCATCTCCGGTCCGGTCGCATAGAGTTCTCTATTTTCTAGCAGCAGACCTCTTCTGTACGCTTTCATACGGTAGAATATTATGTGTAGTTAAGATGGTTTTAAGTATCGTCAAGACTGAAAGACGGCTAATATTGCAGTGCTGAAATCTGTGCAGCTGATGAGCTTTGGCTGTGGCTCCAGGCAGATTCACCATTTGTTCTCCAACATTAAGATTTTCAAGGATTGTATTCCCAAATAAAACTAGACTTAGAAAGAGTCCTTGTTCAGAAGGGAATAGAAAACAAAACTTGGAAAACAGAAAGCAAAACTTAGCTGCTAGTGACAAAATAATTGAAAATATTCTTTTTACTTTGTGGTTTATCTAGAGATGGTTTGTACGTGTGCAGCACACACTTGTGGCCGTCAAAGTGTTTCTTCAATGAAAAGATGAAACATACCCCCCGTATGTTGCTTCTCTCCACAACATTTAATGTACTGACTTAGACAAAAAATGCTACAGCTATTTAGGTTTCTTCCTTTTTTTTTTTTTTCTTTTTTTTTTAATATATTCCCTAGATAATACTGCATGAGTAAGCATTTTATTTGACTTGAAGATATTGTGGTAGCAAAATCCTCACCGTTCGTGTTGCCATGATGGTTGAAGGCAAGGCGCGGGAATGGAATCTGCGCTCTAAACTTCACGGGTTCAGACAACTTTCTCTGACCGGTGATAGTCATCACTTTTTAACTGTGAGTGCTTCAAGACAAACTCACAGGGAAAATACTAAATATATAATTTGGCTATTTTTTTAATCACTTGCCTATAACAGCTTAATATGATTTTAGTTACGAGTGTTTTCTCTAAACTGAAGCTTAGGGGTTTGGTGGGACAAAGACTTTTGAACCAGGCACAGCATTCTACAGACCATCTGCTTACTGTGGTCTGTGTGTATTAGGTGCAATTTGAAAAATTTGGTAGGAATTTAAAACTTTCTGGCCAAGGAAGGGAAAGGCTCCTCATTGTTTTTCCTGCTCTCCTGCCTTGGGGTAAAAATGAGCACCAAACAATTGCATGTACTTTTGTTGACCCTAAATGAAGTCAGCATATTCCCTCAAAACTTGCATTGCCTTTTTGAAAGCCTCAATAAAATTTTAAAATTAATTTGTAAAGTTGCAGATTCCCTTTTGCCCCGTGCTGGCTCACCTGCTCGGACAGGGTGCTGCTGTTCTCTCTCCCTGCGACAGCGTAACTCTGTTTTCCTTCTACAGATAATGGAATAAGTGATCTGTTGGTGGTGAACTGACTGCCTCTCGCCTCTCCCAGCTGAATCTGCAATAATCAAATTCTCTAACTTTTTAATTAATTCCTAATAAGCAACTTCAAAAATATGTTTTTCCAGCCTACTCAAAAATGAAACCCTGAGCGCCCTGTTTTATGATCAGCGATGCTGCAGCAATTTGTAGCCGAGGCAAACTTGGAAGGGGAGAAAATTTCTACCTGCTCCCTCCACTAACTTTGAAGCAATGCAAATTCCTTCAGAATGAAGGTGAAACACATTTCAATCCTGCAAAAAATACCCCCAAATTAGAAAACTGATGATAAAATGTTGTCTTATAATTCTATGTAGCCAGGTTCTCAAACTTACACTTTGTCTATGTGATTTCCAAACTGTAATATATCCAGATTATGGGCTTTCATTAAAGAAACCTAACCAAAGCATTAAGATTTTCCTACTGGCACAGTAAATGTGAATTTTAACAGAATTGTATTATATTTTTAAAGAGAGGAAAAAAAAAATATGCACAAATCTTTTGGGCTCTTCCAAAACATTCTACTTCAGGAGATCTGTGAAAATTTTGTAACTCTTCATTCTGATTTTTATCGTGTCATTAAATGTAGTGATTTCAGTAGTAAAAAGCAATTTCTAGATGGCAAGAAAGGAGTTGGTCCTTTATTTGTATGAGCGTTTTTGAACTGAAAATGGAAAGGTTCCCTTCTGCTGGCAAATGTGGAAAGACAGAAGAAGAGTCCTGCTTCCTGAAGTCTACAGTCAGCAGCTCTTGCTAGTGTGATAAAATTCAGCTAAACCTGTGAATGGGTCTTACCAAAGAGAAATGGTCCTTTTTGGAAAGGTTATACATTTTGTTCTCATAGGCAAAAAAGGAAGTATACCTTTCAACCAGTTGTCAAACTGAAATGCTCTCGGTACAAATAATCTGCAGCTTACCCAGCGCTGCCAGAGCAGGAGAGGGGTGAGCCTTCTGCACAGCCAGGCAGCAGGAAAGCCAAAGGTGCTACAGGCTTGAACTCTGGCAGGGATGGCAAATGCTGCGGAGGTTTCCAGTAACAGACATGTTTGCAAAAAAACAAAACCCAGATATATTTCTTGTTTTCAAAAATAATCCATGTTTGAGCTGGAGTATTTCTCTTACACGGGACCTTCTTGGGTCAGTCAATTTTTCCAACTAACAGAACTTATTTAAGTTGTCTGCTTATTATCCATAGGTTCATTTTGCTTTATTCCAGTTTCTTGCTTTCAGGCTTGTTTTCCTTAGAAGACAGTCGCTCCACTAATACACCGTTGTCTTCGTGCAGAATGGACACAGTTTTCATTCTTGATAACTCCTTAACATCAACCATTTGTGGTAGGGGGACACAAGTGCTCAATCCTGTGTAAAACGGTCCCCTCACTAGGACAGACTTCATGTCTCTCCTGTACCGCAGCTGTTAGCAGGGGGCCAAATGTTCTTTTCTTTTTGAGACATTACAAGATTTTGCCTGGGGCTGCAAAGAAGAAGAAAGGTATGCAGTCTAGCCTCCAAACTGAAATTATTGCATGATTGGGTATTTTAGGGATTGCAGGAAGCAAGGAAGTGTTTGAATGTGAAATACAGCAGGTAAATATTTTTTAGGACGTTTTGATGTGCAGTGTTCTTAAACTCAGTGCTTTAAAATGCATATTTTGTATGAACATATGTGTGTGCATGTGAGCAAGTAGTAAAAAATGACTTGCTAATTTTTATTTAGGTGTGCATCAAAATCATAGCTTAAGTAATTTCTTAAAGATCTTTAGAAGACGTGTTTAGTGTTCATACGTAGCAGCCAATACGACGTGGTCTTGTGCAACCTTGCTTGTGATTCCTGCACTTATCAGTGCTAATCTGAGCACCAAGAAGGATTTTTTTATGCCACGTCCAGAACATGCCAGAGAGGGATTTACACAGCACATCCCCAGCCATAACAACCTAGTACATGAAACCCAGCTTTAAATTAGTAAAATATTTAAAGAGCAAGTTACATGTACATCATGACTTCCGAAAGGATTTAACTGGTAAAGCAATATGTTACTGCCTCAGTACTACAGGAGGTATATTAAAAGGCTTAACTGTCTCAAAACAGCTCCACGGCATGGTATACGCTGTATCTGGATGTAAATCTAGATAGGGATTTAAATATTTCTTTCACAACCTTCCCGAAATACAGTTTGGTTAAGTCTTATTTATATCTATTAAGAAAATAAAAACTAGTCTCGATGCTGTATTTTATGCTTTTGTCAAATAGTCTTCAATTTTAGCATTAAAGCTACTTTTTTTAAACTTTTGGAAGTGATCCCAATATACATTTTGCAATTTTTTTTTTTTTTTACAATTTTAAAAATGTACTTTATCTATAAATAAAACTCCTTGAAACTGATAGAGGTTTATCATACAAGATATAATTTATTTTCAACTACATTTGCCATGTATTCACACTTAGTGAGGATTCATGTTGAGATAATTTTGGAAATTTGTACCAAGATAAAAAATAAAATATAGTTAAAATCTTAATGAAGCATATTCTGTCTTCATAGGCTATAGCTACCAGGTCTTAATTTTCTATAGCTTGTTCTCTCTTTTTTAAAGCAGTTTGACTGGCACCATGTATCCAGAATATGATTTCTGCTCATGGATTATTTTCAGGCTTAAATACATGACAGCTTGAAAACACTGTAAATAGCAGTATTTCATTATTTTCAAATGACTGTGTGACTTTTAAGAAAAATCTGTGGTTTAACGAGCTGAGACTAACTAGGCAATTCTTATTTTTTTGAGAACTAAAGAGTTGTACATCTCTGTATTAATTATGAGGATATAATTTAATGAACCCAGGAACACTGGGTTCCCTGTTGACAGACAGACCAACATACCTCTGCGAGTGTTGGATAACTCATTGCAACATACTTCCAAGGTTTTCTCAAGACTGCTACTCAATACTTAAAAGAAAAGGCTCCTGGAGCATAAGATGAACTCGAAGTTCTGTTTTGCCCCATTAATTGGAATAAACATAAATTATTTTTCGATAATGATTGGAAAAGTCATGCAAAAACAAAGCTTTTTAAAAAGGGAGGAAACAAATGGTATATAGCAGCATTTCACTCAGGAAATTTGTTATTCTTAGGCTAAATTTGGATCAAGGAGCCCATGCATTTTAAAATCTCAGTGAAGAAACCTTTTATGCCCATAGCCAGTAGTTAAAAATGAGAGTAGATCAAGTTTTTTTATTTTTTATTTAGGACTGCTAATTTTAATGTGCTCTGTTATTCTATCTAATCTATAACATGAAGTTTGCAGCGTGAAAGAAAAGGTGGGATTCCTGCCGAGCAGAGAAAATACAGCAGAGCCGTATCCACCTTGCAGCCTGAGGGTCAGGGCATGAGGCAGACACTGGGGTCGTTTGTGGGGCCGAGCCAGAGGGTTCCCTGCTCCCGCCAGCAAGAGGGCCAGGGGTCAGCATCTTGTGGCAAATGGTGCCTTCATCCCCAAACGCCAGCAGGTTTGTGGGCACGCTTCTGCCAGAGGGATTGAAAGTGCCTGAAGCGTTGCTTCTGGGAAGACGCCGGATAATGTGGATTCAAACAAGGCATTAAAACAACTGTGCTCACGCTTCCTCAGCAGAGAACGGAGATGGGAGCGCTCCCTGCCTGCCCTGGGCCAACGGATGTGCAATTCTCAGGAGTACTTGATGGTATAATCTGATTTTAAAGGGTACTCTGAACTAGGAGTGCTGCTGGATAATCTGGAGCTGGATACCTGGTGCTGTACTGCAATGCTATTTAAAAAGAAGTATGACAGATGTAAGGATCTGGTCTCTCAACCCTTCTCCGTGGAATGTGAGCCTGAGGGCGAGTGGAGGTGTTAAGATTTGGGACCTACCTGACGTGAGCTACATATGAGTCACCTTCAAGACAGTGAGTAGATGACTAGCACTCGTCCTAATGTTAGCCTTCTATTTTAGGTTGATGCTCTTCAGATTCAGGGCTCCCCCACATGAAAGCACAACCATTTAGTGGTTTAGGATTTTTTTTTTATTATTTTTTTATCAAGAGCCTTTGATAGGTCCTACAGTTGTTCATAGCTGAGCCAAATCCTTTCAGTCCAAAACTGCCTGCATTAATGGCAGGTAAAATTTTACTTTTGGAAATACCCAGCTACTTTGGGTAGCTATTGGTACTTCCAGAATAGGGTAGGAATATGTCTGGGGCAGAAAAAATTATTTACAAAGACATCAGTTTACCATGTATTGCTAAAATTCAATATTGATGCTCACCTTTTGAAACTATCTTATCTCCTTTTATTTAGAAGAAGGAGAATGAAGCTGTGCTTTGGAGTGTGGTGAGAAGAGAGGCAACATCTGTAAAGAATGGCTTTTTTTTTTTTTTTTTTTTTTAGAAGAGGGATAAGCACATTGTTAAAAGAATGAAGGAAATTACAGAAAAATGAGGTTTAAGGGAAAGCACATGTTGAAAGACAGAGCACATTAATCAGGCTATGGGAATGGGAGGTATAAAGCCCGTTTTCCACACCACTTTGATTCTTATTAAGGACAAAAGCATTATGAGGTTCTTTCCCTCTTTTTTTTTTTTTTTTTTTTATTCTGGCTCTAAGGAAGGAAGCAATATACCACAGCAAGGTTGGAAGCCTCACTCCTGGTGCAGTCCTGGAGGATGAAATATTTTTAATTCATCTCAAAGGCTTTTTTTTTTTTTTTTTTTTTTTTTTAAAAAAAGAAAGGCAAATCTCCTCCTCATAACTTTACAGATGTCAGAATCACAGTTTTGAAACCCATGCTTGAAGTCTCATTGTTGGGGCAGTGCAAGACCCCATCCCTGGAGCAGAGGTCCCTGGCTTTCTCCTACTCTCCTGCTGAATGAGGCACCGGGAGTGTGAAGTCCATGGCCAGTGCTGCATGGTAAAATGATGTGGCTAGTTCAAAGCCACTGAACGTATTGAAGAAGGATGAAAAAAACCCAAAAAACAGGGAATGAAAGTCATCAGTGAAAGTCATGTTTTTCCTGAGGCTGGATGCAGGGTTTGATATTTCAGAGTGTTTTCATCACATCTTCTGTGCTACCTCTCCAGCCCCTTTGTGCACCATGTTTGATGCCTGATGTTAGGTTTGGCTCCGCGCCTTTCTGCTGTCGGCAGATCCGATTTGAACGCATTCTCCCAGAGTTATTTGTTGCTAAGAGAAAACAATTTTCAAGTCCTCTGGAGGAGTATAGTTAAATAAAAGTTCATCCCTGGGTTCTGGGCAGAAATTAAGTTAATTATGGAAGTGTTTGTTGCATCACAGATCCTTTTGAGATACTTGCTGGCCTTCAGTGGGCACTTGCTGCAACCCCTGGTTTGTGTCTACGCTATTTATTTAGAAAAATAAGGAAGGGCTAATGACTTCAGCTGTAGCATTTTTCCAGGTTATGTGCACACTCCTGCAACTGCCCCATTTCCTTTCCACCTCCCCAGCCTCGTTTTCCCCAGGAGACCGTTTTGCCATCCCGGGTACATGCCGCTAAGGAGGCTTTCTCCCTTGTGCCGCGTGGAAGCGGGCTGTGAATTTCGGCAGTCGGCAGCGTGGCTGTGAGCGCGCAGCCTGGTGCCTGTCAAGCATCTTGTTAGCACAGCATCCACAAGAAAACTACTCTGAGAAATACAGCTGGGGGGTTGAAAATCACTGCAAAATCCCCCCTCCCATCACCATTTTTAAACACAGCTCTTGTGCATGACTGGTAGGGGGTGGTGAGGAGAAGGAGGGAACAGGGAAGGGAGTTTGCTCCTAAATTTGGGGTTTACTTTCCATTGCAGTCCCTTGGAAAGTGCTGCTGCATGCTCAGGCACAGGGCAGTGAGGTCAGCAAGGCCAGCCAAGTCACTACAGAGGCTGGTGGCATGCTTATGGCTCCTGTGGCTCTCCTCATGGGGAAGGAGAGGGAAGCACTCCTGGCCCCATGGGGCGGCAGCAACACAGGGAGGGCCCTTCATCATTCCCTTCCCCAGCCTTTTGGTGAAGGGTGAGGATGCTGCAGCACCAGCGCAGGGTGGCTTGACCCCTCAGTGCAGCTGGGCTTTGCCATATCACAGCTGCACAGTGCATTTCTCTGGGCCATGTGCTGCTCCTGGATGAAGGCTCCCCCTCCACAGCCAGCTCTGAACGACAAGTCCTACCCTACACTTTGGTCAGAGTGAGGGACACAGTAGCCCTGGTCTTCTTGTTTACTTGTTTTTTGGGGCATATTCTAATATTTTGGAAACTCTTGCCTGATGATGGTCTCGGAGCAATTTCAGTCTCCACCCGTCCATCCTCCTGGGGCCTCGGCTTGGGCACATTTGCGAGCCAACCAACGACACAAAAACATCCGAGTGAGATCTATTTTTTCCTTCTCCTTTGTCGCTTAATGGATGACTCAACTTTCTTTTGTGACTGGATAGCTTTAATTTATAGTTTTTAGGCGAGCGATCGTTCCTCTCATTATTTTGGGTTAAATATTCTTATTTGTTGATTATTTAATAGTTTGTTTGGATAAAGATGGAAAAAAAAAAAAAAAGCAGCTTGGTGCCATAGACTGAGTCCAAAAGAAATTAACTGCTCTGCTGCACATATTGGAGCAGGGAGTTTGCGGAGAATGCAGCCCCGCTAATGGACTGGCAAACTGATAAAGGCTTTAAAGATTCCATATAACCCCACACTGCCTCGTTTTATTAATTAACTCTCCTTGCTTTGTAGCAAGGTTGTCCTGGCTATGGAATAAATGAGTGGAAGGAATGGCCAGTATACATTAAACATCATTTCGCGCTTAGCCTTGCAGAGAATTAGGGTTTGTGAGGAGTTTGGGGTGGGGGTTTTGTTTCCCAAATATCCTTCCTCTGCTGAGGTTTTTCTCTGGGTTGAAGTGATGAATAAGGTGAGGGATTGCACCTCTGGCCCCTCTACGGCATCCCACAATGATGCCAAAGGGGTGGCCTGGGGGCACTGGGACATAGAGCTCCCATGCCCAGGGGTCTGCACATAACCCACCGGCAGAGGGAAAAAGGGAGGCTGGGGTGTCAGGGAGGCGATTGCTGTCTTTCTCGTGATGGGAGGACAAGGAGCACCAAAAACGAGGTGTCGCCCACAGCAGCGGTGAGCGACCACTCACAAGCAGTGACTGACTTCTCAGTTCTGCATCCTGGAGAACAGGCGCTGTTTTGATGGACTGCTTTTTTTAATCACTGTTTATCTGGAGAACGGCTCTGCTAAGGCATTAAATATTTCCGTTAAATAAAGGTCATTGTGAATTAAGTTTTTTAATGATTCACTAAATATTAAAGCTGGTTTTTCTTCTGCTGCATTAATTTTCTAATATTCCCTCTGTGTGTTTTCTTTTACAGGACATTCAGATTATTGTAAAGCGTGTTAGCCAAAAAGGGGCAATAGATGAGACAAAAATTATTTATATATTTATTCATTTAAACCACTGTGATTCGTGGGACAAAGTTCATTGATGCATCACACCATCCGCTCTATGTCTGGACCAACGCAGGGGTTTTTTGTGTGGTTTTTTTATGGTGTGGTTTTTTTTTTCTAAAACATTACTTCTTGGCAAACTAGATATGCAAATGCCAGAATACACTAAAACCACATTTAATTGGACCCACTTGCCAACTTCTTGAACACAGCTTGGATTATTTCACTGGAGGCTGCTTCTGTTAAAAGATGGGGGAGGAGGAAGTGGCATATTGACAGGGCTTCAGATAATTTTTTTTCCACTAGAAGTACAACGATGCCATGAGCCAAGTTTGGAAGTATTTTACTATGTTTAATAATTATTATTATTAAAGAATATTGTAAACATATGCATTTAAGTGGAATGTAATGGGAATATAATCATGTCACTGATTTAGCTTTGGATTAATTTTCAACTTTTTTTTTGAGGGGTAACTGACTCCTGCAGTAACTGGAACCGGTGTGGCGCTGTGTAATGCTGGTTTAGCGAGCGGACGTGTATCCTTTTCCCTTGCTAAATGAGCTGATTAACAATATTCATTCCTTTAGGAGATCTGTGAAATTTTCATCCCTCACTAGCAACCAATTAAATATAAACCATATAATAGGATTAAAATGACAAGGTTTACAGAGTTCCCAGCAATTTCAAGTGTACATATGGATGCATATGTTACACTTTGGTATTCCAAAGAGAAACAGAAACCTTAATAAATTATTGCCCAAATAACACCGATTCTCTGAAAGCTGACAGGAGGGGATTACAGTCTCTTTCCAGAGACCTTTTGTACGCTGAGGGCCGCTTGCAAGTGTGGGTGAGTTGAGGGGCACCAAAGAGCCGATTTGCTGACGGTGGTGGCAGCCGGGAGCCCGGGTAAGGGCAGGCACAAACACTATCGGGGGGGCTCGGTGCAAACTTCGCCTGTGCCGTGTACTGCCCCGCGGAGATGGGAGCGGCCCTGGGGTGCTGCAGCCACCTTGCTCACAGCGATTTGATGGGTGCCCTTTTGGCCCCGGGAATAATCCCGCCTGATGCACCCGGGCATGAAAGACGCTTTGTCTGCACCTTTATCCCTACAGGAAGAAAAGCCTCGGCGCAGGCAGGCTGCTCCCCTGCCTACCACGGTGGCTGGGTAGGGATGCTGTCAGCCTCCCTTGCGCCCAGCTCCTCACAGTGACGGCGAAGCTCCCAGTTTTTCCCAGCCCGTGACCTATCGCAGCGCCTGGCTGCCGGCGAGCAGGAGCCACGGCTGCTCCCCTCCGGCGGGGTGCCCTATCCCACCGGGATGGGACATGTGGCCAGGCCCTGGCACGATACCAGGGACTGAATGAACAGGAGGAGCGGGAGCCGAAGCAAACAAACAAATATTTCTTGGTGTGTGCAAGTTGTCGGAGATGTTGGTTTTCAGTGTCAGCCTCAGCTTTTTCTGCAACCGCCTCCCAGTCGAGGGTTTTGCACTTCTTTTTATTCCCATTTGCGATTTGGGGCAGCAGATTGGATGTGACGGGGTGAGGTGAGGACAGGAGCAGAGCGGTCCTCGCAGCACAGCACAGCACAGGCAGCCGTCGGGGGGGACCCACACCTGCCCCCATCTCCGTTTGCAAGCACTACCTCTCCAAGCAAGGCTCGCTCCTGAGGCTAAAAAATGGTTTTACTGTCTATGAGGGTATGGGAAAAAAAATAATAATGTCACATAATAGTGGCATTGCAATTAGGGAAGAGGCGTCACTTTAGATAATGAACATCTTTTTAAGGTACTTATGCAATCTGAAAAATCATAGCTGGGCTGGTTGTTCTTTAATCTTGCCATCTACCCAAAGCAAATTTGCAAAAGAGAGGGTTTATTGTCATTAGAGGAATTCTTTCAGCTATCAGAGGAGAGAACAATTTCTTTGTCATTAGCAAAATCCCTGGCTTTCTTTCAGCACATAAACAGTTTACACGATGCAGTTTTAAAATGTGCTTGTCTGTAAGCCTTCGCAGGAGCCTGAATTGTGAACATTTCGGCGTTTGGATGTAAAATCTGGGATCTCAATTTAGCCTTCTGTAAATGCAAGGATGAAGGGCAAAGCACAGATCTGGGCATGAATTTTTAAATTAAGGGTATTCAGTTTCACAGTTTTAGGATGGCACCTATATGCAGTCGACAACCAAGATGTCTGAGCAGCTCACAGTCTGGAGTTTATTCTTAAATAGTCTGTGAGGCCTGGATTGCCTATTGTCCCCCGTACATAAGGTTCGGAGATGCATTGGCCCAGGCTACACCAGCAAAACTTCTCCATGCAAACCTGGCAAGCCACAGCAGTGGAAAAGGTTTGAAATAGTTTGTGTCCCTTGTCACGGTACCTCTGCTGATCGCAGCATAATGGGGGCTGCATTTAGAGGGATAGACCATTCCTCCCTTCGGTTAGATCACTACACTCGGGGAGCAGGGTTTTTTTAAGGATGTCCGAGAAAAAGCCGTCACCTGCTGCAGTGGGCTGTAACTGTGCTTGGGTGGTGGAACTGTGCTGGCGAGCCCTTGCTGGGGCACTCAGAGCCAAAGAGATCAAGTGATCATTCCAAGCCTTGTGGGAAGCCAGTGCCAGAAAAGAGATTGCAGCACAGTCCCTTGCGTTGCCTCTCGGTGTCCCGAGCACTGAACCGTCCCATCTCTAGTCCTAGCTCTGTTTAAAAACAGTAAAGGGATGGTGTTGAACCAGAGCTTTGTGTTGGAGCTCAATGATCAGCCCTCCCAAGAAAAGAGATCAAAACCTTTCAATACCATACAAATCAGCTGCCTGAACATAAAGATGAACCTAAGCCAGTGACTGTATCAATCTGCGGCCAGTAAAAGTGAAAGCAATTTATTTCAGCTAATAGAGAATTCTTTTTCTTTAAAAGAGCAACTGGGTTTCCACGATGGAACTGGAGAACTGGTGTGTGAGGAAGATTGAAATAATTGGTATGAGTAGGATGTTGGGCCTAGACAAGCAGGAAATAAATCCATAGGTGTGCAAAATGTAAAAAAGAGCCAGCAGGTAGAAGGTCTCAATGATGGAATGATCCAAAGCACTTTTTACATCAAAGCAGCATGGAAGTCAAGGGTTGCACCGTAGAATAGCTGGCAGAGGGCTCATAGGAACCCTCCTAGGTTTGGATAGTTTTTGTCATATGCTGATCTGAACACTGGGGTCACAGAGAACAAACAAAGTGTGATGAATGTGCAGGAAGGAACAACCCCTTGCAGTTAATGTTACAAGCAAAGGTAATGAGATGCAACATTTTTCAATGAATCGCAGGTTGAAAAAGACAGGAGTGGCTTATGAGTCAGTGCCCTCTACAACTCCAACATCTTGAATGAGATGGGGACACTCAGTATCACGAGCAGGAATGTGTCACTGAAATAAATGCCTTTGTGGCCCCAGTAAAATCAACGTCTGACCATGGCACCATATTCATTATGTGTGGACACAGGCAAAACTACACTTACAGCAGTTCAACTTTGTCACCTGTGTGTATCTCTGAAATGCATCAGGTTCATCAACAGCTGATTTTCAGCTGAGGATGTGACAGATGTGTTGTTTCTGGCCCAAACATGCTGACCTGCAGTAAATCCTGAGGGGTCGGAGGTGCCCCAACTGGGCCAGAGCTTGGGCCCACAGCAGGATCCAGGCCATAGCTCTCCTCCCTGCAGGGGACCTGTGCTGCAGACCCACACTGGCTCTGCAGCATCCATGGTTGCATCTACAGTGCTGGTTGATGATTAAGTTGCTGTGAACAGCCAAGGAGGGGAGGCTGATGTGTTACCACAGGCTGATGTGTTACCACAGAGATCACAGGAGGGTTGAGGTTGGAAGGGGCCTCTGGAGGCCAGCTGGTCCAAGCCCCTGCTCAAGCAGGGCTTCCCAGAGCAGTCTGCCCAGAACCAGGTCCAGACCAGGCTTTTGAGTATCTCCAGCTGCAAACACCAAGCAAGATAGATGCCATTTTGCTTGGCCAGTTTTCCAGAGAGTTGTGTTTGTGCATGGGAGCAGAAATGCCTTACCTGCAACTGCACTGGACATGGAGTTAGTGGACTCAGTACCAGTAGGGACACCACAGCTGCCCACCCCAACATCTCCCATGCTTCCATGTGAGGTGCTACCAATAGCTATTCTAACAACAACCACAAGGCAACTACTTTGTACTGCAGAAGTGTAACCTCTGCAAGGCTGAAGCAGCTTTGGAAACGTTTGAAGGCAAAGTGGCCCTTGGATATGAAGGTGGTATTTTGGAAGGGCCAGTTTGCCTGCTTTTGAATGAGCTGTGATCAAGGGAAATGGCAAGACATTTCCAAGTTGCAAACACATCAGTGTTTATCTTCCTTTTAAAGAGCTGAACAAAGTTGCTGGTTTTAATAAACTTGAGTTTGAATCAAACAAGAAAGCTTGAGGTCAAATCTTACTTGAAAGCAATCCTAGCAATCTCTGATTAAGAGGTGGTCAGATAAAATTTGATAAGTCAAAATCTGATCCAGATTTTTTTAAATGCAGGCAGATTTCAAAGGCTGGGTCATTACAGAACGTGAGATTTCTGTGAATCAGCATGTTACATGGTCTGATGTATTGAGACTCAAACAAATGTTAGACATATGGAAAGACCTCTATATATAATGAGAGATGTAAAAAACAGAATGACTGTTTAATTTAGAAATAGGAGGCACATTAGAGGTATATAAGGCAGTGAATAGCACAGCAGAGATAAGCCAGTGCTTCTGTTCCCTGTCTATGAGACTGTAATTTCTATTTACTGACACATAAGCACTAGAAAATTTTCTCCAAGCACAGGTAATATACCACTGTGGCACAAGGTACCTGTTCTTGGAAGAGCATATAAAGGTTACAGAATCTAGAAAAAATTTGTATTTATATGGATAATAAGCTATAAATCATGCTTTAGTGAGTAAGCCAACTAAAGCTTGGGAAAAAATGTCCCCTGCGAGCCACATATTTCCCAAAAATGCCCCAAATGGAATTCTTTTACCTTCCTCTTAAGGACCTGTGGCTGTCAGCATGAGCAGCAGGTGAGACAGGTCATTGATCTGCCCTGTGATCTGAAAAAATTACTACATTTTTTTCAGTAATAACTGCATCCCAGATGTCCTTCTGCACTTGGAAAGAGCCATTCCAAATGCAGCCCAGGGGAACGGGATAAGCAAATCCCAGGGCCCCAGCAAACACAAAGTAATCAGTGGCTGGAAGAACCCTCCTTCCCTGGAGGTTGCATTTGGTGTGGCTTGAAAAGGGACTCAGGGCGGCCCGTGCCAAGTGTATGCTGGCACTCAAACCAGTGGCTACTTGACTACGCTTCCCATGTCTGGTTTGGCTGGGGACTCGTGTGACTGTGGCATGGTGGCACCAGCTGAGGGGCTGGCTGAGGGGTAGGGCTCACCCACAAGCCATGCATTTCTGTGGGGTCTGGTCAATGCTACAGTAATTCTTTGCATTCACCAGGCTGGTAAGGAACAGCACTCTCACAACCGAGAATGCAATCAGCCTCCTCCTTGCTGGATGGAAACTGTGTTAGGAGCCAGGCTGGCTCCATGAGACTGCTTTTCTGGGAGAAAAAGCAACGTGGCAAGAAATGTACATGCCCAGACCAAATGGCAGCAAACTTATGGTAAAGCCCCTGCATATAATCTATATTCTAATTAATACTCTGCATCATCTAATCAACGGAAATCTTCTGGCACGGATGGTCCGGTTTGCAGACTATTCAGCAGAGAGGCTTTTCTAGCCTCTCCATAGATCAGAGTAATTAAGCAAAGCTGCTGGAGGGGCTTCCCCCTGTAGCTTCTTGAATACTGGGAAGGGGGAATGGCACTGAAAAAAACCCAGGCAACCTCTGGCAACCTCCCTCAGCCCTGGAAGGCTCTCTGGAACAGAAAGAGGAAAAAAAAATTGCCTTCCTTTGCTGCTGCTGTTGAGCTGGTCTCGCTCCCGTTGTCGTGGTGCCAGTGCCGAAAGCCCATCCTGCCTCCCTCGCACCGAGCGTTCTGTCCGTCCGAGAGCAGATGCAAAGGCGGCACTGGGACCGCTCAACTTCAGAGCCTCTCCAGCAGCCTCCCAAGTAGAAGAGCACAGCTCTCCTCACAATATGCTGTGGGGGAGGAGGAAGGAAGGACTTTGGCCCTGTTTGCTTGTGCTAATTGATGGCTTCTGTTGCAGCTATTCACACTTTTAAAAGATGGTAACAAGTCTACTGATTTAAAAGCAAAGAATAAAAACCCAACAGCCTCAGCAGTGCGTTGGGTGCAGACAAAGCTGCGTTGAAGAGCACTCAGCAGAGGCGCAGCAAGGGGCTGGGCAGAAGAAATGACCCACCTGCAAACACTGAGTTCTGCACAGATGCACAAAAATCCTAAAATGCTCCATTTGTTGGGATATACTGGGACACTCTCCTCTGCAAGTGAGGGCTGAGCCCCAGCACTGGCCTGCTCCCTGCGCAATCTCCGTGCCTCACCTTGCTCAGCTGGGTGGCTCTGCCTTCTTTATAAAACAGGTTCTATGCCTCTGACTTTAGTGCTCTCCAGGTGAGAAACATTTTTCTTCATGTAGCCTCCTCTCTGTGTACCGGGTCTCCTGTGCTGGTGTGGACAGTTGCCCTGGAGCTATTTGGAGATGGAGCTATTTGGAGGCTCTGCACCCTCCCTTCTCCCACCCTTTTCCCCGCAGGCAGACATTGTCTTCTCCTGCTGGGAGAGCACTGTACCTTGCTTAGCAGTTTTCATGGTAAATCTATATTGCAAGTTGGAGGTGTGATCACAACATGCCTGGGTGAAACCCTGCTTGCTTTAATTTAGCGAGCTGAGATATTAATTTCAGAGGAAGAGGCAGCAGCGTGCACTTTGGAGCCTATGGTCTGGGTGGGCTTGCAGAGCCTGTGGTGTTTCAGCTTCCCTGGCATCAGTACCCAGGCAGCTAGACGGAGCGAGCTGGGATGTGTGAATAAGCAGCACAGCAAGAGACAACTGCGCTGAGCAGAGGGAGCTGGGCTCCAGCCACACGCCAGCGACGCCACGGGCTCAGCGGGGCGAAGCCTGGGCATATAACAAAGCCCTGCTGCCCACATCTACCCGCCTTCCTGGGGACCCACTCAATGCACCTCCCCACGCAGCAACTCACTAATTCTGCTTTAAGGAAGGCAGACTCGGTTCTCACAGGGAATTTATCTCCGCCAGAGAGACCCCTGGCAGCCGCCGAGGTGAGTCAGCTGCTGCTGGCTGCTCCTCGGGTGCCTCTGAAGCGGCCGCGGAGCGGGGGAGGCTGTGTCCTCCAACCCGGCCTCCCTCCCTGCAGCCCTCGGCGGCATCTGCACACTGGCCCTTTGCTTATTCTTGCAGCCCTCCACATACTCATTGTGATTCACATCTGGGTGCATTCAGCCTGGTAATTTCTTATTCTGAGAAGGTCACCCGAAATATGTGTTTAACAGAAGCACTCTTTATTTTGAATATAGAGAAACCTCATAAAAATTAAGAAGACTAATGCAAAATAATAAACGAGATATTTAGTCATAGGTCTCCATCACATTCGCATTATAAACAGCTCAGAAATTATTTCCACTTGTGAGACAAGATTTAATTGTAAATCATGGGAAATGGTGAGATATATATCGTCTGGAGCAGGGTGGTAAACATATTTCTGGGTCTGAAGGGAAAAAATAAAGCAGAATGTGTGTCATAGTCCGTGTGAACCCTGAGCACATTTAAACCGAAGTGCATGTCACCCAGGCAGCAACTGCTGCTCTCTAGAGCAGGACCACCAGCTTTCTGCTGAAGGCTCTTTGGTTTTAGCTATGCTGAGGAACACTTTTCTGCTGTGATTTTGTGGTACCTAAGGCTTTGTTACTGCTTTCTTCCCATGAAGCTGCTTTTATTCCAACTTAAGCTGTTCCTTAAGCAGCACGAAACCAGCTCACAACTTAAATGGCAAATGCACGGCAGCAACTTTCCTAGCTGCAGAAGGTGATATAGACAAATCTGTTGCTGATACCAGCAAGTACTGAGCTGAGTCCCTGCTTCTCATTTGGAGTGCATTGCCGTGTCTCCTCTGACATGTTTCTTCATAGCACTGAAAAAGAAGCACTTGGAGAAACAGCTTTTCTACTTGGAGAAAGCTTTGACTCCAGGGTTGTAACTCAAGTGCTGTAGTAGGTAATCAGCAGAAGTCAAAGCACTTACAGTTTTTTCCAATGTAGAAAAAGAAAAAATCAATTTACTTTAAGTAGTGGGAGCTGATTTTTCAGTTGGTTAACCTGTTGGAAGACACCTATATGGGGTGAACGCTTGGATTTCTCATTTATTTGTGGGTTTCAACCATCCAGTCAAGTCGGTACTGGTGGTGGAGCAGCCGCTGGTCCTCATGTGTGTGCTTGTCGACTGCCCACCCTGAGACTGAGCCACCGTCCTTCAGCAAACAGTGCTGCGTCTGTGTCTCCTCTTCTGGCTGTGTGATTGCCAGAGACAGGGAACAGTCTGCTTCAGTTGGTGCCCTGCTTACCCAGTGAGTAAAACAAGGAGGAAACAGCAACAGCTTTGAAAGGGGGGCAGCCCCAGCCAGGGAGCAAAGCAGCTCTCCCGGTGCTGAAAACAAATAGATTGTGGAGAGGAGAAAGGAGCTGTTGGATTGTACATAGCCAAGGAGGCTCGAGGGTTTGCCTGGTTGAAAGCCTGAAAGTTGATAAGAAATAGACACTTCTCAGACCTTTTACCCTGCTTTTCCAGGGTAGTTTGCTGGTCTCCACACACTGGTTCATACTACAGTTTTCTTGCAAGTTCCTGTATATAATACTTCACAATTGAAATATTATATTGAAATCCAAAGCAATTTTAAACCTAGTGTTTACAATACAACACAGCTGGTTTCCAGCATTAGGGAAATTTCAAGACTGAAGTGGAGTGGCTCTAACCTTACCATGTCCATCTGAACATCCAAGAAACGCTATAGAACTGTATCCTCCTTCACCACCCTCCTGCCTCCCCTCTCCTGGGCTTACCCGGCTCCAGAAAACATTGCCTTGTGATGCACATAATTTTTTTCACTAACTGGAAATAGGAATCTTGCTCTATCCATTAGTTAGTGTATATGCAGTTTGTATATATAATATTTATATTTTCCCCCAAAGTTGTGAAATATATAAAATATAATTCCTCTAGCTGAGAGCTCATCATTCCCATGACAAGGTGCAATCAATAAATTATGCACCACTTGTGGTTATTCTGCATGTCAACTCATATTTCCATGTCGCTGTCCTGACTGTTACTGAGTGTTTGTGTTGTTGTACCTTTCCACCTCCTCAGTGTTGATTTAGGAGTTATTATTCTGGGCTCATAGTAACTGCAAGAAAATCAAGTTCCAAGTGTTTCTGCCAAAAGAAGGAAATGAAATGAGCAAGTCAACAGAAAATTCCACTTGTCAAACACCATTTGCTTACGACTACGGCTTTGTTAAGGAAACTTGCATTCGGACAAGTTACCCAAAGGAAACAATTCGCCTTGGCGGTGGGATAACCCTCATGCCCGGCAAGGACTCTTGGTCGCGACAGCTGTGGTCCTCAAATGAGCGAACAGGAAAAAAAACCAAAGCCACTTCTGACACTTACAAATTATATCTCCTGAATAATGCATGACTCATCCAGATTGGCTACAGGAGGGGGGTATGGGGGGGATGCTTTTTCAATGGACAACCAGACGGATGAGGATTGTATTATAAGAAGAGTTTGACATACCAAGAAGGGAAAAAAAAAAGAAAGAAAAAAAAAAAAGCCCAAGTACTCACACACACTTTGAGATTGACTGTCAAATCATTTCACATCTGTACCTAAAGCAAACAGACATAATGCTAACAGCTTGCTGGAGCTCAGAAATGCCACCCACTAATCAGTCCACCTGTGGAATTCTCAGTCCATCTTGCAAGTCGTGTACCCGATTGCCAAGACGCCTGACAAGAAAATGTATATTAAAATGTTGAGTAAGACTAGAAATACAATGTGGTGTAGTATAAACAGAATGCACTTGCTGGGCGGGAAAACAGAGATGCCTTCTAATTCCTCCCACCATGACCCGATGCCGCTTGCTCCTGCCTTTGCCGGCACCGGATGGCAGAGACTGCTTGCCGCCCGAAAGGCACGTTCACCTCCTGTGCATGATTGTGCCTCCCTCTGCTTTTGTGCAAAAATAATAAATAAATAAGAAAATAACTACCCGCTCTCCGAAGCCTCTATCCATCTTAATTACTTTTTTTTTTTTTTGATGCATGGATATCATTAACTATTGCTTAAATACAGGCGTTGGCAAGATAAGTCTCAGAAAAAAAAATTAGTGAGAAATAACCTCTCCTGTGTGATGAGTGCACCCTTCGGGGTAAAACAAAGAGGTAATTCAAAGGAATGGTTTGTTGAGATGGTGCGTTGCGGGAGCACAATTCTTCCGGGCTAAATTACATTGAGGATTACAGCACCGGATTGCCAGTCGCTGTTTAATGTGCTGGCAAAATGATCATTTTGCTCTTTTCATCTCCAAAAGGAACACAAAGGAATAAAAGCAGAAAGTTTACTGGGATTGTAAGAGGAGGCAAGAAGGGATGCCGAATGCCCCAGGGAGGATAATTATTCTGTGCAAGGCACCATCAGAAGGTTACGGGGTTTGTGGTGTAGCGGGAGGCAGCATGGCACAATTAGATGCTTGAGCTTCTCTTTTCTACACATCCTGAGCTTTTCCATTTGCACGGTAGCCGTTTTCTCTCTCTGAGTACAAAATGCTATTTTAACATCTGTTCTTTTAAGGCTATTTGCTCTGGGAAGGCAGTGTGTTTTGCCATAAATTTAGGTCATTAATTTGTATCTGTTCTTTGTTTATTTAAGAAACAGGACAAAAGGGCAGCTGCTGAAACATTTGGCTGTGCCGAGGGGTAGTGGGCTCGGCATGCTGGAGTTGTGTGCACGACCAGCTTGAGTTTGCATCCGCAGCTAGAGGACAGATCTTTATGGGAAACCTTTGCCAAGGCGTGTGGTGCTCCCCTCTCCAGCGCAGCCCTGCCTTCCTCATTACCTGCACGTGGAGGGGCTGCCGTGCACAGGGACAGAGCGATGGGGACACGGATGGGGGCCATGTGCTGGTGGCAAAGCAAAAAATCTAGAGAGCTGTATGCGTACTCCGGTCTTGCTGCTGTTTTTGGGTGAAGTTTATAAAGGAATTGTTTTTCACTGTGCTGAGTCAGAGATCTGCAGTTGGCTACCAAAGGTAACAGGCTACAAGCAAGTCTGACCTATATAATTAGACATTTATAAACAGAAGCACAATAATACCCAGCAAATTGATTGTTCACAGCATTTAATGCTCTTAAATTGCTCATTAAATGCAGAATGATTTCAGGGGTATTATTGATATTATGAAGCAATAAGAGAGGTAGTATTTATTCTTGTAAGCCAAATGGACTCAAAGAAATTGAATGTGCTTGAAAAGGCCATTTATTGCTAGTAACATCTTCTAATATGTTTGATCAGATCAAACAGAAAAAAACACTCAGGTATCTTGGAGCATTTTTGTTTCCACCTTCCCATTTGATATAGATAAATGGCTGTATCTCAGAGAGCCTGGCATTACCACCTAGGCATGAGAAGCTCAACTTCCCAGTTAGAGCCAAAAGCTGAAGAAGTGCTGGTGAGCACACTGACTGGCACACAGTGCCTGCAGCCCAGCTGCAATCCAGCTCTCTGCTGCTCTGTGGGCATGAGGTTTCACTTCTCCTCTGAGCCCACGGAAACCAGAGAAGATAAGTGTCAAGTAAGTCACTGCAGTGTGTCACTGAGTAAGTTGTTAAGATCTGGTCTGGCTTCTGCTGGGAACAACAGTTGGTCTCATGGCAGCAGCATCAGACCCAATTTTCAGAACTGGCCCCCTAACCGAGACTCAGTATCTTCTTCACTGACACTGATCTTTAGAGAAGAAAATTAAAGGCAGTACTGATGGTTCAAAGTATGTCTCATTGCCATTTGTGCTTGGCAAAGAATTTCTCTGATCTTTGTTGGGTCTTTATATGCCATAAATCTTAAAGTGCCCTAGGTGCCCAGACACACATGGCAGCTCTCAAGGGCAGATTTTTAAACCAATTTAGGCTTTTACTTCCTTAATCAGTGGGAAGAAGCACCTAAATGTCTTTATAAATCTGGCTCTGAATCAGACACTACTGAGGAGCATACTACTCAGCAATATCCCAGTGTAACTATTATAAAGGGGATGAAACCAAAAGTGTCTTACAGAAATATCTGGAGTTAATCCAGCATTTGTTGCAGATCCACCACCTTAAATACTGAGAGTGATTATTATTAAAACCTTAGTCTTGCCACAGTTTGACTCATGACCTATAGTATCAAGGTCCTTCTGACTGCCACCAGATCTGAGATGAAGTTCATACCTCTTTTCTGTTCCCCTGGCCCCGCTACCACCCAGCCCTTGGAAGATTTTTTCCCACTTACCCATAAGGCAGGTCCCTCTAGCTGTTCTTTATTTCCAACGCTCCAACCATGTTCATGCCAGATGTGGATATGGCTCAAAACAGGTGGGCTGGGAGCCAGAAGAAAGCAGGGCTGACTGGGAGATGGAGTCTGGAAAGCAACAATGGGCAGTAGTGAAGAAAAAGTGGTGGAGGACCAGGGTTAACAGGAGGCTCTGGGGTGAGCAGCCCAGGTTGAAGCCCCTAGGAGCAAAAACCTGAGAGAGGATCAGGTTGAGAGCTATAGGCGTCAGGCTCATGGGAACTGAGACTTTAGTTTGCTCCTCAGTGGACCTTGAGGTCCACCACAGACCTTAGAATGCACCTCTGCTCTGGCCCAGCCTCCCTAATGGGAGGGAAGTGAAGCTGAACTGCTCTGAGCAGCAGATCATCCAGCACAAAAACCTGTAACAGTGCTTGCTTTACAATGTGATTAAGAAAGAGTTAAAATTAAATTTCTCCAAGAGCATTTTTGGTGTGAAAGAGGAAGAAGGAGTAAGGAGATGGGGGGGTCTGCCAGGGTTTCATGTTCTACAGCAAAGGCAGCCCATATGGGTAGTAGAGAGATTTTCGTTTATTGCTGTTCCCCAGACACTGCTGGCAGAGAATGTGCAAACTTATGTCTTAAAATTGGACTCCTTGGTGGACCACTGAGAAGATCAGTGTAAAAGCTTGGGTGGGAGGGGAGGCCACCTCTGCAGCCCTGGGATTTTGGAGGGCTTCTGGCTACATGTGTGCTCCAGAACTGGCCATCTATGTGGGACAGTTCATTTTTATCTCTCCAGGTGATTTGATAAAAGAGAACAAGAGGCAAGACAAATCAGAAAAACAGAAGAGTAAATAAACTGTTCAGGGAATCAAACTAAAATTGTCCAACTTTTGTGAAATAAGGATCTTCAGGAACACGCAATGTTTTGTGAAAGATGTGGATGATCGCTGACATATGTTTTAAATTTAATTTTCACTGAAAAATATTATTTCCCTGTTTCAAATAATACAACATATTGTGAGTGTAAACTATTTCATCTCTGCAACTCAAAGGCTAAAGCCTACAGCTCTTGCTCATTCCTTACTCAAATAACACTCCTACTTACTTATGGATAAAGAAGAGATTTAGAAAGGGAATTAAATGCTGCAGGGGTGAGAAACAGGACTTGGGGGGCCAGATCTGGGAAATTAACGGTGTGTACTATGTAAGGTTAGGCTTGTTTTTTTAAAGAAGGAGCTACTCTGTTTGAAACATGTCAAAACTTCTTTGTGGCTTTTGCTTTCTTCATGTAGAGTGAAAACTAGCAGCTGGAATGGGAAGATGAAATGCTTGAACCAAAATGGCTAATTCTCCATTCAAAAGCAACAGGTGGCCTGCTGAAGGTGGCAGAGGCAGTTCCTCTGCTAGCTGGGAACTCATTTACTGGTTATTACATCCAAGAAAGCAATGTGCTTTGCACATGTAACCTCTCTGCACTTTAACATCCCCATCTGTAAAAGGAGAGCAGCTAAGCACAATACTCGGCTTTCTGAAGCACTTCGGAGCCTTCAAATGAAAGCGTCGCATAGATACATCAGTGTGTGTATGCGTGCAGCAAAATACACACACATACAGGTGCAAATACACAGATGAGGGTGTTTTTTAATTCCATGTATTAGTGTATAAACATATCATGTTTATATTCATAATTATATTTATATTTATATTGAATACAATTGTATTTATATTCAGTTCCAGTTTCACTCATGTCACCTGTGTATAAATGCTCCTTTCAACCTATGTCTCACCACCTTTTCTAGATCATTTTAAAGTACTGAAATGTCTGAGTCGATTATTCATTTCATGCAAAAGTCATCTCTTTGAGTACAAAACTTAAGACTGTTTGGTTGGAAAATGTTTAAAGGAAGAAGAATTTTAATAGCAATAAAGACTGATTTCACTAAATTCTGTGTTCTTTTGATTACAGAAGAGATACACTTTCAAACAGTATCATGCCCTTTCTTTTCTCCGCTAGCACTTTGAACTTCCTTGCAGTAGCATCAGGAGATTATTCTGTAGGAGATATTTCATGTTTTCTTACTATTTTAAACCAATTTGATTGTATTTGAAGAAGTGTCCCCTACTCTATTTACATATGCAGCTGTCTCTGAAACATGAGTGAATTTGGCTAGCTTCTTTGGGAATAGGTCATGCTCCTACGTAATTTTTTTTCCTTCAAACTAGTGTATTTTTCATCAACGACACTTCACAACAGGGAAGAACGGGTGTCAGGTTTCAGTCTCATATGTTCTGTAATTTTACATTCTGTGGCAATGCCCACGGTGCTGGAATAATTTGAAACAGAACTACAATCTTTCCAAGTTTTGTAGAATAAATGTTTAGAATTGGTAAGAGTTTTGAAATGCAAATGTCAATTTTTTTTTTTTCAAACAGTATGTGATTAATTCTTACAGTACTAACAATGCTTGTCTGTGCATGGAATCAGTGATGGAGAGAAGATAACTGCAGGTAAAAGAAATGTGGGTACAGTTTTGGACAGCGAACCTGCAGTGCTCATTACTTAAAAGCTGAGACCCAGCTCCTAAGGAAGTGATGCCAAGTTTGGCAATTAAGAAACATTCCCACACCCCTGAGCTCCCAGTAAAAATGCTCCCCAGGACTGTCGCCATAAACCCAGCTCTACCTAACCTCTGTGGAGTAACTCCTGCAGACAGGGAGCCCACAGAAACCAGCCTGGCAAGAGCCTTCCCAAGAGGACACCCAAGGACAACCTTAACATTAAATTTCTACCTATATGGGGTCATTGGCACCAGAACCATCTTCAGTCAGGGCTGTGGAAGCTCTCACTCATCCCACTGCAGACAATCACAATGATGTGTGAATTGTCACTTACAATCTTGATCCACATGAAGAGTACAGAGGCCAACAACCTCCTCCCCTTCCTCAATTAGAGGCACTACTTGCACCTGCAAGCTGCCTCCAATCCTCTGGCAGCAATGGAATGGGCCAAAAGCATCCAGCACTGAACTGATGTCTTTCCTACCTGGTAATCTTGATGAGAATTACCACATAGGTGGGGAGCTTGATAGCCCTCATCCTACCTGCAATAGCTGGGTTTCACTCCTCTGCACCACCTGGCTTTGCTTACCAAGACTCCAGGAAAAGGAGGAGTTCCCTGGCTCCAGCTGCTGTGTGGGTGGTCGGGGAATCAAGCTGTGTGTTAAGGACAGGTGATACACAGGCTGCACACAGCAGAAAGACAGGAGATGAAACAGGAAGGGCAATAAGACTTCCTGGACATGAAGCATTGGAGTGGAGTCCCTGCTGTCCATGTGCCATCACAGGTTCAACCACAAGACTGGGAGGGCCCAGTTCTAACACAGATGATGTCCAGAAAGTTCAGAGCTGTAAGCCTGAGGAGCAATCACAGATGGCATGGGGGGGGGGGGGGGGGTGGTTGTGGTGTCACAAAAGGCTTCAAACTCCTTTTTAGCTGGACTGCTGCCATCAGTCTTTATAGGGAACAAGGAGTCATGGACATGGCTTTCATGTCAGAACTCCTTTTAACTTTCCTTCTTTCTCCTCCTTCCTTCAACTGCAACCAAAGAAAGCCTCTCCCACTGTAGTTCAAACATTCCCACTATGGTTTTGGTAGCAGCTGCCACACCAAAAAGGCCCCTTGTTATATCTGCTTGGGAAGAGTACTCAGTCTCCAAAAGCTATTAGCTCACAACATCCTGAGTGCCTGTGCTCTCTGGAGACACTGCTGGGACAACTTCCTCTCAACTTCCTCTCCTGAGTGAGCACCAGAAGCAGGCTATTACACAGAAAGAGTGAGGAACCAGTTCCTCCAGTGTGCCAGATCTTCCCATTCCTGTCCCTTTTTCCATCCTTCACATTTGGGGATTATGCTTAAAACAGGGACGGAAGCAAGTATGAAATTTGCCCCTGGCTCTCCCATTTGGGTTTGTCAGTTAAAAAAAAACACGAGGGTGGGCATCAGAAACATACAAATTTCCACCAAATTTCTCTGGGTTTCAGAATTTGTTTTAATGCTAATTCTATTTTAGCCTGACAGCTTCTGCATTTAATTCTTACTATGGCTGTAAAAACAAAAAGGGCTGCGTGGCAGGCAGAAATGTGACCTTTTAGGCATTCTTCCACAATGTTTGTATAAAAATATCCAATCATATCTATGCAGACTGCAAGCCAGTGATGGGTCTTGCTGTGTCTGCTCCAAGTAGTGACTCCCAGAGGCCAGGACTGGAGTCCCTTCTTTGTAACTGAGCTGCTACATAGCAGTAAGCTTGGCTCTACCTGAATATTTCCCCTTGGAGATCATGCCAGTTAATGCAGCTTTCAAACACAGAGATCATCATCTGAAAATATAACAGTCATCTAAAGACTTCAAAAGCCCTTTTTTTTTTTTTTTCTTGTAAAGGATGTTCAGTGTAAGAATCAAGAGAGATACATTAAAGATAAGTTGGTATTATTATCTACAAACATTAGCTTAAATGAATAATCTTGTAAATTGCTAGCAGTTTACTTTATTGAAATCCACTGCAAATGTGTCCCAAACCATGCTATCTATATGCAGAAGATTATAAATTGTTTTTTTTCATGTTTAAGCTGCAAACAGTAAATTTTGTATTTTGAAGTCCTTCAATGTGTTATTTGGGGATTTATCTTGATGACTTTCTTGATACTTGCAAGGAGTAAAGAATCTGTCTCTGCTTATAAAGAGAAAGCAGCTCATGTGACATAAAGCTTTGTCAAATGCATGAAAAAGCTGCCTGGATTAATTACTCTACTTTCGCTAACACTGAATGCAAAATTAGTGATTTCAACTGTTCCTTTAAAATACAAAGAGGGTGAAAAAAAAGTTCAAATATAATACTGCTGTAAATCTATATCTACATGACTAGTGTCACAGAGCAGGATTTAACTGAAAAAAGATGGAGTTCTAAGTATAACTACAGAGATTGAAATGTCTTCAATAAAAACATTGCAGCAGTATAGGTTATTTCAAACCATAATATAAGTGCAGGATAATTTAAATTAATATAAAAGATCCTTTGAGGGTTGTATTTTTTAATTGCAATTACACAATGAATATTTGATACCCATATTTGGTATATAATGAGGATTAAAGCTATATTCCCCCAACAGAGGTTTAATAACAATGTAAACTACTGAGAACTTCATTAGAGGGGCTAAGGTATTAGAAATTAGATTTAAAGGTGGCTGAGAGGAAAATCAGAAACTTCAAACACCTCTCCTAATATAAATTGCAATATCTAAAATAAAACATGAAGAATGGATGTGAGCCGCAATCAAAGTGCTAAAAAGCTGCCTTTGAAACCAAGCCACCCCCGAATGAAAACGCTGTTGCTACAGACCCTGCCCTCACCCCAAGGATTAGCGTGTGAAAGCCCAGCTCCGGTGGGAGCCCTGCACAGAGATCTATCGCCGGCCCCCTGGCCGGGCTCCCGCCTGCAGCTGCGGAGCGCTCGGAGCGGCTCAGGGTGGTGTCGGTGCTGCCAAGCCTCCCCGCCAAGGCCGGGGATTGCACCACAGACCTTCTCAGCATAAGCCTCCACAGCTTTCGCTAAAGAGCAAGTCTCTTGGGCTGAGAACAAGAGCAGACTACTACTTTGCAGCGCAGCCGTAGAGCAGGATGTGCGATGCTCACTGACCTGTGGGTATATTATGTATTATGCAGAGCGTTTGCATTTGCTCCTTTTCCCCGAGTCAGCTGTGAGCCAAAAACCTTCCCTAATCCAACAGCAATGCCACTTGCCCAGGGAAGAAAGCTCAGCGACTGCCTCTGCCTCTCTGGGAGGGTCCTATACACATTGCATTGTGCCAAGGTACCAAACACTCTCTGTGGTGGGAAAGCACAAATCCATCCTCTGCCTCATCCCACTTTACAGAGGCAGTTGCGACGCCTATGGCACTGGTGCAGAGTTGAAGCAGAGTTGAAGAGCTGTGAGGTCCTAGACTTTCATTCTATAGTTTCAGTCATTCAAAATGAAAGGTCATAATTTTCAGAAAAGGACCTTCACACAAGGTTCCTAAGACAGCCTTTGGGCTCTAGATAGGTATTAGAAAACACAAAATAATTCACAACTCCCATAAGGTTCAGTAGCCTTTCCAAACTCAGGCTACATATTTTCATAAATATGACTGCATGCCAGTGTCCAGTGTCAGGTGCTGCCTTCTGCCCATCTCAGGTTAAACAGAGCAGCTCACCTCCTACCAACCAGAAAAGTCTTCCCCATCACACACTGGGGACTCCGGTGCATCACAGTGAGGACATAGGGCACACATTCCCTCCCGCTGGAATCGCATCCTGCAGGAGGAGTTCCTCTTCCAGGTATTTCATGTTGGGATCAGTCTTACAGTAAATAATTATTCCCAGATGCAAATGCATCCAAGGTGTCTCACAGGTTGCTCCCCTCTCCTCTGACAAAGGCTTTGAGGCAGCTCACATCCCTCAAACACATTTTCTACCACATAAATAAGTCTAAGTACACGCCTGTCTTTTCATGAGCAGACAGTGTTATTTCCAGCTGCAGCAGTTTGCGTCACTTGACTAAAAAGCTAAATATACTTATCTATACATCTATATGCATGGATGTGTGCATGCATGTGAGCATATACATACACTATATACAGATGCATGCAGATCTACATGTATGCAATTTTGTGTATTTATGCATATATTTATCTGTCTGTCTTCACCTGTGTGCTGGCCAGGACAGGTGGTCCAGAGCATGTATCCCACCCTACCATAGCAAATGGCATCATGTGGGCACTACCTGTCATGTGTCACATCCAAAAATTAATTATATACCTGCAAAGTGCAAAGCAGTGCCTTCTCTCAGCTCCAGTTGCTTTTGTTTTTACTTCTTTATTAATCATCTTCCGCTTATATGTGGGAGAAGATTCTGATGATGAATATGTGTTAAATAATTTGCAAGCATTCATTTTTTTGTCCTGGTTTTCCGATGTACCAAACTGGCATAAATATTGGCAAAGTTTCCTTTAATCCTCCAAGGGATCCATGCCTTGCTCTCCATCCTGAGTCCTAATCTCTCTAATATGTTGTTGGGTCAGTTATCCAAGATGGAGTGCGCATATCCTTTCCTGATTAATTTTCTTTCTCTTTCCCTTTTGCCAACATTGCCTTTGACGGGAGAATTGCCCCCTCCCTCTCCACTCATCAGATAAATCTGTGTCCCACCCTAGACAGAGGGGAGAATGGATGGAGTAGCTAGAATTTTTAGACATGAAGTGGTACCTTTGCGGGTCCCTAATTCACCCTTCCAAGTCTCGTAATTGCCAACAGAGGTCTTTTTTCCTTCTCGTAATGTACAAAATGATCTGCCCTTTTATGATTGCCTTGAGAATATCCCACAAAGCTGACGGTGAGGGAGCAGATGCCTCATTCAATTCCAAATAGAAGGAAATCTGTTGTCTCAAATAATCCCTAAATTCAGACACTTTCAGCCAGCTATTATCAAGAGACCACATTTTAAGAGCAGATGTGTTATTAAGGCTGAGAAATGTTATGAGTACTTCGTGATCTGACAAATGAATTCAGGCTATCCAGCATTCCAACATTTGATCTTTTAATAATTCAAAAAATGAAATGGAAACTGCTGAGATTGGGGGGGGGGGGGGGTGGCGCGGGGCGGGAAAGGCAGGGAGGTCCCTTCCACAAAACACTGATCTGAAATTTTAGGGCTCACATTTTCCAGAGAACAGTGCCGGTGAATATTTGGGGTGCCTGATGCCTACACCAACACATCATTTCTTCCCTGTGATGGCTTGACCTCTGCCTTACAAGTCAATCTGGCATGTTTGCCACCCGGATTTGTTCTGCACGCCCATCCAACGAAAGGGCTCATTTGGATACAGCAGCATTTAGAGGCTACTAAAAAGGCGAGCCTGGTTCTCATCTCACTTTGGCGTGTGTGACTGTGCCGCCTGCTATAGCACTTCTGCTTCCCACATGTGTGAGAGAGCTTAGACACGGGGCCGGGGTCGTGCCCAAAGGGCGTGAACAGTCCATAAAAGTTTTCCTTGCCAACCGAACAGCTAACTTGCATTTCACCAGGCGGCACATAAAAAACTGCTGAAACCATCTTTAAGGGGTGTCTGGAGAAACTGCTCATTTTCTCTCCTGATGTCGAGTTTCTCCCTCCAGCTGATGTTTGAGCTGATGTCCTCAGGGGTAAACGAAGCCTGGCTGCCTACACGGGCAACAGGCAAGGAGCGAGCAGCACTGCAGTCCTGTGCAATGGGGAAGCCCACAAGCAAATGTGTTCAAGAAGGGCAAGAAGGCACAGGGTAGGAGGTACCGCGGCACTGCCGTCTAGACAGGAACCAAATGAGCAGTCTGGGTCTGTGGAGAAGCGTGCGTGGCTGTTTACCTGGCTGCAGTACTTCAGCTCACTCGTCGCTGGCACTGCCCACAGAACAGCTTGCTGTGGGTTACTTGGCTCCAGGCTGGCATCAGGAATGTTTTGTCCTACTCACAGACACAAAAGTGAGGAAGTCTCTCCCTCACCACTTAGTTGCTGGGTTTGGTAGCATTGACTTCACAGGTTCCCCTTCCCCTTCTGAGTCATTTGAGCTTCCAGTACTCTATAGCTGCTATCTGGGGAGAAAAGCAAGCTGTGACAGACATACTGAGCCTTTTCAGCACCCACAAACTCTCTGCTCCTCTTTGTGCAGCTCCAAGATGATGAAAAAGTCTGCTGATTTTGAAACTTTCCCCAACTCTGCTGGGGTCCCTTTACAGAGGACCACAAGTACATACCACCACTGTCAGTGTACAGACCAAAAAAACCATGGGTCTCTGAAGGTTAGTGTCTCTCCAAGAAAGAAGTACCAGAGGCAGAAATCAGAGGCACTCTTGCCTCACCTGGGTTGCACTGCTACTCAACAAAACCACAAAATATGCCGAGTTTTTTTCTGTTCACATGTCCTGGGCTACACACGCCTCTAGATATTTGTAGTAGGAAGCCATACAAATCCCTAACAAAAAAAAAAAATCATCAGCTAGCATCTGCATTGCCAGAGACCTTCCCTTGATCATGAAAGCTGCACATAAAGCTTTCAGGGGTACCTACAACACAGGTGATCAGACTAAAAAAATCTTTTGTGCACTTTGTGGGATTCCTGCTCAGCATTCCCAAAGAAAACCTTTGAGATTTTTTTAAATTCCCCCCTTTAGTGGTTTTTATTAACTTTGACACTTGCATATTTGAGGATGAAGAAAGGGACCGAGGACCACAAGAGAGGCAGGGGTGCAATGATCTTGGGGAGCCCTGAGGAATGCCTTGCAGCATCCACATCTCTAGTAGACTGGATTTACCAGCAGGAAGAACATGCTGCATTAGTCCAGGAACCAAAGCCAAATGCTGCTCAGACATGCCATCTGCAAAAAATAATGATACACTCCTCCACACCATTCTGGGATTTTCACTTGAGTTTGGTCACTCTGAGCTTTTCTGATCAACAGAGAAAGCTTTCTGCCTCTAAGCAGGTTCGTTCAAATAGCGTATTTTGACATCTTTTATTTCTGAGCTGGAAAAGAGGCAGCCTGCATAGAAACCTAGTTTTCTTCACTCAGATGTACCACATTTTAAATTCAGAAACAAAGAGATTCACATGGATAAGTGAAAGCACATCTTGCAGAGATCATCCAAGAGCTCCTACATTTTTCAGACTACCACCATAAGCACAACTTGCCGACCACTTCATCTGAGGGAAGAAATGAGAAATTATGAGGGTCACCAAGCACTCCGTGTGTCTCCGCTGCTGCAGTTATTTAACAAGGTGTTTATTGTCGTGGCAACCCCAGGAGAAGGGACGTGCTCCTCCATGGGCTCCACACGCTACACTGCCTGTGCACTGAGGTGGCTCGGCCACCACGGAGAGGATGAGTTAGCAACCCCCCCAAACAGAGACTGTTTCCCAACAGCCGGGACTGGGGTGTTATCCTCATGTTTGTGATTCTTTTTCACAGGAAGATTGCAATGTGTGGGGATTTTTTTTTTTCCTTTCTTTTTAAATGCACATTTAGTCTGAGCAGTAATGCAGGAGATCTGAGGTGCTAATATATGATGTGAGGAAGGACTGAAGTCTCCTGGGGGGTGGGGTGTGTGGGGGGGGAGCGGTCTTTTTGGCAATGAGTTGCCTCAGTGAGGGATTTGAATGAGGAATGCTACGTGCACCAAATATCACTTACAGGACACATGCATGCAAAGGTGAAATCTTGGTTGGTGCACAGAGGGAGCTTGCCCTTTTCACAGTGCTCTGCTCATGACCCTTTTTCCCCATCCCTGGGATGCTCGTCCCATCCTGGTTTCTCCATTTCTCTCTTCTCAGAGGCCACTCAATGCTTCCCCAGCAAATTCTTCTGCAGGTCAGAACTGCTGGTACACATGGTGCTGCAGGGGCAGGACTGGCACACATCCAGGTCATATCTCAAATAGATAGGATTTAACAAGTGAATGAGGCTGGATTTGTGGGTGGGGGTTAGAAAAGCTATGATTTCCAAACTGGATTCCTTACTCCTCAGGACAAGCAATGATGCCAGGTTTTCTGCTGCAGACGTAACCATCGTGCCGTTGGCACAAGCAACCCTGCCAGGTTGTACCAGTTCTAAATCAGTTACTAAAATAAATAGCAATACTAGTTAAATTAGTTATTTCTGGTCAGAAAACGAAGACAAATTAGCAAAACCAAATCAAATACAGAAAAAAAAATCCTGACATTTTAAATTAGGACTTTTTTTTCAAGTTGAGATTCTGAAATGGAAAGTAAAGGTTTTTAAAAAGCAAGCAGGAGACATTTTTAAAAATGGATGAGCCTACACACACAAACTTTTCCCCTATATTCTACTATAATAAAAGACGGCACTATGATCAAAGCTGATTCCATCAAGAGTGTTACAACAGGTGTCCTTGTAGCCTGCACATACACTCTCTACAGTATGAAAGCCCAAAATCTTTCTAATTGCTTTGGAGGTTTACAAATGCTAGACTGCTTGGTCAGTACTTATCTAAAGGTTAAAATCAGGGCAATGCTTTGATGCAAATATGCAAGGTAGCATATTTGAACAACAAGTTGCTTTTGGTTGCCCAAGTGTTTCTGGATAGACCTGAGGAGGGGATGTGTGGAAAGGACACCTCTATTCAGTAGGCTTGATTTGCTGCTTAGCATGTTCAGTAGTATCATAGAATCGCCATATGGGTGAGATTGAAAGGACCTCTGGAGACCATCTTGCCCAATCCTCCTTTTCAAGCAGGGTCATCTAGACCTCCTTTCCCAGGACCTCGTCCAGTTGGCTTTTGAGTATCTCCAAGGATGGAGACTCTACCACCTCTCTGGGCAACCTGTGCCAGTGCTCAGTCAACTGCACAGTAAAGAAGTATTTCCTGATGTTGAGAGAAAACCTCCTGTGTTCCAATTTATGGCCATTCCTCATGGTCTTGTAACTAGACATCACTGGAAATAGCCTGGCTCCATCTTCTTTACACTCTCCTCTCACATATTTGTATATATTGTTGAGAACTCTCTCTGAGCCTTCTCTTCTCTGAGCTGAACGGTCACAGCATTTTCAACCTTTTCTCCCAACCTTTAATCATCTTTATGGCCCTTGGCTTGATCATCTCTGGTAACTCCATCTTTCTATTACACTGGGGAGCCCAGACCTGGACACACAACTCCAGCTGTGGTCTCACCAGCACTGAAGAGAGAGGAAGGATCACTTCCCCCAGCCTTATGGCAACACTCCTCCCGGTGCAGCCCAGGATATTGCCATCCACCTCTGCTGCCTCAGAGGATCCGCTACTGTTGAACTGAGAATCCATCAGGTGCCCCAGGTCCTTTCCTGTAAAGCTGCCATTGAGCCAGTGGACCCATGTATGAAACATGGAATGTTAGAGAGCACAACTCTAGGAGGCAGTTCACTGTTTTTAGAAGGGTTTCCTCAATCATAATGTGCTGTGACCTTGAATAGGTAATGCCCTCAGCAGCAGATATGTAGTGTACACTGCTCTCTGTAGTGATATGTAGGGCACTCTGCCATCAGTAGTGGTCAGAGTTAAGGTTCACAGAGTACTAAGAAGGAATCTTTCAAGTATATTTTGAAATATCTTGAAAACTTTGTCTTAGTTTAGAATTTCCAAACTGAATATGAAATAGACTCAACATAGAAGACTATTTTTTTCCTTGTAGTACATATCTGCATTTACAGCCTAAGAGTGTTAATTAAGCCTTTGATACACAATTTTTTAGGGATTCCTTCCGCTACATTTTCTTCAAGATGGTCCTGGGTAAATTTTGCCTGTGAAGGGAGATCATCTTTATTCTAAGCAAAAAAATAAGGGGGAAAAAGTCTGTTCTGTGAAAAGCTTATGTGCTCTGCAGGAGTTTATTTGTGGCAGTAACAATCACAGAAGGAGTTCTGGGTGATAAATATGTCCAAGCCTTCAGTGGCAGATCTTTATCAGTGCTGTAATGCTACACGGTAATAATGCTCTATTGTCAAAGCATCTGGATTTTCCCATGGGCAGTGTTTCTTCATCTGTGAACTCCAAATTACACAAACCCTGTGGCCACTTGTTTCAATATGTAATAAAATTTGGCGACTTTAAGGCATACTTAAGGTATACACTTCCCTGAAATTTAAAATTTCAATGTCACTACAGCACCACCCAGAAGTCAGAGTGCTAAGGCAAGTATAATCAAGAACACTTCTAACTCTTAGGGCAAGAAAAACTTAGATAAGTATCAGAAAAAAAAATCTTTAAACCTCTTTTTAAACCTCCATGCTGTTGGTAAGGCAGGTCTTTTCAACACATTTTTAAAAAATAAAGCAAAATACCTATCAAAAGATACCTATCTACATTCATAAAGCTATGATTATTAAGGTCAGTCATTTAAGCTTAGGTGATGCTAGGATGATAGAAATTGGTTTTTTCCCCAGCAATCCCCCTGTTATCTACAGAGACTTTACCAGCTCCCCATAATAATGTCCCATCTCTAGAAGTACACTTATATTCCTTAAAAACAGTCAATTGCAAATTTGAATATAACCAAATGCTGTAGGGAAACATTTTATCTATGTATATTTCCCAGGATTGCTCCCTTCTCTCTTTCTCTTCTTTCCTGGTGATGGAAGACTTGGTGCAAAACCACACCAGGCAGCAGGACCTTTCTGCACTTTACCACAGACTCCATATTACACTGGGTTTGCACCTTTTTTGTGTGAAGAGGAGAACTTGCCTTCACAGCTTTGCATGCAGAAAGGCCTGTCTACAGCAAATCAAGTTACAATTTTGAGCCACATTCTGCTTTCCATGTTTGCATAAAACTCCCACTGACATGAATAAGAGTGCTGTGTATATCATGCTGTGTAATAAATAGCATTCAAAACAGAACCTATGCAAAGCTTTCTCACTGTTTTGGGCTACCAATTTATCCTTGTATTTACAGAATATTGATGTAAGCAGATGCCCAAACTGCCTGTCATTTTTAAAATATGCAGAGATGACTGGTGCAGTGGCTACTGACTACAAAACCAGCACGAAGTTTCTGGGGCTGCAGCCTTGCTGGTCTCTCTCCTCTGCTCCCCCAGGACCTGGCAAAAGATGCCCTCGCCCTGACTCAGCCCCATGCACACGCACACACTCACGCATTTGGCAAACGATGCACAACTCAGCTCACCCTTGCCTTCACTGGCACATCAATGTCCTCACAGCTATGTTGTCTCTAAATTGGGGACGGGGGAGGAAAACGAAGTGCAACTCCTGATCCACCCAGTTTTATGTGGAGGGGTTTAATACAGCTCTATCTGCCTATTGAAAGGAGCATATCCTTGCTGTTCCCTCGGGCTGTGAACCCAAAAGCAGAGCAGCAGTTTCCACAGTGATCAGACACAACAGAGCAGTTCCCTCTTCCCACAACACATAGACCCCTGACTCTTCCATATTTCTAGCATCAGAGGGATGACTTTCCTTTCTCCCATCTACAAAGTTCTCTCAAAGTTTCTAGGTCCTAATAAGGCAATTGATGAATAGCATCAACACAGCATAAATCAAATGCTAAATATTTATGTGCTATATGAGTCTCAGGAAGTGCTGTCATCTTTTGTCTACCTGTTTCAGAGCCTCAGCATGCTCATTACCTGTGTTAAGGGGGACAAGAGAAAACGAGTAACTAAGCTGGTTACAACAGCAACCTTCCTCATGAAGGTTTGATCTGTTAAATGAGGCAAGCAGGGCACACCAGATTTATGTATGGAGATTGTCATCAACAAGCACTTGTGCTTCAAAACGTAGGGATGGCTCTGCTAGGTATTATACCTAGCTTTCTGATTTTTTGTGAATATATCCTTTGATTAAAGTTCTTCCCAGCCGGTTTTGGCCTGGGGCATGAGTTCATGCCAGCTGTCCCTCTCCCCTCCTGGAGGCCAGCACAACCCCCAGTGCATTGCTGGCACCTTCCTGTGCATTGTCCTCCATGGGGAATGTCTCTCCTGCCTGTTCTTGCCCTGCCGGGGAGTGGCAAGGGAGCAGAAGGCAGGGCAGGACTGCTCCTCCCAGCTATGGTGCACCCCCCAAAAAAACAGAGAAGCCCTATTCAGCCTGGCAGCAGGCAACACTGACTAGTGCCCTCCAACACTTGACTTCTTCCCAGCCAGCAAAATAGAATAGCTTTGTGCCTGCAGCCCATGTGTGTGTGTTTGTGTGCACTTGCATGCCTGGGTGCATGCAAATAAGCTTTCCAAAAGCACCCTGTCCTCTCTGAGTGTGCTTTGGAGGTGTGCCACTCCACAAATATTGGAAAAGCCCTGTGGAGCTATTTATTTTATTTTTGAGCATTGCTAATATATGATGACATCGTTTCCACACCTTGCAATTTTCCACAGATGACTTCTACATTATTTCATGTCAATTATAAAACCATTTAATAACGGTTTTAGTAAGTTCCATTAATAAATGGAACTCAGATGTCTTGTGAAGGAAAGTGGTTCTGCTGTCTTGGGGAAACCAGAGGAGACAACTCTCAAAAGGTATCTGAATCCACACTTTGCATTGAGGAAAACAAGGTCACTGAGATAAGAGCAAAAAAGCTGCAGCTGATAAATCAGAAATTAAAATTCAGCTCTCTGCACAGAAAAAGACACTTTCAAGTCAATGAAGTTTTGGCTAAACAATACCTGCAGCAAGACACCAAGCAATAACACAGTGTATCATGAAAGGAAGGATACTGCCACACAGCTGTAATGCCATCATTGGTGATACCCAAAATTTTAGCAACTGGAGATTTTCAGTTAGTGACTTTTGAGTGATAACAGGCCCTCAATTGTCTGCGCAAAACTGGTTCCCATAGGACGTTTTTATATTCAAATGTTTACAGTTTTAACTGGTATGGATGTGGGAAGCAATTTGGAGCTGAAGAGACATTTCCATGCATTTCCATGAAAGTAAGTAATTTTTTTGTATGTTTACTCAGGCCAGGATGAAAAAAATTTAGTGATTTTCTACACCTCACTTATTGATTGTACAGCTAAGAAATCTGACATTTGTAAGGTGTGTTTGGAGAATTAAAACCCAGCAAATTCCCAGTCTTATTTTTTGTTTGGTAATTTTGACTTTTGTTTTTGAAAGCAAAAGCACAGTTTCTAATTTTTTTTCTTCTTTTTTTTCATATTTAATGTGAAGTGTTGACCTTAAAAGATCTTTCAGGAGGCATGAAAATCTGCTTTAACTTGTAAACAACAGGGGAAGACAGAAGCATACTAAAAATTAAAAAGGGGATAATAACAATTACGAGTGATTTTGGCCTGTTTTTGTTATAAAAATTGCCCACAGCTTTGTATTACAAAATCATGGGTTTGGCATCTTACAGCTGTGCCAAACATTAACAATTTGAAGTTAAATTTGCCATACTGTTCAGGTTGATTGATTTATTTTTTTGGGAAAATTTCTGATCCATCAGCTTTGGCTTTTCCAAGAACAAGGTTTGGGAAAATATGTTGTTTTGCCCAAATTTAAATGTTCTGGCAACTTTTTCTTGGAACCATTGCATCATTCCCATGCTTCGAAGCAGGGCTTGAAATCTGGCAGGCGTTTGGCCTTGACTTCAGGGATATGCCTTGTATCACATTTCTGAAAAATCCACCTAATTTGGCCAACACGTGCTTTTCAGGGAAAACCAAAAATCTTACTCCATAGCTGCTGAGCGGAGACTCTCTAGATGTTAAACAGATAAAGAACCTGAGAATGCTACTGCCATGGTTCATGTTCCATCTCATCATTATCTCCAAGAGACAACAGAGGCTGAACATATACCTCTCCATGAAATAGCAGAGCATGTCTGAGGCCAGTACAGGAACAGAAGCCAGTTTTTTCCTGTAATAACTCTTCTAGGCTGAGTTAGAGCCAGAACTGAGAAGAGGGGACGTATCTGTAGTGTACAGAATTTTATCCATATAACAGCTTAAGCTGGAGGCCCTAAAAATATGTCCAACTTCTTGTAGGTGGAAGGTATTCATCAGGTTACCATTTGACTGGCTTCCAGAGGGGTGGGCAGAGGCTCTGCCAAGGTTTCTGATGCAGTTAACTGGGGAATTGGGACAGGCAATGACAAAACTTTGGGCACTTTCTGCTTAGTTAACTTACTGCCTCAGCGATACTCCTAGCAGGTTTTGTTTAAGTAAGAGGCTTCAAATGCAGAGGGGGCAGCAACTGAAATGAAAATGGCAAAAGAGATGGAAAAACTGAAACAAGGGATCTGTTGATCTAGAGAGCCAGGAGAGCAAGAACAACTAGGGTTGGAATTAGCTGTACAAGCTGGGAACAGGAGCCAGGGGCAGGAAGGAACAGAGCATTGAAGTGAGCAAGCACTGGAGCAAAAACTGGGGACAGACAACGGAATCACCTGTGTTGCTGAGGCACAAGGAAGACTGGGTCCTAGGAAATGGTGAAACTAGTGGAAGTGGAGAACACAAGCAGGGAAGGAAGACAAATTTGGTAAAGTGATTACAGAGGATGGCCCGGGAACAAGAACTAGAAGTTCCAAAGTGGAGGTGGATAGGAGCACCAGAACTGGACAGAAAGCTCAGGAATGCTTAACTAGGCCTGTTGGTCAATATGAGAAAAAAAATGCAGACCATAGGGAGAGACAATTAGGGAGAGACTGGATCTAGTGAGGTAAGGAGCTAAATAAACTTAAAGCCTAGAAGGCAAGAATAGGGAGCAGAGAGGCTGGGGCATAAATCATTTGGAGGGCAGGAGACCGAACAGGCCAAAGCATGAAGAGGAACATGCAGACCAACCAACAAGCAGCAAAGGGCACGTCTTAGTGACTTTCTCACAGCATCTGAAAAGAACTGTATTGTTATGAGGGATCCCAATGGATTTCCATTTTGGAGAACTGTGTTCTCAGGAGAGCACTCAGTGAGACTTCCTTCACATGAGAGACATGGCAGCCAGCATGAGGGAATTCCAGTTTGGATTTCCTTATGGTATGTGCAGACGGATGGACTGGAAGTTGGTGGTTGCTTAGGGACGTTTTTCATGACCTGAATGCACTCACTAGACCAGAGACAGTATCTCCAGTAGTACGTACACTTGACATTTGAGAAGGGCTAATACCTCAGGGTGATGAGAACTGTGAGGAAGGCTAGAAGTAAAAATTTGCAAACACAGCAAGAAGGGTGTGTAAGAATACCGAGGTCATTATATGGTCAAGTGGTCAAGCTTTCACAATTAAGAAAAAGAAGGCAGATTTGCCTGACAACTTGTTCTGTTTGCAAGGCAGAGAGGAGTCATCTCTTAGGGGAAAAAATACAAATGGAAGGGCAAGAGAGACCAAACAAGCAGCATTATAACCTGACAAATTTTTTTAAAAACCAAACAAAGTAGGTTCAAAGAGCAGGGGAAACAGCAGACTGAGATCAACAACATTTTATTTAATACAGTAGAAGCAAATGAAATTTGCATTAGCCTATTACTAGGGAAGAGAGGGGATGCCAACCTTGTTAATAATGCAGAAACAATGCATATTTTCATTCTACTTGGAAAGGAGTATAGCAGTATCAAATGAAGATATGAAAGTCCTTTTCAATCTACAAATAACTGAAGGGTATATTAAATGACTCCTATAGAGATTAATATTTTAAAATTAGCTGTTCTGGAAACTATCATACAAGAGTTGTAAAAAATTTGCTGAGACAATCACTTCATTACTACTATTTTTGGCAAATATTTGTACATGAAGGAAATCCCATAAAGCTCCAGAACATCCTACATTATATAAGACAAATCACTGAAAGCAAATTTTCCACAGTGAATAGATGATAAAAGTGCCGACTACTAGTCTATTGTGTAGAAGTACCAAGCTTTCACATGCAGGTGGGAGCCTGTGTGTGAAGCACAGAAAGCCCACAAGGGTTCACCTTGAAGAACTGGAACCCTCTGTAAAATCTACCATCTATAAATGGGAATAATTCCACCTTCACATCTCCAAAAGGTGTTATGGAAATGAACCCAGTGATACAACTAGAACTAGATTCTAGTACACTAGAATCACAGAATGGTTTGGGTTGGAAAAGACCTTACAGATCCCTTAGTTCCAACCTCTCTGCCATGGGCAGGGACACCTTCCACTGGACCACGTTGCTCAAAGCCCTGTCCAACCCGGCCTTGAACACTCCAGGGTGGGGCATTCACAAGCACACTGGGCAACTTGTTTCAGTGCCTCATCACCCTCAGAGTAAAGATTTTCTTCCTAATATCTGATCTAAACCTAAACTCTTGCAGTTTAAAGCCATTCTCCTTTGTCCTATCACTACATGACCTTGTAAAAAAGTTCCTCTCCAACTTTCTTGTAGGTACTGTAAGGATGTTATAAGGTCTCCTGGACCTTCTCTTCTCCAGGCTGAGCAGACCCAACTCTCTCAGCCTGTCTTCATAGGACAGCAGAGCCTTCAGGAAAGTGAACCACTCCATCTTCTCACTGGGGTCTGAGCAGTGTTCAGTGAACTAGGCATGGTGTGTTGTAGTGAGCACAGACCAAGTATAAACAACTGCTTGTCAACCGAGCACCGCCTGCTCCACGAGCTGGATGAGGCAGGGGTTCTGTGGGACAAACAGGGCAGGATTACGCTCGTGTAATTGAAGACTGCTACAACATGTGTATGCACAGAGGGGCCACACTGCAACTCCACAAGCCAACTTGATAGTGGCTTTTTCTAGTCTCTCAGGGCTTGATTTTGTCACTCTTAGTAATGATCTTTCACAGTGGTTTGTATAATGTCATTATGTGCTCTTTGCTAAAGGACTGAAGCTGATGTGGCATTGTGGAACTCAGTGGAACTGCTTTTAATTGCTTCTGAGACATCACAGGTGTGAAGAAAGACAAAGGGTGGTAGCTGGAGTAGACAAAAGGAATTACGAGACCTCTCATACTCCAGAACACACTCAGTGAGAAAGAGGCAAGGAAAAAAGAGAGAAGAAATTCCAAATGCAATGCTTATGTGTAAATTCAAACAAACCCGTTTGTCTCCCTAAGACCCCAAACTTTGGGGAATTTTGCCTTCTGATCACAGTTCCAGCTTTGTGACTCAAGCATCATTCTCCAGATCTGCAGTGTATCTTCCCATTTATCTCTAACTAAGACAATTTCTGAGTCCTATATGAGTCATAAGTGTGTTTTATATAGAAACCAAAGAAGGTTCTTCCAGTCTCTCAGTAAGATATGCCGTGCTGCCAGGGAAGCACTTTTGGTTGTTCTGACAAGCAATTGTGACTGCTCTGAATTGCCAGAAATACTGTCTGAAGAGCAAAAGGATCATTTGCCATCTAAATCCAAAAGGGTTTATAATGCAATCTTTGTGTTGCCTGAATGTGTTGATCCCACCTTGCAATCACTGATATTAGGCTTTGCAAACTGGCCAGATCCCAGTGGGTATAATTTTCAGGCTGGCTAACTCTCAGGGTTCGAGTGATGCCACTCAGGGGCTCAGAGCCAGCGGAGCAGAGGGGGCGGCATGCAACACACGGGAAGGGGTCTGAGTCAGGGCTCCCGAGAGCAAGGAGACCTGCCTCCTCTCCCCTTCCTGCTTCTGGAAACCACTCCTTGCAAGCCGGGTCCGCTCACTGACAGCCACCTACCCTGCAGTTAGGTCCTGTCCTTTCTCAGCTGAGACAGGAGGGACAGGTGGCCCATGCCGGAAGCAGTGGCTGCGGCACAGGAGCAAGGGGGGGTTCCTGGTCCGGAGCCCAGAGCTGCCATGTGACAAACAGGAGGCCAGGTATTAACAGGTGGGTGAGAAGACAGGGGCTGGCTGCCTGCTCAGGGAAGCGGCCGTTTTAAAACCAAGGCGGCAAGGATCACAGGGAGAGCATGCACGGTGGGGAGGGCATATTTTGAAGAGGAGGAGGAAGGAGCTGTTTTGGAATTGGTGTAAAGCCATTTGTTTGGAGGGATGCCAGGGTAACAGTAGGTGCCCAGAACAAACGCGCGCAGCCATCCCAGCACTCAGAGCCTGCATGCTCGTCCTTCGCAGTACCTAAGTAGGTCAGCCCGTTTCTTCAACCTTTCCTCTTCCCTTTCTCACTTGCTCTCTTTGTGGGAGGTGGTGGTGGCGGTAGCAGAGGGGCTACACCCGTTTTCACTGATTTCCAACACTGTCTACGTGTGAACAAGAGAAGCGGAGAGAAGCTAAAACTGCTTTCTTATTAACAGCTGGTGACAGTCCCTTTACACAGTGCGTGTCGCATTTCTTAGCTGAGGTAGAAAGGAATGAAAGAGGAAGACAGTTATTTAAAGTTTAACATTACAGATGAATTACAAGGATATTCTGAGGCTCACAGTCCCCCTCAGCAATTCTGCGAGCCCTAAGGCTGGCCCCACCACACCTTTGCAAGTGCCTATTTTAAGCAAGTGTGCTCATCGGGTTCGGGAGGACAACTGCTCCAAGTAATTCTGGGATGCAGGTTTCGCACCACAGGATGCCAGCGGGATCCAGTGAAGGTTATGGACTGTCTAGCCTGAACTCCATCTGTGCCCTGAAGTTTCCTCTTGGCTGGGCACCGCTGAAGGACCAGAAGCAGCCAGTAGGAAGCAGTAGGCACGGGGGCTCTTGGGGAATTTAAGCCATCTGAACGTGGCACTCAGTTTTTTAAGACAGCGTTTTTTTAAGCACTGTGAACATATTGCACCCAATTATAATTGCATTATGTACTCTGTGCCGTGCTATGAGTGCATGCCTTCTCCTAGCTATGGAGGGGCAAATCTGACATACATACAACAAGTGCCCTGTTTTCTCCTATGTAGCTTATCCCAGCCTGTGTATCATGATAGTATTTGCATGCCTCCCAGTAGGGCACTGAACTGTGTGGCTAACATCTGCCACGTGTTGTTTGTTCTGTCCTCCTCTCCCAAGGAAGGAGGTGAGTGTAGTGGAGCATCTTGTTTTTGCAGCACATTTGTCTGGCTTTTGCTTTCCCTGCATACAGAGCTATGTATTTGCATTAGTAAAAGTAAGGGCACAGAAATGTGTCCTGCAATTGAAAATGCCTTTATTTCAGTAAGGGGAATTATGGCTAATTAAGTCAAATTAAAAAGGGAAGGCAGACTTGATTTTCCTTATTCTCAGCATACTCTGTTTGACAAATGGGTCTTAACCACAGATGACAGTATTAGCTTCAGCCTTTCAGACAAGGAAATCTTGGCTGCTATTCCCTCTGCCCATTTATCTATGATAAATCTATGTTAAAGACACATGTTCCCCCTTCCTGGACAAACACTTTTCAACTGTTTAGGTGGGTTTTTTTTTATTCTAACAGTAAAATCTCTTTACATATGTCTTTTTCTCCTTCTGCCTGAGGAATGGGCAGCCCTCTGTGTGATACACTCTGTGGATCTTGCCATACAGTAACACTGGCTATGGACACAGCTCTATTTCATGGCACTTTGGCCACTTGGTTTAGTGGCAGGGGCACTTCTGAAGCCTAGGAGCCTGGCTTATATGTGCTTCTATCTCTAAAGCTTTAAGTATTTTCACCTTTCTATTATGTTGGAGTTTATTAATAATCCTTACCCAAGCAAATAACTAGTATTAGTCAAACAACAGCTCTGGTACTCTAGAGGGAACTGAAACATAGGAGAGACTGACTTTTTGGAAAGAGGGAAAATCTGTATTTTGCCAGAAACTGAAACACTGTCTTCAGCACAGAAGTAAAGTCCTACACGCTGGGTTGTATGTGTTCATGCTGCTGTTAACACTAAGGTGATTTACATGTTTTCCATGTGTACTTTAAGATTACTTTATTTTAAAGGGTCAGAGTGGTAATTTCTTTAAGTTCCTGTAAAATGCTCAATTTCTTATAATCCTTGCCACTGCCTTCAAGGGTGCTCTGTCCCATCTTGCACTTGATGGCTTGGTGTTATGACAAAAAGCAAATGCAGGTTCACGAAAGCGTTATAGGAAGCAAATAGTACCTTTAATCCTGGAGATGTGCCAGCCCAGCAGTACCAAAGTTGAGCCTTCCCTGGCCTGTGTCCGCGGGGCTCTGAGGCGGTCAGGAGGCAGGCTGCAGAGATGGGACTCGGAGTGCCCGGGGGACGCGTGCTGGCCAGGGCTGTGCCACCGCCCGGGAGCCCAGCATGGCATGTCACGTTTCTGTGCATTCGGCGCCATGAAAAGGCTGAGTTCTGGGCTTTGCATGAACATAAGGCTGCCGTTTCCTCTCTGTGGCTGATGTTCGAACGATAAAGTGATTTTTAGAGGAGGCAAAAGGCAGTAACAGTGACAGCGAATGCACTGAACACCAGGGCAGGGCAGTAGGAAGCCCACCGTGCAGTTTACCGGGGCTGGCAGAGGAGCGAGCGCTGCAGGGTGCGACACGTCCTCCTGCGCTGGCCCCGGCCTCTGGGACAGCCCTTCCCGCCTGGACACCGCTCTGGGCACAGCTGGGCACAGCCCCGGCCCAAACACTGCCCAGGCTGTCGCTGGCCGCCCAGCGCAGCTCCCGGCCCAGGCCAGCAATCAGCACCGCGCTCGGAAGGGCTGGATGGCGTCCCCTCCTCCCCCACAAACACTTGTTTGTCTTAAGTTGAGACTTTTTTTCCCTGGGGCTGCCACAGATTTTCCACCTCCGGGGCCAACCAACGGCCAGGGAGGGAGGCTCATTAGTGGCCATGAGGCGGCCGAGCCTGCCGCTGCCAGGCCCGTCTGCTGAGGGAGGCGGGCGGCAGCTTCGCGTAAAATGCCAAACGGCCGTCCTTGTTTTCCTTGGTTGCCAGGGTAGGAGTTGACATTGTCCCCAGCCGAGCACAAGGACTCCCCGTGACATGGCGGGGACAATGGGAAGGTATGTTTTCTTGACCCGCTGCAGGAAATCCTGTGCGTCTTGCCGGGGAACGCAGCATTTTCCTGCCCTGTCCGCGGCCGGGCTGTGGCGCCGGGGTCCCGCAGCCTGCTGGAACCTGCCGTGCTCCGAGCCTCTCCCGCATGCAGCCGGGCAGCGCAGCGCCGGGAGCGGGCTGGGCAGGACACTGCCTGTGCTCGAAACAGCCTGAGCTTCGCAGCTCCTACCCGCGGCCATTCCTAGGGGCCGTGCTGTGCCTCCTGGCTGGAGCAGAGCCCGGCGTCCCCAGTCGGCAGCACTGCTGCTGTTGATTAACTGATTTGGGTTGTTGTTTTTTCTTTAAAGAAACAATTCAGAAAGTGACGCATTACTTCTGCCTGTGGACAGAGGGAACAGCTGAAACGTGGGAGACCAGACTACAGCTGTGTGACTACAGCTTTTCTTCTTCTTCTTCTTTTTTTTTTTTTTTTTAACACGTATTTTAGTGAATAAAAACTACTGATTCCCTCTGCTGGTGTTTTGGACCTTATTTACTTCCCAAGGTGGTGGTGGTGGTAGTTGTAGTCACCAGACTGTCAGTGGAAGGAGGAGTGAGACAACAGGAGAAGCCATGACCTCTTCACTGCTGGGGGGTGTTCAAACCGCAGCAGTCACCCTGCTTGGCTTGGCTTCCTTGCCTCGCTCCACTCATGCATCTTTATGTTCTTCTCTCGGTCATCACTTACAGTCCTGTCCTGCAAAGCAGCCTAACTGCCACAGATGATTGCATCCATCAGGGAGATGGTGACATTTATAGGAAGTAAATATTCACATGGATAAATTAGCCTCAGAAGGGCTTCTGACCCATCAAATATTTAGGGAATATGTGTGAAACAGGAAAAAATAGAACAAAAGAAATTATTTTTTCTATACTGTGGCATGCACAGACACAATGCCATTAAGACTGGGTGACATCCATCAACAAACTGATTAGCCAAAACTCCAGATAACCCATTTATTAGCAAGTCCAGGCAGCATTTTCACGTTTATCCTTTTTTTTTTTCCCAAATTCCTTGCCAGGCAGCTGTGAACAGGGGCATGCCCAACAACTTGGTGTAACCTGTGTGCAAAACTAATGCTGCGAGAAGGCTTCATTCGTTAAGAGAATTCATCTGCAAAAGCTAGTGGGGCTGACTGGAAGTCTCCCTCTACCTTTCCCTTTTTTTTTTTCTTTCCCCTTTGGAAGAGATGTGGGAAGAGCAACATCTCCTGGAGACATTTGTTCTGGAATCATGTGATTCCTTGCACTTCCAAAATAACCTCCTTTGCAGAAATGCCTGTGATGGGTACATGCAGTTGGAGCAAGGAGGACACCTCCTTGCCTACACGCTGTCTCCCAGCAGCAGTGCAACCTGGCAGCTACCACAAGCATAATCTTACCATTAATCTGTGGATCAGGGACACACACAGGCACAGGCTGCTCAAGAATGAGAGTGCATGTTAGCAGGACCTCATGTAAACAGCTCCACAGAAATGATGTGCCATGTGCCAGTCGACCTCAACGTGGGAAGCTTTTATCATGCCTCAGGGGGGGTGGCTTCTGGTTCCACGGTCAGAGGGCAAGGAAACGTGCGCTGCCTTTCTGGCCATCAAGCTTTAAACCTAGGAGATAGAGAGTGAGAGAACACAGGAGCTGGGACTTTCGTCAAGCATTTCTACTGATGTGGTGTACAAATGTCTAATATCTAATCATCTACTTCTCCAGCTGTCCTTCCTACTGACTCTGCATCCATCCCTGTGCCCAGAAGATGAACCACCTCTGGGAAGAAGTGTTTGCACAAGGATCATACACATACATTGGGAAAGAGTTAGAAATGCTGAGAGATTTTCTTTTGTCCCGCATCTGGTGGTTCTTCCCCTCTCTGCATCCCTTCACTTGCTCTCATTCCTCATCTGTGCTTTGTCTCCCTCCTCACCGTGTGCCATTGTTCATAACTCCCTGTCCTTGCTCTCTTTCTCAGCTTTTCTGCCTACTAGTCCTGTAGCCTCTTCTAGTGCTTGGAAAATGAATATAAAAACTGCAATCTTAACAGGAAAAGAAATTAAACAGTTGCAATAAGCAACTCTTCTTCTTGGGAGCAGTCTGACCAGTGAGTCATTCCCAGGGCTTTTGAAATGACAAGAGGCATCTCCTGCCTTAGCTGTTGCTGCTGTTGTGTTCCTCACAGCAATGCTTACCAGCCAGTGGAGAATGGGGCCCCCTTATGCTTGGTGCTGCATAAATCATTTTCTTTAGCCTGGGGGAAAAAGGAAAAAAAAAAAACAAAAACCTAAAGAAGATGAATGCATGATTCAAGGATTTACTGCTCAGATTGCTTTGGGGGTCTTTTATTCCTCAACCTTTCCTCTGTTTCTCTCCCAGGCTGCCTCTCCTGCTGGCCTAGCCCTTAACCCCATCCCATCACTCTCTCTTATGTCTGGCTGCCCTCATCTGATTTACCTTCCACTTCACTTTGTCCCCTCCTTTGTCCATGTGCATGCTTCTCCTGCTGTCACTTACTCCCTCTCCCTTGTGGCCAGATCCCCTGATTGCCTTCTCCATTCTGCAGTACTGGGTAGCTTTTCATCACCTTGCTGGTGGAATCAAGAGATGCAAAATATTCAGTGTGAGGTAGACACTGAATGGTTAAAACTTGGCAAAGTTATAGAAAACTGAAAACAGGCTCTCATAGCAGAAAGTGTCAGGTACCACCAGCTCCAGCTAAATTAAATTCTGTCCCTGTAGTGTATATGCACAGAGACATTTATATTCATATTTTTAACAGCCTTCTAAACTCTGCAGTTCACTGACAAACCCTTCATGAAGCTATCATTCCTTTTTTAACACCTGAACTTTAAAATGTCACATATAGCATTTAAAAGGACAGGCAAATAACCAAGGAAACATCCTAGCATGCATTTTGCTTTCCCTCCTTCTGGTTGATCTAAAGTCCATGGAAATCAATGGCAGTCTTTCCACCTAGTTCAGCAGAGTTCGCAGTCGGTAGGTTGTTTCCTCCTAAAATTTCAGACTCAAAAGACCCCACACAAATGTGGGGTTTTTGAGTTTCCTTTTACACGTGTATCTGGAAAGACTGATGTGCTGTCAAATGATCTTTTCAGTGCTAAATATACACCATTAACTACTAATAAAAAAACCCCAGGCTTTAAACATTCAGCTCCTTTTGGCATCTCTACAGAGCATTCCACTTGATCTCACAAGATGTATGGTTTGCACTAGGATTGCAGTCACAGTTTTCTTGTTAAAGCTGTCAACCGTTCCAGTGTCTATCTTTACAATGAAATTCAAACCTCAGTTAGGAAAATAGGCAGTTCTGCTTGAACTATGATATTAAGATCCTTTAGAAGTCCTTTTCTGTATCCATTTGCAGGCTACAGCTCCTCTTAAAACTAGGTTGCAATGTGAAAACAAGGGAGGGAAGAGGCTGATCCCTTCTGTTTGAGACACTTCCTCTAAGTGGCAGAGGTACTGTGGACATTAAATGCTTCCTTAAACATGCTATTTTTTGTAAAAAACCTGTTTTGTTAGAACCACTTACAAGGCAAAACTTCACTGTCTTATCTTGTTAAAGTTACAGAGGTAACTCCAGGACAGAACACTGCCTTTTGACTGTCTTAAAATCAGCAGAGAAATTCTCTTGAACTTTACATGATTAGCCATAGGATTGCATTGGTATCAGGCTGGACTTATATTAGTTAATGACATGGGAGAGGTGGAATCAAGTTGATAGTTGTTTTCTTGTGAAAACTGATCATCTTCTAAAGGTAAATGCCCAGAGCATTTCTGACAAGCCAGCAAAAATTGTCAGTCAATATTGCATGAAGTAACTTAAAAGTAATGACATAAAGCAAAGAGAGAATACAGGTACGGGATAAACATATGTCTTCTAATGCTTAGGCTCCATGGGGAGCCCCCTTATCTGCTTCCATAAGGCGCCTTATTGTGCTTAAGTAATGGGTATTAGAAGCCAAGCAGTATGTTACATCTCCTCCTACATGGTACATTCCCATACTGCCTAGATACATATGAATCCTGCATGTCACATGTCATTACATTTTTCTGAGACTATATCTCCATCCATGCTAAAAATACACAGAGAGAAAGAGAGAGAGAACTTCAGCATAAGCAACAGATACTTCTGCACAGACCCTTGGCAGTACCAAAGACTGAGAAATTTACACGTGTTTATTATTCGTCATTGTTTGAGGAAGAGCGTTTGCGAAGATAACCAGCCCTAGGGGTTTTCATAGCAAGCGCCTGCTAGGGGCTTACACCCATCCCAAGTGGGTGTATCCAATTGGATACACTCAAGTGAAGCCCCCTCCACCTGCCTTTTCATCTACATAGTGGCCTGATTTTTTATCTGAAGTGCTTAGTTACAGAGCCATTCCCGTAAAAATAACTGCAGAGCTATCCATAAATACTCTCACTCAGAAATTCCAAGCAGTGAACAAATCTGTGAAACTCGTGACCCGCTGATGTCCTGCTCCTCTGCTATCGACACACGGGGACCGCAGAGCCCTGTGCCAGCCGAGGAGATGAGCCACCTTCCAGTAGCCTCTGCACTGCCACCTCTCGCCTCTCCCGTCACACAGAGAGGGTCCCCAGCGCCCAGCCGCCCACCAGCAGCGTGCGGGGCCCTCCAGGAGTGCGCGTTGCGATAAGGATGTGAGGCACACCTCTTGGACCAGGCTCCGCTCCCCTCCCCCCAAAACCCCGGAAAATCATTAGTGGCCTAAACCCTCGCTCTAGCGGCTTCATCGCTGGCACTCTGGAGTTGGATTTGGTCTCCATATGAGAGACAGGGGAGGAGCAGTGGTCCCCTGGTGACATGTGTCAGGCAGGAACATGGCACATGCTCGGAGTACCCCCAGTGTCCCGGGCTTTTGCACTTGTGCGTGAACAGCCGAATGGGCAGACCCCTCCTGCTCGGCTGCAGCAGATGGAGTGGTGAGGCAGGCTGCGTGTCTGCAGGGCTGGGCAGCAGAGCTGTGCTCTCGAGCTCCAACTAATGAAGCTGATTTGATGAGCTGATTATTCTTGTGTATTAGTGCATCGCTGACATGGTGCTCCATGCTGTACCAGACACAGAAGGAAGGGTACAACATGGGCCCCCTACCGAGCTTTCCACCTAGGCAAATGGACCAGACGATCCAGAAAGACAGGGTTCTGGATGACGAGGAGGAAACGGAGCCCCTCTTTGTAACAGAGCACTGCAGCTCTCTGAGCTGGAATGTAGCAGCATTCCTAATTTAGATACTCCGGTTGAATTTTAAGTGGAAGTGAACAAAACATTTGAAAAGCTGTCCCTGTTCTCTCAGCAGGGAGATTTCGAGAATTTTCTGGGTTTGGGGGAGACATACTGGCACGAAAGCAGCCATTTCTCCCAGGTAGAGATGTGGTTCCTGGAAGCAAGCACAGGCTTTCTAGATGTGATGAATGTAAACAAAGAGGGGTTGGTTATCAGTAGGTGATTCATGATGGGAGGGATAGTGATGAATAGGTGTTATGACAACAACTGCTCTACAGCTGTAGCTCTCTTTTCTGCCACAAACTGCCAAAAACTCACCAGCTTTCTCCTGGGACCTTCTCATGGCAGTAAACAAGGCTTGACAGTGTCCAACACACAGGGTACATGACTGCTGACCTCCTCATGGCAGGGAAAAATTGGCTAAACAACATTAGGTCTCTGGGTTTTTGCAGACAGCAAAACATCCCCCAGAAAACATTCTTCCTGGTTTACATAAGCCATTAATTATGTTAATAATGTTTCTACCTGTGCAGTTTCTCTAATTTTAGCCCAATATTCCCTCCTCAAAATGCAAAAAATTACCCTCTGGGAACTCAAGGATGGCTTTTTATGTTTTTTGTTGGTTTTTTTTTTTTTTTTTCATTTCTACTCTAAAATGAACAAGAGCAAGCCCCAGCAGATTTTTTTTTTTTTTCAGGCAAAGTGGCAGTTCTGCTCTTGCTGAATCATCTGTGACAATGATTAGGCAAGAACACAAGAATAAATATTTCTTGGCAGCCAGGCATCAATCTCCCCTACAAAGTACCAAACACTCCGTTTAAAAATCAGAGACAGAGTTTGAAAAATGCTGCTCTAGGTGACTTGGTCTGTGTTTGGCACAGTGAACAAGCTGTGCTGGACTCAGGGAAGCTCAGCACAGCCCAGAGAAGGGACCAGCTATACAGTCATGATCAGGTGCTTCAACAGAGCAATCGTGTGGTCTCCACCATGGTATCTGAACACAGAATAAACAGGAGAGATTTGCTAGAGAGTCCAGTGTGAGGCTGGATGCATACAGAGGTCTGCTGAAAAGCAAAACTGACATAATTGTAGTGTTGCTTGTAGTATTTGGGATTTCGAATGTATTTGAATATCTTTTCCAGATTCCTTTGCTTCAAGTGCCTTATTCCTGTGAGTCCCATGCTTCAGTCAATCCAGGAGGTTTTTGCCTGTCAGGTCCCCATCTCTGTCATTCCTCATTACAACAGTCACCTATGAGAATAGGTAGAGAAACAAAAGGCCAGATGCACAGCTGCACAGATGAGTGAAGCACACTGCAACAAAGGAGAGCAACTCTCTTTGGACATAACTAACATGTGTGAACTTACTTGACTGTTTGTAATCCCATTTCTTGTTGCCTATTCTCACAGCTATGCTGAATTTAAACATATAGTGTTTTCCAATCACCTGTCCTCTTCTTCATAAGGCCTTTTTAATCTCTATGTTGAGGCATTGAGAAGAATGGGGATTCAGGGAGCAGGGATGAATGGGAAGGAGTGAGGTTTATGGCAGAGAACTTCAAGCTGAAGTTACTGACTTCCTTTCTCAGTTCTACCAGAAATTTTCCTGCACAATGTTGGATGTGCTGCTTCACCAACATGTGCCTCAACTGGGAAATGATGTCAAATTATGAAACCTGACAGCCCACACCACGAGGTCTTGCTGGGTGTCTCAATGCATATTTGAAAGTTTCTGAGATCCCACTTAGGCTAGCACCACAAAGAAGCTTTTAACTAACCAGGCTGAAAAGGATACGGAGGCTCTGAGATCTGGACACATCATTCTGAGGATTCATGTCTGGCAAAGAATGTCAGTGCTACTGCCAAGCCTATGCTGCTGAACTTTCTGTAAGGTGACCCTTTTTTCTACACAATAGCAAACATCCCATGAGGTGTGAAAGACAACTGCTATTTACCTGCACCAGATTTCCAGTGCAAACCAAAATACTCACTAACTAAAATTTCAGAGAAGTCGTGGGATAATGCAAGGAGTGAGTTCAAGGACCAAGAGCAAGGGAAAATTCCAGTTTCCTGTACTATTCTCAATCACTCCTACAGCCACCGTAGATCCAGTGGCAACACTTGTGTGGCTCTGAAAGGCTGAATTTCCTATCCAGTATCTATAAAACAGAATTTCATTCACGGCAGTGAATTACTGGACACTACCTTCCTACCTTGTGCACTGGAAAGCTGAGATAAGAATGAGGTGCCTACACAGAAGACATTATTTGCTGTCTGGGGCCCTCTGCTCCATCAGGGGATGGGATTGGATTGGGCATGCAGTCAGTTCTTGTAACTCCATGGTGCAGGCCTTTCTGGCTCTCCTACTTCTAGAAGCACAAGTCTGGATTACACAGACAGTACTCTTGCTCAAGAGCTGTGCTCCCAGCCCTGAGCTGTTGGTCCAGCACATGACCTGTGCAGAGGAGCCACAGAGGCAGAGCACACGTCTCCTGCAGAGCCACAGTCACCACCTGCCTATGATATGATCCAGGAGCTCTTGCTCCACTCAGCTCCCACTATGTATTTTGTGATTGTCCATCCTGTGAAGATTTTGACAGGAAGCTTTCTGAGCCAGGGAAGTTTGCTGTCTGATCCATTATCTGTGCTTTTGTGACTACGATGGACCCCTTTCCAAGCTGGACAGAAAGTGATAGATAGCTCCAGGAGACTGTCTTATCTGAGGCTTATTGAACTGTCTTATGAAATTGCTGCCCTCCAGTCTATCTGTCCAGTGCCTTCGTGGGTTACCTAAGGTGTGTTTCAGTGAGGTGTCTCAGGCCTCCTCCCAAAGCTTTGGTAAGATAAAAGCAGACCTGAACATGCAATGCTCCCCACAATGGTTAATAAGCTGGGGACGCTGTGCCTTGTCTCCTTATACCTTCAGCTATGTATTTCTGTATGCTGTGGATCGCTCCTCCCCTCCTTCTTCCTCCCTAGCTCCTTTTCTTTTCATCCCTTCCTTCAGGGATGAATACATAACTCTCCATTTTTAAGGGGTTATACAACACATAGAACAACACCCACACACGCAGTGTTCCCTGGTCCATGCTGGAGACCTCTCAGTGCTCCTACAGTCCCTTAATTCTGACCATCCAGATGCAACAACAGCTTGTTCTGAGTCAGCTTCCTCTACCATCATGTGCATGCAAATTAAACATTTTTTCTGCACAGCCCATCGAGAATAACATGAGTGCTTATTTTCTGAGCCATGCTATAGCTGTCTTCTTAAGAAAGCATAGACAGTTAAAAAAACCCAATCATGCTCACTTTAAATGACTACTGAAAGAATGCCTAATGGATAAATTAGGCATATCTTGGCTGGGAAGATGGCACCTTTCAGCAACATCCCATAATGAAAGCTTTGGGAGTGATGACCTGATATGGTGGCATGCTAATGTGAACAGCTTCTCTCAGTTACACATTTTATGACAGGATCTGAAGAGTGACGGATTAAGAATATATTAGATATCAACTGCTTTTCGGATGAGTTTCTTAATACAATAAAATTTGAAGGCAAGCTGCTAGAGTGCTGTATAATCTACAGATATTTATGAAACAGTGAACAAACCTAAAAGGCTGCATTTCTTGAATGTGATTTGGTAATTTTCTAGCAGAGTTACAAAACAGAAAAGATTTGCATTTGGATCATTGTTTCGAAGACTTGTTGCTTACCTAAATCTTGAGCCAAACTGTTTCTGGCATGCAAGTTGGGTGGGAGAAAATTCTCCTGCACCCTGTTTGCACCCCCTGTGCCCTACGCTGGAGATGAGGTGTTGGTGAAAGTTGCCAAGAAAATGAGTGGCAGCATTTGGGGATAGAGAGGCAGAAACCTACGCCAGGACACCTGGGAGGTGCTCTGATCCAGCACATGCACCTCCCTGGCAGGGTGAACAAACATATCAGGAACAGACTCATGCCTTGTCTTTCCCTCGTCTTCTTCACTCCTCCAAAACCCAAGTTTTATCTTACGTGCACAAGCAAGCCCTAGAAAAGTTTGCTATGATACCCTAATTCTGACTGTTGTGTTTTTTCTCTAGGAAAGGAGGGTAAACACAATGCAGCCTGAAGGAGACTACAGCCTAAGTCGGGTAGAAGCTTGGGTAAAGGAAGATTAATTGCTGGAGAGCTGTCTAGGAAGGGGCCAGCATAAATCCTCAGAAAATTAAGCATATGCAAGGAGTAGCAGACAGTGACTATGGGAAAACCTGTCAGAACAAAGTAGCAGTCTTCCACTCTCTCCTACCTACAGACACAGTCAAACACACAAGAATGGGGTTGGGGGTTATTCATAAATAGTCTGGCTGCTGTTTGTCAGAGGCAACAGTTGAAATGTCCGTACACAATTGCTACTTTAGCATGTGCTAAAAATGACAATGGTGTCCAGTCGCAATGGCCCCGCTGAGAACTGTCGTTCCAAGTCACAGTCATAAAACTACTGGTGGGTGGTCTTCATCTCCGTTTGTCCTCATTATCATTTCATTGTGTTTCTGTGGCCCACTGCACCATGGCACTCCCTGCATTTTAAAGCATTTCATTGACGGGGCAGTTTGACATTCATATTTATATGTCCTTGTTGTATTGCAGTGGTTTCTTCTATTCTTGGGGTCCAAGCCTTTTGTGAAATGGTGCGAGGAAGATGTGTATTCAAATCTTGGACCAATGAATTGGGTATTGTCAGGAAATAACAGAAAGTATGGAGGATTTAAACGTCCTGGACCTTATCCTGCTTCTGTGGAACCTAACAGAAAGGTTTTTCTTGCCAGGGACTGAAAGCAGGGTTGTGGAAGAGGTCAAATGGGCGGCACGTACCTGGTTTGGGGTTCAAGAGCAAACTCCCTGGGTTACAACGTTAACAGGAGGCAGTCTGCTCTCCCTTCTCCTCTGCCAGAAGTGCAGAACAAAGCTCCTATTGACTCCAAAATCAGAAAGTCCAAACCCTAATAATATCTCTTTTATTTCTTAATTCTCGTTTAATATGCAAGACAAAAGCTAAGCAAAGCTTATATGCAGTTCTGTGACTGGGCAAAGCTTGAGCTGTAAAAGCAAAATGCTTGCCAAACCTGTGAAAAACAAAAACAAGAGACAGCTTACACAGTAGAAAAGGGGAAAAGAAAACAACAAAAAACCCAAACAAACTAGTGAAACCTTAAGATTTACTTCAGTTGTTTTACTTGTGCTCTTGGCTGGTGGCTCCTCTGCTTCAGGAACTGGGGCCAGAGCAGAGATTTGTCCCCTGCCTCCCTCCCTTCCTCAGGCAGGACAGCCAGGGGCACAGCACAGCAGAGACCTGACACATGCTGGGCTGCCTCACCCTTGCTGGAAGGCATAGTAAAGTGGGCAGGCACAGGAGGCAGGTAGGGCTGCTGCCATTTTGCAGGGCCAACGTGCGTGTGGCTGGCTTGCTGTGTGGCAAATCCCCCCGTTCTGCATACATCGAGCTGCACTACACGGCTCTCCCGACTTTCCAAGCTTTGCTTGTTCCAGGCACATAAAGGAGCAGCTGCTGCTCATGTGTGCATGCCTTGTTGCCCAGTGAGGAGTTGAGGATGTTTCTCGGCAAATGGCAAGAGCCTTAAGTTTGCAGGTGAAATGCCACAGAAGGGAAATTAATAATATAGGCCTGACTATAAATGTGAGGAGGGGTTTAAATGCTCTATAGATGACTTCAAAGCACGGCAAAGCATGGCTTTCAAAACATACTGAAGAAAGAATAAAATATCTGACATGGGTTTTTTTATATCTGACCACTTTCTCAAACCATTAAGCAAGAATGCCAGAATTGTTCGAAGAGTCCTCTTAGCCCTACAGGATCATAATTTTCTTCACTAGGTAGAGGATAGGAGCATGCAAGAAAGAAGTGTGCAGGCATCTCACATTGCTCTTCCAACATGGCTCAGTTCTGATCTGCAAGCTTTCAAAGCAGGATTCATCCCCAGTGCTCATTCAGCCCTTGGCCTCAGCTACTGGTGCCAAAAATGAGAGCAGTGAGAGCCAAGTGGGATGACAGCTTTTGTACTGTGCTCTTTGGCCCACTAGAAACTGGACAGTGAGACAGCAATAAAGATGCCTTACTCAACCACTGTGCCTGGATCCACAGCAAGCCACCAGCAGCAATAACTGAACCCTCGACCTTTTTCTTATATAGCAAAGACCTGAGATGGGAGAGGCGGCTATGGACACACATCTCTGTGGAGCATCCCTTACATGCTCTAAACTCAGGGCAGGACATGCCTGCCTGACCCTCCTCTGTGAGACAACGGTCATGCCCAACAGAGCTAGCAATAGTAATAGTATTGTTTAAATATTATTTGCCATGGTTGTAGCACTTCTGTTGGTGGATGATTGATGGACCAGCTGGAACTGCACTGAGCACATTCATTAAGCTTTTGGTATATTTTTACTTTTGGCTGTCAATGGTTTAGACTCATGATTTTCATCCTGTGCCTTATTTATGAGCTGTTTGGGTTGACAGTCTTCTATTTGCTACTCACCCCTCATAGTATTGAGCTGATCACCTAAACTACACAGTACCTTGTCTGTTTCTCTATGGGTAGGTGAAACTTGTCAAAGAGAACAGTAAACAAGGAAATACCACAAACTCATAAACACTTTTGGGTTTTATGTGAATAAGAACATCACAAAGAACAACCAACCACTCCGACAATAGTGAATGCTCACTTCCTTAAGGAAATATCCTGAAGACACAGCAAGGAATGAGAATTCAAAAAGCATTTAAGCAAATATTCACCAGTCCTACTTTTCAGCATAACCTGCTCTGTTATTTGGACCTGCTGTCTTTGGTTGTGTTGGAGCCTTTCTTGGAGATAATATTAGCTCGTATTTTTAATGCTAGTGCATGATTTCCTTAAGAATTCTATTACTACTCATGCAGAAGAGGGGAGAGGTTCCCATTAAGGAGACTAACTGATTATTTGGTTATTATTTTGATCTGTAATGTATGCTTTTAACAGCCTAAAATAGAAATTAACTTTAGACAAGCGTAAGACCTACATGTAAAAATGAGACCTGACATTTGAAACTTATTAAGCACTTCAATTTAAAAGGCAAGTTATTTCATCAAATGCAGGTAGCTTCCTCCCATATTTGGAACTGCAAAGATGCTTAAGCCTTCCACCAGACTGAAAGAACCACTCATTTTAAAGGTGAATCACTTCCCTTCCCCAAATAACCTGCAAAAGAGAATCTGTAACAATTTTGTTGTGATTAAACTTTTTTACATTCTGCCTTGATGCATTTAAGAAAGACTGCAAGAACATAAGATTGTTACAAAGGATTGTGAAAAGACAAATCTTGGAAGAGACTTCACAAGAAAGTGCTGTAAATCATGTGCAGAGACTGTCTATAGACTGCAGGGTAACATGGAAAGGAAAGAATCCTTCTTCCTAAGTATAGAAAAGACAGGTTTAAAAATGGAAGCAAGGGACACCAGAAACACTGCTGCTTTGAATGTTGTGTTACGTTAGCTGGATTTCGTGTAACACTATGTGTCACTGACATGACTCCTTCAGCATATATTCATAGGCATAAAATTTTGTGCACTGGTATTTTACATGGCGAATAGCAAAGAGAAAAATAGAAATACCCTTCTGAAAAAGTGTTGCTGGGTCTTTTATTTTAATTTTCTTTTGTCATTATCAGTACTGGAACTTCTGCCTGTGGATCCGGTTGTAATTAGGCGAGCTTTTGCTGTGCATTGTCTCCAGTAGCCTGACTGGCTGCTCAGAGCTTGCTTAGAAGCACTCAGCAGGGAAACAGGGTCATGTTGGGAATCAGCACGGACAGCTGTGACCCAGTGTTGCCCAGTATCTGGCATCATCAAGAGGGCCCCGTGGTAGGCGGGGGAAATGGAAATGCTCTCTTCCCCAGGCACTGTCACCTGTATCACCGTATGTACACTCTGATAGGATGCCAACAAGCTCCCCTGCTCCCTCCAACCCCATCCCACTCACTTCTCTGGGATGCTGGTCCCTGTGTGTCCCCTGACTCAGCGGAATCGTTGCCTCCTGAGAGAATCAAGCTGCCCCAAATGCACTCATCCCAAGATGACTGAAAGCAGCCGTCCCTGGTCTAGCTGTGCATGTGGAGGTACAGGCACTGAAGTCTGGGGTCCAGGAAGGCTCCTTCCAAAATGCTAGGAGTCGCATTGTGTTTTGAAGGCTTAATTTGGTAATCAGGCAGACCCCCCTGGCCATCTGTGCTGAGCTGTATCTGCACTCCCTGGCTCGGGCAGAGGCACTTGGCTTCCCCCTGACAACAGCCTGACACCTCCGATTAGGGAGCACAGCCTCCCCACACCCTGCTATTCCCCCACACTCTCCAGGAGAGGCAGCTCTTGCCAAGAGGGTGTTTGGGTGCCTAAATCCAGGCCAAAGGGTGGCCAGACAGGGTCACGACACGAGCTGATAGCAAATACAGGAGGCAGATACATCACTGCTTTACTGCATCCCCCCATGCTTCGGGGGTCTGTGGGTCAACAAAGCAGGAGGGCTGTGTTCACAGCTAAAGCTCCCTCAGTGCCCACCAAGTCTCTGATTTCAAAGCTTTTGTTCCAGGCCTAGGCACTGTTCTTGTACATGGTTCCAAAACAGCATTGAACCTCAGCACCCAGAAACAGCAAGAAGTGGGTGGGCTTTTTTTCCTTACAGAGGTTTTTGGACATATGCTTGACGCAAGACTGTTGTGTCTTCAAAATTATCCCTCTGGAAGGAAGAGGAAGTGAGTGTGGGAATGCCTAGATGGTCTGAAAAAACGTTCAGCGTTGTTTTGATACAAGTGGCCGCATTGCATTTCATTCTGGGAGGAATATTCATGGCTGAGCTCTAAGCCTCTGATTTATAATGGAAATACTGATAGATCCAGATCCATTTGCAGATGCTATTATAATGTTTCATCCTGGGGAGGGGAGGGGGAAGGGAAATGGCCTCCTTGCCTTTTCATTTTAAATATCGGTACACTCTGATATTGGTTTCATGAAGCATTTGGATGGGTCCTTATTCACAAATGAATAAAAATGAGTAAAGTCCTCAGAATCAAAGGTAAGCCAAAACTGGCACCCATAAGCACAAGGCAACCCAGAGAGCCCATCTGCAGCCAAACCATGCAGCAGACCCAGACACAGCTTAAAGGCTGGCAACAAGACCGCCTGCAGAATCTGCCAAGGAACCAGATGCTGTTGCTTCCCAAGCTTGGCATGAGGGTTCCTGATTGCCATCCAACAAAGAGGAAAAAGAGGAATGATATAATGTGGTGGGATAAAACACATCCCACCTCAACCTCCTTTATTGCTCATTGAAAAAAAATTGTGGAAGATACTACTGGAAATGTATCATTGTTTTCAGAAATACATACATTAGCCACAACAATGGCCTTGCCAAATGGGAAAAGTAGGAGCTATTTAAATGCATGTGCCATTTAAAAAAAAAATTAAATCTTCATATGCTGTTTTGGGTATGGATGTCTTTGTGTCTTTTGTTAACTGTTACAGTGATAACCACTAAAATGAATACAAGTGTGGCAAAATGCTTCCAGTTTTTTACAGTAATATTCCACAATGCCCTGTCTCAGCACAGCTGTCTAGATCAGATAGACCACAGTGATGGCTACTGAATGTAAAGAAGCCAGGTTTGTAAAATGAGGTGCAGAGAAATAATAAAGGAAACTGTAAATAAAGATACATGAAGAGAAAGACATTATGAAAGAAAAGACATATCAAGGCATTATACTGATAAAGGCTCTGCTTTTTCTTTAGTTGAACAAGCCTGTTGATGTCACTTGATTTCACTGACATCGCACCTGAGGAAAACTGGAGTAGATTTGGCCCAGGCAATAGAAAAAGAAGTCATGAGTTGTGTGACTGTGCACCTGAGGATATATAAGCCAACGAGGGCACCATCAAAAATTCCAGTGGAGAGAAGGAAGCTAAATAAATAGAAAAATGTATGTAAAATAATATGCTGCAGGCAAGCAAAGAAATAGGAAGCAGTAAAAAAAGAAATAACAAAATACTCGTAGTTACCTGAACAATAACAGCTGTTTCCATTACTCTTATCATCATCATCAAATCATATTTTGGAAAATAGCAGGTGCTTCCACAAATGATGTTTCAGGGCAGCTCAAACATATTTACAAATTCAAGTCCTTTTTGCCAGAGACTTCCAGCTGAAAGAAATGCATCAGAACATGGTAGACAAACTAGCCCCATAATTTTCATTGTTAGCTGGTTTAGCATAGTCAAAAGATTCAGGCACCTGTTAAAAGAAGGGGAGGCTTCCTACAGAATCAAGGATAAGGGATGCCTTTTCATTCAATAGCACAGTGGTTAGAGCTGTCCCTGAGGACCAGGACACTCAGTTTCAATGAAACCTGTAGGGTTTCACATTTCCTACATGAGGGTGTTGTCTGAACAGGGCTGTGATGTGGCTTCACATCTTTCTGGGCACGGGAAAATATTGGATATTAAACATGAGTCCTCCACATTAACAAAACTGTTCTGGCTGCTGTGATACTGGCTCACTCTTCTCCCATTCTGTCTTCCCATCTTTTACATCCCTTACTTTTCATTAATATTTTTAACTGAAATCCTTTTACTGTAATAGTTTTAGCTTAGGAAGATCTGCCATTTTCTTTACCTCATTCATATCACTTTTATATTTTCTTTTTTAATTTTTTTCTGTTTTGGTTCAGTCTAACTAATTTTAATTCTTTATCAAATCCAGTTATTCATACTTTCAAAAAACACATTCAATAAAAACATTCAATAGATGCACAATCCTTCTTACAACATTTTCAACAGGTTAAGTTAAAAACACTTGGTAAAATATGAGGTATGGAAATATGATTACTGTAAAGAAAGAATTTAAGATAGTAAGAAATATATTGTAAAGAGTTACATACTAAAGTATATAACATTCGTGGTGCATCTAAGTTCCAAATACATGTTTATATTTACAAAGTGTTATATGTGATAAATTTATTGTATGTGTAGAATCCCAGCTGTTACAAATTTCACTGCCATCCATGTTTATACACTGGGAACTTAAGAAAGGTGCTACCATGACAAGGTGCATCTCAAATGCATATCTCACCTTTGCACACCACTGGGAGATGTTTCCTTTTCTGGAGCAAGATATTTAAGACTGGTAATAAGGAAGGCTTTGGTTTGAAAGGCTGCTGTGTGTTTTTATACCTGTGTATGAGGCCTAAAAGGTATTATGATTCATTTGCTTCATGCTGAACATAACTCTCTTCTTAGAGGACAGCATTGCCTACTGAAGCAGTATCATAATCATGGTATGATATCATAGAATGAATTACAGCATTACAGAAAACACAGGCACTAGTGAGTACGGAAGACTGTAAGCAGCATTGCCCAAGATTTTCTATTGTAAAATCTTCCTTTGTTATATTCTGACTTTCTGACTTGGCTGGACATTCACCATTTGAGGTAAAAATTTCCGTGCTGCTTGGCTGTCTTAAGCTGGTAACTACAGTTCTTGTTTTGCTAAGTTTTACCAAAAAAAAAAAAAAAAAAAAAGCGCTCCTTCCTTACACAGGGCCCTGTTCCACTAATTGACTGGCTTATGACTTCTTGATGGAAGAAACAGGAAAAATGGCAGTTCTGATACCAACATCAGCAAAATGCCACGAGTGTGACCATGTTACAGCTTTGAAGCAATCAGGGTGGTCTTGTCCCGCAGAGATGGAGTGGCGGCAAGGAGCGAAATGCTGCGGGCAGACCCCACTCTGCGGTGGTGTGCCGACCTCCCACTGCCTCACCTTTGCTGTCCCTGGCCGCTGCTGCTGCCTGCTACACCTCCCCTGCCCAATTCGGAGAGCGGGAGTCGCTTCCCCAGGCTTCACTGAAACCATGGGAAATGATCTTTCTCTGGGCGCTGCGGCTGCACGGTCCATCGTGGCCTTCACGACGGGATCCCCTGTGCTCCTCCAGCTGCCCGACCACGGCACGGCTGCTGTGCCCAGGGCCTCAGGGAACACCCCGCCCGACTGCTGCAGCCGGGAGCAAGTCGCCGGGAGAGTCGTGCAGGCTGTGGAGCCGGTCGCCAGCCCTCCCTGAGACAGCGTGCTGCTTGGGCACAGCGAGCGTGCCGGTGCCGGCGCCTCCGCCGAGGCCTCCTTGGCCACTGGGGTGTCCGCAGCCGGCGCGGCACCTGGAGAGCTGGCGGCCGGCGGCAGCAGCTGCGGGGAGCGGGGCTGGCCAGCCAGCAGGGCGGGCAGCGAGCGGCGGGGGGCACCCGAGGGGCCCCGGCCCCGCCAGCGGAGGGAAGAGCAGGCTCCGAGTTACTAACAGCTTCCCTGGAAGCCGAGCCGGGGCTGCGGCCAGGGCAGGCAGCCAGCCAGCCCAGCATCCCGGGAGGCTTCCTCGGCTGTCTTCGCCCACCTCTTTTGCTCCATCCAGTGGTGACGAGCCATCTTGGAGGCTCCAGGCTTTGAGAGTGAAGCCGAGGGGCACAGGGTGCCTCAGCTGCCCTGCCTGGGTTTCCTGCAGCCCTGAAGGCAGATGCCCCAGCTCCTCCCTGGGTACCGGGAGCACACGCAGCCGTCACCCCCACGGAGAACGGCGGGCTTGGGGCTCCAGCACCCCTCGGACCGCTGAACGGCATCGCCGCCTCACAGCCCCGGCTTTTCGTCTGACCAGCCGCCTGATCAAGCCCTCCGTGGGGTGGGGATGCTCATTCCTCCGTCGCTTCTGGGGTGCGGCAGAGCACCAGGAGCCGAGGGCAGCAGGGGCCCTTCAGTCTGAGCCCAGCGGGGAGTGTTGGCTGCTGCAGTGATCCTAGGCCCCAGGTTCGCAGCTGTGTCCAAGGTGAAAGCGGCCTGCAGGGCCCTCTACTACAGCCAGAGCAGCTTGTCAGGTGCTTAAGGTGCTCATCACTAAGGGCAGCATTTGGCCTCCTGTCATCTGTTTAGAATTTTCTTTTTTTCCTTCCCTCTTCTCCTTCTCCTTTTTTTTTTTTTTTTTTTTTTTTTTTTTGGTGCCTTTGACATTCATATCTATTTTACCAGTAGACCTGTGTTATTCTCACAATAATCTACATGTTGCCTAAAAGAAATGCACATTTTCATGGAGCAGGAACCCAGCAGTGAAGAGTAAGAACCTTCATCGTCTCCCCTCTCCCCATTCTGTCCTCTGTTACCAAGGGGCGTTTTGATGCCACAGGATAAAAATAAATAAAAGCAAGTACTTCCACTTCCTCGGAGCAGAGCTGATATGGCAGTAGCTCACTGGATGAGAGCAGCTCAGACCTGAAACGCTTTCTTCTCTGTTGGGATCACAGCTTGAGCGTAGGCTTGTTGTGTCGGAATGGGCCTACTGTACCCAAACATCTGAGCTTTCTCCAGCTCCTAGAGGAACATTTTATACTCATTATACATGCAGCAGAATTTCAAAATATGTCCCTGGGACCAGAATGCAGGAGGAGGACATTAAAGGTTAGGAGGTAGTAGTGGAAAAAGCAAAAGGAGTGAGTAATCCGGAGTTGCCTGATAACCCTTTGAGTCTTAGCCAGAATTAACCGTATCGAGATGTTGTGAAAAGGGGAGATGCATTACTTGACATATTGCTAACCAAGAGAGGTTTTTATTGCTTTAGGTACCTTCTAGAAGTAAAAAGAAAAGGATCAGCTCCACATCCCAGGTTTCAAAATGTTATGATCTAAGCACAGGATTCATCACTGCCACCACTAAGAGATCATACATCCTGGAGTGTCATGAGCCATCCATGATTTGTGTCATTGCAGAGGATGATAAATCACTGCTAAAGACATAACAAGCAGCATCATCGCTGCAACACAATAGATCATGATGCATCGAGATCTTTGCTAGAATATTATTTACAGTTAGCAGGGGCTTGGAATGGCAAAGCAGAAGCTGATATTAATCTTCCCTGCATTGTGTCTTTGTGCACACTGAGGGCCCTCCCTGCCCTGGGAAAAATGGGATCTGTAACACTCACTGATGCAATAGCCACTGATTGCATACAATGGGGCTGAGAGGGATTTCATATATAATCATGTGTATATATATATTTATGGAGAAAAGCAGCGACAGCAAGAGCAAGTGAAGTCCCATTCTTCAAAGCTTATGCTGTTCAGAACCCATCTGTAAATGCAGACGTGTTGAGGTCTCTGTTCCTTGCAGTCACCTTGGGGAGAGAATTTAGTCATAAAGCTTGAACAGACAAGTGACTTACTTGTTTCCAAGAAAGCTCCAAAGGTCTGGAAAAGTCTTAGGAGTTCTTCCAGCTCTCACCCTATTCAGCACGTGCAAAGACTTAAACAAATTAAGCTTTACTCCCCAAACTACTTTGGGAATCATTTTAAGGGAGGTGCTAAAACACTGCTGGCACAATTAATGTTTGTGGGGAGTTCACCTTAAAAATAAAATTGTTCAAAAATCCCATGCCCCCCAAAACCCCAAAAAAACCGCAAACCCAGACAATTCAAATTTCTGAAATTTACTACCAGCTATTTTTATAGGAGACTCTCTGGAAACAGACTCTCACTCTGTCAATCCAGTCAAGTGTTTCTGAGGCACTGGGGACTGTGAGTTATTTCTCTTTCTTATGCAGGACATTGCTGATTTAGGTCACATCAACAGGACTAACAGTTCCATTTAAAGAAATGCTGATATGGATAGAAAATTGTGCTTTTTTAAAAAAAATACTTCCTGCTGGAAGGAAATCTGCATTTCCAAACTGTTGATGACCTTTTTGACAGAAAAAAAAAAAAAAAAACCCACAACATTTTACAAGAGTCTGCCCAACTCCAGGCTTACCCTGTTACTAGAGGAATATTATCCCTCTTCTGCCATCCTAAAGACAAAAGACACAAGTAGAGTGCCTTTCAGTTTTATATCAGTTACTCATCCTGTGTTTGCTTCATGATGTGAAGTTGAACCCTCCCCCAGACTTTAATTGAGTTAAACCATTGCCAGAACCTTTTAGGCTCCCTCTCGCACACCCTTCAGTGTGTGCATCTCTGATGAGGCATGTGAGCAGAGACGCGCTCCCAGGACGTCTGGGCAGCAAGCCACCTACCTGTGGGCTCTAAATATTTCCATGAACTATATTTCACTTGAACATTTCTATCCTGTTCAGACTATCATCAAAATTGGGGAGGGGAATAGGGAGGAGCCATGAGCAATTTACTGGAATATATACAGGCATTCCCCAGATTTCCCATCCTCCTGCTTAATTGGATATTATCCCTCATTAATGACTCTGTGAGAGCCTGTAGAGTACTAATTGTCTGCAGTTCCTTTCTCTGTCCCTCCCCTCTCTCCTCACAGAGATTAGTCTTTTGTTCAAGTTCATGAAGTTTAATTTCTGTTCCCCTCACTGAGATGGGCAGCACATCCAACCTTTGTTCCACCAGAGCCCTCAGAACCTGGTATCACCTCCCTGGGATGTTGTCTTAGGATAAGGGGAAAACCCCAAACCTCCTCCTGCTTCATTAGGAGTCACCAGAGCACAGCTATGCCAGTGCCCCCACTGCAGCCCAGCACAGCTGTGACCCGCTGCCACCTTGAACACCCACCATGTCCCTGTGTCGTGTCCTGGGCAGGTCAAAACCCAGAAAGAGAGTCAGAAGTTATCTAAGCCTTTCAAAAAAAAGCAAAGGCTGAGTGAACATTTGCAGCATGTTACCTCCATTTATCTTTTGAGGGGCTTGTGTTCTTTCAAAGTGAAACAGCTAATCCCAGAAGAACAAACAAACAAACAAAACTTAATTTAAGTGCCTATTAATCAAAGACTGATGTGAAAAACAAATGGTTTTCAATGGGTGAATTATTTTGCATTAATGGCTGCCTTGGTAAGATTTTGGCTGGTTTTCTGGCATTTTTCTGACTGGTATCTCGCTAGGATATTTTAGGTCCATATATTTAAAGGATGAAAGCCAGTAAATCTTCCCCTGGCACTAACAAATCCCCTGACATTATTTTGGGTGTGATAGCCTGTTTTGACTTACAGTCTACTTGGTCAGGGCCAGGGAGCGTTCCTGCCATTGTCCCCCTCGTTGCTCTGGAGATGCTGGTCCCTCAGGCTCGCCCTTGTTAAGTCTGCAACGCTGCCGGGAGCCATCGGGCTGTGACCTCAGGGCTTGGCAGAGCCCCGCCAGGTCCGGCCATTCCCGCAGCCCTGTCCCGGCATTGCAGGCACTCAGGGAAATGGGCGTCCTTTCTCTTAGACCTTATTTGGGATTTCTGCCATGCCTGTGAAGCACAGCCCTCCTGTCCCAGTTGCTTTTGTGACAGGAATACTGAATCCAAAGCCTGGGCTGTGTGGGGAGGCAGGGGGGCTTTTGCTGGTGTTTTCAGCTGAGTTAACGTGGCACTGCATGCTTTCTGCTATCCTGGGCACCTGCTAGCAGGAATCACAGGTACACTGCCCATGCTAACTTTTTCCCCTCTCCTGTAATTCTCCTGCAACTCTCCTGCTGCTACAGCCATAGGCTGACTTGCTGCTGCCTGCAGCCAGCATGGAGTGATAACAGACCTTGGCAATGCACAGGGAATATGACTCTCTTTTAACCACTGCTACCAGGGAAGCCTCCCTTTCCAACAAGCATCAGATGACTTGAAGGCGATTCTTCAGGAAGACCTTCTATAACAGGAAATCACAACTTGAAAAAAGGGCAAACTTTTTTTGGGGAAAAAAAAAAAAAAAAAAAAAAAAAAAAAAAAAAAAAAAAAAAAAAAAAAACCACCACAGAATTGTTTGCTGCCTTTCTGCTCACAAAACTGAATAGGTGAAGGTGATGGTAAGCTATTTGTCCCAGGAGCTACAGGCTCTCCAGCCACTAAGTCAGCCTGAAGTGGTTCAGTGTCCAGGTCATCCCAGGACACTGACAAGGTGATGGCAAATGATTTGGCTCCCATCCAGAGGCCTCATGTTTCAGGCTGGTCTGTCTGTCAAGGAGGTCCTGCCAGTGCCTCGTGGCTATCCATCCGTTCCACCTCAGCCAAGGTCAGCCCTGCCCGGGCTGCAGGCACACCTGCCACTTGGTCCCTGGTTTCCAGCCCCAGCATGACTCCTGCCCCAGCTGCCAGGTCTGTGCTCCATGCCTAGTGCTGAACAGGTCTCATGAGTCTTCCTCCTTGCCTTCCAGTCTCTGGCCACAGGGTAACACCACAACCAGAGCACTTGCAGCTGCTTGGGCCTCATCTCATGCTTCCTGGGATCTGTTGGCTCCCCAAACTCTCATTGTTAGGACAGCAACATCTGGGCTGACCATTCTGCTTTTGCCTGATTTAGATGTGGAGAGAGATTTTTTTTCTGAAGATGACAGACAGAAAGGCAGACCTTCTTCTCACACATACCAGCACTGCCTCAGTTCCAGCAGTTCAGGACACCTGGAGCAGGAGCATTGGTGTTCTTCACTCACATCCTGAGAAATATAGGACAACAGAGACTACACAGTGGTTAGAAACTCTGCTATAAGGTCTGACCCATTTTTGTCCTCCAAAAGCAATCTAACATCTGCTCTCAGTATTTCTGTGTGCCATTTCAGAAATATCTTTGGAAGAGCACTGCTAATTCATGGCCTGCCTACTTTCAAATCGTATTATTTCAGACTCTGGTTTATATATGCTTGGGGATGAATCTTTATATAAACTAAAACTTCCACTGAATATTATCTTGGGCATAAAATCAGTAGCAAAATGGACTTGCACCTGAAATTTTAATCTCAGCTCAGTCCATCTGTCCTGCAGATCTTGCTTCAGCTAAGTGGGGGAAAAAAATCTTTGTTGTTCTGTGCTGAGACAGTTTTTTGGAGGCTCTTGGAGATGGTGAGAGAAAGGCCTTGAAAAAACATTTCCCACTGCTCTTCAACCAGTGCAGGCAGCAGGCAAGGCAGACCCATGGGCTTGGTGGGGCCAGGGCAGGGAGAAGCAATGGAGATGCCAGATGTTGCTTCAGTGTCAAGACCTGGAACTGATGAAGAGAAATCCCTGTGGTTAACCAGCAAGGGACCATCTTCAGCAGTGCAGAGTCAAGAGGCAGAGGGACTTGATTCCATGACTCAGGGGCTTTCACACCAAAAAACCAAAAATCCTTGTGGATCCCCTGTGCCAACACGAGGTCTGGGAAGCCTGGTGGCTCTCAGGGGCCACTGCTAAAATTCTTGTTTCTGAGTGAGAAGTTTTTGTTCTGCAGATATTATCTGCCAATAAATATTCCTCTAAATGGAGAGCCATCAAAAATGCTGGCTCTGCTTATTTTAGAGTCCAGCTTTGACCTTTACCACTGTGAAATACTTCTACTGATATTCCAACAGAGGCTATAAAACATCTGGCCTGACTGTGCACCAAATATCTGGAATTTTCCAGCCATTTCAGTTGGTGGCATTGACGCCAAACAACAATTTATCTGCACCATTTATGAGTCCCCTGGAAGCCATGGGGCCTGAGATGCTGGGGGAAGTTTGATCCATCAAGCAAACCCAGTCCATGCCTGGGAGAATGGAGAAACCTGATTTTGAAGGAAGAAGTCCAGTCTTACGAAGCATAATGCAGCAGCCTTCAAGGCAGGGCATTGAGATTGAATTGATTGTCTGCCCTTGCACACATCCTTTCCACACCGTGTCACTGCTGGGTGGGAAAAGGCAGGAGGGATGTAGATGGCCAGGCAGGGTGACACCAGTTCCCCCTCAGAGGCTGGGTTTGCCTCCACTGTGGCTGTGCCCCTGCCCCTGCAAACCGGTCAGGGGCCCGAGCAGCACAGAGGGAGGCAGGTGCAGGGGTAATTTACTCGGACAAACAAAAGCAGGGACTTGCAGCAGGCCTGGGAGCAGCGGCGAGGGGAAGACACCTGCGTGTCAGCAGGTGGGCTCAGCTGCTGCAGTGCTGCACTTGCTGCAGCTGCAAAAGGCACATCACTGCCTTGCCTCAGGGTACCCCCAAAATATGCAACCAGCAGATGGTGCTTTGCCTCACACCCTTGTTTTCTGACACTGTCTCTTCCCCTGTCTCTTCTCCACAGACCACGGGCCTGCTGGCTGGTGAAGCTGGAGCGGACTGGACATCATTTTGATGTAATTTTCTTGGAGAGCAAACAGCACTTGACCTTGTTTCTCTCTTGGTGGGCTGCCAGGAAGGTCAGCTGCCCAGCAACATTTTTGGTGGTGGAAACCATAGCGGTGAGGCATTGCAATATGTTCAAACTCACATCTAATTCCCTGTGTGTACTGCTACACATGAATAGACAAAAGACCTCCTGGGCAGAGAGGGGGGCCCTGCTCCACCAGAGTTTGGATTTTTCACTGTCATCCAAGCAGAGAATCCAAACTCCAACAATGAGCTCCCTGCTCCAGACGAAAAACATTTATAACCTCTCCAAGCCAGGCTCTGGCAGGGCAATACAAACTGTGAGCTCCACAAGCTAATGACCTTGAAAGTATCCATTTATCTTGGCCTTTCCCCCCAGCTTGAGATGCCACAGAAAATGTGAGGCTTGCTTTCTTCTTTCTGTTTCTTCTTTTCCTTTTCCTTTTTGACCAAGAGGGATGAATATTCAGGGAATGCAGGCAATATGGAAATTGCTCAGTTTCACCTCTCTGGCTTGAGCTCAGCACTGAGACCCCAGTGAAAATCAAGACTGAGGGGCAATTGGTCCTGGTATTCTAGGAGAGCAATCAGTGACAAAGGGACATCACTGCTTTACCTCTATTATCTGATTGCTCCGCACTGCCTCTTCCTTCATTAACCTTCATCAATAAACAATATTTACAACCAACAAAACCCAATCCTTTGAGCCCGTTGTTCTTATTCACAAAAGGCATCTCATAACTTGGTGTGATGTGACAGCCTGAACTGCATTAAAATCCAGACAACAGGTTAGAAACGTCCCTCGAACAAATGGAGCTGGTGCACCGTAAATGTTATTTCCTCAGGGAGAGCTGTGACTCCCTGGAGTGTTTTACTTTTCAAAGTCGGTGTCTGTTTTCTATGCATTGCCACTGTATGGAAGCCATTGCTTGCCACAGCAGGGTGCTCCCTTTTTTATGGGATATACAACTTGGGTGTAAAATAATCCCACATCATTTCCTTTGGTGTTCAGTACAGACAGCTTAAAGTGAAAAGGGAAGTCACACAAAGCAGCTGACAACGGGCACAGGCAGAAGCTGCTACTAGGAAACATCCTTCTACTTACAGGGGGGAAAAAAAAAATATTGGCCAAGATGTTTTCTGATTGCTGAGTGTTTTAGCCCTCTTACAGATGTGGTGGGATCCAACCACTTTATTTGCAGATATCCTGCAGCAGATCTGGCTGCTGCTCTGCAGCACCTGCGGGCTGGGGCCTGCCTCTCACCTTTGTTCTCAGCCAGTAGAGCTGTCTGCTGGGAAGAGCATTTGGGATCCAGAGAGAATTTGCTGGCTGCTGCCTTTGAAGCAAGCACCAGCTCGTGTTTCCATTTTAGGCATACATGTAATGTACATCTTTGCTTACTGGGCACACTGCAATGCAATCCAGCCTCAGGAATTCTTGGCTTCCCTCTGGATTTTGATGACTTTATAAAAGGTGGTGTTGCACTGCAGGGGTCCATGGTAGTCATCTCCTGACTCACTGCCAGCAGGATGGAGACTCATGATGACTTAAAGAATAGAAGTTTTATTCCAGGAGACAGACATCCAGAGCTGCCTGCCCAGTGCCATCACTGGACACAAAGGACCACACATACCAAGGAAACAAGATTCAATGTGATCCTGCATTGCAGATAAAGGCTTCTCGTGCTTCCATGGGCCAGATATGTGTTTTTTGGCAGGCCAGGGAGGTTCAGCCATCTCCTTGTACTTCCTGTGTCCCACCTCAAGTGCCTGGCTCTCCAGGTGCTGAGCAAACACGTGGAACAATGGATAAGGCTCAGGTCAGCCACACAGTTCAGCATCAGCTTTAAGCAAGCAGTTAAAAGTTTAACAGTATTTAGGGAAGTACTTCAGGGGACTGGCACAACCGGATTGTATTTAGCTTGAATACAGCTATCAGAGTCAGGCTGCTTTAAAAGTACCTTTATGGTATGCAGGTTCAACTATTTCTTCAAGAAATAAAAATCTCATTACAGTAAAAGAAATGCCAAAGCCTTTTTGAAGCTCCTTAGCACAGTGAATAAGAAATCAAGAATTGATTTACATAACAGAGATATACATGCATACATATACGTGAATGTAGATTTGCATGAAAAGCATTTGCAAAGAATTCTAAAAATAGAAGACATTTCAGAGGTTTGTAGGCAAGTAAGTCTTTTATGTTTTATTGCTTTCCTCCCATTAATAGTTTAAATTAAGACCCAGTCCTCCTGTCTTCTATAGTCTGCAAGCCAGTGAACCACAGACTTCCCTACAAACATCTCCTTCTAATTCCTCCACTGAAGGAGCAACCAGGAACTCCCACTGGTACCAAAATGAAGGTCAGTAAAGGAGAGATGCCTTTGTCTCTAGTCTTGCAGCTCTCCTAAAATGAAATTCACCCCTTAATTTGGAGGGCAATTTTCCTCCAAGGAGGGTAAGAAAATGATAATAGTTCCCTGTGAAACACTCGCTATTTTAAGATGAAAATGTTTGGAGCTTTGAGGTATCCAGGCAGAAATGGGAGGAGGTTGGAAACCAGTTCTTGTGAACTGTGTGCTCCAAATACTTGAAATGATGCTTAACCTCAAGCATAGGCATACCCTTACTGACTCAGGTGGAGTGGCTCTCCTGCCTCACACTAAGCGTATGTTTAACTGCTCCTCTGGGTCAGGGCCCCAATTAGCACACCAAGATCTAATTTTATTCTCAGTTACAGCTGCATAAGACTATATTAAGCAAACCACTTTATACCAGTAAAAAAAAAAATAGATTAAGTTTTGGCTCAGTGTAGAAAGGGAGAGCACGACACAGAAAAAGGTATCTTGTTGGATTTTACTGCCTCTGTTATGTCCATACCCTGCTAAGTCTTTGTGCTCTTAAAAACATCTCTGCTCCAACCTTGTGTCTCTCAGACCAGTCTAATTTCTTCTGCAAAAGAGCCTCTCATCAGAAAATGTTTGCAAGCCAGTAAAAAAGCGCTGTGACCATGGATCCCTCAGTTCCTAAAACAAAGCCTGTTAGCCAAAATCTACACAAATCCATTGGTAAAATGCATGTCCTGCACTTGTGTTCATGAGTAACCACATTAGTGTCACTGTAATCTCTATTTAATCATCCTCCCCTTCTCCATCAGGCCTTTAGATCTTGATCCCAATGCTTCAAACACCAGGTCACGTTACTCTGAAGTATAGCCCATTGACTTCAGTTTAGCTTAAGTGTTTTCTTACAGCCCCTGTTTAGCAAAGCACCCCTTTTTGATGAGCTACACTAAATTACCCAGAATTGCACTAAATTATCCACTTACAGATAAATGAATGCTTTGGTGTTTTCCTGAACAAAATTAACTTAAACATGAAATCAGAATTATGTCTGAGAATTTTCCCCACCCAAGGTACAGCCTCTTTGGAAGATCAGCCCTTAAATTTTGTGTACTCCACTATAGGCAGCTGCATTCTGCATGCCAGCTTCAAAGCACCTCACATGCTGCTGGATCTGCAAACACCAGCCAGTGCTAAAGTATTTAGTTTGCCTATCATTTGCACCTGTAAAAATCAGGGGTAAATCCAGGTGAGATTATTAATGGTTAGTGAGATGCTGGCCAGTTCAGTGTTCCCAGCTTTCCTGCTCACTGGGAGCTGCAGCAGGAGTGGGAGATCCCCTCAGCACATCAAGGCCACAGGGTTTGGCCAAGGACCCCAGAAGGCTCAGGGTTAGCTTTTGCCAAGCATCCAGGAGCTGGTATGTGTGATGCAGTGTCAAACAGGTCTCCCACTGTGGTTGAGAGATGATGAACACCCAAGTTAAGGCTGACATGTGGTTTACCCCAATCTGTAGCAGAAGCCACTCTGATTTTTAAAAATATAATTTTGTCTTCATACAAGGAAAGTAGGAAAAAGCAGCATGAACTGAGACACACACTTCAAGATGAACAAAGCAGCGTTCTTGTTTGAAGCACTGGCAGAAGCCCAGCATCTCTCAGGGCCAGGCACTGGGGTCAGTCCTGTCTGGCTGTCCCTGCCAGAGAAGGACAAGGAGCTTTAAATTTTATTAAATATGGTTATTTTTTTTTCTCTTAATGTCTTACCTTTTTTCTTTTTTTTTCAATTGGCATTTGTGGTTGTGCTATGCAATATAAGCCAGAGGGTTTGTAGAATTACTGGTAGGACAGCGTTGATGTGGCAAGCCAAAAGTTTGAAGAAAAATTCATGCATGCAGGCTCCTATATATGGATCTACATGGTTATTTTCAGCCAGAGTCTTGCACATCCATAGTTCTGGGTTAGAAAACATAAGCCCCAGGTGAAGTGCATTTGGAGGATCTCTGCCATCTGATGTGAATGAAGACCCCTGTCACAAAGTCATCTGTATGACCTACTTGCTTCTCGCTGCTAAAGAATTGTCCAGGACTCATGTAACAACTTCAAACTCAGGCACATTCCTCGAGCTGTGTGAGGAAGCTTGCACATTGCCTGACCACATTATATCTGCCTCTAGGCAGTGTTATCACTCCTTCCCTTCCATATGCTTAAGCAGAATTTTTACAAAAATAAATGAAATACATATGTACATTATGCAAAGAGTGTTCTTGAGCCGTGCTATATTTGGTTTTGCATGATACGTATCCAGCGTGTAGACCATTGGCACTCGTTTTTTAACTGTTAGAGATAAGCAGAGTCACAGTAAGCTATAAAAGAGTGTAAAATATGCAGGGCCTGATTCTCCGGCTCGCGGAGGCCCCTTTACATCACGCTGGCACTGCACTGGAGTCTAAAAGCAAATGCACATGTGACTGGAATCCACTTTCAGGCCCTTTTATACTGCCAAAAGAGCTTAAAGTTGCCTGAATTCAAATGAGACTCAGATGCTTGTAGTACAAGCCGGTAGCCATCATTAAAAATCTTCATTAATGCTGCTGCCCCTCTGCCCCCCAGCAGTGGGGTGAGCAGCAGCAGTCAACCCTGGGCAGGAGGCGGTGCTGGAATACTGTCCCTTTCACTGTCCCTAGGGATATGGGGCTGTTCCTGTGACCAGACACAGTGAGATGCATGCAGTGGGTGCCACCATAGGCAGGGAGATGCAGGGACAGACGAACAGGGTGTGCATGGGCAGCTGAACAGGGAGGAGTATGTGGGGCTGAGTACCCCACTTTTCCCAGATGGCTCCATGTCCAAACTGGGATCCATATCACCTGAGTCTCCCTCTTCATGGCTGGTTTTGCTCCCTACAAAGAGCTGACACGGAACAAGCTGTATGTACAAGTGCAGGTACACCCGCCCTTAGTTTTAATCATTCAGCGCCAGCCAAAGTGGGAGGGACAGGAAGGTTCTGCCACCTTCCCGCTCTCCCTATGGCAGCCGCCTCCACCTCGGCCCAGGTTGGATCCAGCCACCCACCGTGCAGGCTCTGGCTCCGAGCGCCTCGCCCCAGGGCCCAGACACAGCCGCTTCTGCATCCAGGAGGGAAACCAGAGCTGCTGGCTCGTGACTGGCGCACAGATCACCAGTTCATGACTCTCTCCTGTGAAAAAGAAAAAAAAAAAAAAAAAGTTAGTTTGCATTTAAAGTGTTGGGGGAAAGGATTTTTTTTTTTCCTTTTCCAATCCCCAAAGTCACATGGCCAGACTATTTTAAACATTCCTGGCTATTCCCCCATGCACCAGCTCCCTTGGCTGGCACTGGGGTATTCTCGAAGCTCGGGTAGGAGAGTAAACTCTGCATGTATAATTTATCCATTGTAAAGGATGCAAAATCTACTGGGAACAGGAGGGGATAAGAAAGAGCGAAGACACTTGTGGATGCCAAGAATTCCAAGTGCCAGACCTTGCTAGCGCTCTTCCAAAATGGAGGGTCCTACACGGCTCCCGTTTAGCTAGAGCTGAGCCTAGCCTTGCCTGCTGTGTTGAGATTTGGCAGGCTGCAGCTCGCCATTGTTGCAAGCTCTTATCCAGGCAGCGGTGCCAAGCCTTCCCTCCGGCTGCAGCCCTTCCAGCGCGCGCTAATCCCCTAGTATCTGCCTCTCCCAGATCCAGCAGGGACACCCTTCAGAGCTGGGGAGGGAGAGGGGAGTGTCCTCTCTGCAGAGAGCCCTTTCCCAGCAAGCTTCATAAAGAAGCCCCGTTTGTTAACCCAAGGAAATTGCTGCTATCAGCATAGCAGAGACATTACAAATAAGCAGGAAATGCACTTGCCCCTGGCTCCAGAGCTGGGCAACTCAGCACTCGCTCTCTCACCAGGGAAAGCAAGGATGGCACAGTGAAGCCTACCTTCTCATGCTATCTTTAGTTTGTAGTTTCTCCCCTAACAGCCTGCCTACATGGTGAGAGCTCATAGGAGACACAGGTCACTCCCTGTGCCATCCCATGGGCAGTGTCAAAGTGGATGCAGCCAGTGAGTGAGGGGTGTTCATCCCAGCATTCCCAACAAGAGCAGGTTAGAAGCTCTGCACTACCAGGTTGGCCCCACAGCACTTGGGCCCCTCTCCCCTTCGTTGCCTGCACCTGGGTCAAGCACAAGAGGCAGCTGCCTGCCCCTTCCCTTCGGCAGAAGCACTCAGGGCCCATGAAAGCTCTCATTCAGGGCAGGAGCCAGGGAGGCCACAGCCCCCAGGCACCCACAGAGGGATCACCTTGTAGCCCCCAGTCCACAGCTGAGGCCAACTCACTCTGGGGATCAGCCTTCATAGCCATGGGGGCTCCAATGCCATGGTTGTGCAATTGCTGTAATTGTGTACATTTTCATTTTTAACCCCATTCAACGCTGACTGGATTTAGCAAAGTGTGAAGTTTGCAAATGCAGTCACTAAGTTCTGGATGCTGTCCCTGCACCCTGGCTGCCGTCCCAAAGAAATTCCTGAGGGAAGGGATACAACAACTCACCACTGCATCCCAAACTCTTTCAGGAGCAAAACAGGGTCTAAGGCACATGGCCCTCCTGCTGAACTCCCTCTGCTTATTCCTGCAGAGTGGTCTGAGCCGGGCACTTTGTGCAAGACACAACATGGGCTTTCCTGTGGAGTGGGAAGGCATGGGCTTTCTGGAACCCCAACACAGGGAGGCAAAGGGCCTGCCACGGGTGCCAGAGTGCTGCAGTAGCTCCAACCCTGCGTGGGGACAACCCACATCTGAGTTACATCAGATCAGCTTCAGGAGCTGGTGACAGGCCCCCACAGAAGTGACCCTTCTGCATCATCAAAGCCCTTGACACTGAGCAGGATGGGAGGAGCCCATATGAGTGTTTTTCGGAGAAAAAGGCTCCTTGTGCAAAAGAGGTATTATGTCAGAGCAGGCTGTGCCCACCTCTGTCCACAGATGTTTGAAATTTTAAGACCAGAGTGCTGCCTGTCCAACCACAGGGGTTGGAGTTGGCTTGAGGCTACTCCAAGGCGTTAATGGCTTCCCTACCAGAGGGGCAGGAGATCAGTTCAGCCTCCCTGTCCAGCAGGGGTAAAATCTGCCTTTTCCATCAGATGTGATCACCGCCTCCCCTCAGCAAAGCATCTGTTTTTTTCTAGCACCATCACCACCACAATTCCCCAGCTACACGTGAAGCAGTGGCTTTGGCCACATCCATGTTCCATGGGCCTGGCGGTTAGCATGTATTCCAATGTTTTAGACAGTTCCTGGGTGTCACAGGTGGAGGGGGAGCTTCAGACAAAGGTTAATTAAAGAAGCCCTGCTGCTAAGTCACAAGGGGCTGAGAGCACCTCCTTGCTTTCTAAACCTCTTCTTAGAGAGAGGAGCTTAGGACAGCTGGATCTGATTTTAGCCTCAGACTGCTAATGGTTTAAGCTTTATAACTATGCCCCACAAGTTCTAATGATGGCAAATCAAGATGTATTTATAAAAGATGAGTCATTTATTAAGACAAATGAACAGTCAGAAGATTTTAACCAGATTTACTTACTACACAGCATAAAAGCTAGGCAACTATAGTATAACATATATGGTATATAGTGCACTATATTAAAGCAGTTGTGTTAAAGCAATTATATTAAATCTAGCATTAGAAACATTAAGTTGAGGTTGGTGCATCTCACCACACCTCTCTTCGTGGGATACTTTTTCTTCTTTCTCTGAATCCCTGAGAAGGAACCAGGAAGAGGTGTCCCATAACCCATAACCCACTGCAAGAAAAGGATGTGGAAGAATTGAACTTGTATGAAAGTAGACTGGACTTTTATAGCATAAAGAAGCTGGCTACCAGTCATAGGCCTCCAGGTCAGTTTAGCAGCTTATCTGTCAAGTCTTACTTCAAAGGGACAGATGTGTGTTTGAAGCTGGTGAGCCAGGCCAGCCTTTTAGCATATTCAGCACCAAAAATACCATTATGGCGCCATGGTAGCTTCCCAGAGAGAGCTTGCATTGCTTTGTCTTCCGACCAGATTCCAGGCCAAGCAGATCAGCTTTTTCAGGGCAGAGCATCCTGCTAAAACAGGAAGCTGTGCTGCAAATGAAGCCATGTTGCACCCCTTTCCCCTGCACACGTGGACGAAGATTTACCTCAATGCCTGCCAGGGTGCTGGTGCCAGGGTGCTGACCTTTGCCCTGTCCACAGACAGGGCAGAGAGGGCTCCCATCCACGGGGTGCCAAGGACAGTGGGGGACCCCTGCCCCAAGCACTTCACTGCAGGGCCTCCCTCCAGCCTTGCTGCTCTTACTATGCTGCTGGGAAAGCCTTCCCACATGCTTCTGCCAAGTCACTTCAAAGACCTCAGCTTAATGTCCCCAGGTTGCTCTTCTGTGGGAGTCAGTATTCCTGGACTACCCATGTCTGTCCTGTGCTTTCAGGGGAGGCAAGACAATACAGTGATTCTTTATTGTTTTATTTCACTTTGATAATCAGCAGTAAATCTATGAACTAAACAGAACAGCATCTCTGAGGCTTGCCTTAGTAACTCTAGTAACTTGCCTTAGTCCAGCTTCCAGTGGGACAGAAAGGCTTAGCAATTAAAAAGAACTTGCTTCATAAAGAAAAACAAACAAAAGCAATTTGAAGCAATTTGAATGAGTAACATAGCCCTTTTGAAGGAAGGCAGTCTGCATCCTTCAGGAAGGGCAAAGCACTATCACTACACAGCCTGGCTGAACCCTTAATTGCAGGCTGTCAGGTACCATACATCTCCAAAGTTTCTGAAGTGCAAGAGGTGGTGTGATAGGAATGGATAACATAAGAACATCACAGGCTGGGCAGAGTCATGGAAAGACAATGTGTAAGTGCTTGGCTCAGAATCTTCCTGTATCCACTCTGAGAGGTGTAGTATGCAGGATGTAAACAAAGTGGGGCCATCCTGCAGAAGGTGCAGGGGGTTCACAGACACAGCAAGTTAATTTCATCTAATGGTTAGAAGCCAGATAACTAAACTTAGGTTCCCTTAGAATTTCTATCAATGGATTATGAGAAATCAAAAATCTCCAACAGTCTCTGTAAAAAAAGGATTAACCAATAAAATTACAAATTAGACCAGTCTAGAGAAATATGTCTTTTCTTGCTGACTCAGTGGAAGCCAACTGAGCTTCTTCTTGAGAAGAAAACAGATAATAAGCATCATCTTGAGAGATTCTCCCAGTTGGTTAAAGTTGAGTCTGTAGCAGGAGCTATTGAAATCTCTGTCCTAACTGTTTATTGTACAAGCTGCACTTCAGAAAAAAACCTGCACTGTGAGTCCCATGAATATAATGACTCCTGGTAAAAACAGCTCTCAAAGGGCAGCCTCTAAATGATGTGCAGCCAGCCCCAGGCTGGTGAGGGCATCCCCACCTTCTGCGGGGTCAGCTGGTCAAGGAAATCTGTCCCATTGTGGAAGCTCTGGTGGGTTTTGTCCAGGCAAGAAGTGGAGGGGAGCAGGGTGGACAGCCTTCCAAAGCACAGACTCTCTGCTCTCACCAGCGATCTGCTCTAGCAGGACTGTGCGAGTCTGGCTTGACAAAAATACACAAAGAAGGACGGGGAGTGCATGTTTGTGGAAGACCATCACAGTGAATAGGCCTGGAGACTGTGTGATCACAGCAGCAGCTGCCAGGGAGGTCTTTGGCCAAAGCCCTCATCACCCTGTGGAGCTCTGCAGCACCCTGGAGCCCTGCAGAGATGGAGCCAACATGGAGCTGGAAAACCAGACTTCCTCATCATTGTCATCTTCTTGGGATGCAAATACAGCGTATGTTCTCTCCCAAATGCACAAGAGGAATATTTACTGATTGCAAAGCCCTTTTTGGATAATGTTTGACTGACAGTTTATAATTCCCATTGAGTGATACAGTGTTACTCAGATTGCCTGTGCTACTAATATGCTTTAAAACCCCCTACATTAATTGTCTTTAACTATAACTTTGTAATAGTTATAATAATAGTTATAATAATAGTTAATATTGATAATAATAGTTAATAATGTATAATATAATTAATAGTAATAGTTAATAATAATAGTTAATAATAACTATAACTTTGTAATCCATCATTTTTATTTTACCAATTCTGTACTGTTCCTTGCCTCTTGGCAACATTCATTGCAACCCACTTCTCATTCTGATGTATGTAAGTCCATGTAACACAAACACTGATTTTCCCAGACGCATCATGTTCAACGTGGGCATGATTGAAGTGGGAAGGAAACCATGAAACCCATTTCTTCTGCTGGCCATTCCTGAAGGCCACTCATGCAGACATCCAGTGTCCAGGGCATCTTGTCCCTTATTAGTGGGTTCCCATCTTCATTTATGTGTGTGTGCAAACATTCATATGTAGGCACACTTCACACATAACCCTCACAAACTTACTTCTTCAGAAATATATATAGATATAAGATAAAACTTCAGTTTTATTCCCTTCTAATTGGGTTGGGCATAACATCTCAATCCTTTGAGTTTAGGGATTTGGGCATTTAAGAAAATATCTTTCAGCAATAACAATTAATATTTTTCTTGATTTCTCTGCCAGGTTATTCAGCCCATAATCTCTATCAGTGTAAGCACCAAATGTCCCTAATTAGTACTGGGTTTTAACTTTTCTTGTTGCACCAAAAAAATGAGGTCATGATTATCTGGTACCTAACCAACTGCCAACTTTTATTTCCATTATTTCTTTCTCCATCTCTCAAGATAGCATCCAGTGGAGGACCCCTCTGGGAGCAGCAGGGCCACCTGACTTAGGAGATGGTCTTCTCCAATGCCCAGACCACCCGCCTCCACCACAGGAGAGGACCTGCAGAGGCTTCCCCTGCTCTCAGTCGTGCTCAGCTGTGGCCATGCCAGTTCAGCAGTGCCTGTGGGGCCGCCAGCACTCACCTGGTTTGCACGGCAGCAGCCACCATGTCCAGCCCTCAGACCCTCCATGCTGTCCCTGGCAGAGTAACCTGGCCCTGAGGATCTTCGTGGGAAAGGTTTGCTGCTTTCCACTGACTCCCAGCACGGCTCCTTCCCTCGCTGTGCTCCACGTGAGGAGGGAGGCTCCTCTCCCCTTTAATCCCTCAGCCACAAATATCTGGGGGCTGCTGGGCAGCTGGCGGGCACAGGACTGACACCTGTGTGCCAGATCTGTCCAGCTGTGCCCGTGACATACCATCCATCTGCAGCACTTCTCACATGCTGCCGCCAGTTTCTTTCCCTGGAGCCAGCTGGGAAGGGAGACAGGGGCGGTGGGAGGGAGGGAGCAACAGTGAAATTTTATAACAATGCTCTGCATCCAAATTGATTTCCTCCTGTTGTCTCCTTGCACGGGGCAGGGCTCACAGCTATTGTGATCTGAGGGTGCTGAACCCAATGGGGCCAGGTGGTGCTGGCTGCTCCCTTCGGGGCCTGGGGCTGTGTCACAGAACATTCCTGGTGGCTCCTTCCAGGTCAGCAAGGGTTTCCCATATCGATAATATCCCTGGTACAGCTACCCAACACTTTGCATGGCTCAGGCACTCCAGGGATTCGTCATGTGTTCTGTTTTCCCTGCCTTTGCCCTGCTTTATGCCAGCAGCAAAACTTCCTCTGATTTTGCAAGGACCACCTGTGGGCTCTGGGCTCTGAGTGGGCAGCATGGGAGAAGCAGACCATTGCTCTTCTGAATTAATTCTGGAGTCTCACATTCACTGGAAACTGAGACCTGAGATGATTTTTCTCATCTTCAAAGACTTGCAGGAAATGAAACAGTCCTTGAGCAGTAATGTGTTCTTGGAGATTTGATGGAAAAGCTTTTTGTGACTCTGTTGAGGGTCTCCGACCCACCACCTGGCACGCACAAGGCCTCTCTCTTGGCATGTGGCTCCCAGGGTGGCCACTCTCTGAATGTGCACCTCTCACTTGGGCACATGTCCAGGCAACTACAAAGGGCCTAGCAGAGAAAGGAGGATACTCCAAAAAGTGCAAGATGTGGATACCCTGGTGTGAGCCAGAGAAGCAGTCACAGCGTGTACTGGCAGTGTCACCATGGCCTTGCTTAACCCCTCTCAGAGCGAGGCTGGATGGTAATTAAAGGGATGCTGGGTGCCAGTGAAGCTGGTGATGTTGCTGCTGGTCTGCATCAGTTCAGTGGAAGATGTAGCAAAGAAAACACTCTTGGCTTCCTCACTGCATTTGCTGCAGCAGAGGGGTTCACCCCTCACTGCCATGACCCACCCTCCCTTCACTCACCACACACTGGGGCACAGTGAGGTGTTTGCAGATCCCTGGAATGGACAGATGGGAGCAGCCAGAGCAGCACTTAGGAACCTGCTTCTCCCCTGATGGGAATCCTCAAGTCTCCAGTGCTTTTCCACAAACTCAAGCACCACCCAAAAATTCTGCATCCTGCTCTTGCTTTTGCTTTGCAATCAAAAAGCAGGAAAATTCCTCCTCCTACCACCTCTGCCCTGAATGGAAAAGTTCCTTCCCCCATGTTCACTGCTGCACTTCCCAAATGCCTTTTGCTTTCTTGCTTTTCTCTAAATACTTGCCCCAGCTGTCTCGTGTGGGTCAAACATGAACTCACTGGTTCCTACGTCATCGCGCTCCCAGCTCAGCACATCCTTCTCCTCATTGTCATGCAGAGCATAATTTTCACCTGTTATTGAAAATTCAATATTGGGAGCTTTTAATTCCAAAGATTTTGATTTTTCAATAAAAAAGTGAAAATGAATCTCGGCAGGATTGCAGCAGAAATGTTGCAAATGAGCTGGTCACATAAGGCAGAGAGGGAAGAAAAACAAGGAGAAAGAGAAAGACAGAGTGAAAGAGAGGAATACACAGAGATTGCCCTTCCAGAAAAGAGCTTAAATATAAAATGAAAAATATGAGCAGCAGCATTGATGTAGGTTTTTGAGCTGCCATGCACAATCCAATGGAATATAGTGCTGCTTGCTTGCTGTCCTCTGAGCTGGCTGGACTGTATCCCACTGCCTCAGCATCCCTGATCGTCCTGCTTACTTCAGTGCTCGTGTGCCAACAGCTCAGTTCAGGCTTCTCGTGTATCAGGGCCCCCAGATTTCACAGTCATTCTATAGCATGGCTATTAGTTCTTGTCAATATTATCCTCATTAAATCAGGTGGGACTTTTCTATCAGGCTTAATTGGATTGGTTAAAACAACCAATAAAAAAAGTGCTGTTTAAAAAGAAGAGTCTAATAACCAAAGTTAAATATGAGCCTTTTTGCCCTATTACTTCTAATAAAATAGCTCCTATTAAGTATTAGTATATTGCTTTTTGGTCTTCTTTATAGCCAGAAATCTCGGTGGATGAAGCAAAAGATGTTAGTCCTTTGTTAGCCATGAATATATTTTTTCTCCTAGATCTAGTGGATTACTGGAGACTTGCCTCCTACCCAGATGAAAATTTGAAGTCTCACCTTTGTGTGGACAAGCAGGGGTCAGCTTGCACACAGCAAGGGCAAAACAGTGTCCCATCTTTTGCCTCGTCCTTTTGTGGATGGATCCCTGTTTCTGAGAGCTCTGCACAACCCCATCCCTTCCCCCAGACACCCACCCAGCCCTCCATCTCTCCCTCCATTCATGCTTCCATCCGTCACTCCTCACTGCCTCTCCACAGTCACCTGGGCAGCGACTCCTGTGGGTGCCTCCCCCGGGCTCACATCCAAGCTCGCTCTCTGCTGCTTGCAGATTCTTTCTGCATAACATCTCTGAGATATGGCCTTCCTTACCCATCTGTACAGCTAAAACTCTTGTCAAGACTCTCAGCATTTCACATCTCAATTACTGTAAAATCCTTCTTGCTTGGCAAATGCAGCCTCATCCAGCGCTTCCTACTCCATCTCCCTGCCCAGCCACTACTATACCCGCCAACCACAGCTTAAAATCATTTATGCTCAAAAGGATCACACACAAACACCTCCTGCAAGTTATTTTTCTTGCTGGCGATCACAAAACAACAGTGATGGCACACACTCCCATCTGGATGCGATGTTACAGGTGCAGCCCTTGATGTCAGGAATGGTGAGCAGGAGCTGGCTCACACATCTCACCGTCATGCCGAGATCAAATAAAGCACCTGGGGCCAAGCTCGGCCGTGAAGTATCCCTGCCTTTAGTTCCCGCTGGGAATGCTGTGAGGGCGCTGGCTGTGGCTCACAAAGGCCCTGTCCTGCAGTGGCACGTGCCACCATCATCCCCCAGCACTGACCTGTCTCCAGCCCTACACCCCCTTATGCCTTTTGCCCGGTGGGAGTTGCTTTCCATGAATCAGCCCTTTCCCATACTGAGTGTTTAATACTTACAAACCCTTCTGCTGTTGCTCTGTGGATTCTTATGCTTTCCTCCCTCATCCTCTCTTCCCTGAGCTGCTTTTCTTCTTCCTTCTGCTCCTGCTGCTTCTCTCTTCCCCTCCACCTCCCCTCCACCTTGTGAGGAAGCCTGGAGCTGGCTCCCACATTTCACTCCTATTTATTCTCAGGTCTGTGTGGCTTTCACTTGGTGTTTTCCATTATGAAGATGACAGCAAACTGAGAGCTTAAACAAATTTGGCTTTAGGTGCTTTAATGAAAAATTAACAGGTTTAATACTGGCTTCACCATCAAAAGAAAAACATTAATGTTTAATATTTAAGCAATGCACCTTCACAATAATTCCATCACATTTCACATAGAGAACCCACAGTAAATGCCTAGGGTAAAACAATAAAAATCCAAAACTGTAACATTATTTACTATTTTAACCATGTCTTTCACAGTTTATACAATACTCCTTTACAAAGAGAATTGAATAATTTTTTAATGACAACTCCCCATGTCTCTGCCACTGCAAAAGGTAAGAATATTAGACTTCAGATCGCAGTCCTGGCTCCTTAAGCCTTTTTAAGACTAAGGATATGAAAGTCTTATGCAAATGAGTTGCCCTTTAAATGTATCTTTAGAAAAAAAAAAAAAAAAAAAAAAGAAAAGAAAATCAACAACACCTCACTGAAGAATGATTGAGTTGACATTTCATCTACAGCACATGTGTCCAGGTAGAGGTCTCAAAGAAAATCTTCAAATTATAAAGAGTGGCTTCAGCACCCATAAATTTGTGACATCTCCCCCGATTACTGTACTAAAAGAATTTCTTGCCTTCAAATTGAGCTCTGCCTTTCACTGTGGTCAGAGCATCACCCTACGTGTGTCCAGACTTGCCACAGCCAGGAGCACATTTCCTGGAAAGGGCAAATCCATCGTGAGTGCCAGTACTTGGGGGCAGATGTTGATGATGACACCTGGCCTCAGGAGGAGCTGTGAGCTTGTTCTCTCTCCATTTTCCCTTCAGCTGAGGGACAAGACTCCTGTATGCTCATTATTTATGAATAACCTTTTGATTACGTGGGGCTCTCCCTGATACAACATAAGCAACTTGAGAAAAAAGATGCCTCAGAAAGGAAACATCAATTACCTTGTATTGCCTGGATTGGCTTCAAGATCCCTTTGCACATAAAATGAGAATGATTTCTTAAACTGATACTATTTAATTGGAGAAAAGATTCTCACTTCAGTAAATCTTCATCTGCAAAAAAGCACGATCCAGCTGGATAGCAAGCAAACAAATCACATGCACTGTAATACACAGGAAAGAATCTACAATGCTTCCAGATGCGTATTACAGGAAAATAATTAAATAGCAGCCCTGGTAGGAGACATCATGTTTGAAGTAGATAAAGAAGAAAGCTCTGTTGACGTGAACCCAGAAATAAAGCAGAGGAGGAAAGCACTTAAATATAAAAAGTAATCAAAGAAGTTAAGTGTCTGCCTTGATCGTGCTTCCAGAAAGTTTCTGGGTCATCGGTCCATGCAGTTTTCCTGCTTCCAAATCTAAATTCTGTAGCATAACAACTGTTAGACAGGAAGAGATGGACAGTGAAACAGGATGCAGACAAGGCTTCTGAAGCCAAGACAAGAAACATCTCCTGACAACGCTGATTAAAATGCCTCAGTGCACTTTACCCGGCACACATAAGGAGGTAAATACATTAGAAAAAACACTGGAATGTGACTTCCTCAGCCACAGAGCTGGGACCCCTGCTTGCACGAACCCCCTGCTATCCCATACGCCACGAGGTCACGCCTTAGGATGTTTTGATTCCCCAGGTAAAAGATGTTAAGATCAGGAATGTTCCTCTAAAAGCCACCACGTCCAGACAGCCATGGAGTATGTGTGCTGAAGGTTAATGTTATTTTTAATCATCCGTCTTCCTGGAGCGGCTTGGAGAACTGTTTGTATGAAGCCTAATAGCTTCCAGGTGTCACCCCCCAAAGTCCTGATGTCCCAAAACAGCCAGAGTCTTCTTGCTGATGGCTACCGCACAGTCTGTGAGGCTGCAAGCAGTCAACACAGAGCCAACCCCCTCCACTCCTGTTCTTTGCAGCATTACCCAAGCGCCTTTTTAGCTCTGCAGCTTTCTGTGATACCCTTAAGGCTTCCACAAACTGGGAGCACTTCTTCCTGCTCTTCTCCCTGCGAACTGTGCCCTGCACTCCCGGCGGCGCCGCTTTCCCTCCCCCAGGCAGGCTGATGGGCTCTGGCCGGGGGCCATTTTGGCGGGGTGGGAGGAAGCACCCTGCTCAGATCGCAATCAAGTGGAGAACACGCCGTCCTGTAATTATGCAGTTGTGCATGGCACAGCGCAGAGGGTCCTGCAATTCAAACTGCAGCTGCAGTTCAAATCACAAGTAAAATGAGTAAATTTTTCAAGGGGAGACGGTGACACACAAGCCCTGGCTGCACGATGCCTAATTCCACTTTCCTTGGCTATAATTTATTCCCCCAGCAGTCGCTGCCCCATCTGTGAGGTCTTGGGCAGGAGGAAGACCTCACGTTGAGGACCTCAGAAGGGCAATGTGGGGACACACTGCAATGCTCAAGAAACTTGCCTCTGTGCTGAATGGCAGTTTTGTAACAGGCTCAGATTCTAGACGGTCTGTATCGCATTCAGCAGCAGCGTTACATGTGCAAGATAAAGCCTTTTAACTCAGCTTTCTCACTTGTTTCCAGAAATTTTCACTTGTGGCAAGTACTAGGAGAGGGAGATGCTGCTTCCCTGCAGGGGCAGGTGATACCTGCTAGTTTAGGACGGTTTCCATTAGCATACGAGGCCAGGAAAATGTCAAACTAGGAAGCAGAAGAGGAATGGCCTCAGATGCACTCACTGCACTACTCTGGTAGGAGAAGCATTTACTTCATTCAGTTGCTTGTCACAGCTTTTTTGTGTTGGAGCCATACACAACTATGCACTTAGAGCCAATTTTTGCACACTCTTTGCAGGCCCTTCACCTTGGGTACAGGAACCTGGACTTGCTGTTGGTGTGCAGTGCAAATAAACGGGGTTTTATCCAAGAACTTCTTACTGTTTTGTAAGTTTGCAAAGAGCTTCACATGAAAGCCTACATTGTTTTGAAGTGCTAGACATTTTCCTGCTCTAAAGTTTCTAACAGGGAACTTCTGCTTGGTTTTGGATTCAGGTCTTGTCGGTTCCTTGGCTGCCAAAATGACTTTTGTGAGGCAGATAAAACTTGGAATAGATCTGGTTCAACCTTTGCAGCCAGCTCCTACGCCTATGAAGTTTCTGAAACAAAACCCAGAGTCTCTGCGGGGGAAAAAAAAATCCACCTCCAGCACTTTCGATTGTGGTTCAGCTGTCAGTCGGGTTTTATAGTTTGGTCTCGTCGCAGCCCTAAAATCGGCCAGCGAAGCCCCCTTTTGATCCGGCCATGGCTTTAATTCTTTCTCCTCCGGAGGTGCGAGCCCCTGGCAGCTCGGGCCGGGCGAGCGCGGCGCGAACAAAGGGCCGGGGCCGGGGCGGTGCGGGGCCGCTCCTCCAGCCCCGCGTCCCGGGACACAGCGCCATTCCCGCATCCGCCCGGCACGGCGCGCCGCTGGGCCGCTGCCGGAACCACCCGCACGACACGGTGGAGTAGAACAAGAAATAAAGAGACGGAGGCACGCTAATGCCCGGGGTGCTGACTTGCTTCGAGAGCCCCGTTCGCCCCCCGCTCCCTCTGCCCGGTGCCCGCTGGCCCCGCTCTGGCGGCGGAGGCTCCGAGCGAAGCGCTCGGCGGGGCAGGAGCGGGCGGCCCTCGGGGCCGCGGAGCGGAGGCGCTGCCCCGGGGGCGGCGGGGCAGGGGAAGGCGGCGGCGGGGCCCCGGAGCCGCCGTCCCTCGGCCCCCGCCCGCTCCCGCCCGGCGCGGTCCCGCCGCCGCCGCCGCAACCGTGAGCGGCGAGGGACCCCTGGCGGCCGCCGCCCGCTCCGCCCGCGCCGCCGCGCCCCCGCCCCGGCCCGCTGCCCCCGCCCGCTCCGCGACCCCCGCCCGCTCCGCGACCCCCGCCCCGCACCGCGACCCCCGCACCGCACCGCGACCCCCGCACCGCACCGCGACCCCCGCGGGCCCTGACATGGGGTGCCGGGTCCCCCCTCGAGCTGGTCCCTCGCCTTCGACGGGAAAGGACAAACAAAACCCAGCAATGAGTGTGGCCGGGTGCTCGTGTCGGCCCCCCGGGGATGTCTCGCCGGCTTGGCCGACCCCCGCCAGCACCCAACGCTCCAGAGGGGTCTGGCACGGCAGTCGGGAGCCCAGGGGAGCGCTTTTGTCGCAGAACCGAACCCTTAGAGCCCCCCTCGGGCGAGGGCAGCCTGGGGGCGCGGAGGGCGTAGGGATGCCCGGGCTTGTGTCGGACCGTGTTTTCTCTGGAGGGGCAGCAGGAGAGTTGGTGTTTGGACAGCTGCTGTCACTTTGCAAAACTTTTTAACGTTCAGCCCGCGTCCAAAAATACAAAACATACTTTTGTATGTGTATGTACAAATAAATATATATTATAAATAAATATTATACACAAATATCAAGCATACTTTATATGGGGGCAGGCCTGGAGGCCTCTTGGATTTTCCCTCGGCAGTTTGGTAACATCTCGTGTGCTCATGGGCTTCCCTGGCCCTTTGGCTGCCCCTGCTCCCTGCTGCATCCCCCTCCCTGGCCTCACCCCATGCCCACAGGGTTATCTATGTGCAAAGCAGCAGAAGAGCAAAACCTGATGGGTTACCTTCAAGGAAAACTCAAAAGTGGCCTTAAAGAGTAGAAAGGTTGCGTTTTTATAACTCTGCACATGAACTGCAGAGGTGATGCTGTGGCAACCATCCCATTCCCTCTCTTCTGGCATGTTCATCACCTCACCATGCAGACACCTCACTCTTCCAAAAGCACAGCCCAAGACTCAGCCACAGCCAGCCTTGGCATGGGGAATTGATACCCCTTCACCTGGAGCCTTCACCAGGGAGCAGCCACCACTTGTCAGGAGTGGTCAGTGGCATCACATTTTCGTTCACTCTGCCAATGAGGAGATGGAGGGAGGACACAGTAGTGAGGAAAGACAGAGGCAGTTTTTCATGCTGGCTGGAAGCAGAGAGGGAAGTGGCACTCACAGACATCTGCAAGGGAGAGTGTCACCCAGAGGGGGGCTGCTTCTTGGCTCAGCAAGCAGGCATTTACTGAGCTCACCCTTTTTCTGGGAAGGGGCTTTTAAGCAAGACCTGTGGAGCAAATGTGCAGATGCTCTTTGTGGAGGCTTCTCTGCCTTGCGCACCGATCAGCAACAATGTTTGGGCACCCACACATCCATGGATGGCACATGAACAAAGCAGGTGAGCTTTGCTCAAACCCGAGCTAAGGAGTTTTGTGGTTTTCTTGAAGGACCTCAAAGTGTGTGCATTGTGACATTTGGGAGCCTAAGGAAAGCAGCAGCCTGGCGGGAGTCCCAAGCTGGTTTCAGAAAATATCCAGCAGAGCTGCAGAAGCAGCAGCAAATGCAGTGCCAGAGCCGGTGCCCACACAGATGTTCGGCATCCTGAGCCTCAGGGCTCAGTATCTCTGCCCCTTCCACTCTCCTCACAGTCCAGACCCCGCCCTGTTCCCTTCGCCCAAAATCTCTTTGCCCAAAATGATTGCCTCCTGAACTCAGCCTGCAGGCAGTCAATGTTTGCCCTCCAAGAAAATCACCCTCAAGCAGCTGTCGAGTAACCTGTGAAATCACCACACCTATTTCTGGGTGTTTATGAGCTCTTTTACCTCTTCTGTCCTTCCTCTGCTGAAATATCCAGCACTACAATAAAGCCATTTCTGATTCCTGCTCTATGTTTCCTCTTGTTTGAGTCCGCCAAGACTCAGATGCTGATGTACGTGACAATGTTGTATTCCTTTCTTTATGTGAAAGAGAACTGGAAAAATCACCTACAATACAAAGAGGGGTCTGTTTTCCCACCATACAAGGTAATGTCTGCCTTGCCCTTCTTTTTTTCTTATAAGCCTGAATGGATGACAGAGGAACTTGTCAGATGGAGACAGAAGAGGAAAAATCAGGTGAAAATTGATTTGCAGGGAAGTTACTTAATTGTTTTTTTGTATTTTCCATTGTGCCTTGAGCTTTTGTTTATATCTGCATATATCATGTATTTGGGAGATGCTGGAGATACATGGCAGTCCTGTTGATGCATCAATTAAGGACCACAGTGACAAGTACCATGCTCTCTGAGGTGCCCAGTGAGTTTTCCAAGACAAGAATCAGTGTTCCTGGAAAATGAACCTCAAAAGGAAAACAAATGTCATGACTGGAATAACTTTTCTAATTTTATCTAGAAAAATAAAGAAGGCTTTGCCCTCGTGGCCATATATCATGAGCAATGAAGCAAGAGTGTCCTTTTATTTTTTTCCACAGAAAGCTGCCTCCAAAACAGGCAAAGAATAGCTGAAAGACCTAAGTATGGAGGAGGAGGAGAAGCAGAACTCTGCATGCTGATGCCACTGCACCCTGGTCAATCTTCCCACAATTACACGGAACGATGCAGACACACATATGTGGCTGCCTCTGAACCAAGTACATCCTGAGTTATGCAGAGCCCTTGTGTCCTCCCTGCTGTGGAAGTTGTACTGGACCCACTGTGCTCATGGCCTGAAAAACATCATCTTAAACACAAGGCAGCGAAACACCTTCTAGGGCTGAAGGTTGCTGGAGGCTCTTTGGGGTCAAGGGACCTGTCAGCCATCCTGAGGCAACCAGCTCCTGCAAGGTGGCTCCTGAGGGTCAGCAGCAGACAAGCAGAGGGACCATGTGCAGGGACAGGCTTGTGGTGAGGTCTATAGACCATTCCCAAATCAGCAGTGCCAAAAACTGTGAGGGCCCATCAGCTGAGTCCAGGGGGATAGGCTCAGGGAAGGAGACGAGAGTGCAGGAGGGGCATGGAATCCAGGAGAGGAGGAGATGCCTGAGGGTACTGCAGACCAGACAATGCAACCAAGACATGATCTCCACACCGACACATGACCCAGAAAGTTTGCATGGGAGACTGGGTGAATTAGGAGGAAAAAAAAAGTCACTGAAGGACCAAGCCATGCAAAGTTACCAACAGTTTCTCCATCCCTGAGCTGCCAAGCAGTGGGCACAGGGGAAGCATTGCAAGGTAGGTACTTCCCACCTGTCTCCTGGTATTGGAGGGGTGGGCTGGAGAGCTGCATGGACCACTCTGCTCCAGCACAGCCTGCTCCTGGCTGGGCAGCACAGCACCTTACAGGGGCCAGGACCTGGTCAGGGAGGAGCAGGGAAATGCCATCACTGGAGACGAACAGAGCCAGACTGCAGGAGAGATGGCAGTGGGTGAGGCTCAGCCTGTGTCGTGAGGGAATGCTGGGCTCCTTGTTAGCTCCACGTTTTCCTCTCCTCTCCCTGCTGGTGTGAGAAAACGCACGCTGCATTTGTTCGGCTGCCAGGAATATGGCAGCTCAAGCACCATCTTGTTAGCTTTGCTGTGTGTCTTTTCCCACAGCATTGCTTTAAATAATGAAGGGAGTCATGATCCACCAGCTGGATTAGACGTTATGAACTTATCTGGCTCAAATCCAATGGTGATATATTTGGCCTCATTATTTTATGCACAAATGCCACTAAACAGCACAAGATTTTTTTCCTAAATACTGTTTTTCTTTTAGCACTGACATTTCTCTTATTTGCATTAAGATTTGCAATGAACAGCCTGTGCCAGACCAAATTTGTCAGATACTTCTGCTTTTATGGATGGTTTGTTCCAGGAAATCAGGGTTGGAATTGTAGGCCCTGAACTCAGGGATAGGCCAGTGAGTACTCCCAAGGATGGGGAACATCTCTCTTCCACCTGCTGTGGAAAAAATGGTGGGGGAGAGTGGTGACTGCATCATGGTTCTTATGGCCAGGACATCGATTCAGGAAAATTGAAAATGAGGTCCTCATGTGATGGGGCTTTTAGCAAGTGCTGAGCTGTAGAGGGAAGCTGAAAACACTCAGCCTTCTTTATGAAGGACATCAGAGGCTTACAGGACATTTGTTAGATGTAGGTCTGGATGGAAGAGGTGGGAAGTGCTGTTGCACAAACCACGCCCATGCTCTGGCTGCTCCCAGCACAGGGACACAACAAGGCCTGTGCAGGGTGACAGATGCAGTGGGGCAGGGAAGCAGACACACAAGACTTTTTATCCCCTGTTGTGGGAATCAGCCCCACGTCACGGGGGAGACAGAGACAGGGAAGGTTTTGCAAGGGACAACAACTGACTGCAAGCAAAAGCCAGAGATACAAGAAGATCAGAGGTCAGGGGTGGATGAGAAATGCTTTGAGCACAGAAAGGTTAGAGGGCAGAAGCCTTCACTGTGGATGCTTTGAGCTTGCAACAATACAGATCCTACAGAGTCTGGTCGTACCTGAGAAGCATGAAATTGTTCCAGACCAGGCTCTTGCATCCTTTGCTATTCTAGCAAAGTAAAATCAAAAATTCACAAAGAGATGCCAGCCACCTGGGATGTTGATGCCCATCAGCTTCAAAATGATGATTTCTTAGTGATAAAAGTTCAAGAAATGACGGTGTTGTGTGGGATGCTTTACCTAGCCATCCTGGCAAGATCACGCTGTGTTACAATTCAATTCAGCCTTCAGGCAATGCACTCCCGCTCTGCTTCCAGAGCCAGTCAGTGTCTGCTCTGAGTATTTCATCTGACAATTCAGAGAGAACAGGAGATTAAAGAAGCAGAAATCTGCAACATTTAGGTGAAAAAAGGAGCCTTTTCCCCCACCTTTTGTTTTGTGTCTCATACAGTGTTAGTCCTGTGCGTACCATTGTGCTGAATCTACTGTTTGAAGTAGCTTTTGAGAAGTCAAGACCAAGTTTGTGAGAATCTGAAAAAAACATGAACACAATGAACCTGAAAAGCAAAATCAGGGTCTCCCCATTTTGTTTTTCATTAAGCAGAGAAAGGGAAAAGAGTGCTCCATGTATTCAGCCATTCAAGTACCATGTACTTGGATACCGTCTGGGTGAGCCGAAGCATCGCTCTGCAAATATTGACAGTCTCTTCATTTAAGCAAGAGCTCTCAGAGTCTAATTTTAAGTGCTCGTTTTGTGTATTCCTCGATAAAAGTCAGGCAATTAGGGCAAGAACAAGCCTGAGTGTAGTTGATATCTCCTCCAGACATTTCCACCCTGTACCACGAAGCACCTACTCATGACACGGCTGCATCATTGCTATTGTCAAAACCAAGCCTCCTTCCCCAACAGTTCAGCTCCTACATGGATGTTTTAGTCTCTCATATGAATCAAATGATTTAAGGTGAAACCTAGAAGTGCATTCATTTTTTTTTGTTTGTTTCTGTAATCTTTTGGTCTTTAGCATACTCTGGGACATTTTACAACCTCATTAAAATGCCTGCTGAACTAAAGATTTCTCAAACTGGTTAGCGCTGTTTCCAGGCACTTCACAAACCAGAATGACACATTTGGATCTTCTGAATTCACAGTGGAAAAATTCCCAGCTCTGGGACAACATGCAGAAACTGTTTGATTTCCTACAGTTTAATAACATTATTGGAAAACTTAGGGCAGGAAAGAGGTAATGCTTCTTTCTTGCAATGTAGCCAGGAAGTGTGATTTAGGAGGCTAGAGTGTATTTCCACCTGCACACACACACACACCCCACCTTGAATGTGCTCAGAACGTGGATGTTAGTCCTGCAAACAGAACCACTGGATGTTTAATGGCCACAGGTGGCCAGGATATTGACTACACATTATTTTCAGACAGTTCAATAAAAGAAAGACCAGTGAGCTTTCTCTGCTGGGACAGTCCCTAATCCCATGGCTCCTGACATAAATCGCAGGCCATCTGTGCATTAGGATGGCCCTCTCTCTTTTCCTGGGTTACAGAAATGAGATACAATAATTAGATCCTTTGAGCTGAAAGGACATAGGGCCATGCCTCCTCCTTAATGCAATGATATGAGGCGACAGACAGAGGTTTCAGCAGCATTTTAAACCCGCCAGATAATCAATACTGAGGCCGAGGAGGAATGGTGGGGTTTACAGCTGAACAGATAAGGTGTCGCATCACGTTTGACCTATTTCACAGCATAAGCATCACTTCTGCCCCAGTTGTCTTTTAAAAGATATCAGTGGATACTGCTACCACTGCAGAAGTAGAGGTAAACATCACGGTCATCCTACAAGGTGTTGATTGGGCTCCCTCAAGGGTTAAATTACCAATCCCCCAGTGCAGTATTTTTGTAATATTTCTTTGACACTGAAAACAAAACCAAGCAGTCCAATGGTTCAGTGGTTCAGGGCATACTCTCAGCGGGCTTCTGCTTTCACATATCCACTGGTCTACCCAGTCAGCATCAAGTGTATTTAGGTCCCTCCCAGGCAGCTTCATCCCTATGGAAGAATGGGGCATCATCTCCCATTCCCACCCTCTCGCGGTCACTACAGGCTGACTCTTGCCAAATTCGGAACCCTGTCAGGGCTGCCAGACTGGAGCAGGCAGGTCCAAAACTGTAGGAATGCAATCATCCCAGTTCATATTGTAAAATGAGTCCTTGCTACTGGGAAAACAAAGCCATGCTGATCAAGAGGTGTTTGTGTGTCGGGGTACTGCTCCAAAGAGGTGGGATGGCTCACGAGCCTCCTGTCACAGCACCTACGGAAGGTCAGTCCCAAAAGACATCACATGCCACAAGGAAGAAGTTGCTAGGTTGGGAGACTCCAGCCATTATCCTGCAAGTGTTGCACTGGAGGTATAAAGCCACCAGGTCAGTAAAGGTGCAGGCAATGAGAAGCTGGTCCAGGTTCCTCATATGTAGGGGGAGAAGGCAAAAGCAGCCACGAGGATATATTTCCAGGTTGCCTCATTACCTGAATGGCTGACACTGATGACTGCCCCAAGGTTTTATGTTTCAATGTGCTGAAATACACAGATGATAGATGATTCTTGTTCCCAATGAGGGCACAGATCTGCCTTGGGTAAAATCCAAGCGCATGCAAGAGAAGGACCACCCCTGACACGGCACAAAGTGCTTTTCACCGCTGGGACTCTATGCACCAAGTAATTTCCTCCTTAGCAAGCTGATCTTACACTGTGCTTCCAGGGTCTCTTGCTGCAGGGTAACGTCAGGGCCTGCACTAGGATATTTAGAAACAGAGGCAGCAATTTGTATCCCTTCTTTAACAAACAAAGCCTGCATGTTAGATTGAAACACAAATTACATGGCTTGAATCCTCATCTGGCACTTAATGAACTCATCTCCCAGTGCTACTGGCCGGGAAATAAGACATTTTGGATACATACTGCTCCACCTCTGTATCTGATTCATAGCCAGTGGGACTGGAAGTGCCTGAAGAGGTCTCTCAGCCTCTCTGAGCCCCTCGCACATGAAGAGAGGTGAAGGTGGCAGGAGAACACTCCCCCCGCTTTTAGCTTTGCGCACCTTTCCACCCTGTTCTCCCATGCTGACTGGGCACTGCCATTCAATGCAGCTCAGTGCAGTTCAGGACATCTCCTATGTCCCCTAAACTCCATCCTGTCAATTTCAAAGTACACACACATGTTTCAATCCCTGGATGGAGAAACTCGGGGGAATTTCAGATTTAGTTTTAAATTAATTACAAATAAATGCCGCTGGGCAGAAGAAATTCTGCAGGTTAGTTCTACAACTGCCTGTCCTGCTCCTGGGTAATCTTATATCTAATGTGCTCCCTTTAGCAATTTCTCCATTTTGTGCTGCAGAAGGCAGATATCTGCTGCTTCAGTGCTTATAAATCTCCTTTTCTTCATGGCACCTGCTAATGCTGCACCTTGAGGTCCTGCAGGTCCGGGTTTCTGTTTTCTTCTCGGGTACCCATTTGCACAAAGGAACCGAACTGCAGGGACTGAAGATCTTTGAGATCATCACCTTCATCTAACTGGCAGAAAGTCTGGGATTCCTGTGGAGGGAGCTAACAGGATGATTGTCTTGGTCTTGTTTCCACATGAAACAAGGTTAAATAAAAGCCCCACAGACACAAATTGATGGAAGCCTCTTTCAGCCTTAGAAGAATCCTTTGCCTGTCATCCCCAATACAGCCAGCTGGTGCTCTCACCCTTCCTTTCCTCCTCACAGAAGTGTGCCAGACATCAAGACTATGACCTGAGTCTCTCAGAGTCTAAAAAAACCTCAATGTTTAGAACTTCCTTCCCAGCCACTTTGTGTCCCCAAGGGGACCATCATCTCATTTTACAGTAGCAGACTAGTTCAATCTGGTTTTCAAGTTGCTTCCAATTCCCAGGTCCCTTCCCCTTGCTGCCACAACCAGAAAGCCAGACAGGTTTCTCTGGGGTGGGAACTGACTTCTTGCACCCTTCATTTGCTCCTACCTCTGCCTCACTGATCCCCCTCCAGCATGGAGCTACTATCCTAGCAGCTTTCCATTCTGTGATAAGGGCAGCATATGTCTGGATCACATATCTGGATCAAAGATCCAAGTTGTATCTTTAGGAATCGCCAAGAAAAGAATACTCCTGATCCAGCCCATGTGCTGCCTCTCCACCTTGGTGCCAGAGCGTATGATCCAAACGAGGCACCCACCTCACAGCTCCCGAGGAGAGCTCTGCACAAAGCCACGCTCCTGCACGAGAGCTGGGAGCTGCACAGTGCTGCTCCTCTCCCTCCCTGGGAGGGTTAGATCCAGGCTGTCACCCTCCTTTGCTTTCCTTGCTATTGCAGGCCAGCCCTTCCTGAAATGGTGGGTGCTTGTCCCTGGCATTGTGGGGGGAGCCGGGGCAGCTCCAGGTGTGCCCGTGTGACTGGCAGTGCCGTGGGACATTCTGCCCGGGGGAACCTCGGAGAGCAATTTTCCCAGAGCTGCTGTTTATGCTAAACCACTTACTCTATTATCTTCCAGAGGCAATTTTTTTTTCCCCAAATGAAGAACATTAATGCCATTAAAATAATAAGAGATTTGGAGCATCCCTTTGTTTATAGAGTGACATGCCACAGTGACAGGCACAATATAAATAGCTAAACACTGAGGTAACCAAACACTTAGGCTGATGAAAAAACCCCAGCATTTTTCCCATTCCAAATTCTTTAGAGTAATCTGATTTGACCTCCAGCACAATGCATACTTTAATGATGCCTGAATAATGACTAGGCAAGGAATTAACTCCCACGGTGGGTTAATGCACTCACTTTCACCCAGAAGACCTAGGCTCAAATCCCAAATAAATCAAATGGATTTGGTGATCTCATTCCAGTTCCTCACGGCCCTTTGTTCACACCCTGTGATTTGACAGAGCCTGCAGCCCCTGCCTGCCTCCTGCAGAGAGGGGCCAGCCTTTGGGGAACAGAGATGCTGTGGGGTGGGGGAGTGCAGTAACAAAAGCCAGCAAGTCCTCTGATCCAGGGATCTCAGCTATTGAAACAACAGGAACAGGGGTAGGGAGAGCTCTCACAGATCAACAGTGTTGGCACACCACTTCCTGGGTGTGGGACATTCACTGCTGTCAAACACTTTGATGTTAAAAAAAAAAAAAAAAAAAAAAAAAAACACCAAATTTTTGACTGCATGGTTGGTGCTCGAATATTAAGTGCCTAAGTGTGACTGACCACAGGTTTGTGTCTCCATGTTTGCACACAGGAGAGCAAACATAATTCACTTATAGCCTCTGGCAGGGTCAAGGCAAGTCTTCAGTAGGTGCCTATGCTGACAGTATTTATGCATTTTATGAGTGTGGTAGTGTCAGCAGAGTGGGATTAAACCATGCACCTGTCAAACAGAGAACACGGAGAAAAGATATTTTTCTGGTGTCTGGTTTTCCACATTACTTTGGTGATCATTGCTAAGGTCACTTGGATGACAATGGAACCTTTGGGTGGCATTTCCAAATCCTGTTACCAAAAGCCAGACTGCACCCATACTGGAGCCTACAAAATACGTCAGTCAAAGCTGAAGTTGTCCACAGCTATGAAAATTACATCACCCCTGCCTAGGCACTCCACTTTGGTAAAAAAAAAAAAAAATTAAAGGCTGCTTTGTTTTCTTCTTTTTTTTTTTTCACTTCTCGTGCTAAGACTGTACCCAAGTCACAACCAGTAACATCACAGACAAGTCCCAAGGAAATAACTGAGTGAGAATATCTTTTTGTCTTTCCAAAGGTGGCAGCAAAATGTGAAGGTTGTTGAAACAAAGGCCAAGTATCCATACAAGTGTAACTGGCATTAAAAACACCATGGGGGTTGTGTTCTCCATCTCAAACATTAGTAGTTTTCCATGAAGTCTGATTCAGCATGGAAATCTAAAATGACTAAGTGTTTTTTAAGAAATTCACATGGACAGGTTTTAACAAATTTAACCTTATCTTTTTCTCAAAGTGCCATTGACTGCAACACAGAGGCCCCCAGAGCGATGTGAAGAGAGTTTTTGGCAGCTGAGTAGCACCAGCTGGTGAAATTCTGGTTACACCAGCACCCTTGGAGGTTGTGCCATCATTTAAATAGTGAAAGGATGTCATCCTCTGTTTTCAAATTCTTGATGCATGTATTAATAATTAGTTTTTGTGATGATGCCCATAACTGAAACACTAAGAAAAGAGTTTAGGTTTCAGTTAGGAAAGCAGAGGAATGTTGCTAGCACCAAGTAGGATATCCTTCCTATGCTGACTTGACAGAGAGAAGCTTTATTTCGCATGTGAAACATACAGGACAAATCAGTGCAGCTGAATTATGAAGCCCCAATGATGTCTGCCAACTTGAGCAGGCACAGTCCTCAGCCTTTGTCACATCAACCCGATTTATTAGCAGTGGCAGAGGGGGTGTGCAAGGCCCTTCTCAAGCTGTAGATCAGCAATTAATGCTTCTGGGCTTAGCACAGTATTTGTGAGCCGTACCTGAGGCACAGATGCTGACGGGGGTAAGCTAAGGCACGGAGGGATAACAGGGCCCCTCCCGATCTCCGGGAGCAGAGCTGGGAGGTGATCCCAGCGGGGACCGCCCTCTTCCTACCTCCGGAGCGCCCGTGCCTCTTGCCTGGGGAGCGCAAGGAAGTCCAATGCTGCGCCTCCATGTATGGAAAACCACATCCAAACCCATATCCACTCTGGCACAGCTCACCACCCTAAGCCGGGGCAGCCAGTCCCCCAGTTCTGGTTACAGGCAGGAACCAGGAGTCGGCAACCGCTGGGGTGGGCTGGAAAGGTGGCAAACCCCGAGTGGTTTGTACCCAAGCGAACCCGCCACCACCCTGACCTTCTGGTACCTCAGCAGGGAAAACTCTGGCGCACGGGGAAGTCCACAGCAGCTCCCAGGAAGTGACCCACGTAAGGCACCGGAGGCTGCAGCAGCAAAGGACGCAGAGGCTTGTAAAACACCACGCAGACCTGCAGGAGCTGCATGGGCCGGCCTGCCCTCCCAGCAGAGCAGCCGGAGGGGACAGAGGCTGGCAGAGGTGCTCCTGCCGGCCCAGAGCGATGGAGCCCTGCATCGAGAGAGAGACCAAGCGAAATGCACCGGGCCCGGTGTGCCCAGCACACGCACCGCGGGCTGCTGCTCCCGCAGAGGCCGGGGGCACTCAGGAGAGGCTCTTCAAAGCCTTTCTCCGCCAGGAGGGTTCGCGGCGCTGGGCTCAGCCCCGCTGCTCGACCTACAAGCCCGGGGCGATGGGTTTGCGGCAAGGATTGCTGAAGCTCTCTGCCTCCCGAGGGATTTCCAGAGGCCCCCAGGGCCGGGTGGGCTGGCAGCCGGGGAGCCTCTGCCTTCGCCCGTGCCCCCGGGACAGGCGCGGCGGCCCCGGGAGCCGCGCACGCCGCGCTGTTTGTGCTCGCGCTGTTTACACACACGAATTTAAAGCATCTCCCCCGGTTTCTCCGCAAATTGCTGCATTCAGATGAAGTGGCAGCTGCTGTAATTAAGACACAGTTAATTACATATCCCCTTAATTGCAATGATAGGATTTTGTCAATTTGGTAAATAAGAATTGTTAGGTTTCTTCCGGCGAGTGCAGCCTCGGCAGGGCTCAGATGCGGCTCCCTTTGTCTCCGGCGCCCGCCGTGCCCGCGTTCGGCTCCAGGGGCTCCAGCCGCCGCTCCCGAACAGCCCTTGCCCAGGGAAAGGAGCCTGAGAGAGCAGGCAAGTCCGGTGTTGGGAAACTCCAGGGCCAGGGTTGGCAGGAGAGGCAAATTTTCTCAGTTCTATCTTTTTCTTTATTTAAGAAAGAAAAGGATTATGGAAATGAGCTGGATTCCTGAGGTCTCCCTGCTGCTGGGCACAAACCGTGGCCATCAGTGCTCGTATTGTCACAACCTTTTAAATTCCAGCTCTGCCCCCAAGACTGACTACACAAACCCCTCTGCCTATTTCTTTATTTACTGTGTTTATTTTTCTCCTTACTGACTGTGCTGAATTTGCAAATCGTTGTTTTAACTCGGCAAGTCCAGGGCCAACTCGAGCGTGTGCCCTCTGTCCCTGGCAGGCTGCTCTTCCAGGGGCACGGCTCCACCTGCACCAAGATTAGCAAGCTGATATAACTTTGTCTGAAAGGAGGAAACAGGAAGACAGAAGGGTTGCTAAGTGTGAGGGCCGAATCTGACCATCAGCACCTGTTTCTGGATGAGAGCTGAACTGGGCTCCCACAGGAATAGCCAGAGCCTGGAATAAGCAAAGCAGTCAGTGTGAAGAGACCCCTTTCCATCCCTGGAGGCTGCTTGGTACCAATGAAATGTATGTCCCTTTTGGAATTTCTTTTCAGTGATTCAGTACACAGAGCTGTCATCCATATTAATTAATGAATTGTGGTTGACTAAACAAGTATGTTCGGAGTGCTTGCACACAAAAAGAAAAGTGGCACAAAAATCATCTAACTACAGCCAATTATCTAAGAGCACCCTAGACTTAGTAGTCAGTTATGATTAGCTAGAAATTAATGAAAATCTTGTTTATTTGCCTCCCAATTCTTCATCCAACAGGCAAACTCAACCTTTCCCCTCATGGGAAGCTGCAAGCACCACCTCTAGGTGAGCAAGGCAAAGTGGTTTGGCACAAGGCTCAGCAACCACAGACAAAGATCAGGATATTTTCTTGACAGCATTGGCAGTCTGTTGGTATGAGCTCACATGGTGACATATTCAGACTTGCAGGACGTTTTCATAACCCAGCAAAGGAATGTGGTTAGATGAAACTGCTTTGGAGAAGGTGCAGAGTTGATCAGGCAACAAACAAATGAACAAAAAAATCACATCTAGAAAGTGGCTCACCTTCAAACAAGTAATTCAGTGAGTGGGTCCTGTTTCCATACAATTCAAAATTTTCATCAGTGAAGTCAGCAATGATAAAAAGAGTGTCCTTAGTAAATGTGCAGGTGATGCAAAGCTGAAAGGAACTAACAGTACAGTAGAAAACAGGGTAAGAGTTCAAAATGGTTTTAACAAATTAGAAAAATGGTCTGAGAAAAATAGGCCGCAAGGCTCTAGGGCTGTGGGCAAGTTTCTACACGTAAGAAAAAAAATAATCTATAAAGCAAATATAAAATGGACTGGAATATGAATCAGCAAAGCTATGACATTGAAAAGCTGGAAAACATATCACAATCCATAATTAGATTTCCTAATACAAGATACTTGATGTTGCCCATCCCTTACACTCACATGCAAACATCAATGAAACAAACTGTGACCATTTTCAGGGCCCAACTCCCCAGGGACAGAAAAAAATAAACCAAACACACCGCCTTGGACATCTCTAAAAATAACCTCCAAGGAGAGCCTCAGTTAATTGATTAGCCTGGGGAAAAAACTAGGACACAGCAAATACCCAAAACATTGCTGCAGGGAAAAAAGGGAATAATCTGTCATCCCTAACCATAGCAAACAGACCACAGACCAGCAGAGGCTAAACTTGCTGAGGAGGGATCCAAGTGGCTAGTAGAAGAAACTCTCTAAGGGTGAAACACTGGAGCAGATTAGCACAGAGGGCTTGAGGTCTTAGGATAAGAGGTTAGGCTCTGTCACTAAAGGCAGAAATGCTCCTCCTGTCCCAGAATGTCATGGTCTCTCCTGGCTGCATGAGTCTGTGCCTCAGAAGAACGCAAAGCCCTTCTTCTTCCCTGCCCCACCTTGTTTTTCCTGAGGTCTCCCTAGTCCAGTGCTGAGATGTAGGTCGTAGCTCATATGACAGAATGGTCCATAAAAGAATCCAGACTCAAATTACACCTATGCTTCTAATTCCAGAAAGGTTAAAGAAAGCTTTACCTTCTGTCTACAGCAAGTAAGATACACTGGAGAGTATGTCCTATTAGAAAAAGATTTACCCTTTAAGACACAACCCTGGGCTCCCTCACACATCAAATCTTTTTTATTTTCTCACCCTTTGACTTGCTTCTTTAAGCTTCACCAGTTAGGAGATGCTCCTACACTTAGATCTAGGAGTAACTTGAAGAGAATGCAACCTGAAGACTAGCAGGTACTACAGTCTAATTTACCAAAGTGCAGCAGCACTCAGAATGGTGGCTCAGGTGTGCAGAGACACAAGTTTCCAAGTGATTTGTTGACAGATCCTCTCCCCATCCAGCTCTTAGCCTCCCAAGACACCACTCCATTTTGTGGTGTAGATAGTCAGCTGCAACACTGCTAGTAACCTGGCTTAAACAGCACTCCAAATGCACTCAAGAAGGCTGACACCTGTGGGACTGCTCCCCTTGCCCCTTAAAAACCAGTAAGGAAAGGAGGAACTATCACAAAGTCAGGCCTGGTGAGGCAAAGGATCTTGCTCCTACCAGCTTAGCAAGGCAAAGGGAGCCCAAGCTGATAGCACCTGTGATTGTACCTGCAAGATTTGGCTTTCCTGATCTTCATTCCATCATTTATCTAAGTCTGTAACCTCACTGCATGGAGCAGGAAAGGTAAGCTCACAGTGCTGCCTCAGCCTTTGCCCAGTCTGTAAGTAGAAATACCACTTAAGTAAAAAACTGAACTGGTATGGCCTTCCTTAGTTCTCAATACCAGTAGAGACTTCGTCCTGGAAAAATAATTCCTTTTCAGCATGTTAAGTTTGAGAAAGTGCAAAACCAAGATTAGGTCATTTTTTAGTGGACTATTATTATTTAGCACAACAAGTAGATTACAGATGGCCAGGCAATTTTAATTGTGTGGCTGTGGCATTTGGACGTACTGCTTCCCCCTGACCGCAGATGCTCCCTGCAGGTCCCTACATGAAGTATTTAACCTCTGCCTTAGGCTCCTCTCCTCCTGATGGGGCTGTCTGTTAAGACTGGGGCCACTCTTGCTCACAGCACAATGAGATTTTTTAATACAGACGCTTTGAAAAGCTTTTGAGACTTGTAACTAAAGTTTTACGTGCAAAGTTACAAGAGAAAGATGTCACCCAAGCATTCTAATGGCAAATTTAGAAACTATTTCTGGATGCATATCCAGGGTGAAAGATAAATTCTGAAATGAGGGCCCTTGAATTGTACACCAGGAGACAGGCAAGCAACCCAAAGTTTGGAAGAAACCTTGTAGATTCTGTAGTAGACACAGTCACTACTGGCATTCTGTCAGGTAGCTGGGCTGGCAACCTGAATACATGATTCCTGCTGGAGGAAGGAAGATGCAACCTCCCCCACTTCCCAAAGATGAGGGATGAGAAATGCTTCCCGCTGAAGCCACGCCAGGGTAAAACTGGAGAAGAATCACCCCCGGGGACGAGTTGGGAAGAGGAGAGGAATCTCTGTTGGTGCTGCTGACTATGATGAGGACAACAGTTGTGCAGAACTGGCTGACAGGGATATGGAAATGTTGGTAAATATAACAGTGATTCTCAACAGCTCATATTGTGTGTGAGTGTTGGAGTTGTCACTTTTGTATGTTGTATAGCTACATTTTCCAAGATTGACTGAAATTATCTAAAGCATGAAAATACATTCTTTTGTAGACTAGATTGGATAAGGAGTTTTTACGTTGTGCTCTGCAACTAAGTGGAAGATGCCGTGGTCTTAGTTTCAGAAAAAACAAATCAAACTGTGGATGTGTTCAAGGAGTTTCTAAGATGGTTGTGTCATGATACTGCTCAAAACAATACTCCTACTTAAGATCTCTGGTGAGAACCAACATCAAACTCCTGGAGCTGCAATATTAATTCACACTCCAGTGAAGTAGTTGCTACGGAATAGCCAAAACATAATTCACCAAATTTGATGGGCAACAAAACACAGAAAACATCTACTTTGTTTTCCAAATACTGGTGAGTCAGTGTTTCACATACAGCAGCCAAATTTCACTCCTCAGGAGGTAGAATAAATTATTACTTAATTGTGACAAACAAGCAGACCATATCAGACCACGGATATAATGAATCAGTCTGTGAAGAAAATCTGCCTTGACTCACAGAGCAGCACATTTTTGTCCTGAAATAAAATACTATTTAAATAAGTCAACTGGTTCCTGCATTAAGACCTGCCACTAACATTGTGCAACTCATTCTAAAAACTCTAGAAATTTAACCTTTTGTAGAACCTTTACTATTACACGTAGATGCTGTTTCTTTTCTTCGTGGGGGATTCCTAATAGTCATGCTATCCCACAGTGAATTTTGCCATCAAAATGGAGATTAATACATTCAAGTCACATAAGCACGTCACTTTAGATTCAGCAGCAGTTCCTTAACAAAAGCACAAACAAGCATAACACCCAAATATTTTACACCAATGCTTGTAGGAATTTGGCATGTTACACTCTGCAAAAGAAGCTATGGGTGTTTAACAGATCCTGCACCAATTTTGCCACCAGCCTCCTAAACCACAGAGCACACAGTATATGCACAGGTCAGGCTACCATGTTAGTTGCATTAAAAAATCCACTGAAGATTGCTAGTGTTTCAGAGCAGTACTTTTCTGGAGGGGGAAAAAAAAAAAAAAAAAGTCTGCCCAGCTTTTATTTCTTGTATTTAAAAAAATGCATTCATCTGCATAAACTCACATTTTTTCAACAGAGGCATGGTTTTGCCTCGTTATCAATGTCATCCCCTTATTCGTTTGCAAGTTTTGTACTGGGACAAAAATATTTATTTTCCATGACTGTTATAAAAAAACAAAAATCACCTTTCCAGAGCTTGGGTGAGATTCTTGCTCGCTAGTCTGCTGCTTGTACCCTCATTTCTATCCTCTATTTGCTTGCTTCACCAGCTCAGCTGTTCATCCTGGAAAGGATGTCTGGTTTCTGTCACAGGCAGCTAGGATGGCTCCACAAGTCACATGCATCCAGAGGAGCTCCAGGGTGTTTGTGCATCAAAGTAAACCTATGAGACCCACGGAATATGCCCTCTCCCTTTTATGCCCATTGTGGTCAACACTGCAACAGCTTCTAGTGATTTTTTTTAATGACTTTGATCTACAAAAGGAACACCAGAACCCAGGCAGAGGAAACCAAAGCTACATTCAAAAGTTTTTGGCCATACTAGGAGTGCTGCATGGCCTAAATTTATCATATATTTGAGAATCTAGAATTGAAATTGCTGTAAAAAAATCTGGATTTTTTTTTCTCCCTTACAAAATTTTTTTGTATTGCACATTGACTCCAAAATGTTTGATGAAAAAAAAAGTAAAGTGTTGGGTAGTCAAGGCTTTGAAAATTCTATTTATACTGAACTAATGCAGTTAGTTGCTTGACTGCAAGAGGCATGACCCTTATCGGGCTAATTATAAGTCAGATGGAGCCAATCGAACAATACTGAATTATTAAGGTCTTTCTCTACATTCTCAGGCTGTTAATATCTATTAGATTACAGCTACATTATACTGAGTGCTCATTTCAGCAGGAGATGAGAAAGTACATTTTTAATGCTGGCAACCCTTTGGATGGATCATGGTATTTGCACACCATATGTCAGCATGAGATTACACAACAATTTATGCTTTTCGCCCAGATCTTTCAGTAAACTACAAGGCTGAAAGGCCACTTCATCCTTACTTTGACAATTCAGCTCTCAAGAAAAGACCACTGGTACAATCATGCTTCCTTCAAAGCAACAACTGACTTGTCCTTTCTCAACACAACTAAGTGATCCATGCTGGTTTTCTAGCTGAGAGGGACACAGGAGATGAACTAGGGAGGTGTGCTTCACTATTAACAAGCTAGTCCTAAGCTGCATGCAGGGGAAAAAAGTGAGCAGTCATCTCATGTTTTGGAAAAAGAGCTGCCCCCAAAGCCATACCAGCACTGAGTACCCAGTTCCTTCTGTAATAACCAGACCACCTTTTGTAATCACCAGACAATAACTGTCAACCAGGGAAAATGACAAAGAAAACCATCTGTACTTGGGCAATCATTATCTAAAAATAGTTACTCAAATACACTATTGGTAATTTCAGCAGTGTGCATCAAAAGAGCTAAGAAGTAAGTATGCACCTGGATGCATGCACAAACAGATTAATCAGTGAAAAAAAAAAAAAATCTAATGGAGTATAAGAAGATACATCACTTTGATACACTTGACTAGTGGTTCCAAAGTGGCAGTGAAGGATGCTGGGATTTACCACAGTGTTCTCTAAAGCTAAATGGGCTATTTGAATGTGTATCTATTGCACAGTATTTTAAAGACATGTCAATTGAGTTGTTACACTCTGATTAACAAAAAAAGAGCATAAAATTTTAAGTCAATACTTCATCTGTGTACACAGGCATGCACAGCAGTCTATACCTTACCTTAAGTATGTAAAGCTGGCAAACACCAGAAGTGTGTTTCATTACTACACCATCATGTTTGTTAAGTTCCACTGTTTCAGAGACTATGAACAGTACGGGTAGGAGCAAAAAACTCACCTGATTGCATTGTCTCTTTCCTTCTCAGCTATCCTGCCCTTTTTCTAAACTAGTCACACCTTTGATTATGTTTCATTAAGAGAGCTGGCTGTGACAGCAGAAGGAAACTATCATCTTTTATTAGAAAGCAGATTTCCAGGATGATGATAAGACGAAAGCACCATGACATCAACAACACGTCTGCCCCTTCATCTGAAGGTTCTGTCCATTAGCCGCATGTCAAAACTCAATTACATGTGGAACACAAATGGAAAGGCTAAGCAACAGAAGTACCCCTCACTTTCTCTTATTTAGTTAGTACAGGAGGCTCACTAATCTGTAGGGACATAAGGGCCATTAAATGCTGAGGTACAGCACAATCCTGGGAGATTGAGCCTTGTAAATATTTCAGTGGTGGCAAGAACAGTGAGATCAAAATACCTCATCTGTCATCAGCCTTGTCTGGTCTAACAGGTATCCATGCCTCCTGTAAACATCCCATTAGCAGGAGGGGACACTGGGAGGAGAATCAATTTCAACTACTATCCTATGCTGCCATCCTCTCCCCTTACATGGCAGCGACTTGAACAGTGTTCAGAGAGAGAGAGCACAGAGGAAGGGCCCAAGAAATAGACGCTTGTCAAAGTAGGTTTTTCTTTTTACCACAGCTTACTACTAGCCTGTGAGAGACAACAGAAACCCTTTTGCCAATGAGTGAACAATTCCTTTAAGAATTAGTTCAATTCCTTTCTTGACTAATGAAGTAGAGGGGAGGCAGAACACAGAATTTTATCTAGAGCTAAAAAACTATGTATGTCTTCAAAGCCATTTACCTTTGCCCCTGCTGGATGCAGAGCTGAAGGTATTCTGTTGTTCTCTTCCTCCTTCTTGGTTCCACAGTTGAATATGAAGCTTGAAAAAATTCCTCTAACTTATAGTATTTGTTCCCACCACACTCAGATTGGATATAATATCCCAACTATTTCCCCATCTGTACAAGTGAAATAAGGGGCAGAAAAGGTAGCACTGGAGGAGGGGGAAATTTGGTAGGGTATAAACATTCTGTGACACAAGGAAAGTGTCACAAGCCCTAAGTCCAGGAATTCACTCCAGGAAAACTCACGCAAAACTAGCATGCAGAGACAACATAAAACACTTTATAGATGCCAAGTTTAACCACCTGAAATTGAAAAATTCTTTGTTCCAGGTCACTGGAGTAAATACACACCAACAGATCCTAGACCACATATATCCTGGACCAGTACTGGTAGGAGAATGATTTCAACTTTCCAGGCCTGCCCTTGAATGGAGGGATCAAAAATCTCAGCTGAATTTAGAAGACAGCAGAAGAATATAAATCACTATTGCATGCAAGGCAATTCTGTTTTCTTTCAAAATACTGCACAAATACTTTGTATCATTTTAGACTACAGCTGTATTGCTTGGAAATACTGCTGCATCTGGGAATACAAATTCCTCCACTGAAAAACAATGGCAGTTTGTACAGTGGGGTTACAACATGGAAAAACTAAAACCTTGAACTTGAAGGTCTATGCTTGGCAGAAGTGAAACACAGCTCCATAGATGTGTTTTATTTATTCACTGACTGTAGAAGGAAACATGCCCTCATTTATTTATTTATTCACTTCTTGAACCAGCTAGGCCCACAGTTCTTGGCTGGTAGTTTCACTGACAGCACAAATCACCTTGGTGCCTCCTACAGCTACAGGGGAACAAGAACACTTAGAAATTATTACCTGCTGTTCACACTGCAACATCAATTCCCTCTAGAAAAAAGTAACTTTTTTTTTTTCCTTCTAAATAAACACTGGAATTTCTGTTTCACACAGTTCTAGCCCTCCTTCTCTCCATCCAGGAACTAGGAAAATATTTTCAATTCAAGAAGTTCTATATCTAGGGAAGGATGGTATTGTTCTCTCCTGGACTGTAAGGCTGACAGCAAAACTAGATCTTCACGTTCTCTAGAAAAATAAAAATATAACATTGCTTGCTTTTTAATACAGATGAGAACTATCCTTACATGCAATGCTGATATACAAACGTTTCTCACTGTATTTGCCAATTTTCCAGCATTCTGTGGTATCCACCTCTTTCCTCATATTACACACATAAAATACAGACCCCAGTAACTGCTCTGTCACATGGAAGCAAATCAGTAGAAAATGCTCCTTAAATATAGGTAGTTTTATCCTTCAACCCTCTTGTCTCTCCTCTTAAGATAAGCAATTTTGTTTTGTGTCAATTTAGAATATAGAAACTCTGCTAACCACCTCAGCAGCAGCAGAGTCCAAAAAATTATTCTATTTCAGGCAACATGTGGTTACTCAAGACAAACAAAAAGGCCTCGTATATTTTATTTTGCATTCGAAGTTTCTTATATTCATTCATAGATTCTTGTATGCAGCCAAAATCTACTAACGAAATCTAGAACTGTTGCCCCAACCTGATACAAACTTAGGTTTAGGAAACAAAGTAAGTTTTATTTGAACTGAAAAGGAAGCACATGAATACCATAGCACAGTGTGTAAAAACAGTCAGTCATTCTCAGTAATCTGGAAAGGGAAAGTGTAATAATGCGGTTGTTGCAAAAAGAAATCAGATTCTTTGGAATAGATAATAATGGTTATAAATTTAAATAGTTCTTGGAACATTTCCACATTTCCCAACAGTAATCCAAGATATATCAGATGTCTTGAGGTGAACACTTATTATTTACCCAACACCCAAAGCAAATACATGGAATACAATAAATGTTACTTTAAAGCATCTTCAATGTATAAATACAGAAGTGTCTGCACTTTGGCAAACCTCCAGAGAAGGATCTTCATTTGACTCTGAAGAAAGGAATTTAAAAGGGCATCAAAATGTTAGACTTCTCACAAAATATAAATATAACCCCATTTAATTAGGGGAACAATTTAAGATATGCACCTTGGAAGCAGAGAAGCACAGAGTTTTTAAAAAGCAAGGAAAAGAAGGAGTAGCATTATAAAACATTTAACTCAAAATCAGAACAGTTCTTTAATAATTGCAAATGAACTTTTTACAATATCCATTTTCTAACTTTCTGGGCACACTTCCTGGTAAACACTTGAGTATCCTGTGTGAGTTACAAAGAGTAAAGTTTCCTGTGTTATACAGCTAAAAAACACCTGGACATTCATAACAACTTGGCATCACATCTTCTTTTAAAAAAGAGATCACACAATAATTTAGACAGCATTTATAGCATTATAAAATCAGACTCCCCCTCTTTAATTGCTCACAAGAGCAGTCATTAAGAATACAACAGCTTTAGGAATACAAATAATGAGGATGTAAAACTATCTGTGCAAAACTGCATTATTTTTACTGTCTAAAATTTCAGGGAAGTAACACCGTCAAAAGCAGAGAGAGGATAACAAAGACAAACAGTCATGAAAGCAATGCTACCTTAGATTTTCAAACAGGAATTACATTATGAAGTAAATATTAGGTAAAGAAAAAAAAATCTGATGGCACCTTGAACAACAACAACAAGTGTCCTGGTAATTGCGGTTGAACAGGAATTGATACAGGTTCATGTTAATAGTCTCTTTCAGGAGTAGCAATTGATCTGGGGGTATCAACTCTAGCATTTCTTCCCATGCAAAAATCTATCTTTCCAACATCTTTGCTTTGCGGGCTACTAATGCATTTAAGAATGAGCAGTCTTTTGAGGAGTGTGCTTTCTTCCATGCATCTGAAATCTTTAAAACAGCTGGATCATTGATTCCCTGGATTTCCCTACTCCAATCCATTTAACTGCAGGAGAGAAAAGCAAACTTCTGTTTTAAGTAATACAAAGCAAGAGTGGATTGTATCTTAAGATAAGATACAAACTTATCTTCTTAAGCACCACATTTTGAAGAAAAACACAGCATATACTATTCACACATTAAGAAATTAGAACTTCATCTGTTGTTCTCAAAGAATAGACTGATAACTTCAAAAAGCAGGTATTCTTTGAACTGCCACAATAAATTAATCACTTTTACAGATTATTAGATAAAAGATAGTTAGAAACTATCAGAAAAGTAAAAAAAAAATGCATCATCTCGTAACTCCCAGCTTTGGATGGAACCACAGGATCACCTTTATTAGGGAGCATAGAGAAATGCATCAGTTCAAGACCTCTTACTCTCACATATAATTCATCATGCTAATTAATAACTCATAGTCCCACTGACTTTATGGCAGTAGCAAAACTAAACCCCAATCATAACCAGTCTAAAAGACACTTGAGCAACTTATGGAAAAAAAAAATCTTAATTGAACAAGAACTACAGTATAAGCCACAGCAGGAATGTATATTAAAATTTCTGAAAATTTTGAGTTCAACAACTAAATAAAAGGTAGTAATACCATAATCACCAGTGGCACCAGGTAAATTGGCATCGTGGTACAATAAGCATAGTTAGAAATTAATTTTTGTATTTTGCATGTTTGTTAATACAAAACCCCAAACAGGTTTCACGGAGCAGGAATAACCCAGACAACAAGAAAAATCTGTTCTACTTACCTGGGACACCCAACTCCATTTCTATAAAACGAACATAATTTTGTGCATTTACAGGCAGCTCGTCAAACGTCCTGGCATTTGATATGTCCGTAACCCATCCTGGGAGTGTCTCATACTGAACCTCTACTTTGTTTAAGACTTCGTGATTGGCTGAGTAGCAAACAGAAACAAAAATTTTATGTCCATGGATACTGTATATTCTCTACTATGAAACACTAATGGTAAAGCTTTTACTCGTTCCTCACACAAGGAGATTTGCTCATCAGGTAATACAAGCACTGCAGCCACTAAAGTGTCCGGGTTTTTGTTAATATAAGCATTGAGGGAAGAAAATCCAGTAACTATCAGAACTCAGACTTTAGGAATTCCAGTGCTCAGTCACATGCATGTATTTTGCTGAAAACACAATCTTTTCAGTTCAGAAAACAACTTTTCAGGGAAATAATTCCCAAAAATGTTGGTGGTTTTTTTTCTGAACAAATACTGAGAACCAGATCCCTCTTCATGAGGGAATTGTGAAAGCAAAATTAAGAATCAGCTTGTAAGTATCAAGCAGCTAAAATATATTTTAAAATGGCATAGGAGAGTTCCTTTTACTAAACATAGTTTTAAGATGTAATTAAGGCTTAGCAGACTTCTGATGCCCACAGGTCTTTGCCCCAAAAATATGCAATGAAGTTATCAACCATTGTGGAGTCCCAGAGGATGTATGAACACTAACTGTTCCCTCTACTTCTCAGAACAGAAGCAGTATTTTGTCCTTCATTTAGGAACTTGCTACAATGTTGTCCTTTAACTATGAGTCCAGTGATGATTTCTAGTACTGAAAACCATGGTAGGCATACCGTTCTGAAACTGAATCACTCCAGTGATTGTCTGAACATTAAGTCTGGCACAGGGCAGCAAAATGAAGGGCTTAAGTCTGAAATTGATCAAAACATATTGATAAAAAAATGAGAAGAGTCAGGCATTCCTTCTTGCCTTCATGAAGAAGAGGGCATAGTAATTAATGTTATGTAGGCTCTATGTCTCAGTTCAAGTCACTCCTGCCAGGACAGCTAGTCAGCCTGGGAAAGGCTTTGAGGCGCAAGAGGCACAGTAGAGGTGCAAATACAAAACCATATGCTAATCCCCTCCAGCATGTGCGTAGCCAACAAACTCAAGCTCAGCACATTGAACAGTTTGTCCTGATGCAGGCAACAGTTCAACAGCAGCAGTGCTGTAAGGACAGCCTTAATGGACTAGGCATTTTGAGAAAAGCTGAAAGAAGACTGCTCAGCTGTCCTCAAAGTCTGTAACAGCAAAGGAATGTGCAAAGTTTTGGACCAAGGTGTTCCCAGGTTAACGGAATCCTGAACCAATACTTGTGGCGATGAGAACAGACATGCACATTAAAAATGTTTGGTCGTAGAAACCAAGGATAAGCACTTTATTGTCAGCAGTAACAACTGAGGTGCTGTCTGCTGTCCAGACACACTCAAAGTGCAAAACCACAAACTGATCTCCTGGCAGTGCAGACGGTTGCTAGCCTCCCTCCTTCTCAAGATGGAAAATGAATGAACACCTCATATTGGATGTCCACAGGCCTTTTTTCTTTGAGGCCTCTCTGATGAGGTTACAAAGAGCTGAAAGCATTTGGTATTGATTGAACGGTCTAATATTGACTACAATCTTCCATTAGCCTGTATCAGTTCAATTCCTTACTTCTCCCTAAGAGAGAAGAAAAAGAAGGGATGCATTGTTTGATGTTTCAAATGATTCTTTAAGTTTCTTCCAGCAGGTGTGATATAAGATGATGTGTGGTAAAGTCAAGCCACAAACAGTGCTCAGTGTAGTACCAGATCTAGTCACCATCCAGATTTCTCTCAGCTTTTTACTGAAGGGATTTATTTTTTAGTGTTTATAGAATATTCCTTAACAGCTTAACTATGTGACAGACAGAGCAAATATAATGGTATCGTAATTTTAAGAGTGATGTGATGCTACTTCCAACTCAGAAAAGATATCTGATTTGGGACCTTGGAACCTTTGTAAGAGAGAGATCCTCCAGCAGTTTCCAGAAACTGAACATGAAAAGAGTCGTGTAGGTCAGACCAAAAATGCATCCAGAATAGTGTCCCAGCTCTTTAATCTACAGCAAATGCCCAGAGAAAAAGTGCAAGGAAAAAAAAAAAAAAAAAGGCATGAAAGTAGAGCTTGTCCAAGGTAATCTCCTGATTTCCTATGCATCTGTGTTTTCAAAGTCTGCTGGGCTAGAGGTTATGTGTCTCTGTGCTGAAATCAACTGATGTCTGAACTTGGACAGGAGGCATCAGAGAACCAGACCATAGCGTTCACATTCTTTTTGAACTGACTGGCTCAAAGCTAGCAGGAAGTTCTTTGATAAACTCCTGTTACTGGCCAGCAAAAGAAAACAGCCTCAGTAACACCAACTGAAGCCAGCTGAAAATTTACAAGACATTTTAGGTTCTTGCTTAAGAGGCAATTACGAAATGCATACAGAAAGCTAAGCTAAAAAAACCCTGAGTGAGACTCATATGCTTCTCTGATCCAGGTGGAAAAAGGAACAATATACAAAACATGGCACACTTTTCCTGAGATAGTGGGTACTATGTGTGCTTCTAATTTAGAGACAGTCATTTCACAAGAAGGGTAAATCATTAACATCTCCAAGAGAGTGGGAGGGTAGGAAGAGGAGAGAGAAAGAAAAAGTCTGCCAATGGTAGCTTCCCAGACTAGTTTTCTTGTAAATTAAATTCAAATGTCAATGACACATTTGAAAAAAAAACAAAAACTATACAAGCACACAGCATGCAGAAATATAGACATCAGAAACAGTCTAATGGTCTGCAAAACACAAAGTGGGAATAAAGTTACCTTTTGTTTTTATGCCAGGTGCAGGGGTAACCTGCAGTATGTGTGCTGAAAATGCTGCCAAATGTTGAGGAGTATAGCAAAGAGAGGTGTGGAACAGAGGCACTGTGAGAGACAGCATCTTCCAGCTTAACAGAAGTTCAGCTCAAACTCCTTCCTGACACTTTAAGGAAGACAGCATGTCAACAGCTTCTACTAAAGTTCTACCAGAATTCTTAATTGTTCATACAGTAAAGAAAAATACAGGCAGGTGAGCCACATTGTGCTGCTATGACCAAAGGTCAGCTGTTACCTAGGGGTATACAGGGAACAAAGTCTGCTCCCTCAAAAGTTGTATCTAACAAGATTCTGGCCCTGAGACACACAAAGGTTTTTCTGGCTTGAGCACAAGGTCATACAACAGGCTACAGGGAAAGCATTTACTGAGTAGTTCTCAATTCAAATGTGCAATCTCCATTACGTTCAACGGCCAGTTCAAGTAAACACAACTGTCCTTAATGTTTTGATAGGAGTATCAATCATGTAATACCTGAGTCTTAAAAAGGGAAAAGCATTCACTGGTTTACTGCAAGATGAGTACTACATTTCCTGAATCAAAGTCATTCAGCATGCATTCAGACTGGAACTGACACTTTTTTTTTGAAGATCCTGGACAGCAAATCAGTTAAGAGAACTCCCACAAGCACATGGAGAAACAGAGGATTTTTTTTAATTCCTTATGAATTGCTCCTAACAGATATGAGCTGTTTTCAAGGACTAGTGGCAGATCATTGCATATTCCTTTATATATAATTACATCTTTATACTACATAAATCCTGCTGTGAGTTGTATCCAATTACTACAGTTGATCTTCTCACCCAAAAGAAGTTCTCTGATGATGATGATACCACATGAAAAGTTGTAACCTGGTGTAACCCTCAGGTTCCAGTGAAAACCAAAAAGCCCAATCTTTAGTAATGTTTTATGTTCTTCCTTTTTTTCTGGAGTATGTCTAACTATCTCAAACCAAACAAGATGCAATATCTATAAAAGTAACTGACTCATGATAGCTGAATACTTTAACATGTGGGTACACTCTGCAAGTAAAAATGACCACTGTCTTCCTCAGGAACTAAGGTTCTATCATGCTAAGCTGATGTACATTGGTCATGCATTAGAAAATAGTCTTGCTTTCACCTAAACTAGTTGTTCGTTTCTAGCCCCACTCCTTGTCCCTCTTTTACACTGTGTAGCTTCTGTAGCTTTTTGGCTGCTGCATGAATCATTAAAGGGAAGTGAACTGTTAGAAAAGTAACAGAGGAAAGAAAAACTTGTCTTTTCCACAGGACCAGTTCTCTTACAGGGTTCACTGCATGCATAAATGAAGACCTGCTAAAAATGGGCATCAATAGAATGGCAGGAACAAGATAATAGAGGTAAGAGTATGAAACAAGCTTCCAATTTAGCTTGAAGGTGATTCAGGCTGTACAAAATAAAAAGGACAAGTAGTAGCAACATTTATGTTTTACAAGTTTTGTACAGCTCTTTGTATCTTTCTAGTAGACAAAACCCAGTATTTGGTACAGGTATCTTTAGAGGGCAGGTACTGGTGTGGTAAAATATACGTCTGGTGCATCTGGAAAACATTAACAGCTTGATGCTGAAGTAAAATATTGCTCTTGTAAGTTTTACAAGTAGAAGTCAAACGCATTTAAAAGTACCACATTGCATTTCACCAAAATCTAGAATTTTTTAATAAGCAGCCTTACCAGGAAAATGAGGTATGATTTCACCATCTAGTTTGTATGCAACACCAACTTTGATTTCTGGAAATACATCCAAGATATCCAATTTGGTAAGTGCCAATCTATAAAGAAACATTATTCTGGTTAAACTAGTTCAACAACTCTTGAATTTTATCACATTGTAAAAAAATCCAACCAAACGGGAATCAAAACTGATTCCTGCAGTTAATTTTATTTCTTTAGAAAAATATCTCACATGGCACTAATCTGTTATCTGGTCTAACTTAAACACCCCAAACCAAAAAACAACCAACCACTGAAACAAGACGACAGCAACAAAAAATGATTAAACAGAGTTTTTGCTGCATCCTTCTATCTAGTACTACATGAAAATGTCCAAAAAAATATCAAAGAACGGGTATTCTCCAATTGAATTAATCTGTCTATGGCTTTAAGAGTTATAATTTTAATTGGTGATGGTGCTGGATACCTAACCAATTAAGGCATAACCGTTTAAGATGACTATTTCATTGCATGATGCCTGTTGCTGTCTGTTCCTGTCCTTTGCCAAATGTTCCTGACCTACAGTGAAGGCAGAAAAATAATCAGACACTGGCTCTACAAATACCTGGCTGCATCTCATTTAAAACAAACCCCACAAAGAACAAGAAAAACAGAAGTATTTAAAAAATATATGTATTTACACTATTTGATCCGCTAGAAATTTTATACCAGTTTGTTCCAGGCACCTATCTTTCATTTTGATTAACATCTCAAAGACATATCTGTATTTTTGATATTCACACATATTAATGGAGATACTGATGGGTTCTCATCTACCTTATTTTGAAGACAAACTAACAAAAAAATCTCCATAAAGAAAGGAGAGAAAAATCTACATATATGAAAATGTCAAATGTAAAAATACTTAATGATAGGAAAAATGAGGAACAGCTAATTTATCGAAATATCAAAACAATCTACTTATCAATATTAACAGTGCAAATGTTACTAACTACATGTATAATATGCAGTATAGGTACAATTTACAGTAATCTACAACATTTCATGATTTTCTGTCAAGTTGCCAGCAAAGTCCAGCAAACAACTCACGCAGTAAATCCATTAATCATATAGACATATCGGAGTGAGACAAGGTCCAGCCAGCCACATCTTCTCTTCCTACCAGTGGTAACACCAAACTCTTTGCCTCTCTGTTGCAGCAGTTCTCCAATTTCCTAACAAAGAGTAAGACACATGAGCGTGTGGGTTTCTTTTGACTTGCAATACATGATGCAGGTGTTTACTTAACATTTTATAATACATTGTAAATTACCTTAAAAGTCCTTCCCCGGTTTTTCACAATGCTGTCCATTTGTATCAAGACAGCAATACAGAACATCCTTTCTAATTCAAAAGAACGATTTGTAGGCAAACTTCTCAAACTTTTTTCTTGCTCTAACCTTCTACTCCACAGAATTGTCTAAGAAAATTGCCATCAGGTTTGGCAGTCCTTTAAGCTCAGTCTAGAATCAGAAGATTGAGACATCCAAACACACTGACACCTAACTACTTGCACTAAACCATTGTTAACATTGACTTAATAAAAGACAGACAAGACACACCAAGTTATTTCACCCAGCAGGTCCCACCTGAGGCTGTACTACTCACGTTATCCTGTTCTGTAGGAAAGGCACCAATTCCGACTCTGGTTGTGTAGGCTTTCACAACCCCGTACACTTCCCCCACGTTCTGCGGTGGCATGCCCAGACCTGTGCACACACCTCCAACTGTGCAGTTTGATGAAGTCACAAAAGGGTATGTGCCTATTAAAAGCCAAAACATTTGGTTTAGAAATGGGTTTTAATGTTGTGTTTTTTTTTTTTAAAAGTCTAACATGGTGAGAAATAGTGCACTTGCACTGCACTCACCTAGATTTTACAACACTCAAAACCAAAAAACACAGTAAATACATTTTACAGTCAAGAACACATTCAATGAGCTCTTAGCTTTGTGTGTACATTGTCTGATCCACCTTCATTGGAAAAGGTAGAAATCTTATTACTTACTTCGACTGGTAAAAATGGATTGTTAAACAATGCTGAATGATTGTATGGGTAAAAAATTGGAGTGAGACACCAGAAAAACAGGTCTTGTTTTCTCTACATTAAATATACTCACTAATTGAACAATGCAAATTTTTGAAGGGAGACTCTTAAGAATACAGTATTAAACGGTTATAGAATAGAGGTTTACTATTTTTAAATTTTGGAGGAAAGAATAAAATACAAACTCTACAAACTGATCAGCACATTATAAGAATAAGGAATTGCAATGAAATGCAAAATTCTGGAAGCAACTTTGTCCGCATAATCAAATGAAAAAATATCATTAAAAAAAGAAGACTCCTGGATTATAGTCTAGTGGTGCAAGGTTGTCTCTAGTACAAAATGCAGCCTGGATTGCAAAGAAAAGAGTTAAACGTTTCAAAATCCTCAGGTTTATACCTTTTTTAAATTAAGTAGTAGAAAATGAAACTGAGCATGCCAGTCCTCATCTGAATTGTGAGCAAATACTTCAGCCTTACTGTAACTGCACATAAGCAATAAACTTCTACCTGTTGTGTCAGACTTTTTTGTATGTCTTTTGATATGAATCAGAGATAGGTAAGAGAGGAACAACCAAGACAAGAGGAGCTAAAAGCAATACAGTTCTTTCAGATACAGACATCTTTACAAAGTCAAAAATCCTTCAGAGATTGATCAGTCAGGTTTCACAGATTAGCTTCAGGTATCTCAAATCACTCCAGAGAAACACTCAGGCTTACAGGTGATACATAACAGCAGCTTGCAAGCATTAATTAGTTTTTAATCTTAGAACACAGTAGTAAAGCTTTTCTTAGTACTGATAGGTAATTATAGCTAGTGGATACAAAAAAGAGTCAATGAACAGTTCTTACTCACTTTCACCTCCCAGCCTGATATATTTACATTGCTTTATCATTACTCTGTGTGTAAAAACACAGAAGACCACACAGCCCCACACCTGCCCCCCCATTCCCAGAAAAATGCGCATGTGAGCTTCAGTATAGGCTCCAGGAAAGTGGGATGGACTGCAAGCCTGGGGATTTTTTAGCCTCACAGCCAGCAGACACATATTCACAGAACTCATTTCAATATTAAGACTTCTATGTAAGAAAGCACAGACATCAGCCTCATTCAGAATGCTTAATAATCAAATTGGAAACATCAAACCTTTTGACTAGGGCTTGTCAATAGTTAACACAAGTGTCCAATCCACTGATGGTATCTACCTATGGAGAGCAGATTTTTCTCATGTGTTTGAGTCTCACAGCAGAGGCAGGAAAAAACTAACTAATCTAAACAACAATGTGTTATAGTCATACCTGATGTGTTTCAGACTGCCTGCACCTTCTATCTACATTAAATCCAAAATACTCACCATTTACAAGAAAACAAACCCCCTAGATAGACTTCTTTTGCAAATATCTCCATTTTGCATCAAAGATTTCCCTGTGACAAGCATATCTGAAGACTTCTTTCCTCTTTTTTTGTCTTGTTATAAAAGGATGTGTCTTCTAATATTCAGATTATCATGAGGAAATTTGGTGCTTATACTTACAGTGACTAATCTAAGACATATCTTACTCTTAAAAGAAGAGGCTTTCACACTAAGTATGTTTGAAAATGCCCAATACCAGAACTCATATTGGTTGAAAGCTGAGTGCACGTCAGTTTAATAAATGTTTGACAGCAGTCCTTACAGGCTTCAATTTCAGGTGGCAGCAAAAAAACAATGCCTTTATAAAGCTAGTGAGACTAAAGAAAAATGTGACAAAAGGCAGGAGTCAATCACATAGGTTGCTTATGCTCACACAGAGGTAGCAGATATCTTGTCGTTACAACATAATAACCAAACATAATCATCTCATAAAAAAGAAGCTGCTTCTACTACCTAGAATCTTCTAATTTATTAGCAAACTTACAGTGTTTTAAGAAAAACTGCATAATTTTGAATATCGAATAGATTGGGATAATCTTTTTAGTCTTGCCTCAGCAATCCAGATTACCAACACCGTTCCCAACAATGCGAAACACTGGAAAACTAAGTGTTATATAAAGATACTTTCTAAAGTGTTTTTAAAAAAAAAGCAAGCCAGTTTTTCAAAAGTCAAGAAGTATTTTGCATACATGCTTTGCCTCTCAAAGCTCTTCATTTTTGTTCTCAAGTGATTTCCACAGTTGTAAAAAATTGTGAGTTATTTCATTTAAAATTTAGAGATGCTGAAGTAATAGCTACACTCTAAGAGGAGCCACTTGATCTTTACTGTCATTATTACTCTTGTGACAGCCTACAACGTTTTGAAATAATTATCCCACCCACTCACCCACCCCTGTATTATTTGCTAGTTATAGAGAGTGCTGTTCTTCCAAAAAGAAATCACTTCTGCCATGAGAACAGCCTATCACAGTAGAGTTTATATTTAATTGTTCCTTTTTCACAACCCAAGTGTGTATCAACAGGTGTCTCAAAAAGACCATACCTACCAAAATCTATGTCCAGTAGTGCTGCATTTGCACCTTCAACTAAGATCTTCTTTGGTGGTCCATGTAAAGCCTCATACATGAAATAAACACCATCCCTTACCATTGGTTTTACTTTTTCCATGTAGCCCTGAATAACACAAAAGACTGTTGTATAGTATAACTTCATTATGACAAAGGTAGCTAGAGTAGAATTGCTATTGTTCCCTCATAACAATGCTTATATTCCTTTCAAAGAGGAAAAACAAAGACATGTTAAATATGCCATAATGTGAACAAAGGGAGGAAGAATGTGAAACTCAGATTTACACAACAGATATGTACACTCTTCCTAGGAGGAAAGAAAAAAGAGGGAAGGATAAGGGAGAAAGAAAAATCCAAACTTCTGGAATGCTTTAGAAATATTCAAGCATGAGTATTATCACTGTATTACAGTATTTGGTCTTTCATTTCCAAGTGCTCAAAACATCTCCCCCAAACCCAGCATGGAGGAAGTTCCACTTCTGGCCATCTGAAGCTAACAAATGCATACAATTGTGAGTTAAAATTTTTACTTGAAAGTGAAGTTATTTATTGGAATTAAGCATCAAATGCCTGAAAGCCACTGAGTAGCTGAATGCAAGAAGCCAATAATGTTCACATTATCACTTGGTACACACCTTTCTCCTTCATGGGAACACATGAAGTTCTCATTTTAAAAATTTACTCTATGTGAAATATAACACTTTGTCTTTCAGAATGGAATCAAGTGCATTAGCATAATACAAGTAATTTTCCTCAAGCTACAAATAGATGATGAGTTTCCACCTTAACAAGGAGTTGCAGATACTCTGTAATCCTGAATTGCATTAAGTAAGCTATAAACCACTATGAAGCAATCAACTATAACTGGTTTCTAGACCTACATACTAATAAAAATACTGCACCTCAACATGTGGCAACAGGCCTTATTTAAAGTAAAACGAATAGAAGTGCTACAAATTGCTATATATTCTATTCTAGACCTGTAAAATTAAAGGCAGAGGAAGAATGATTTCTTTGACTGGATTTTCTTAAGGAATTATTATGTATATTGTGCGTGGCCCTGTGCTCCACACATCTCAATGGTTTTAAACAATATCACATCTGGTTGACATTTTAAGGGTTAAAAAAATCTCATACAGATACGTTTCTATAAAAAACATGAACAAAAAGGTCGGGTAGAACAGTAAGACACCTCACAAGATTTTCAGGTAACTTGGATGCTGTGTAAATAAAACCTAATACCAGTGAGGAAACTCTCAACCATCAAATCAGAATCCATCATTAACCACAAGACCAGTTTGCTGGCAATCAGGTTTCACTAGTTCAGCTGCTTCCAATTTCCTATGGTCCCATTTCCTAATTCTTCTCTTTTCCTAGGCTTTTTTTTTTTTTTTTTTTGCTTATTACTTAAAAAAACCCTATTTACTTCAGTTCTTAACTTTCTGAGACAAGGACTTAACCTTCTGCTTTACAATGAAACATACTTCCCCCAACTACAATCCTAGTTTTTCTCCTAGACTGTATGTTTGAGCAAGTAGAAGTCAAGAAGAAATCGCCCCATACAAGCCTTCTTCTTAAAACTCACAGCATCTCTCTTGAAAGCAAGTTTTGAAATGTTGCACAAAACAGGGCCAAGTGTGTCCTTAAGGATAAGCAGCAGACTCTTCAACACTGATACATATGGTTTCCCAAGATATAGTCTAACTCCTCACACAAGGACGAGCATCAGTCACCAGGGATTTGCGTATCAGTAACTGCATATGGTGATTATATAATCGAAGAGACAGAAGCAAGCTTACCTTCAGCTTTTCCAATTCCCCTTCAATATCTATCTTTAAGGTAGGATATATTGCTTTATACTGATTGGCTAACACTTTGAACCTGAAAGGCAGAAACACTTCATTGAGGTTTTGGTTTGTTTTCCTCCTCAACTCCCCACCAACTCTCAATTTTTACCGGTTACATATCTGCAGTTATTTGATAATTTAACAACTTCAAACAATAAATTATGATAATAATCATTATCATATAGTTTAAGAAAATTATATGCAATTTTTTATTTTAAAAGAACTTTTAATTAAGAAAAAATAACAGGAACCAGATGTAACTGCTTACACAGAGTACTACCCAGAAACTGAAAATTGTGCTTACAACTGTGTACAGTAATTACCTTTCAGAAAAGTCATCAAAATCAGAAACAAGATCACACATTCTGAGTCCACTTCGAGCTGCCTTCGAAGAATACACTGGACCAATTCCTTTTTTGGTAGTTCCCAGACTTTGAAAAGATAATAATAAAGAGTTATTGATATAAAGGTGTTTTTCCTTTAAAGTTATTCCATCCTTAGCATAAAATGAAATGCTGTTAATTGTGAGCATTTAATCTTGTTTTAAGCATTTAAAACACAAGATACTTTTAGGATGCAGTCCAGTGTCAGAATAGCTCTGTTTATACAAACAAATATGTTAATCTTCTTCATATTTCTGGTTTTAAACCAATAAATTTTTGTACTTTAGTGAACACTTACATGTTTATTTGTACACAGTTCTGAACTTTTATACTTAAGGAACCAAATGTCAAGAAAACATCCTTCAACATTATGAACCAAAACTAAAACATCTTCCTAAAACACTGTCCTGAAGACCTAAAGAAAGTCCTCCATAAAGCAACAGCACAAAGAGTATGGATTTTAAGTTTATATATAAGAAATATTTCTTCTCCTTCTAAATACCTCAGCTGGAGCCAGGAAAACAGAAAACACTGCCAAACATCCAAAAGTGACAGAGACACTCAAAATGCTCTCTCTATGTTAAGAGTTCAGGTATCGATTTTTCACTGTAGCTGATTCTGAAAATCTGAATTATTTTTCTTATCCTTACCTGCCCACTCTGCCTGAAAAGCCTTTATCAGCTTAAGTCCTCCTGATGACATAATACAAAACTTGCTTGCACTGACTTTACTGGGAGAGAGGTACAGCTACTTCAGAGAATGTCTTCTGCCATAGTCATGCTAAGTAGCTATCAAAATGGAGCCAAACTGTATTCACCTCAGGCAGACTATCAAATATCTTCCCCATCATGTTCAATACATTCAATAACTTTTTAAGGAGAAGTGAACAGGTCTGCAACACTTTCAGAAGTGTGCTACATGTTGCTAAGCTTAATTGTGCACTTAGTTTTAACTGGTTTGGAGTTTCCCCCACTCTACATAAGACACAGAAAACCTTCTCTTCTTCAGTTATAAATTCTGCATATGCAGAGTATCCCTTAGTTCTTCAAACTGCCTTGAAGGTACCATACCATAACTCAATTCAAGAAGGTCTCCAGGTAAAGTAGGAGGCACAGGTCATATCCAAACTTTGTTATTGAGTAGAACTTGGTATGTGAGTGAACAGAAATACAGTTCACATTAAGTACATAACACCTATGCAGTTTGGATTAGATTCAAAAATACCTTGGAAAAAAACCCTGAATTCTTCCCATTAGACTCAATGCCAAGCAATCTCCAATTAGAGTTTACCTCCAATCTAAAAAAAAAATAAAAAGGCCTTCTAATGAACTTCGCATCACACTGTATCCTTTAACCACACCGCGACACTGCGGCTTAAACAACTGACTCTAGCCTCCACCTCATTTTATACTCTCCACAGAGACTCTTTTAAAGGAAGGGCAAGTTTCCATTTATTTTGTTTCATTGAGACATACCAATTAATAAAAAAGTTGTCAGAAGACTGTACTTACAGATGCTAAGACAACTGTATAAGCAGAATATACTATATTAGATTAGCTTTTCTATAAGCTTTCTGCAAGGGAAGCTACATGATGAGCCTTACTGGTGATGGTTTTTGAGTTACATTTGACCAGGCAAAAACATTCAGTTAAAAGACAAAATAAACTTATCATTTAGAATGTTCAAAGTCTTAGGCACAAAAGAATTTTAACACCAACTATGTTACGTAGTCAAATCATGTAAGACATGCCAGCAGACTATTTCAGTTCCTTGCCCCAACAAACAAGAAACAGTCTTTTAATAATCCATGACAGCCTGTTCTTAGCCAGCCTGTAGTACTACTCTCCCCATTACAATTGTTTAGCCTTAAAATTTAGGAGGAAATAGGTGAATTTTAACAAGCTTGAAAACAGTATGTTGCAGAATATCAAGAACTCCACAGAAAGAAGAAACACAGCATTTTTAAGAGTGACTTTACTTTTTTGGCTTTGAATGTAACTTTTTTCCTGAGTTTTTTTGAAGTAAATTATCTGGGCTTTCCCTAACAATCTTTAGCACTAACCAATAAAGCGGTGCCTTCCCTCAATTAGCTGATTTGACTGACAATGTTTTTAACTGCAAAAATATTGTCAGATAGCAATTTTAGCTTGTGCTCTGTAAATGTTCAAGAGTAGCTGATATGCACTGATAATGGTTCATTAAATAAGAATATTCTTCCATCTCTATGTTCTGTTTGCTTTTTAAATCCTAAACCAGCAGGTAACAAGGGAGCTGGTACAGTGCAGGCAAGTGTGAAAATGAGCCTTTGTAAAAATCACTGACAAATCACTCAATGGCAACCTGTGTGAAGCCAAATATCCAAATCAGACACTCTCTTAAAGCTTATTATCATGGATGAAACATTTTTCAGATAAGTATGTCAGGATTACTTTTCATCCATGTAATCTCTCTATTTGTAAGTTCTTCTAAGTTTACTGTTATCTGAGAATTCTATAGCACTACACTGCTTCCCACTGTAGACAGGTCACTCTTAATTCTGCCAGCTTTTTCCCCATCCCCAAGAACTAGTGAGCTACTTGGAACACACAAGTTAAAAACACAGCAAGATTGTTTCCGTAAGTTTTGAAACCTTCAGAAAGTCAGTAGCTTTCTGTAGAAGACAATGTGAACATCTACATGCACCTCTGACTTTCAGGTATTCAGAGATGTCAAAGGGGTCCTTCAATACTCATAAAGAGAAATCTATTTTTACAGAAACAAATACTTCCAGTAAACAATTAAAACACTAGGAAGCAGAAACTAGCAAATTAACAACCAGAAACCTTTTCATAAGACAAAACATAAAGATTGAGTCCTTTAATTAAGCATATAATCTTTCACTGGACAATAAAGTTTAAGAAATAACCCCAGCATAGTTCACATTCAAGAGTTACATGGATATTTTTTTTTTTAACCCACTGACAAAGCAAAACAGAGATTCAATGTATTAAGTCCTGTTTGTACTAAGTCATCCCATGTATGACAAAATAAAACTACCTACTTCTTTCCTGCTTGTTCTTGCCTCTGTTGTTCTTGGATGCCATCAGCAGCTTGGTGGAAATCAAACACTAAGAAAATAAAATAACTTAAGTTGAAAATTTGCGTGAAACAAATTATTGTATCAGCAATGATTTCTTCAAACCAACTCTAGGCCTGCTTACCAATATGGAAAATAAATATACACACTGAAAAAAAGCCAATAAAATTACAGGAGGTTTTTTCTTCTCTTTTACATTTTTTCACATGGAAGAATTCTAAGGTTTTTCTGAGATATTTTTAGAGTGTTTATTTTGTAAAATATCTGCAGAGTATAAACATCTCACAGAATTTCAGCTTTGTAGTGGCCCCAAACAATATAAGGATAAATTAAGAAAAAGCACAGTTAAAAAAATCCTGGAAATAGGATATAGTTAAAAAAAAAAAAGTCATACTGCTAAAATTTAGGTGAGACCTGAAAGTTAACATTTTCAATCCTTCTACAGATTTCTTAAACAATTTTTATGTTTTAGGCAACATCAATTAAAACACTTGAAAATCCAAAAGCTCCCAGTAATGTCTGTTAGGTAAACAGAAATCAACTTCATAAGCTCTGATTATGTTTTTACACATTATATTCTTTTTAATGCTAAAGATTATGCAAAGTATCCCTTATATCAATTCTTTATCTACCATTAAAAAAAAAAAAAAAAAAACCACAAAAAAACACCAAAAAACAAACAAACAAACAAACAAGATCCCCACCAGAACAACAACAAAACTCAAACCACACACACAAGCCTCCCTCCACTAAAATCTTACAGAACTCACATCAGATACTGGTGGGCTGGTGCACAGCTTATAGGCTAACAGAATTAATTTAACTGGTTTTCTTAAGTACTATTTCCTAAAATTAAAAACTATTACACACTGCACAGGAAAGACTGGTTTCGTAAGTCTGCTAATCTCTCCGTAACACAAGTGGTTTTCCTGTTTGCCTTACTAATTTGGTTTTGTGTTTATTTCCACACATCCCCATATTTTAAAGCATTACATTATGTCCAGCAGTCTGAATCTACCTTTGGCTGATCTTTTGTTACAGACTAATCATTCACAGATCAATATCCACTTTAGAGAAGACATTTTTATCATGGTAACAGATTTTCAAATTGTCATCAAAACTTTCTAAATAGAGGCAATATGAAAACTCATTTCTGTGAAGAGGTTGACTGATGATGAGTGACAGACAGCAATTGGTTCTTTTTATTTGCAATCTGCTTAATTATGAAAAATTTACAGCATCACCATTGCAATATAATCACCACAGAACAGTTTTTCTAGTAATCGAGCAAGTTCCAAATAACTCACCTACAGCGATTCTACTATCAGAAAAGATACTGGTAGCTTAAAAACAATTACTCAACTATTTCAAACTCAGTAGTTACTCAAAAAAAAAACCCCATATTTACTCTGAAATAACTGTCAGTAAGTCCACCCACTAAGATATTCCAGATTGGTGTAAAAAACAAAACAAAGCAAAACCAAAGAAAGTAAAATCAAAAGCAAAAGCATTTTTGCCCCGTGTTACAAGCTTTTATCTTATAAAGTCCTAACAGTCTGCTTCCTCAGAAAATAACTACCAGAGGCAGTAGTAATTTATAATATCTAAAGAGCTAATCTAAAGGATGAATTTATGTAATAAAGATGTAGTAGGTGTGGTACAAGAAGAGTTTCTAAAGCCTTGTGTTGGTGGATTGGACTCAACACTATGTGACTTCAGGCTCTGAACTGCAGTGCTGTCTCAAGCACAGGCTGGATTCAGTGCTTTGCTGATGAGCTCCTTTCAAGGAGGGCAGCCATTCTCCTCATCCCTACAGAGTGCTTCCCATAAAATCTCCTTTAGGAAGCATGTGGCAATTTCCTTGCTGGGAGACCATTAGTTTCAAGTCACTGGTCACCTGCTTTCCCAGCAGAAATGTTACTGAAATCAAGTCCACTTTTACACCAAAAGGGGAAATGAATCCTCAGTCAATTCACTTCTGAGTGCTTTCTGCCTGCTCCATGCTTCTAATCTGACTTAGAAAGTGAACCTGCTTTCCTGCCTAGGAGATGTTTATGGAATATGGAAAAAACACTATGTCCTGGGTTGTAGTTTAGGATGTATTCTATCACCATCTTCAGTTAATGGCCCATCAATGCCTTTTGCATGACTCAGAGATAACTCCCTCTGGGAGTTATCTCTCTCTTTAATGGGCCATTAAGGCCCTCTTCCATGACTCATCATCCCATTGTGAGATGCTCCGCCCATGGGGAAGAGCCAAGCATTCTCACCTGGATATAAGCTGGGATTTGGGACAGTAGAAGCAGCCCTCACCCACTGGATTCCCAGAGGACTGGAGCTACCAGACCTTTCTACAAGATTTCTGTTTCAAGAAGACCACCTCGTCTGGACTGTTTCCATCACCCTGATCAGGTTGTATTCTGACTCTGTCAGTGGTTTTTCTTTTTGTATTTATTTTATTTTATTCTATTTTATTTTCCTTTTCTTCTCATTAAAATTTATTTCTGACTTAGAGCCTCTTACTTGGTTTGTTTTTAAACCACAACACACTAGAATATAAACCTGGGAGGATTCTGAGGGAAATTTTTTTCCTAGGATCTTCAATAAACCAAAGCAACCCAGGAAGAATTAAACCAAAGAAAAGTACCTATATAAAGAGATGGCTAAAAATTATCACACTTTTACTGCCACAGAAAGTCCATAAAAGCAAAAATTAATCAAAAAAACCAAACCAAAACAACAACAACAAAAAACCCCACCACAAATAGGAACTTACCAATATGAGCCCTGTCAGAAATTATTAGTCTTTTTTCCCAGCCTTCCAGTCCTTTAAAGGCAAAATGAAATAGTTTAAATTATGTTTTGTATAGCATTTTTTCTTCTGATGTATAAAGTATAAATACTTTTCATGCTTAGTTTTCAGTCAATCTATTTTAAGACTGAGAAATCACATTGCAGAGTGAAAAAAAAAATAATTTCAGTAATTAAAACTTGGCATCAACCTATAAAGCTGAGAAAATCAGGCTTATTCTGAAGAAGAATTCAAGCTACTAGCTCCTCAATTTTAGCAAACAATTAGTAGCTCTTTTGGTTCTGAATAATCTAGACCATTGATTTTACCCACTTATAGCAGACTGCTGCCAAGCATGGCTAGAGACATAACATGAAGTATCCAAAAACTGAGTTCTGAATCAAGAAGTGATTACCTCAGCACCTCTTTACATTAACATGGTCAGCAAAATGTACACCAATATTGTAAGAGGTAAAATGACTTTGAACAGGTTAACACATTTTAGAAAAAGCCATTTCACTTCTTAAATTCACATTTTTAAGGAAAGAAAAATGTCAGCAGACAATTTTGATTTAGATTATATTCTGAAACTGTACAGAGATTCCTTTTATCTGTCTTCCCATGAAGTCTCTGGCACTTATAGTAAGACTCCTGTCAGAAAGCAACAGTGAAAGGGAGTTGTAGAAAAACATATCATATGTAACTTCCACAGAGGCATTCTCCATCTAAATCATTTGAGGAGAGTCCCACAAACTATTTTAAAAGTAGTATCTTCAAATTCTCACCTTTTCCTTTCTTCAAGTTTTTTTCAGCTTCTTCAAAGAGTCCTGGCAAATGAATTACAACACCATTTCCTGAAAAAAATCATTATACAAAATTTAATTAATTATGTTGAGCATGGGAAAAAATATTTCAAACAGTTCAAAGACACTTCAGATTTTGCATGCGGAGTATTTTATTTAAGTTTTTTAACTTAATGCAATTTTGATTCTTAGGAATTTATCTAAGGCAGATTTGCCCCTAAAGTACACATATCTAACTACATGCTGCAATCTTTCTAATAAATGCAACAAATTTTCAATTTAGATCAGCACAAACAGTAACGGATTCGTAGAACAGTCTGAAATCCAACTTCCTCTTCCTCATATCTAAAATTAACTTCCCTCTTTGTACTTCATTTTAATAACCCTATTGTTTTCTAAAAGCTGGGTACATGTCTATCACCATGATAAACACCAGCATCCTTGAGGGCACTTTTCTGCCGTTAACAGACACAGAATATTGTGTACATAGAGATGGGACTGTTAAGAGACCAGCAAAAACAACAGAGGAAAAAGCCCTACCAAAAGCAAACTCGCCTTTCTATAGCTGTCACATTACTTATAAAAAGATTACTAGTTCATACAATTAACCTGCATCACTAAGTGCCTAGGAAGGAGCATTCTCACAGCAAAACGGAACCATCTTAAGGCCATACCAAACTCAGTAGATTCAAAGCTACCAGTAGAAAATCTAGCTGAAGAAGGGATCTGTCATCCAAAACTATCTGCATATCACCTAATTTCACACTGATAAAAGCATTCTAAACATCAAAACACAAAGTATTTTAAGACTTCTTCACTATTACCTTCATGACAATTTTGCCTTTTTTTTTCTAAACATATATCTTTCAGGGGAATCCTAAGCCTTTTCCCCTGAAAGAGATTTTATATACAAGGCATACCTAAAAGAATCTAGAAAAAACTTCAGAACAGACAAGACCAAAAGAAAGAAGACAGAGACAAGAGAGTTTGTAAAAAATTCTCTCCCAACTACTGTATTGTTAAAGGATGGGGGCTTTCCTATTCAACCAAGTCCACCAAAGAATACAAGGCAAATGGGCATCCTTTTTTATGGTTTTCAAGCAATAATCTTAAGAAACATGGTACAGTAACATCAAAAGAGAATGGAAGTAATATCATCTGCCTCAGCCCTCAAAACTAGGAACAGTTAACATCTCAAACTTCTCATCAACATGAAACTATTTCCATGCCCACTGGCTCCACTTCTGTAGAAGTATTAAGCAGGACAAGTTGATCCGTAACTATCCCATTATCAAGTCACAATGTAACAGCTGAAAAGAGGCAATTAACCACCAAATCCCATTAAGCACAGATTTACTGCTGACAGAGTATACAGTCACTACCAGCTGGACTGTTTATGAACCAACATAACTTGTAACAGAGGCTCTTCAGCTGCTCTTCAGCAAACTGTCAATGACCACTTGCTCTTGGCACCAAGCTGAAAGGCAAGACTGCAGGCTCAAAGCAATGAGATGCAGGAAGAAGTGACAGGAAAAGCGTGATAACAGGACCCTGACCTGCAGATGTACACTGTGTAAGGGACAGGAGCTCTGGGTATCAAAGGTGCAACATGGAAGTGTTGCTAAGTCATAGCCCTTAGTGACCCAGAGACCCAACCTGTTCAGTGAAACAGCACTCAAAAACAAACGTCATTATAATGATGTGTACACGTTCTATGTTTACCTTCATTTTAGAAGGAAATTCTATGGGCTACATCACATTACTAAGCAGGTTGGCCATTCAAGCAGTACAAAGGAAAAAAACCTTTGCAGGACTGGAAACAGGATTCCAAGAAGGGAGAGCAATAAGGGGGTAAGTAGTTTTTTAGGGGCAACAGACTAGATAGCCTAAATCCCTTTTCACAATGCAAACAGATCACACATTCTGACATCACCTAGTACTGCCACTACCCTAAACCTTGCAATGTACTCTCCTGAGAGGACTTCTTGGTAAGAATTCTAGAGTGTGAAAGTCATTTGGAGTTAAGCATTCATTTCACAATCCAATGGAAAAGACAGGGAAGTTCTATGGTTCAAGAAGTATACTGGTAAGTACTTAACAGGGCTGAAGATTAAAAGAGAAAGGGACATTCTGAGAATAGAATAAAATAAATAAATGGTAGAGAAAATAAGATAAAATGGGAGAATGAAGATGCACTGGGCAGCTAGTTGTTTACATTGGTAAGATAGTAAGAACAAAGGTGAACTATCCAAGACAAAAGAAATTTCTGTAATCCAAACTTCACAAATTACTAAAGGCATTATTAGGAAGACAGTGAACAGGCCTATGAAAAATTGAACAAAAAGATTCCTGATCCTCTATGTCCTCAGATACACTTTGTTATTTTAATGTGTCACAAGTCTGTAACTACAGTACTGTCTGTTTTTTAGAGACATCCTACTTACCAATAAATGCAGTGACTTTTGGATTGATGATCCCACTTGGCAGAAGATGAAAGTCATACTCCACGGCATCCACCACAACTGTATGCCCTGCATTATTGCCTCCCTGAGTAGGGGGGAGGGGAAAAAAAGTGTTAACAGTTTTTGATACTAACAACAAATGAACACAAAGCAGAGATTGAACAAATAAGTTCCACAGTTTTCATTTCTATTACTGACAAAAGAGCAGTCAGAGATTTCCCAGGAAATCAGCCAAACATGTTCTGTCAAACTGGACAATTTCAACATCAGTATTATCTGCCATATAGACTTTGGACAGTGTTTTGGTTCATCAAAGGTACAATATTGTGGAATGAGATTTAAATGTTTCTAAAATTATCAGATAGAAACATAAATATTCTAGAGCATGCAAACATTTCTAAAAGTCATCATCAATTTTATTAGCTTTCTGTTACAGTTATGGAAAGTAAAGTATTAAGAGTGGAATTACAACCTTAGCAAAGTTAAAGAAAAAAAAAAAACAACCAAACAAATCCTCAGTTAAACTGGGAGTATAAAACCATACAGTTACTGGGATAGCCAAGTCTTGCCATCTGGTAAGATAAAGGCTTGTTGCTCTGAATTTTGGGTTCAGTCCTCTGAGTGTTTTTCTATGACTAGTAACCAGCAAAACTATATATTCTATACCTCCTTCCTGATAAGAGCAGTTATGTAACAATACAAGTCATTTATGTTAAATACATGTCATGTTAAACACACTGTTTGAAGGATGAATCTAAAGACAACTAAAACAACTGCAGTTTCATAAGTTACCAGAAACCATTTACATCAAACTAACACTTCAAACATTTCTAGCTCTTTTCATTATGACAAAGAGAGCATTAAGAGATTCATTAAACTCTGAAATCCATCTAAAATACTAAAAGAAGCTTGTGACCAAGTCTTAAAGACGGTCAAGAAAGGCTTATGAAACTAAAAAGATTACAAAACAGTTACCAAATATCCCCAGTTCTTGTTTGTTGTACTTTTGAAAATAAGCTTATACTCTCTTGTGACCCAGTCATTTGTGCAAGACAAGGTTACACACAAAATGGTTCTGTTTGTCATAACCACAGGAATATCCTTTACAGGCACCTTGCACCAGAAGTTAAACAAACTGCTTCACAGAAATAAAACCCTAAAAAGGAAAGACTTTTAAGCTGAGCTACCTTTCAGCATAAGACAAAATGAAGAAAGGCATTATATAAAAAGAAAAGAAATTGTAAGAATTATCAATCCATGGAATTATAAATCTGAAATATTTCAGACTATTGTTTCAGATGGACTTTTCTAAGCAATGGACTCAATAGCTACTCACTACTTCTACAACATTTACAAAGCATGATTCCAATCCATAAAGCTGTATCTGATAATACAAATAAAGAGCAGTTGTAGATATCAAACATTTGTGCCAGTACACAGACACACATGCCACAGGTATAAGCCTAATCTCATTCAAGTCAGCAATGAAAATTTTGTAATTTCAGCATTATTTATTTGAGGACTTGCAACCATTTTACCTCCTCTGAAAAGAGAGACAACCTACAAACCTTCACCCAACAAATGAAATACCTGAGTTGAATAAAAGTTTAAACTTTTTAACAACATACTGCAGAATTTTTCCACGCAGTAAACATTACCTTGAAGTAGCTGTAAAGATTTTTGGATGCAGATTTTCACTGTAAATGATCTGACTCAACCAGACAATGATAAATTTTCAATTCACAACAAATGAAACATACTGAATGAAGACAAAGCAGGCTTTTCAAATTTACTCTTTTAAGAAAGCAATAAATGCTCAGGAATAAACTTCCTGTTCCTGTTCACATTCTTTCTACTCAACAGTTTTAAGAAAGGTTATTTAGCAGTTTCCACACTCCGCAATTGTGTGATTGATTTAAAAGGGTGTTAACTAGATACATTAGCAGATAGATAATTTACCATTATTTTTAAATGTAATGCTGATACTCCTGAGGTACTTACTTCAAGTTACTCCAAAAGTAGACAATATTTTAAGAACTATGAAGTTATATACTCATATAAAATGCACTAGGTATTTTTAGTAAAAAAAGACATTAAGTTTTCTACTCAATGTTTGAGAAGCTAAGCAAAACCTTGCTTGGCAAAGAACAGTTATGCACTGAAGTATCATTCATAGCCAAGTACTTGTGCTGAAAGCAGTAGTTACCTTCTTCCACATCAGACTCCTTCAATTATTCCTTTCTATTAGATTCATTGCTAATATCAGTCTAGGCAACTTTAACATGAGCACTGAAGTGCTTTAAATGAAAATTCAATAGATAGGTCTAAGTACAACACTGAAGTACTGAGGTATTAGTAATTTACAAATGGGAAGCCAAGTCCAAAGTCTCTCATGGCAGCATAAACAAACTGGACTAACCTATAAATAACACGAACATTAGTGAATGACTGTTCATTTGAAATTCTCTACTAGACGGACAAGGTAATTTCATGTCTTGCTTCTCATTTTATTAAAAAAAAAAAAAAAAAAAAAAAAGGTTCTCTAGTGTCATAAATGTAAAAAAAAAAAAAAAAAAAAAAAAAAAAAAAAAAAAAAAAAAAACCCACAACAACCCAAAAAAAAACAACACCAAAACAAACCACCAACAAAACCCCACCCAAAACAAAACAAAATAAACCAACAACAAACACCCTCCCCCCCAAAAAAAAAACCCCAAAACCCTAGCTACTCTTGAAATTAGATCATGATCAACAGTAAAATCTTAAGTGTCCTAAAGTTTGCCAAGTTACTAGCTCCATTCAAACATGGCAACTTAAAGTTCAGCAGTCACATGCACTTGAACAAGCTGCACAGCACACAGCCTCTGCTGGTCACCAGAGCATAACTGCTGACTTCTGGTGGTGTCAAGATTTCATCTTTGCACTGCTGAGTGATGCCAGGGGTGTTGGTTCCATGCTCACTGAAAAATGCCCTGTGGCATTCTACCTTTTAAACCTTGAACTGTTCATGCAACACAGCTCATGCTTCACGTAGAAGCAAACTAGTGGTATTCAATTCTGCATGTTTATGGTGAGCAGCTCTACTTTGAGGGATTTTGCTAGAGACCAAAGTAGAAAACGTGGGACAAATCACCATCTTAGCCATATGAATACCTCAAGGTTTCCAAACATATATTTTAAGATTAGACTCAAATGTGAATTTCAGAAATTTTTGATTATAATATTATGATGCCTACAACACGAAAAGATTCAATCCCAAAAATGCTATTGATGAAAGCACTCTGGTAGAATATTAAGTCAGTCCCCACACTGCTCTTGATGTCATTCTGTCAAAATGAGTAATTCTGAAAAGTATTTTTAATTTCAAACCCTTTTAAGAGAGTATATAAGTAACAGCATGTCATGAACTTGATTTTCAAAATTCTTCTGCTTATTTACAGGTAAGCTCTACCCTAACTGCAGAAGTGCAAGCATGTTGTTACACAGTATGAGCTGTAATATATTAAAATAATGGTTTACACTGTACACTTTACAGTGAACTTGCAGTGAAGTGTACACATGTTGTGTGCTCAGACATTGCTCAATATGGGTTTGGTAAACAATTCTAATTACAGAAATCTGAACTCAGCGTTCTAGTGGTGGTAAAGTGAAGGGGAGGATTGTTTTTAGGCTATGGGGGTTTGAATTTGTTTTGGGTTGTTTTTTCCCTTCTCCAGATATTGATGTTACTGCAGGCAACTATTGCCTCTGAGCATAATTTAAGCTTTAAACTAATGAAGTCACTCCTCGTTTCTGTGCTTTCCATCTGGATTTCTCACTCCTCCTCCCTCATCCAACTAAACCAAATGGGACTAGCTAGGTCATTCAAACTAACACTCCTTTGATTCACATGTTTAAACATTATTAATGAAAATCTAATTGTGGAAATTATTTTCACTATTAGTTAAACAAAGTTCATGCTCAAGTGATACTCAATACCTTACATAAAGCCTTTGCCAGAAGGAAATTAAAACATACAAGAATCAAGATATACAGTCATTGAGGCTGGCAATAATCCCTAGCTAACTAAATAAAAAAAAATCAGTTTATCACATCTCAGTAATCTTCTAGTTACACAAACAACAGGACTTCTCTCCCACATATGTGAAAACTGAAATACCTGTGTGCCAACACAGGACAAATGTGCAAGGCCAAAGGATGCTCTTGCTCAGTCTGTAGTCTCACTACATGTAGCAGTGGCTTCTTTTGCCTTTCTCCCTGCACAACAAGATTTCCTTTGGTGAAGCCAACAAGCGTGCCATGGCCAAGATACTCAGCCTTAAGGGCAAGGCAACTCTGGATTCAGCTACAAATAGACCAACTGCACAAAAGGACTGATGGGGGTGAAATACGATTTCGTATATGTGAGAGATGTAAGACCCCAGCAGCACTCTGAACAAAGAACTTCTTTTCTGGGATGCTTTCTTCCCATTCTGCAGAACAGCGGCAGAGGAAGCCTCTTTCATCACAGAAAAATGAGTATATAGAAATAGAACAAAAAAGAGAACACAAAACCAATTCTCCATCTGGCAACGAAACAGCAACCCAAAACAAAAAGCAGCAAGAACCGGTATGAACTAGACAACACCATGCTCCTGTCAAGGGGTTAACTCAGGCACTACACCTGGAGGCCCAAGCATACTTCATACTTCAAGCACTTAAATACAGTACCATTTATTTGTACATCTCTATCAAGACATAGCATTGCAGTCTAAGCATACCTTTAAGGTTTCTAAAATTGGATTTTCAGAAGTCAGCAACCTTCTTAGCACTAAAGTAAGTTAAAAGCATTCATTTTGTTTGTATTCCTTCCTTCCATTATTTTTTTTTCTCCTTCTATCTTTGAACACAGTATTTGGAACAGTTCTGTCTCTGCTCCCAAAGGATTTTCAGTGACCAAAGGATCAGCGCTTTCAGCAGCCCACAGCTTTATCAAATTACAATGTAAAACCCAGCTCAAAATGGTGCCAGTTGGATTGGAATGAAAACATTTCCTTCCATTCACTGGGAGACACAGCATGAAAAACATCACAAATAACAAGCATGAACCTTTGCTGTGCGTCCCAACATGACATGAGCTGGTGGATCAAGTCCAGAGGAAGGCCACAAGATGATGAGGGCTGGAGCACCTCTTCTGTGAAAACAGGTTGAGAGAGTTGGAATTGTTCAGCCTGGAGAAGAGAAGGCTCTGGTCTGACCTTACTGCAGCCTTCCAGTACTGAAAGAGGGTAGGCTGAGATTAGATATTAGGAAGAAATTCTTTACTGTGAGGGTGGTGAGACACCACAACAGGTTGTCCAGAGAAATGCTGGATGCTCCATCCCTGAAAGTCTCCAAAGCCAGACTGGGTGGAGTTCTAAGCAACTCAGTCCAGTGAAAGATGTTCCCACCCATAACAGAGTGGGTCTGGAACTAAATGATCTTTGAAGTACCTTCCAACTCAAACCATTCTACAATTCTGTGATATCAGTACAAGGATTTAGTCTAAGGACTTAGTTTGATGCTCTGATGGATGAACAATTTAAAATCCTATTAAGAAATAGTAGCTTTTTTCTCCTTGGATAACCTTGACACTATTGAATTAGAGTATTATTTTAAAGTATTTCAAGTGGAATAGGGAAAGTAAGATCAGGTACATGATCTACTACTTAATCTGTAATATTTAAAAAAAAATCTTTATAGGATAACTGAACACAGAAACTCTTAAAAGGCGTAATTCTAGTTTTACTAGTGCAGTATGCTTAAATCACTTCCTTGAAAAAGCATGAGAGCCCTGACCACTAGCTGGTAATCTTGAAATATCCAAGTTATTCAACATGAAGAAGAGCTAAATTTACAGGAAACAAAAAGGTGCCCGCTACCAAACAAATTATCACTACTGTTAAGATTGACAGCAATCCTTGTAACAAAACCTCATACCTGCCTGCCTTCTATACACATAATTCCATAGAACATTCCCTACAAAATGCTATTTTTTAAATATTTTACACTGGCAAGCTGCTCATACATAGTTTCTTAAAAGTAAACAAAAACATCAAGGTTTTCTTTTTCCTTCAGCTTGTTTAAGATTAAGTAGCCCAAAAATCCTTCTCAGTGTAAGCGCCACACCCAAGAATCTGCATATTCCATTCAGATAGGTTGGTCAATGCTACACACAAACCAAGATACGATTCTAAAACACACCTATCCTGGCAAACGTGAACAGAATCGGTGACATGCACACAGAGGGGTCATAAGATAGCAATGGCAGCTGCAAGCCTTGGAGCTGTTTGATAAACATTCTTTGCAAACACCCTTTTTACAAGAGTGTTGAGTGCCCGAAAATACTAATTTAAAAGGGGAATCTGCTAGCTGACATTTTAGTAGAAACAAGCATGAAACAGCAATATCAAACAAGTGACTCCTGCTAGCCAAAAGCCACTATCAAAGCACTGGAAAGCAACACTTACCACAAACACTACACTTGTGCACCTGACACCAGTACAACAGTTACACAACACTGTGCCCTTGTCCAGACAGCATCATAGGAAAATCCACTGAAGACTGATCAATAGTATCAAAGAGGACACATTTTAAACACACTGATTAAACACTGTTTCTAATAGAGCATGTATGGTAATTTTAAGGTTAATAATTTCAGCACTTCCCCTGGCTATGCAAAATTACTTACTTTCTTTTGCTTTCTATAGCTTTTAAATACTGTAAGTGCCAGCATTTTGGGTAAAGTAAGAACAGAACTAGCAACAATATTAATGCAAGCACCTGACTGCAATTTTAGAATTTTTTTCCCTTATAGCTCTGAAAACTGAAGAAAGTTTTAGAAGTTTAACTATCACAGAGTCATACTTTGGACCCAGACTGGTTAACTCCTAAGGATGTATGAGCAACTTTAGGGATAAGTCTTCTCACATTGAACCTTCCCAAAGCTCTTTAGATTGCCACATTCTGTCCATGCACAATAGCTTTCTAATCACACATACGGCATGGAGAAGAAGCATTGATAATAATACTTAACAGCAATTTTTCTTCTGGAATTGCATCACTGTAGTAGTGAAAAGCCCCCAAGGAACACCCATGTATTAAGCTGATTCACTGGACAAATATAAGAACAAACCTTTTTATTGAGTTTTATGGAAGAGTCTTGATAATTTAATGAAGTTAATTTGACAAAAAAGTAATGACCTATGCTGGTCTTCAGAAAGCTGGACTGATGACTACTTAACATTTTTGCAACATGACCTCAACTGCCAGGATTAAAGAGAATGCTCTTTTTAAACCAAAAGATTATTTTCTCACTGAATTAAAATAGCACAAGGAAGTTTATCAGCTAAGACTTCAAGTTTACAGTGCGTAACCAGTCATTACCAAAACTCAGCTAAAGGAACTGGATGTTATAAGCTCTGACATATTTTACGTGCAATGCCTGTTAACTTAGGAGCTCGTGAAGCTAAGTGAAGCCAATAACTCAGGAAACATGGAATCTCACTTTCCAAAGCTACTGAAAATCATACAAAGCCCTACTCAAATGCTTACAGAGATATCCTGAACCACAACACTTATCTGGTGAGTTTGATCAGAGAAGTTCCTTGCTCCTTGGTTTGCAGCCAATCTCACTGGTTTGCCTGAAATGCATGCAAAGGATGTCACCACTTGCCTTTCCAGTTTAAGGGATAAGAATCTGCAGTTCTTCTATCTTCCTGGCACATGGGACTCTTTCAGGAAAAATATACACACTTAGTATATCCATCATTCTTGAATGACAACTCCTTTCAGTTCTAAATTCATTCTAGCTCAAAACTTTGTGGTTTTCCCTTCCTTATTTTTTGGCAAAAAGGTGCCAACAATCTAACAGGAAACATAAATGGACCAATTTAGATATTCAGCAAAACCAAACAGGAAAGCAGAGTTCTTGTTCATAAAATGAAAGAAAAAATATGACTCCTCATTATAACAGAAAAAAATCCAGCAGAACATTCCTTTCTCTGGAAAACCTTTTGTGTAGAGCCACAAACAGCAAGAACAAACGTGTGCAATGTGTGTTAGTAAAGTATTACATGTGCACATATGTAAATAGAAGGTACTAGTAAGAAATCGTTGCAGGAACAAACACAGTGTATGTGAAACTAAGACAGAGGAACAACAGCATATCTTTCTCCATTTTAGACCTACATACTTTAAAAATAGGTATTTGATTTCCAGAGCACATCTTCATTAGTCAAGGCTAGACTAGACTTAGGCTAAAGCATGAACACCAGAACAGTTAAACCCCTTCTGAACACATCAAGTTCAAACCCCCTTGCCTACAGCAGTCCTCCCAGAGCTGCTAAGACTGGTCTGCATTACTACAACTTTACTTAGCAGTGGAGTTGCTTAGGGAAAAAAAGAATCGAGGAAAGCAGACTGAAATTGCGATTAACAGCATACTGTGATATGACTCTCTAAACTGGTACTAAATACAAGAGTATTCAGAGCAGCTTTGAAATACTGACATGTGCATTTAAGAGAACCATCTACCCAAAAAGTCTATGATGACAATCACTGCCTTTTCTTATGACATGATCATGCCAAGTTGTCTATCTCAAAAATATGATGCCTCAGGGAAGAGCAAAGAAGTCTTTCAAGTTATTTCCTCTAGAATAAAAATTAGCTGTCTACTTAAAAGAGATGTTATCTCATGCAACATTAAGGAAGAAGCCATACACTCCTTTTAACTCTCTCCATCAGATGTGTGTGTGCATAATTTTTTCTACAGTTTACTTTTATTGCTACCACATTCCAGCATTCATTTTTAGCTCAGGGCAACCACTGTTGTTTCTGAGCTAGCTATCCAAGTGACTGCCAAGTTGGGCAAGAAGGAAGTCGATGTTGCTTTGGCATCATATGGTTGTAAACATTTTCATTTAACTCTTAGATGAAAAGTAAAAAATACACCAAGAAAGCTGGATACTATCATTACTAACAAGAAACATATGAAAGGCTGCTTTTTGTCACTATCAGATTCTGGGAATGCTGAGCACACCATTAAAAAGTTCATCAGTCAAGTGAGAAGATATATCTGAACCCCATAATGTGTCCCAAGTAGGCATAGCTTTGCAATTACTATGCTATTCATTTCTCATCTCATGACATATTGCAAAAATGTATTTTTAACTGAAGACTGCAAACCATTCCCTTTTAAAAAATGTATAAACAATTTTAAAAGCTACAAGGTTTTGATAGGAATTCATTTTCTCATGTATTTCATGATTACTTTCTCTCTCTCCCCCCTCTCCATCCTCAGTGAATAAACAGCTAACAAACCCTAATGTATAATCTACTACTGAATTTCAGTATGAACAGCAGCTAGCCATTTTCTTCATTTACAAATCCATTCATGTTTGCAAGATCTAAACCTAGTTCAAGGGTCTTCATGTTACACACTTTATAAAGGTTTCTCAAGCTTTGGCCAGACTTCAGAAATTTCTGAATGTGTAGTACAAGTGTTGTTGCATCAAGAATGTGGTCTGAGGCAAAACATAACAAAATAAGAACACTATGTTTTACACATTCACCTGTTCTCTCCTAACAAATAAAACATTACCTTTACTTAAGTCTATTAATCTTAATAAACTCCATCCACTTCTCTATACTGATTGAATAAGCTCTGAGAACTACTACTGAAAGGAGTTATTCAGAAAGACTTTTTAGAGATGGTTCTGATTTAGTTTTACCTGACCTGCAAAACTTTATTCTGCTGCAATGCCTACATGTGCTAGCTAGGAAACAGGAGTCATTACTCAAGTCCAGAATAAAGACCAATCTATCCCTAAGAGATAAAAGAGATCAAGTGAGGCAAGCAGATAAGGAACAAGAAAACACTGAAAGCACAGATATGTCCAGAACTGCATCGCTTCAATGCACAAAGCCCCACCAATGTCTGATGCAGTCACAATAAAAATCAAGGAAGTACATGAAAAACAAAAAGTGTGACTTTGGGAGCACTTAGAGAAAACACCTTCCAAATGCATGAAGTAGTACAGTAGAAATAAAAAAAATAAAAATAAAATTAAAAAAAAAAAAAAAAAGGCATTTGAAATCTTAATGAACTGCTACAGAGTACTGCACCTCAGTCAACAAACACATACATTAAGCTTCTCTAGTAACAGGTCACAGTAAGATGGAAAGAGCATTAAGAAATCAGTAGATCAATGTATAATTGGCTCTTCAGTGCTTTTAAGGCTTTCTTTGTTAACAGCACAAACTTTATGAGCTGGAAAATCACATTTAAACTCTTCTTCTGTTTAAAATAATGTAGACATTGTGTGATTGTTTACAGTAATAAGAGCTCACCTGCCAGTGATGCTTTAAAGTAGGTCTGTAAGCACAGGACTCACTGATGGGGTAGGCCAAAGACATTTCAGTGACTCTTTCCTCACCTGAGCACACCACTGCTGCCAACCACTACACGGTTCAACAGTGCACCCAGCACTTAAAGAAAGCTCTAGCTAGGCATCACTTATGAACGCCTGAGCAGCTAAAAAATAAGCACCAACAACTGTTGCTGTTGATTCTGGTATTCCTAATTTTGCATGGCTTGCATAGGCTCCAGACTAAAATATTTTTCAAATGAGAATATTTAGAAAAACAGTGGGCTTGGCAAATGGAAAATTAAAAAAAATCCAAATGTTTTTTCAAAAAGTAGCCATAGAAAGATAGTGAAGACATCAGGCAGCACTGGTGTGAGGACTTCAGTCAGCAGCTGATTGATGATAATCATTATCAATCGGTTATCAGCTGATTGATGGTAACTGCTTAACCCCAAGGACCTGCACACTGAAAACTTCTCTAGATGTTGCCACATTATCAAGCGATTAGCAGTGGCATTGTTGTACACACTGCTGTTGGGCAGACGAAGAAAAGGGAGAATGAGGACTCCACACACTGCAATTCCTATGCATTAGCAGTTCAGGAGTAGAATCCCACAGCAGGCAGATCACACTGAAATCAGATAAGATGATTGGTAAGAAGCTGCAACTCTGCTTCAAATTAGCAACAACGTGGAAGACAGAACTTAAGAAGCAGGAAAATGGGATTCTTTAGCACGGGGAATATGGCATTAAAGAAAAGTGAAAGCTTAGAAATCTTACTTCTGTGAAATATATTCTCTGCATAAATCAACAACCTTCAATAGGAAGAAAAGAAAGTGACAAAAAACTCGCTGATTAAATGAGTGAAAGAGAACCAGTGCAGATATTACATTTTTTGCTGCACAGTAAACACTGGTATATTGGGTGGAGAGGTGATGTTAATACCATCAGATAAGATAACAGCATCTTTTGGTACTGTACTTGTTTTTTAAAAAGTATTATCTACAATAACTTGTTTGCATTAATTTGCCATTTCTATCACTCCCACTAACAAACGAAACTCTGGCAATTAATTCCCTAACTTTGTAATGGTAGGAAGTCCTTAAACAGAACAAGAAGCGTTTTCCTTTAACTTTCCATTATGTGTGAAATTTACCAAACACAATGTAACATTAAAAACTGCCAGGTTTGCTGGCGTCGAAACTAGCTGCTTACTAAGGAGGAAATTATATCAATCAAATCATACAAACCCAAAGTTTTTCTGGCAATTTTTCCTGAATCTCAAATCAATTCTCGCTCCGTTTTACTGTCTGAACCATGATTTATGTGACAGCAGGCACACAGACTTTGTCCTTTAATACACTGAAGACAAGATAAAGTTTTAAGTGCAAAAGTCTCACCAATGTACTCGTTTTATCAATAGTATCATTTTACCAGAAACCTCCAAGAGGTAAATCAAAAGCAATTCAGATTTCACAGTGGAAGAACAACTAAATACTTTACCTGTCGTGTAGATACATTTGTATTAATTGTACCTGAACCTTGTACACTAGCAGTATCTTCACAAAACTATCATAGCTGCCAGTGCAGTTGCATTAGCAACTACATACATGCAGGCCCTGGACATATTTTATTTTTAGCTTAGCTTCTTCAAACAGTTGTTTTTGAAACCATAATAGTAACTCCGATAAATTCCAAAGGTGTCTTCGGAAAAGAAAATACCATTCTCTTCCTCTGAGCACAAGACTGCTTTTCACGACCTCTAAACCTAAGATAAAATGCTCTAGAGGGTGCTATTTAGAAGTAGAGTCATAATGTGACTGATTTCCTGACACACTCATTTAGCTAACTGCACCCAAGTAAGCAACTGGCTCCAAATGCCACAGTTGGTTGATCCAGCTGGAGTCACCAGCACAGGTGCTACCTAGGAGAGAAGAAGGCATGGCCACTGATTTCAGAGTACAACTTCTCACAATGCCTCTACAGGCACCATAAAATAAGTGATAAGTCACGTCTGCTTCTGAAAACTGGACCTTTTTCATGCTCTGCATCTGCCCAGAACAAAGGACAGTAAGAAGAACCCTGGAGTGTTTCACTGCAAGTCCAACACAAGTTTCCAAGACATCTCAGACCTGCTACATCAACTTTCCTAGGCCTCCAACACTTGTACTAAATTTTCCACAGGAGCACACTGGAAATATCTGACATCATCCACAGGCATTCTAGCAGCTCTGTGGCATGATGAACAGAAAGAACCATCCTGGAATAAGTAAGAGCACAACGGTGAAATAAGAATCAGAAGCTCCAATTACAGAAAGCTGATATTATCAAGCACCAGACCAAGTGTGTGACTGTCTTTCTTTCTGGACTTGTACCACTACAAAAGCACAAGGGTCACACTCTGATTTACCAGCAGTAACAAAAAGTTCAAAAATACGCTTATATACATAGCAAGAAAATTCAATAATAATAAACTATTTTATGTTATCAGTGCCACTGAAGGAGAATATGCCTGTTTTCTGCTCTCATTCCAAGAAATCATCCTTTGTGCTTACCCTGTCCTGAACTCCTCTTTCCACCAAGGTCCTCTGAACCAATAAAATCCGGTTTTACTTACTAGAACAGCAGAAAGTAAATCCAACAAGTAATAGTTTCCTGACACTCTGATGAGTTAAATCAACTTACTGAAGTGCTCAAGTGCCAGAGCTAGTATATGGGTGGAGACTCGGGGAGCACAGCCATCAACAGGAAAGGGAAGAAAGGAGGAAGAAAAACTCCTTCCTTCATCAGGAGCAACAAGCTGTTAAAAATGGCAGTTCATGGCCTGGGATATGGGCATGAAATTCAACCTTGAGATAACATGAGGTTTTTTTCCCCCCTTTTTTTCATCCTTTACCGAGCTGATTCAAAACAAGTAACAAGCACAGTAAGACACATGCACACAAAAGTTCAGTTTGCCTCTCTTGTCTCTGCTCCAAAACTGAGTATTAAACATACACATCCACCTGGGCGCCCTTCAAGTTTCAAGAACAAAGTCATAAAAGACAAACTGAGTCACGCTATGACCCACAAAGACATGCAGTCATATCACAGCAGCACATCAGATTTTATTATTAAAAAAACCCCAAAAAACCAAAAACAAACAAACAAACAAACAAACAAAAACCTAACAAAACCAAATCCAAAAAACAGACAAATGGAAAAAATAACTCACTTGTGAAAACAGCTGTTTAGGAATATATTTGTTTATTTCAAAATTTAATTCCCTGAAGTTCAAGGTATCGATTTGTCAGCTTGGCAACCGACTTGTTTTTGAAAACACCAGTTTATGTGCAGTTCTCACCAGATAACAACCGTTCAGCGTTTGCACTCTTTGGAGAATGGCAGGTACTTCCAAAATATGTTTATTTAAGAGCAAATTGAATTTGCGCATTTAACAAAAGCACACAGACAGCAACGCTCAGGTAAAACCTATGCATACTACAGGCATTTTATGCTGCTGTATCTCTCAACTTTAAGAAAAAAGCTGTGCATAGCTTCAGCTATGCTGTGCTCTACAGAATTACTATACTAGAGATGCTAAGTAAAACATCTCCTCAGAGCAGTGTTGTTTAAACGCAGGCATTAAGAGTACTTTGCTTGCAGGCTAGACCCGCTTTTATTGCTTTTTGGCTAGAATAAGGCCTCCGTAGGGAGAAAAAATATAAAATATATAAACAGAAAAATGTAGGATCCCACTGACACAACAACGACGGTGGAGCAAGGGCAGAAGAGTCGTGTACCAGCTAGTTTTAGCTGAAGACGACCGAGTTGCGGCGGACCACACGAACCCCCCACGTGCATCCTACAACTGGCGGTCTGTTTCGCGCCGCTCCCGGCGCCGCGGCCCGGGACGGCTCCGGGCGCCACTGCCGGGCCGGGAGCCCGGGCCCGCCGCGATGCCGCCGGAGCCGCCGAGCGCGGCCCCTTCCCGGCGCCCCCCGGACACAAAGAGTGGGAGGCCTGGGGGGGAGGAGGGACGCGACCCCAGGCGCATTCCTCCTGCCGGGGGCCAGCGCTGGGCGGCGAGAAGGGCGCCTTCCTCCTCCTCCTCTTCCCCCGGCGCCGGGACAAAGGAGGCGCGGGCGGGCAGCGGAGCCCGGCACGGGGCTCCCGCCAGGGAAGGCTCCGCTGCCCCGCGGCCCCCGCCGCCCCCGGCCCTGCGCCTCCCCGGGCGCTCGGGGTAGAACCGGGGCGGCCACAAGCACCCGGCAGGGCCGGTAGCGGGGCCGCCCGCCTCAAGGTGACACTCGCGGCCTCCCCCGCGCCCCGGTCGCCTCCCTCCTCCTCCTTACCTGGCACCTGCAGACGATGTCGGCGTCCTGCGCCAGCAGATCCACCACCTTGCCCTTTCCCTCGTCGCCCCACTGGGCGCCCAGCACTACGGTGACCCTGTTGCCGGGGCGGCGGGCGGCGCACTCGCCGTTGGGGATGCTGGGGCCGCCGTGCTCCGCCATGGCTCGCGCTGCCCGCTCCGGCGCCGCTCCAAGCACATGCGGCAGCGCGCGGCGGCCGCTCCGCTCCCCCCGCCTCCGCCTCCTCCTTCCCCTCCCCGCCAGGCGGGCGGGCGGTGCCGCCGCTGTCGCGTCCAGGTGCCGCCGCCTATCGGCCCGACCTGCCCTGCCACTCCCCGCCAGCCCCGACCCCTGCCCTCAGCCGGAGCTCGCCGTTCGTTCGCGTGGAAAACCGCAGCGGCCACCGCCGCTCCCGGCCGCTCTTTTTCCTGCCGCTCCCCAACTACGCCTCACAGCCCCGACTTCGTTACCCAGCGCGCCGCGCGGCCTCCCCCACGCGGGGCGCCGCGGGGAGCCGAGCGCGGAGCATGCTGGAACGCGTAGTCCTCGCGGGCCGCACCTGCGGCAGGACGGCGCCTTGGCAGTTGCCCCGGGCGGCCCCGCGGCGGCGGGAGGCCGAGGGGCAGGCGCGGTGGCCATGGCGGGAGGCCGGGCGGCCTGGCGCCTGTTCCTGGCGGCCGTGGGAAGAGGGTGCCAGGGCGCTGATGCCGTGCCCGTCCCGCAGAGTTGGCTCTGGCTCCTGTTACCCCTGGGGCTCCCGCTGCCGCCGTACCTGCGGCTCCTGCTGCGGGTGTCAGCTGCACGCGTGTGTGCAGTGTATCGCAGAATTGCCCGCTCGTTTGGGCTTGCTGGATTAATGATCACAGTGCTATAAATTAAAGTTTGGAGAACGAAGGTTGAATATAAGAGGCCATTTTCTCCAGAGACACCGGAACATGGCCCCAGGCTTATTCATGAGGAAAAGAAAACAATAATGGAAAAACCCATAGCAGAGCAACGCCTTCACCATGCACACTCAGAAGTGGAACTGATGTCTCAGTGGCTGTTTTCATTCCTTCCTCCTTCACAGAACCAACAACCCCGAGGGAAGATTCTTTTTTTAAATTTTTTTTTCTCCTGTAAAGTAGCTCTTTAAAAGGCATAAAAATCTGAATGATGTAATAATTATTGCCAAGACAGTTTTTCAAAGACCTGAGTCACTGAGCAGTCACAGTCTGCAGCTGTCTGGCAGGCTGTAGTGTTTGATTTTAGTTGCTTCTTTGCTCCTTCAGATTTACTCCAGCTAAGAAGTTGAGGATCTATAAAAGCCACTGGAGAAAAGGTTAACTGTGTGTTGTAAAGCTAGAGAGGTATATAAAGGATAATTAAATACAACACTAGCAGCGAACTTTTTTAAAAACAAACAACTGGAAATATATAAATGCTGAATGTCAGTGCTAACAGATGGCTATGACAAAGTAGTCAGTTCAGAATGAAGATACTGAGCAGCTGCAAACGATGGGAGGCAATTGTGTGTATACAATTCAAGGAGCATAGTTCCTTAAAGGTACCTTAAAGTCTACTTTTTTGTCTGCTTTTGCTAAAAAATAAAAATACGTAGTCATGACTTCTGTATCCCTGCACAGAGCTTGTGGGAAGTCACTAAAAGCCACATAGACCTGCCGAAGTAACTTTTCTCCAGTCTTCCTGACACAATGGCAAACTTTGCTCTAGTTGACTCACTTCTGAGGCCACAGATCATCTAATGACTCCTCGTGCAATGGTCAAGATTGTTTCAAGATATGATTTGCCAGTATAGCTGAATCATATTAACACTTCACCGTTGCCAAAGCAAATATTACGTTGGATCTCAAAATAAATTTGAGTTCATGGTGTCCTGGTAATGGGGTGTTAGCGTAATGTCACTTTCCAAAGACACAGGAATCTGTTCTGCTATTTTTATTTGGTGTAGGAGAGCTCTGCGATTATGTTTTGGTATGGTTTCTTGTTAGGGAAGAAAATGATAAATACTTCACTTCCAGAAATTTTGTAAATAAATATTTGATAAAGATCAAGTTCATCAATACTGGTTGGTACTGCAAGGTTTAGAATTTTTATGTAATATATGGTATTACATGGGTCCATCATCCATCCTCTCTTCTTTGCAAACTAAATGGAGGCTTTCATTCTAATGCTAAAAGATACTAAATATTCTTTATTGGCATGATTCACTAACTATGTTTATAGTATATTTCTAAAACCCGGTTACTTTTGAAAAAAGCACAAACACAACTGGTGTCTAATGCCCTTTATCAAAAACAGTCACTGCATTTGTTGTGGCTCCTCTGGTATAAGCAAGAAAACCACCAAGAACATGCACTGCTACTGTTACTATGTATTTTCCTCTAACATACATGGACTGTATTTGCTTTTTTCTCTGCTTGGTCTAGCTGAATCTGCTCTGGGAGAGGTCAGGTGGGCATTTAGAGGTGGCACAAAACGGCAAGGAGTTTATGTTAAAGGAATGAAGGAATGTGACTGACTTTTGGCATTTGTAAGATGGTATGTGGGCTTGACTTTGTAAAAATGAAACCCATGGAAGAAGTGTACCCTGGTAAAGCTCAGGTTATATTGTCTTCTGGATTTTTAGTGTTTTATTGACTGGATAGAAGGAACTGAGGCAGTTAGGTTTATAAGAATCACAAATTTCACTTTATTTTGGATACAATCAGGCTTTATCTGACTGCATTTCCTACCTCTCAATAAATACAAGAGACTCAGGAAGTTTTGATAAACACTGAACAGAAGCAGTGTGATATCTGCATTTCTTTTAGCTGTGTTAAAGATACATGTGAAATTGTTACATCCCTGTGTTTTCAATTACGCTAATGAAGTATCCCTTCATATTAAAGTGTGACCTTAAATATTCTGATTATGCATTTGAAAAATTACATACCAAGTAGTTTAGAGGAGAATTTGGGTCAGAACTTGAGTAGTTCACAAAATCAAGAGTGAGCATGAATGAAGGGAAAGTGCTGTAACAAGCAAGAAGGCCAGCTGGACTGTTAGCTCATGGCTGATGGGTCAGAGTTATTTCTGCTATTTCTTTCTCCTTAATGCTACTTGTTAATTGTGTTGAAGGACTGCTGAGTGATATTAATATTTCTCTGATACGGTTTCTCCTACTGCAAGCAATTTCTGAGTCTCAGGAAAGATAGAGATTGAAGAAATGACCCTTGGCAATGAAAATGTCAGGGCACATGGCCTATGGTAGGAGTTTTCTGATAAAATTGGTTCTGCCTGTGACAATGATGTAATACATGGATATTTTACATGGAAGTCTTATCTACACTAAAACAGTGGTTGCAGAAAAGTAATATGTGGGCCATGGTTAGCTAATCTGCATGTGTCCTACAGAACAGCGTTAAAGAATTTTGGAATTTTTCACTAATGTCATTAAAACATGCAGTAAAATATAAGTTAGTTTTACTTACTGATTATTTACAGAGTCTTTAGAGCATTTTCTTATTGTAAGTTGATGTTAAGATGTACAGTGACTCACAAAAACTATTAAGTGTTGAAAATGTCAAAGTCAAAAAAAGCCTAAGAATCACTGTGCCAGACATGGCTGGCATCTGTAGTACTTCAAACTCTCCAGAATGCTGTCAGCTTAGCTTAGGAGGAAGAGAAATCATTATACAGTCAGGACATACATAATTTTATTTGAACAGTGTGCTAATGGAATTGATTCCTGCTTGTTGCCTGTTATTACTATTTTAAAATTAGTTTTTCCATTTAAAATTTCCCTTAATTATTTTTGTTACATTCATTAATCTTTTTTCATCATGATAAAAGGAGAGTAAGAACATTACAAAGTAATGTTTTTACATGTTGTCACGAATCATACATTTGGATGCACTAGCAAGCGTGTCAACCCTTTGGTTAGATGTATCTAGAATACGAAAGGATTTCATTTATTGAGTGGAAATTTCCTGATGTACATACTGCAGAAGACAAAAGGTAAAAAATCATAACATCACCAGAATAGCAAGAGTTTGAATTCTGTGGGAGAATAGCTCTGATAGTACAGGATACTTTTGAAATTTCAGTAGCAATTTACAGATACATGTTTTTTACATACAAGTGTAAATGAGGTAGCGGCTGACAAGACTGGAGATAGGAAAATAAAATACTGTGGTTGACAAGTTGTAAAGCTAAATCCTGAATGCCTGAAAATGAGATTTGTACATTATTATTTGTTTTATTGTAGTTGTATGGCAAATGCAACTATCTTATATAATACTTAAAAAAAAATCTTCTGATCTGCATACTTCATTCTTCTCTAAAAGAGCAGCAAACAAATTGCTGTCTGTGCAGAGCAGAAATGAAATTAAGATTTCTGTGTATAATACTGTAATTTAAATATTAAAGAGCTTAAAGTATGTTAAATATGAAAATGGACATATATGCTATAAGGTAGCTTTTATTACAGTGTTCCCCTCAGAATTTCACTGCTATTTGTCATTCGAGCAGCAGGTTATCCTTCCAGGCAGCTGTAAATAAATAAGTTCCCTGTTCCTCAGTATCTACAAAGACACTGTATTGTGTCTCAGTCTCTTACAACATCAGCCATTGGAAGTCTAATAGAAGGGAAATGTGGGAGATATGTGATTAATTTTTTGGAGGACTTTATAAATCTATAAATTTCTCAGAATATCTCTCTGACTCAGAAAGAATGAAGCACTATGTAAAGGAAAGAAACAAACAAAAAATCCCTAATAAAGCTATAAACCTGTTTTTATTCCGTAAAGCAGGATGCCAAACCTCACACGATATTTGACACAAAAAAGATATTGAATTCGCTGAAAGCATTCCCTTTTTCCTAGGTCTGTTTTTTTGTTAGAATAGTTCCCTTATCTGGGTCATTGCAAAAGTGTCAGCTCAAGGGAGGGGAACACAGTAGCCCCAGTTTACACAGGCTTAATCTGTTTGAAAACAGCACCCTGAGTTCATAATCTCTTGAAAGTGCAACTCGGGCTGTCGGTAAGAGCTACTGCAGCAGCAGAAATTCAGTTTGGTTGTTAACTACAGGTTAGAATAAAGAGGTTTGTCTTTGTTAACCTGAAATCCATATACCCAAGTCTCAAAACCCCTTAATTTCTTCTGCTACCAATGCTATCTGATGCTTTGCGCCATTGATAGTATGAGACTAATCAGGCAAACGGGGGGCAAAGTGTGACCTTAAAGGCAGGTGATCAAGGTGTGTCAGCCTCTAGAATGACCCACTGGGCATTCTCAGAGAGCTCGGGGGCTGGGAAATGCTCCCTGCCAGCTGCCCTCACTCAGGGACTTGTTTATAGAGCTGCTGAGACACAGTGTCTTGTAGTTCCCCCAAGTGTCACTGATCCTCTACAGCAGCCAGGTTGTCTCACATACATGTAAGAAAAACTTGAGCCAAAAGCTTTATGAATATTTTACGTGCTTTTAGGCTCAAGTTTCTCTCAAATTATTATTTCTTTTTCTTTCTTTTTTACATTTGGTGCAGTGTGCTTCTAAATAATTCTATAATCATTCAGTCTCAGAGGTGTAGATTGACTGTCCTTGGAAAGCTGAATTGTAGGTATATTCTCAGTTTAAAAGAAATGTGAGGTTTTTTTCGCAGAGGATCCTGAAATCTTAAATTTTCAAGGTTTAATCTAAATACATTTTTAGTTGTCCTTATCTCATGCTAATGAGTGTTAAGCATTTGTGTGTTATATTTTAGATAATATTAATTCACCAAAACCAACAATGAACTGTCCATTTGCTGAGACTTACAGAGTAAAACAAAAATAAAGTCTGTGTAAATAAATCTGTGGTCTGTTCATTGTATACTTTGGATGCAGATGTCTCTCATAGCACCACAGTCTATAGTGAAAGGGAGCTGCAGAATTGGATATGCTTTTACAAAATAACCCATCTTCATTGCTAAAAGATTGTGAAGGAAAACTGCCAAGTAAGAACAGAGTTTCATTAGTGCAGAGATGGTTTGATGAATCAATGAATCTAAGATTTCTGATAGCCTTGTTTATTTTATATCAGTATTAAATATTTTACATGTATCCCTTTAGCATCCAGGTACTCTGTTTGCTCTGCAGACCTGGTGGCATCCGATACCTTCTCTGAGGACAAAAGGCAGCTGGTTATCATGTACAGCTGCAAAACCCCTCAGCTTTTGCAATGACCACTGAGTGTTTTTACACCTCTTTTTGTATTCTGTAGTATCATTAAGGCTTAAAAGGAATGTAGGGTGTTACCAAATTTTATTCTTACATTAAGTGGGAGATAACACATTATGCAGACATTATTGTTATTAAGTAACAGTGAATGCAAAAAAATGTAATGTCTCTTAATTTCATATTTTCTCCTACCAGATGAGATTGCTGAAACTTATTTCATGAACATCAAAACTCATTGATGCCTGTTTGTGTTTCTAACTCTCTCTGAGTTTCCAAGCATGCCCATGTGTTTGTAAATAGTCTCACAGAACATAACTGGACTATCCATAAATCAGAGCTTTTTCTACAAGTAGTAAAGCATTACATAGATGTATATATTGATACAAGCAAAACATAAACTGATAGGACTAGGAAGAAGAGTGTATCAAAGCAACATGTACTCCTGATCATTCTAAATTTTTTCATGTGGTAAGTGATGGCAGCTTCACAAACAAACAGGTAAAGTTTTTTTCTGTGTGAATATTTTTATAAACATGTAATAATATCATTTTTTCTGAAGAAAATAACAATACTTAACATTCTGTGTAAATAAAGTGAAAATCTATCAGTTTGGATTCTATGATTTTCAGATAATGTTGGATATTGTACATCTATATACAGGTCAAATTGAGAACTCCTTTGTTTCCATTTTGAATAAAAATCCATAAGAAATTTCTGTATTTAGAACATGTCTAAAAATGAAGGATATTAACATGTGAATTCAGATGTAGCACTGAACAAATCCACAGCTACCCACTGCCCAAGGTAAATCAGCATTTCAAGACAGAATTGCAGAAGGCAGCTCATGAGCAATAGATTACAAAGACGAGACTAACTTGGGAATCAGAATGAAGTTGCAGCTAAAAAACATCTGCTCAAACAAGTAAGAATGAAAAGTAACTGAACAGAGAGTGCCACTGGTGTGGAGGGAGAAAGAATGCTCTTGAAGTGTGGTAGAGAAGTCAGGAAAAATGAGTAGTGAAGCATAAGAGCGCATACTTTAGCATAGCAACACCTGACAGGAACCTTGGCAGTTGTCAGTCTAGGAAGCCCTACCAGACTTATGATCACCATATACTTGGGAGCATTAGGAAAAAGGAGAGGAAAAGTCTAATGGTTGTGAGATTACTGAAAAAAGCTCTGTAGGCTTGCTGAATAAATCCATTAGCTTTTAGGTGAAAACAGTAACTTGTATTCTGCTCCTATAATCCATAGAGTTTGTTAGTATTTGGCTTGCTTTATTTATTGAGGAGAAAAACATCTGTAATGCTAGTCAGGAGTATTTTAATGGAATACTTTTGCTTACGAAGTATGTATACAAAGGCTTGTTTCTCTAAACATAATAGAAATAAATAGCAGTAGATTTATTTCCCATGAGTTTTGAACCCTTCTGGTCATTCCTGTGAATGTAAAGCATCATGTGCTTGTCCTCAAAGCTGTGTAACTGTTCTGTTTATTTGCACAGTAGGCTAGTAAGCTTCTTACTTGGATTTTTTTCTCTCAACCCCAGGGTAATCTTTCATGCATGTCTTCCATTTGATTAGTGTTAGTATTTTCTGAGAACGTCTTCCTAAATTTCCCATATACTACTGTAGAAATGAACACGTAATTGCTCTTTTAAATTTTGTTTTGCTAGAAGGAATCCACCAAGCACAGTTATCAAACTTAAACAAAACATGATTGACAAGAAGCCAAAAACAGCCTTAACAGCAGCAATCTCTGATCCTAGAAGAAACATAGATCAGCTTTTTCTTCTTCCACTTGAGACACAGTGATTAAAATTACTTGTGTGTTTGCTTGATAACTACAAATTTAGTTTGGTAGTCACCGAGGTTTTTTTCAGCAAATTTGAAGATAATCTGTAGTTACAGGATCACAGAATCCTCAGGGTTGGAAGGGACCTCTGGAGATCATCCAGTCCAACCCTCCTGTCAAGGCAGGGTCACCCTAGAGCAGGTTACACAGGAACTTATCTAGGTGGGTTTTGAATGTCTCCAAATAGGGAGACCCCACAACCTTCCCAAGCAGCTTGTTCCAGCCTGCCACCTTCAATGGAAGGAAGTTCTTCTTCATGTTGAGGTGGAACTTCTTGTGTTTCAGTTTATGGCTCCTCATCCTATTGCTGGGCACCACTGAAAAGAGTCTGGCACCACCTTCTTGGCACCCTCATTTGAGAGGTTTAAATGCATTAATGAGATCCTTCTCAGTCTTCTGCAGACTGAACAGGCCCAGCTCCTGCGGTCTCTCCTCATAAGAGATTCCCCAGACTCCTCAGCCTCTTTGTGGCCTCCATTGGACCCTCTCCAGTATCTCCTTGTCTTTCTTGTGCTGAGGAGCCCAGAACTAAACACAGTATTCCAGAGGTGGCCTCGCCAGGGCTGAATAGAGGGGCAGGATCATCTCCCTTGACCTGCTGGCCACACTCCTCCTGATGCACCCCAGGACACCCTTGGCCCTCCTGGCCATAAGGGCACTGCTGGCTCATGGACAGCTTGTCACCCACCAGGACCCCCAGTCCTTCTCCTCAGAGCTGCTCTCCAGTGGTCAGTCCCCAGTCTGTGCTGGATTTGGGTTATTCCTCCCCAGGTGCAGGACCCTGCCCTTGCCCCTGTTGAACCTCACCAGGTTTCTTTCTGGCCAATTCTCCAGCCAGTCAAGGTCCCACTGAGTGGCAGCAGAGCCTTCAGGTCTATTGGCCACTGCCCCAGTTTAGTGTCAGCAGCAAACTGGCTGAGGGTGCCTCCTGTGCCACTGAGAAACAAGCTGAGTAAGAATGGACCCAGCATTGACCCCTGGGGAATGCCAGTGACTCCAGGCCTCCCAACTGGAATCTACTCCATTGATCCCCCCTGAGCTCTACCATAGTTCTTTAAGATTTTACTGGAGGGCTGATTAAAACATGCTTCCACATTTTAAACTCTGATCACTGTCTACAATTTCTTTTTTCCACTTTAACTGGTAGATGAATTCTTGACCTCTTTTGAAGGCAGTGGATGATTTAGCATTGACTTAATCAGATTTAACATTTTTTTATTAAAATTCAATTTTGTTTGTTTAAATTAAATTTTAATTTAACATTTTGATTTCATGCAAACCTAATTCTATTGTATTTCTGACATTCAAGATACAGCAGGTTCCCTGCCTTTCTCTCACCCTTGAACCTTGTTCATTCTAGCTGCAGTAAGGCTGCAGAAAACTTTGAGGCTCTAATATTAACACAAGCAACACTTTGCTCCATCATGTTACAGAGAGGGATGTGTCTCCTCTATTTGAGAAGCGAGTCTTCTCATATAGGGCACAACACAAGGTCTCCACTGTGCACTCTGATACAACACATAAACTTCCTTGAAAACTGATCTTTTTAATCTGATAACTTTAAACAAGGTGACATTTTCAGAAGTCACGCTTTCTTTAAATAGTACATATTTTTGGTAAGAGAGAAGCTATGTTAGAAAAAACTATGAAAAATGCCTAGAGTATGTTTAAAAATGAGAAACATCAGCAAATAAGGGTCTCTCTTTAAGTATTAAAATATTTATGCAGTGAAAACAACCAAAGCCAGGATGTTAAAAACATTATTTTAGACACTGTATATACATCTCATACAAGCAGACTGATTTAAATTGTGTAAAATATTCAACATCAATCTTTTTAATGATAATTTAAAGTAATATATAATTTACTATTTTTGAAGAACTGATCCACTCTCCATCAGTGAAAGCAAGGTAAATTTAAATTTGAATATATTCTTTGGCCCTATATCTTAATTTAGCTATTTCATTTTTTTCCTCATTTTTATGGAAAACAATTTTGACACAAATTCAGGCTGATTATGGCAGACTTTGGCAGACCAACCCATTATTAATGTCTTTGAATTTCTGTACTTGTTTGAATTTTTCTAAATGTGTGTGGCATACAATGACTCTGATTAAACATTCTATTGGTACAGTAAACTAATATCATCTTATTTATAAAATTCCTTATTTCATAGCATCTGCCAAATTCAATATAAAGACGTGATAACATACATTATTTCTTACCTCAGCCCCTCTTTGAGAAATTGTGATCATGTGGGAAAATATGAAAGCCTTCAATAGTAAAAAAAGCTTGTCCTTGCTAACAAACTGAATTCATAAGTAGTTTGCAGTCTGCTAAAAATGATTGAACTTCACAGCTGTGGAGGCAAGCTTATATTCTTCCTGTGCAAGTTCTTCTACTCAGCCACCTCTGAGCAAGCAGCTGGATGATTACTCAGCTTGCCCTGTTCTAAGGATGGATTGCAAGACTCGGCATTTTGATTTGAGCAGATGAATAGGAAACCACAGGGTGCAAACTGTAGGATGTAAACTTGCAGCATGTCAGCTGTTTTAAAAAAACTGCCTCTGTGCACATCCTTACACCACTATACTTCGTGGGGAAGATGGAGAGTTCATCTCACTGAACGTTTATTCCTCTTGCATGTACCATGAGATATGGAAATACCAGGTGTTAGTCTTCATGACTGACGCAGCAGTATGTCAGCAGTGTGGCAGTCATGGAAGCATATGTGATACACACTGAAATAACTGCTTTGTAACATTTCCTTGATAAATTCAGCAGTAACTCCTCTTCCTTTGCTGCAGCAGAACAGGCTGTATATACCTGCATAGCACACAAGAATAGAGAGAGACTGAGAAAGGGCTCCTGAGGTGTGATGTCATGAGAGGACAAAGAATTCTTCTGCATAAAGTCTTATCCTTCCCTCGTTTATTTCTGAGAAAGGAGGTGCTGCTTCCCTTTACAGAATCCCAGAATGGGCAGGTTGGAAGGAACCACAGTGGGTCATCTGGTGCAAGCTCCCTACTCAAGCAGGGTTATCCTAGAGCACAGGGTTGCATCCAGAGACTTCACAACCTCTCTGGACAATCTGTTCCAGTGCTCAGTCATCCACCCAATGAAGAAGCTCTTCCTCCTATTCAGGTGGAACTTCCTGTGCATCAGTTTCTGCCATTGCCTCCTGTCCTATTGCTCGGCACTGTGACGGAGGGTCACACTTGCGGCTGCTGTTAGGAGCATGAAAGGACGACGCAGGCCAGCAGGAGGTCAAGCAGGAAAGCTTCTACTTTATTTTTTTGACTTTATATATATACAAATTTACAGACAGGCCAAGATTGGCTACACAGGTAGCCACTTCTTCGACCTCGTTGGTGACCATCACCATCAATCATCATTCTCCTCCTAGAGAGGAAGAATGTAAACAATTCTAATAATATACATAGTTTACTTGAAGTTGCGTGAGAACAAAATGCAAAAAGTGAAAAACAGGCAAACTTGAGGCAACACGGCACCACTGAGCAGAGCCTGGATCCACCCTCTTGGCACCTCTCCTTTAGATATTCATAGACATGGATGAGGTCCCCTCTCAGTTGTTTCCTCTCCAGACTGAACAGGCCCAGCTCCCTCAGCCTTTCCTCATAACAGAGATGCTCCAGTCCCTTAATCATCTTTGTTTTCCTGAGGAGCCCAGAACTGGACACAGAATTCCAGATGTGCCTCACCGAGGCTGGGCAGAGGGGCAGGATCACCTCCTCTGCACCCCAGTGCTCTTCTTGATGCACCCCAGGATTCCATTTGCTGCCTTGGCCACAAGGACATGCTACTGATTTCTGGATGGCTTTTTGTCCACCAGGACCCCCGGGTCCTTCTGCACAGAGCTGCTTTCCAGCAGGTCAGACCCCAGCCTGTGCTGGTGCAGGGGAATCTTCTTCCCCCAGTACAGAACCCTGCACTTCCTTGGTTGAATTTCAGAAGGTTCCTCCCCGCCCACCTCTCCAGCCTGTCAAGGTCCTGTAGGGCTGCACAGCTCGCTTGGGCATCAGCCACTCCTCCCAGCTTTGTGTCATCAGTGAACTCAGTGAAGAGGCATATGCTGCTTCAGTCAAGTAATTGATGAACTTGTGAAACAATACTGGGCCCAGTATTGACCCTTGGGGACACCACTGGTGACAGGCCTCCAACTAGACCCTGTGCCACTGATTAAAACCCTCTGGGATCTGCCATTCAGCCAGGCCTCCATCCACCTCACTGTCCACCTATCCAGTCCACACTTCCTGACTTTGCCTATGAGGATATTGTGAGGGACTTTGCTGAAACCCTTAATGAATTCAAGGTAGACAATTCTCACTGCTCTCCCCTCATCCATCCAGGTAGTTGTTTCATCATAAAAGGCAATCAGGTTGGTCAAACATGTTTTGCCTTTAGTGAATCCGTGCTGACTACTGATCACCTTCTTGTTATCCACGTGAATAGAGATGGCCTCCAAAAAGAGGCACTCCATGACCTTTCCAGGGATCCAGTCAGTTGTTGCCTGTGCAAATCAAAAAGAAACAGAGTATAAGACTACTTTACAGCATTTGCCTTGCATAAGTTAATATTGCTACATTATCTTGTGTGCTGTCACAAGAAGCAATGCTATGGTGGTGATAAATCAGTATATGTTAAAAAAAACTCTCTTATACTCATTACAAGTTTATTTTGTGGCTATATGATCCTGAAAGTGCAGATCCTTCCAAATAGATCTCACTGCAATTATTCCATCACAAACTGAAATTATGCTACTTAAGAGAAAAAGTTAAATGTGTGTCTTGTGACAATTTATCAGTTGAAAGTAAAAATGTCTTATTGAAATATACTTCCTGTATGCATACATTATCTTTGTCTTTATAAATATGTGTATGTACATATATACATATATCTTTATGTATATGTATATGTGTATGTGTATATATACCTGTATCTGTATCTTTATTTATTTGCTTTAATTGTGCTAGGAAAAATAAATTTGCAGGTGTTTCTTTCCTGACATAATGCAGCAGTAACACATGTATAATAAGTAAGGTGAAGCCTATTAGCTGTTTCATAGAGATAGAATAATTAGTAAGTTTTAGTGATTCAGTGAAGTTTTGATTTTTGTGAAAATTCTATTCAGAAATTTTAAGTGACATTAACATGACAGTCAAACCAAAGACTCTTCTCAGAGTTCTTCATACACCTGTTTGGCAAACTGGCAGAAGAAGGTTTAGGCAAAAGCATTGTGGAAGTCATGATATGTCAACAAGAATGTCAATTTACTTGTTTAATTTGGACTGAAAATGTGACTACCTATTGTACAAGCTAATCTCTGCAGATTGATCTCTGAACTGAATGGAGATTCATTTAAGAGATTATCCAACATTGATTAGTTGTGGGGATTTATATGTACAATAAATTTCGTTAGGAATGGATTTCTGACCTAAACAATTGGTGGAAAGTAATTAGTCTTTAGCATAGTATCTGGCACAGGATATGCCAGGCATCCTGTTCATTTTGATTTTTTCTTTATTCTTAGGTTGCCATCATTATATCACTTTTGTTTTTTAACATTTTGTAGTATTTTCAAGATTAAAATGAAAGGGAAGAAAAAGATAGCAATATTAATTGTATTGTGAAGGCATTTTTGCTGTTAGATAACTAGATGTTAGGAAACTGGTTTTGTTTGCTGTCTGCTGCTATGGAAAGAATGCAGTGAAAACTGGGTGTTGTGTATTCTGAAATTATTAGATTGAATAAATATAATTTCAATAGTATGCCATTGTTTGAAAATTTATTTTATAATACCAAAGCATTTTCCAATAATTTAAAAAAAATTAATAAACAGTCTTATCCTAGGTGGACTAAGATATAATTAATAATGAACTTAGTTCTACTTAAACAGTATTCTCAGAGACTGTGCAAACATTTTTGGAATTTGAGATAGATACCTATTGTTCATACCTATTTGAAAAACAGAAGCATTATTTTCAGGAGCATCCAAAATTAGGATACAGTATAATTTTTCATTTGTTTTTATTTGTTGAATGCTACTTAAAATTGTTACACTTGCAATACTACATACAGCCAATGATGAGTAGGACCATGATGAAAGCAAGCTGTTGATGAGATGCCCATGTCTGGGTCTCTTTATTCTACTTTGAGATTACTTTGTGCTTCAATAATGATTTTGCCGTTTTTCCTTTTCTTTGAAGACAGGTTAAAGACAGTAGATGATGAACTGTCATCTGCACATTTAGCTGCCCTTTTTTTCCATTCATCATAGTACCTAAATTTAAGTAAGCCTTTCTGTCAGTCCTAAAAAACTCACTGCATGTAATTGTTCTACTTTCTTTGAATAGAAGATTATGGACTAAGTAGAAAGCAAGATGAAAAATTCAGAGTTTTTACTTGACTAAGGGTTTATAAGAAAATAGAACAAAGCAGTAACTAAGACTGATGGGAACATACCAGGAGTTAGGCGTAGCAAAAGTATTTGCCACAAGTTTTGTAATCTGTAAAATTTTATCCATCACAGGCCTTCCTAATCCAAAATTAATCCAAATCTATAAAAGCTAATTTTTTCCTGGGGTAGTGAGGATGACTCTGAATTTATATTTTACAAGGGGTTCTCAACTGCAGATGTTTCCTGCAGCATATTTGCCATCTGACCCTTACCCATTTTGTACACTCTCTTAATGCCAATTATAAAATGTTCACTTCTATTTTTATGGCTTTACCTTCTTTTTTTAAAAAGAGTTTACTCTCAGCATGTAATTAATGCTATTTATCATACTGCAAGAAATGGGTATGATCTTTACTGGGATAAACAGTGCTGTTTATGGAGATTTGGTTTCCTCTCCCTCGGCCACCATCTATTGCACCTTTCTATTTTATCACTAGATGGCAACATAGCATAACTCCAGATCAAAAGCTGCTATAACCAGAAACGGGCTTTTCCTATCCCGTTTTTTACTGAATTTTAAATAATTCACTTCCCCCTTGAAATGGGAACTTATGCATTCTGGAAATTTCATTAAATTGCTTCTTAATGGTGTGAATTCTAGCATTCCTTACAACTGCTACTTTTTTATGCAACTGAGGTGCAGAATAATCAAGACAGAGAAAATAAAATTGCTTCATTTACAGTCTTTTTTCTCCTACCAAATCCATTGGAAGGAGGAGAATCCATTGATTCATCTGAATTATCTCACATACGTTTGGTTATTCTGTGGAAATGCCTTAAATTGAAGCCAGTGGCACATATGTTCAGATCTAGGGAAGCAGAATTTACATATTTTTTGACTTTCCAAATATTTTATTTATTGAGAAAAGTCTGGAAGTTAATATATGATAGAAACAACTGAAGTAAGTTTGGGGTGAAGCAACTTGTATTCATTAATCATATGCAAGAGATGCCTTTCTGTCCCTCTTGAAACTAAGCCCATAGACTAATTCAAATTCTCGTCAGACTGGACAAGGTATGAAAACTGAAATTTCAAGCTCAGTTTCTCTAGAGATATATTTTCTAGTGAAATGAGAGAAAAAGAAACAAGATCAGTCATAACTGAGCTACCAACTGCTTTTGCTTTTGGAACCTTAAACACACTCAACACTTTTACTCAGTATTTGTTAAAGTTAGGGAGAGACTCTTAGGCTTCTTAAGTCTTCCCTGAAACTCAGCTTCTCAGGAAACTCAAACCAGTTTGTTAGAGTAAGAATAGGTTCTGTCCTGCATCACATTTACTCTTGAAGCCATAATTAGAAAGCTTAATACTGAGCTGAACTGTTTAATTTTTGAGTTTCTGTTAGCCCTGCTGTATCCTGACGTATTGAAAGAGAAGTGCTTGGGCCTTGTTATTTGAACAAATCATCTGCTTCAGAGAGGATGGTCTTTTGTAGCCAGATCCATTATTATCCTATGTATTTAATGAGTTGTATCCTACCAACTGAAGTTAAGGAAGCACTATTGGAAGGCTGTTAATTAACTTCCATCATCCACATTCTCTTTTTCCTGGGAATGTTTTCAAGGAAACCTCAGAGGTTTCAAACTCACTCCAGACTTGATGTATTTGAACTACCAGAGCCATGTTCATATCAACATATATCCAAATAGAGTGGCAGTATGCTTTGTACCTATAACTGGGAGGATGGCAGAGATCATTGATCTCTATAAGGAACCCATCAATGAATGCTTTAGTAAAATTCATTAATAATGTAGTATACACCGAGCACGGCCAAGTGAAGCATATAAGAATACAGAATTACATAATGTGATTTGTTATTTTTACAGGATTTTCTAAGTTAGTTGTTTAGCAGGCACACTAACATTTTCTGCTTTCAGTGCATTAGGGATGCATGCGTAAGTGTTGGTGTGATACACATAGACATTCACACACACAATGTAAGAAACTAAGAACTCTTCTTCTAAAGATTTAGAAGCTCCTGTTTTCAAGCTTGCTAGTCTACAATATTTATAATAAGCCTATTCTTCCACGAAAGTTGTCTCTTCTAAGTCCCATTTTCTCTTACTGCTTATCAACACAACTTTTGCAAACTATCTCCTGCTTGGTGTATGCCTCAACATGGTTTGCTATCAGTTCTCTTAAAAATGCCCTCTTCTACACACTCCTAGTAGCTCAAAGGAGGTGGTGGGAAAGGCAGGGAGCAGGTGTTCTCAGCAATAGTGAAAGCTGTATTATTCCATGGAATTTGAATGTTACTCAGCCAGGTCTTTTAGTCAGGTGTAGTTCTCAGACAGCACTGAGGTATGAATATGCACGGTTTGGTAAGCTTAGCAGTTAAAGTCTAGCTGCAGGCAAATTTTGTTATTTTTCTCCCTGATTTTACTTTATCACCTGTCTTATGGAATTAGAACAGAATTTGGAAATAGTTGGGTACCACTGAAGGTGCAGTTCTTCTACAAATGTGACATTAATAAAGCAGCTGAATGTTTTTCAGTCAGTTCGATTAACTGAGGTTTCCATCTTTCCAGTTTCTCTGTTTATCTGCTGTTTCTTCAATGTCCAGATTATGAGCACTCAATGGACCTGCAGTATCTGATGAAATGATAGCAAAACTGCATGGAAAGCATGAAACAGTATTTCAACATTGCTTTGGCTTAGGTATTTCTTTTATCATTCCAAGGCCTAAAATTCCAAGGCCATTCCAAGGCCTTCATTTTCTAGCCATGAAAATTGCATCTCCCTCTGTTCCCCACAAAACAGTGACCTCTCCATTAAATGGTGTGTATGTTCTCCAACAATAGTTTTGTTTTAAAATGTTGGAACTTCCTATATAAAGGATGGATTCAGAACTTACACAGAAATAAAAGTACCCCCAGGTGCTTTGACCCAAGGCCTAAATAACAATGTAACTGATGTGACTTAACAGATAATTTAATCATATTTTTAATAAATGGTACTTCTTATATGAGAAAAGCTTAGGAGTAAAACACAAGCTTCCTGAAAATGAAATAACTGGAATATATTTAAGATCCGAGTGTTCATCCATCTATCCAGGGCAGGTAGGTTACCTCCAGTTCTCAGCTGACATTTAAGATGTGGACGGTCTTCATTAAATCTCTGGATGAATCTGTTTTAGATCTTCTTTCCATTGATGTAATGGTGGTTTTGGAATTAAAAATGACCAGACAGCAACAAATTTATTTAAAGAACATTTTGACATAAGGTCAGCACACTGGTTCTCACTGCATGAGCTCATGCAGCCATGAAATCATTTTTAGGATCACAGCTTAAATTTGTAAATGCATTTCAGTGAAGCCCTTCCAATTACATTAGCTGCAAATGTATCCCAAACCATCTTGATTTCTTAATGTACATCCTTGATACAAACTTTAAGAGATGTTACTACTTACCTCATCACTGTGTCATTTCTCCAACAGTGGAAAACAAGTACTTGGCAGCATGGACACCTTGGATATAATGAAATATTTAATAAAATAGGAGATTGAGCAAACTGAATGAAGTTCTTGAATTTTCAAAATGCTGCTTCTTTATCTAGAGAGCTTGTTATCTATGACTCAGTCCCATCTAAATTTATGTTCTTGCTGATCTACAGTGTCTGCAGCTCCTCAACTTTATTTATTTATTTATTTATAATGAAGACAGATAATTTTGGGACTTAAAATTTTTTACTTACCTGTTCCTTGCAGACCTGTTATGAGGATGATAGGCACAAAAACAGCATCATTTGGGCTGTTGTCAAGTATTTGGATCAAAATCTTCTCTATCAGGAATTCTTCGTGGGATCAGTATTCTTACCAGATTGTTCTCAGTTAAGTACATAGTATTTTAGAGTAATTAATTTTTTTAATTAAGTGGAAAAGTAATAGAAATTTCAGGTAGGAGATCATTGAAGCTATCCTTTTGTAAATGACAGCGGCAGAAAAACTCATTTTATTGGTCTGTTAAGACTGAAAAATACTATTTTTAGATTAACAGATATACCATGAAGAGAGTTAACAAACTAGAGGTATTTATTCTTCAGATACTATAAACCTGCATCTGTATCAGTATGATTCTAGTAAGAAAACTCTGATTGTCAGCCTTAGCATTTCTTACAGGAAAGTAATTTGATTATTTTTGTCTGGTTCTCTTTGACTAAAAGTTTAATGGCATGATAACTTTGATTTTTTTCCAAGAGAAGATGACTAAAATGGCATGATAACTTTTCAGCACATCAAAAAGAGATTATTGTGCAGTTTTCTGTCATTGTAAGGCACTGGCTTTTGGATTACCATCACAGCATTGTATCGAAGATACATGGAATTCCTAAGTGGAACACAACTGTTACTAAGAAAAGTCCTTTTATTCATTATTCTAGCCTAAGGAAATCTCTTAAAGTCTTTTCCCATGGTAGTTGCTCCTCTTTACTTGGCTATCACATGAAAATCAACAGGTGCCATCCACTCAACAAACAATGGTATGGCTTTTTGGCTGAGTCACCTGGTAACTGTACAAAATACCAATCTCAGTCCATTTCTATGAAGTGCAGAGTTCAGTGGACCAGTGCTGGACATCATCACAGCCATGTCCTACAAAATTCTCGTGAAATTTGACAGATCTTACTCTATGATTTTGATCTGCTTTTCTCTTCAAAAACCTTTCAGACAGTGCAGGACCATATGGAAAAAATCTCTCAGACAAAATTAGCCAGTTCCAAGGCCACAATAGATATCCATTGGAACAGGGCTTGCAAGATGAAGCTATCAGGCCTACTGGACACTCAGTCTTATCTATTGATACAGTTCATGTGACACAGAAGTGGATCCTAACAAGGCAGCTTGGTGACTGCTGTGCACAGAGCAGCAGCTGAGGCACTGCAGACAAAGAACAAGAAGCAGTCAGGCAGAGTGGGGCAGAACTGCCAGCCCGACCAGTGCACACTGCAGGCAGCCAGACCAAGAGTATTGCCAAGATTATTTTCATAGAAGGACTTGATAAATATTTCTGCTAATGACCTCTAGGTACCATAAAAGGGCATACTGACAGTGCCGTGAAAGGATGTCAAGGCACTGAAACAAATTCCTTGTTGATCCTTTTTAAAGAAGCCAGGGCTCACAGAAGACTCTACCTGAGTACCATTTCCATATTGAATCAGCAAGAACCATGAGAAAGAAACCCATTAATCAATCTTCCAGTGTTCTTTCTGCCACAAGGCCTCTGCATCTTCCCTGGCTGACCCAGAAAAGTCTTGTGTTACTACCCCTGGCATAGGCAAGAGAATTCTCCGTCCAAATGGGAAGACAAGCTGAGCCTTTGACCTTTTTTTCTTGTCAGACTGTGGGCTGTTTAAAATAGAAGTGCACTTTAATATACTGTAGCTATAAACAGATCTGCATGACTCAAAATCAGGTCCAGCAACATACCTTATATGAGATAATGACTGAGCTCAAATGCAAAACCAAATTATACAGGAGATGGAACCAGGACAAGCTAACAAGGACATGTGGGGACAGAACCGGGAAAATCTAAGCTTTGTTGGAATTGAAACTAGCAAGGAATGTGAAGGGTAACAAAAGATGGGTTTGTAGGTGCATCAATAGCATAAGGAAGAAAACGGAAAAGGTGAACCCACTGCTAGATTGGGCTGGAGATCTACTAACAAAAGAGAAAGAGAAGGCTGAAGTATTTAGTCTTCCCTCAGTCTTCATTGATAAATTCAGTTTTACCGGGTCTCCATTAACTTTAAATTTTATGGAGTTACTACTTCCAATACCAATGGATCCAAACAGGGACTCCTTAGATAAGCTGGACATGCACAATTTACAAGATGAGACAGGATACCTTTGTGACTGCTGAGAGACCTGGCAGATGCCATTGTAAGGCCACTCTTAATTGTCTTTGAACAGTTGTGATGATCAAGGGGAAAAGGCAATCAATAACAGATGGTTTTAAATGCTCATGAATTTCTTGTGCCAGATTTCCACATTTTTAATAATGTTTTAAGAAAATTTCCAGAAACTGCACCTCTCTGTGCAGTTTCTAAGGCTACTCTGACTTCTCATTTATGGCTGAAAATGGGTGCTCTTCTAATCTTACTGTTTCTGCACCTTTGAAAATGAAAGAGATAATAGCATTTGCCATAAAGACAAAGAAACCAGACTGCTCTTTCAGTGTATTGCTCCAATACAAGAATAGAAACATGTCACTGGATAAAGTAAATGTAGCACAGACTGGTAAACAATGACTTTGGTTTGTGTTCATCTCTGAGATCTTCTGTGTTCCCATTAAGGGCTCAGGCCCCTTGGTTTTCGGTTTTACAGTGCAGAAGTCCCTGGGTTCACACATTGTGCTGCTTTTGTGGGGACAGTGCCCACAGCTCATCTCTGCCCCTTGACCAAAGAGCGGGACTGACCTCTGTGAGGATCTCTGAGTGTCCCTATAGTACACTTCCTCACTCTCCCAACTACTCAGATAAACGCAAACTGCTATAGCACACACCATATATGGCATAATTTTCTGCAGTATTCACTCATGCTTAACATTGCTTCTGACACTTACCTAATCAGTCTTTTGGCTCAAAAGAAGGATTTTCTTGCCTCTTGCAGACAACTGCATGAAAAGATAAGCTGCATCACTGAGCTAGTCAGAGTGGTGATACTGTGTTATTCCTCCATCTATTAAGTCTAGTATTTAAATGGAAAAATTCGATTTTTTAAGTCAAATAAATGACACTTTTGGGATTTATTCTTCACAGACCATGAAATTTCTCTCCCCTGTCACTACAGGCTACAAGTTATGTTTTCCTCTCCTTCTGCTTTACACTGCATCTTATAGACAGAGAACAAACAAGAGAAAATGAAGACTAGGTGATTTGTTACAACTCATTCCAACAGTCTACTTCTGTCTTCCAGTTAATGCTTACTGTTAGTTGGAAATGGAGCCCCTGTCTTTTCAGGTAAGGTTTTTGACCTCTGCCTATTTAAGAAACAATCATATTTTCCTCAGTATTCCTCAACATGGAAGCTACTTTTTCCCAAAAAACGTTTTGCTTTAATAACCACAACTTTCCTAGCTTTTAGCCAAAGGAGCAAAGAACATTACCCAGTGGACTTATGGACCTGTCCACATATTTTACTGGCAAAGTAAGGCCTTACTGCCAACCTCAGGTTCACACACAGGTCCCTCAGGTGCCCGAATTACATATTCTGACAATCAGGAGCCAGACCTGTTTTAAGTTTTTGCGACAGTACCCGTTTCCTTAAACCAGAGATCACTCCCCAAAGCAGGAATTGCTTTTTTACCTGTCTGCATCAGCTATGCTGTAGTACTCGAGGGACAAAGCCGTTCTGCACACAAAATGGAGCTCAGCAGCCAACCGGAATTTTAGCTAAGAAAGAGGGGCTAAACATCTAAATGTCTATAGCCAGAAATGATAGTGGAAGGCAGGATACCCTTGGAGTGGGAACATCCTCTCCTGCAGCACCTTCCTCCGAAGGACACATCCACAGCCTGCCGTGAACATCTTTTTTAAAGTGCTATGAAGGGGCACGGCTTGCATTTATAAAATTGAGTCTGCTGGAAGAGAGAGTGCATTCCTTTTTTTTTTTTCTCCTGCTTCTCTCCAGCTTTTAACACATAGATTTTTGTTTTGCTTTCGCTTGACAAGGTTGCAGACGAAGCATAGATGGCAAGGTAACTCTCGGGAGGTGCCTGCCGCCTCAGAAGCGGCCATGCCTTCACCAGCATCCACATGTGTGTTATCCCCAGCCCCGCACGGCTCAGGCGTTCTTTCTGCCGAGCCACTTAAAATTTCTGTTCTTCACTGAACTCAAACGTGAAATGGCGGTGCCGAGGGGTGCTGCGAACGCGGCCACCACACGGAGCGGGAACTAATTCTCCTCTGGGAAGCAACAACCTCAGGCGCACGAGTGGCGGCCGCGGGCCGGGGCAGGCGGGCAGCGGGGCAGTGCCGGGTCCCCAGAGGCCCGAGGGAGCCCCAGCAGCGCTCTCCAGCAACCCCGGACAACGCCAAGGCAGCAGCCGGGACGAGGCAGGGAGCAGCCCGGGAGGCAGGCCGCGGGGCGGGCGGGGGCAGCGCCGGGCACGCCGGGAGCGGCATTCCCGCCCGCATTCCCGCGCGGCGCGCCGGGAGCTGTAGTCGCGGCCGTGCCGCTCCGCTCGGGCGCTGGGGGCGGGCTGGAGCGGCTCCATTTTGCGCCCGTCGGCGGGGCTGCCCGGCCGTCCCGCGGCCCGGCCCGGCGCCAGGCAGGGCGCGGCCCGCCCCGGCGCCTCTCCCGTCCCTCCTCCTCCCTTCACTCCTCCCCGCCCGCCACCGGCACCGCCGCCGCCACCGGGGTGGGGCCCGCGCCCGCCGCCCCCCGGCTCCCGGTGCCGGCCGCGGGCTGAGCGCGTCTCCCGGGGGCGCGGCCCCGTCCCTCCGCGGCGGCGGCTCCATGGTGCCCGCCGCCCCCCGCCGCCCCGCAGCAACAGGCAGGACGAGGAGGAAGCGGCCCCCGGGGGTCCGCAGCGCCCCGCCGCCGGCCTGAGCGGCGCCGCCGCCGCAGCGGGAGCGACCGAGCGGGCGGGGGGCGCCCGCGGGCCGCCGGCGATGGCGAACCAGCTGGTGATCCTGAACGTCTACGACATGGTGAGGCACCGGCACGGCGCGGCTCCGGGCGGGGGGCTCGGCCCCTCCCGGCAGGGCGGCGGCGGGGAGTGTCCTGCCCTGCCGGGGCCGGGGCGGCGGCGAAACTTTGCCTGCCCTTGCCGTGGCTGTCCCCGCGGGAGCCGGAGCCGTGGGCGGCAGAGCGGGAGCAATAACGAGCCCGGGGAGGGGAGGGAAGGGGGGAGCGAGGGCGGTGATTTGGGAGGTCTGACGATTTTTACAGCCCCTCTGTGACCTGCGACAAAAGTTTCCCGGGCCGGGTCTTCCAGTGACAGGTGCATTCGCTCCCTGTCGCGGGGGAAACTTTCCCTGGGCTGTGCTGCTCCCTCTGCTACTGCCCCAAAACCCAGCAGCAGGGAGGCCCTGCCCTTCTGCTCACGAAAACCACAAAAGGGTCCAGTTTTCCAGGAGGGTGGTAGTTCGGGATATCCTCTGTCTCTGCAAGGATAAGAGCTTTTTGGCACAGTGTCAGTAAGGTGGTTATTTTTTTCTAGAAGATCCATTTTTTAATAGTTTTGTTATGGCTGCGGCTTGGTATAAATAAAAGAATTGCTCCAGCTTGATTTGCAGCCGTATGAGCTCACCTTCCTTCCCTCCTGGATAATCTTTCTGTGGCACCTACAGCAGCTGTGGTATTTTCTTATGTTCAGCTGGAAGCTGCTCAAATGCCATGGTAACAAATGAGGTGTAAGTACCTGCATGGAACAGGCGGTTCGGATAAGTAATAAGAAAATATTAAACATTAATGCCTTTCAACTGCTGGAAATCAGAATGAGTGGCAGTAGTTTTCTGACCAAGTTTGTGAGTCTGCTGATAGAGGGGCAGTAAGATGGAGAACTAGCTTCAGGTGACAGTGGTTGTGTTACTTAGCTTATTTTGGATAGGCTTTCCTACCACACCACCATTTTAAAGTGAACCTTCGCTGTTCTGAAGGGCTGAAGGTATATAGTGTAGTGTCAGTGACTGCTGGAAGTGAGAAGATACAGCTTGTTTTGCTTGGGAACAGTCACATTCAAATACTGAAATGTTTAATAGCAATCAGTAGGGAGTAATTTGGCTTGAAATCAAATATATTTGCAATATCATAGCAACTTGCCTGATTTTTGTCATAATTTTCTTTCACTCTGATACTTACCTTAGAAATCAATGTCCCTTTTTGGGGGGATCTTTTGCCCACTCCTGTGTTTGAGCTCTCTCTCCAGTGAATATAGCCTGTTACCTTGACTTCAGTTTGCTTCATTGTAGACAGTGAGGGGAGACTGGAGACAGGAACAGTCTGTTCACTGTGATTTTATGAGAGATGGGAGAAAAAAGAGGGGTCTTTACTCACCTGGTTGAGCTCATATGTGATGCTAATACGACAAAAAGTCACAGTGTGTCTTATTTGTACTACACTTGAGGAGGGGAGGACGCCCCGTCACGTGCATATATATGACTTCTCTGGACTACAGTGTGAATATATATGTTGGAGATCTCTTTTAGCATAAAAAAAGATGGTTTTATATATATTATCTATAAATATTTGTACAGAGAAAGAAGTAGGACTTCAGTTTCATGACTCTTACATAAGAATATCTTTGAAGTCAAGGCTTGACGCACTTCTGACTCACTGAAATGGAAGACCCACTGCTCTCACAAAGACTTGCTTAATTGTGCAAAGTGGGCTGTGAAACCTTACCAGAGTGGACTGACTCCTGTGTAAATGCCTGCCTGGAAAGTAGTGTCATGGCCTCTGAGAAGCTCCAGTCTCACTGTGATGGTAGCACTGGTGGGGTATGACTTCAGCATGCTGTTTCTCTTTCTCTACTCTTTCATTCACATCATCCTTTTTTTTTTTTTTTTCCCTCCAGAGCTGAATTGCTTTGATCAGTTTTTCTCCAGCCATCCTGGGAAGGTTGGCAGTCAGCATGAGGGAAGTGAGGAAAAAAAGCAACAGGAAGGGTGTGCTCCTAAAAGCCAGTGTCCTATTTTTCCTAAGGACATCTTAGGGACTGTTGGTTATCCTGTTGTTATTACTGGGTCTCTGCCTCTGTTGAGAATTCACATAGCCTCTGAAGCCACCATCTGTGGAAGGAACTTCTTCTCCAAAAGAAGCAGCCAAGCACATTTATTTGCAGATGTTTGATTACATGTAGGAGTGACTTTAATGGTTGAAGCTGCACATCACCACACATTATACATAGTATAAGATGAAACCACTAAGGAGAGTATTTCTGCTTCAGTCCTGTTTGTTGTTTTGTAGTAATATCTACTTTATTTGACCATTAGAATAACTGTTTTCCTTCAAACTGGTGAGAAAAACACAGGTTTGTGTGGTGTCTGAAAGATAACACCAGTGTACATTCTTCATCAAACTCCTCTGCTAAACCACATCTCAGTCCATTTGAAACCAAAGCCTCGCTTTCATGTTGCATAGCAGTTTTTACTGCTTGTACAACAGTCTGCTGAAATCAATGGTACTGCTTTATTTGGGGGCACTAGGAGTGGGTGGAAGAAGGGAGGAGTCTTCTGTAAAAGCAGTTTTGAAGTTCTGTTTATTCACCAAACCATGCCAGCTGTTTATTTGAGACATTAGCAGGTTTGCTTTTTGCTTCTGACATTCCATTTCAGTTGGAAATGAGTTTGGGATTATTTTGTAGTTTAGGTTTGGGAGTTTTTGTTTCTCTTTTGGAGCAAGAGACCATTGTTGTTCACCTGGTTGACAGAACCAACTGTTACTGTAATAACAAACAGCTTTATTTTAACCTGAAAGCAAACTGTGGCTTCATTTCCCAGGCAGCTGCTTAGATATGCAGGGGAATGCTAAGTGACCTTGCTACTGTTGGAACTCCTTACAGGACTGAGCTGGTTGTTTTTGGAGGACATACCCTTGCAATGTCCTTAGTGCTTGAAAGAGTGAAAGCCTTTGATTACAGTCAGAGTGTGAGGGGGATGCGTCTGTTGTAGAAGAAAGACAACTTTTAAGCAGTGGTAACTTTATGGAGGGAGAGAAGCTTAAGGGTGTATTTATGTGGTACAGTTCAGGCCTTTGAACATCTTTTATGATCATTAAAAAGGTAGGGTGAAGGCTTTGATATATTGTGTTTTGAGGACTGGAGTACTTTATAGCTTCATTTTAACTAACTGCTATTTTTAGGAGTCTAGGTTTTTTGTGCCCAAGTAGTATCCTACTTTTTCCCTTGTCAAATAAGGTGATAACAAGCTAAAGTATTAATGTAAATGAAAGCTCTGAAGATATTTTTGAAGCACTGGGATTAGTGTTTTTTCTTTCATTGTAGTGACATGACTTTATTGTGCATATAGAAAAATACTTCTCTAATATTTTCCTTATGATAGATTAGACCTGAAATCCTGTTTTACAAGAACTGACATATTGCAAAATATTGAGGGTATGGGATTGCAGCATACTACTATGGCAAAATCCCTATCAAGACTAAAGGAAATCCAGTTTGTGTAATGGGAACAAGGATGTAGCATTTGGGATCAGTTTGGGCATGTTACTGAACCAGTGAGCTATACAGGTGTAATTTAATTTACAATCTTTTTTTTGTAAGCTATATATAATCTTTTCAGCTGCAGCCAGATTCAGCACTCTTCGTTGCATTTGTCCTGCATTTCTTCCTTCAGTGAGATAAGGTATTTTGTTCAATGAGTAAGTGGGACCAGCCTTCCAATAGCTCATCCAGATTAAGTAATAATTAGATATAATTACTGTTCCTAGGGGGAAAGTATTTCTGCCTCATTGAAATTCTTTTATCTTCAATTAACCTGTTCTGCTCTTATTGGAAATATGAAGCAAAGTGCCAGCTTGCTTTAGGCACTTCTTCCAAAGCTGCTGACTTTGGTTTCCTTTGCCACCAGTGCTCACTTTGTGCAGTGTAGTGAGCCCCAAGTGTTTAGGTGGCACCAGTAAGGATAGGAGCAGGCTGTGCTGAATACCTTGTTGGATCAGCTTTCCATCCTGTTCATCTGCTTCTGTGCGGATCAATGGGAAGGCTTGGTGACTCACTTTTCTCCTGTTCTTTGTGTTTGGTTTCGTGGGATTGTGGGTGGGGAGTATGGTGAATCTGTCTAACAACCAACTAGGCTTTATTCTATCCCCCTGCATGTGGGGTAAGTTTTGTTCTGTTTTCAGAGAGCAGCCATAACCTTGCTTGGCATTAACAGGTCCAGTGGGTACATGATATGTAGGTTGTTTGGATTGCAGTAGCCAGATTCTGAGTTTTCTGGTCACAGGTGCCCAGGAGAGGGACAGACTAGAGCACTAGAGACCCTGTCTAGGTCAGTTCTAGATAATTTGGTTCATTTGGATACACCTTCCCGTTAGGCAAGAGTACTTTATTCCGGTGATGACCAGCTGTATGTTGACTGTGCCTACGGTTTTGACTATAAATATAAACCTGAAACTATTTTGAAACGATGAGCTGGTAACTGTGGGATAGGAAGGGCTTCAGAACTGGAACACATTTATGTTGCAGTAGTTCTGTTTTCCTGGGGACTTTGATTTCACCTTGTGAGCAGAATCAGTTTTTTAATTCTCACAAACCCACTGAGATGAGTAGTCTTCGCATACTTCCCCTTTCTTGCCCTCTTCATATTCTCCCTGTTGTATGTCTTTCTATACAGAGTAAATTAACACTGTGTATTTCTGGATGTAGTTTGTTCATACAGACTTGCTCTCTGCTCTTTTCTGGGGGGTGGAAGGAAAGAACTGCTAAGCCCTTTAAATAGACTAAGGTGATGATTTAGTGTAGTCACTCATACCCTTCTAGCTAACAGCACTACACTGACAAAGCCAGAAATTAAAGTAAATGGTAAAGTTTAGTCTTAAGCTAAATAAATTTAGCTTATAAATTAGTAAAATTTATCCATGGATTACAATTGAGCTTTAAATAAATATAAGGCACCAAATCTGCCTTCTCTTAATTCATATTGACAAAATTTCCCACACTTGGCTTGTCTGTTTGTAACTATTGGCATGACATGCTCTTTTTGCCATTTAACTTGTTTTCATTTTTATTAATAGCTTGTCAACCTGAGGTTTTGTGTCTCATTTTTATTGGGAGACAAAAAGCTTACATGCTGTGTTTGCGATGACACTGTAAATTACAGACTGACTCCAGCCAGCACATCTTCAAGTGTGACACCTGCACCCTTCTACGTTTTTATCATCGGTTGTGCTGCATGGTGGCTTTGCATCAGAAAACACTGATTGTGTCAACTGATCATGGTTGTGTGAAAAAGATAATTTATTTTTTTCTGACTACTTGCTAAACCAGTATTAATTTACTGGGGGTACTACCTCAGCCTGTGCCCTGCCTGCCAGCTGACTTTTTGAAGTCTGCATTGTAAAAGCTCAGAGAGAAACTGTGGGAAAAAAAATTCCCGTTTTTGGAGTAATTGACAAAATGATGTTTTCCTTGTATTTTCCTGAGGTTTTTCTTGCTAGCCAATTTCGGTTTTAAGGACACAACTGAGGCTTTTTTTCTTTTTTAGACTTTGTTTCAGGTTCCTTCTCAAATTGTGTATCATTTGAAATCTTTTACTGCTTGGAGACTGATACTTTGAGGGTGGTGATGTAGACAAGGAAGGAGTACTTTGAGGTTTTCCTTTTCCAGAGTTCTGCCTCTTTGAGGTCTGGAGGGTAACAGTTAGCTTCTGATAGACACTTGCTGCTGCTGCACTTTCATAAAAGAAAAAGCACTAAAGGGAAGTTTCCTTTCTGTGCTATTTTTTCCCTTCCCTAAAAGTTTTTCACTTCTGATTCCTTTTGAAATGTATCTGCTTTCTGTTCGCTACAATACAAGTGATATATTGGAAACAAGTGTCAGACCTGCAAAGGACTTAAACCGTGTTTGGAGCCCCATGCATCAGCAGCCTGGAGGGAGCTTTGTCTCTTGTATGGTGACCTCTAATTGAGTATTCAAAGACAAAATATAATAAGGTCATTTCAGTCCGTTTCTGAGTATGTCTTGTGTTCACCTGTTCTTAAGCAGGTGTGGTCATTTCTATTAATGACAGTCAGTGTGTGTATCTCACAGTCTTACATTCCAATGTACTTTGAAGATAAATGTGCTCCCTAACATTACGGCAACTGATTCTAGAATGTATTCCCCCTAATGGCAAACTTTACAACCTACAGCTTGTTGATAAATAGCAGGTTGTTCTGGATTTCACCCAGGTACAGACTCCTTGGCTGACAAACTTTGACAGCACTAAAACACTGGAATAGAACCTAATGGAATTAATTCACTGTGTACAGTTGGAGAATTTTAGTGACATTCTGTCCCTGTAAACCAGGTTGTGCGGTTTCCACTTTGTGATAGGGTTTAATACTTTGTGATAGGATTTAATGCTTTTGATGTGGGGGACAGTCTGCTCTGAGAAGATAAATCCGTATTGCAAACTAACTACAGTTTTGGTGTGTTGTGGTTTTTTTTCCTTCTTTTCTTTTAGTATTGGATGAATGAATATACTTCTTCCCTTGGAATTGGAGTGTTTCATTCAGGCATAGAGGTGTATGGCCGAGGTATGTACAAGAAAAGCATAACTTACTTTTTGTCTCAGTAATACTGTTGTTTAAAAAGCATTTTTCAGGTAGTGAGGAGAGCCTAGCCCCTGAAACCTATTCATCTCTTTTCTCATCTATTCTGTGGAAAAAACCCTTGGTAATGGATTTTTAAAAAATCTGGTAGCTGTTTTGCATTCTTTTGTATAAAGCTATGCAACTATGAAAAAGTGTGCAACTTATTCAGCCAGGCATAGAAATCTTCATTTTAGGTTTGGAAATACTTAAAAAAACCTACATAAAACATATATGTGCTTTGTTTAAGTATCATTGAATCCTTTCCTTAGTTTTCTATCAGCACTTAGTGCAAGGAGTTAATTTTTGACTACAGGAACAGATTATTCTGTTGTTTTTGACAACAGAATAATCTGTTGCAGAGAGGTACCTAAAAGTGCCCGATGCTCAGGAAAAATTCTCTTCCATTTTGGTAGGTTGGTTTGTTTTAGAGACAGTTTCTTTCAAAGGCATCCCATGGATACTGTTCATAAAAGATGCCCTTGTGATAAATAACAGCAGTGCTTTTCAGATGTGCTAAATAGGTTGTGCTTGGCTGCTACAGCAGTCTGTTCAGGCCACTTTGAACCTGCATTGCAGCCAGAAGGTGTTTCTGTGCACATCATAGCCCGGGCTCAGGTCTGAGGTGTTTCTGCCCAAAGTATAATGACACTGCAGGGTGATGGTGTTGCTGCAAGTAGTCCAGTTAAAGAAGGAAAATCTACTGCAGTGGGGTTTTTTTTTAATGTGTTGGGAAGTGAGGGGAAGGAGCAAAAGGCAGGGCATGCACACCAAAGACCAGAGTTACCTTAAACTATATTTCAGCTATGGTAATGGTCACATTGGATCTGGTTTTGCAAGTGTTACCAGAGCAACAAATTAACGCAATACAATGCTTATTGTTAAAACTTTTTCTTGGATTTGTTTTAATCTGGCTCAGAAAGACCTGAGTCTTAATAGTGCTGTGCCTAAAACCCAGTTTTTAAGCTGTGCCAAATACATGTGCCTCCCTTCCTGTTGAGATCATAGCAGCTTTCTCATATAGCAGGTCATGCCCCTGCTAGAACAACGACTTGCATTTTTCAAGGCACATCAAACCTTTTATTTATTAACCTGTTGTAAAAAAGATTATCCACAAAACTGAGTGCTAGACTTGGGTGATGTGTTAGGAATTTTGAGGAAGGGAAGTGTGAAGTCATGCTTAAAGCTCTTCATTACACTCTGGGTGTGGCATGCCCTGTTATCTTACAGACACAGACGGAAGCTACAGCACACCAGGATACTTCTATGTAGTGTGAGTGCTTAAGCCAGCAGATGCTATGTGCAGACTTGAGATGCATGCACTGGTTCACTTTCTTGTTGCAGTAAAGAACTTGTGACAATTGAACTCTTCCAAGTCAAGAAATTTAAAGAACCTATTAGGCCACTACTCACTGCCACACTGAGGACTGTAGTGTACACTGAATAGAAGAGCCATCAGGCCTCTGAGGATGCAGTACTTTGAATCCCCAATTTAGATGTATGCAAGTGGAATTCTAAAGACAAGTATGTATAAAGATGTACAATTTAACTTGTAAAGGCTCACTTATACAAAGAAAACAATATGGACTTACTGCAAAGTTATTCAAGTTAAACCTGTACACTGATGCAGGAGACTTTCTGTCAGTTTTTACTTAGGCTGAGTAGTAACTGACAAAACTATTGATTTCCAGCTCATTTCATTTGCTCCCCATGTAAATAGCATGTCTGGTTGCTAGCATTAGATCCTTGTGAAGTCATCTTCCAGTCAGTGAGCTCTGCTGTTTTTTACTGTCACCAGATGCTGATTTTGTTAAATCTGAGCTTTCTCTTTCAGAATTTGCCTATGGTGGTCATCCATACCCTTTTTCTGGAATATTTGAGATTTCACCAGGAAATGCTTCTGAGCTAGGAGAAACATTTAAATTTAAGTAAGAAAGATTACCTATTTTCTTGCTCTTTGGGAAAGCATATGAAAAAACCAAGTTGTTGCATTTAGTTTTGAGGATAGATGTATTGAATTGTACAGGATTTCTGACTTTCTGAGAAATTCACGTGTTTGCATAGAAATGAAACATGGACAGAGGTGATGAGGCAGTGAAGTGTCTACAGCAAAGAACTTTTTTTAGCATACCATTAAATTCCTGAAATGCATACAAATTTTATGGACTTGTGGCTAACTTTTATTACTCACACAGTGTAATCAATGCAGTAACGTTTTCAAGATGGGTAATCAGCAAGGAAACATAATCTCTCATGATAAAGATGAAAGTAGTGACATAAAATGGAATAGAAAGAACCTTTGTTGTTTTTGGATAACAGAAAGATCTTGCAACCCACAGTGGAGTAACTTGAGCCATGTATGAACAGTAGTCACCTATATCATGGGAGCCTGATCACCTTCTACTCTCTGTTTCTCTTCTAGAGAGGCTGTGGTTCTAGGCAGTACTGACTTTATGGAAGATGATATAGAAAAAATAGTAGAAGAGCTTGGAAAGGAATTCAAAGGAAATGCTTATCACCTAATGCACAAAAACTGCAATCACTTTTCTTCAGCTTTATCTGAGGTAAACAAACATAAAGGTCTATAGAGAGGTGCTTTACAGGTGGCTACAGAGCATCCTCTCCTTCTAGTACTTTGTAATGTTTGGTTTAATTTTCAGCTTACTATCTCTGTTGCCTTGAGCAAATGTCATCATTTTCAGGTTGTATTTATGCTTATGTCCAAAGCACCAGATTTTCCTGCTAAATATTGTTGTCATACAATAGCTTGTGCTAGAGCAGAGGTACATTCCTAAAGACATACCTAGTAAATAAAGTATTAATACTTTACATTTCAAAATAATTTTAGTTGGTTCAGGGATGCTACTGAAGATAGAACTACATGCTGTTTTTATCAGATTATTTGTATTTCCCCACAGAACCATCTCACTGTAAATAATTTTCAAAGTTATGACCTAGTGTTAAAGAATAGCAAAGGCATTGAAGTTATCCAGATAATGTTAATCTTCTACTTGAGAGGCTTTTGTCAAGTTATTGCTTTGCCAGCACCTGTGTCCTGCTTGTGTAGATACTCGAGTGGTGCTGCAGAGTATCTGACCTAGGACTCAAACGGGCTTTGCTGTAACATGATCAGTCTGCCAATATGATTGAATGCCTGATCATTCACATGTGTATCCACACAAGGGAAAGGGTCAGGAGCAAGTAACCTAGGACAAAGAGGGAATGGAAACTTTGATTTTCATTGATAGCTGACAATCTCTGCTTGCCAGAATTGATTCTAATGTTTCATTGAAATGCTCCAAAACAAGGATGGCTATTTTTCCCATGTGAACTTTCATACATTTTAATTGTTTTTTTTTCAAAATTAGTTAATGCATACTTACTGTATAGCCTATGTTTTTATGTAGACTGATCTTCCAGTGGTAGTGAAAAATTTCATTGAGATGATGATTCATGTGCAGTGCTGGTACAAGTAAGTAGGGTGAGACATTGACAAAGCTGCAGTTGGTGTGAAATCTGGCCTATATGGCCAGGGTTTTGCCATACTCTTCAGCTGCAGGGTCATATTGTTTCTGATTTAGGTCTTGTCCTGTTTAGTGTTCAAGTTGACTATAAAAGTGGGTATAATTGAAAGTTAAATGCTGCTCAGTAACAGCAGAGTAATGCTTATGTTCTCCAGATTTGCACTGTAATACCAGAAATGAAATATGGAGGTAGTTAAGTAAAATAGCTCACTCCTTGAATAGTGACAACAGAATTATTTAATGACTGATGTACAGTAAAAATAAGTAAGTTACGCAACTTTATAACTTTTTGAGGAGTTGAACCCAGCTGTGCACTGGATAGCTCCTCTTGTTCCAATGAACCAAAGTGTGTGCTTGGCCTGTGTTGTAGGATAGTGACGTCTTGTGGAAGTCATCAGAGGCCACCACAGTAAAGAGCCTCAGATGTGTGTGTAACTCCATACAACTGTGGTATTGACACTTGATTTCAGGGTGCTTTTTTGTAATAGTGGGATTTCTCTTGCAATTAGCACTGAATAGAAACCATAGCTTAAGTAATTTCTGTGCCTTTTATAGAAGTTTTTCAAAAGAGTTGGGATGGTTAGGCTTTTCAGGACTTCTACGAAAATCACAGAACCAACCATGTGTCCAACTTTCACGATGGAATATAGGTGTTTTTATAGGACTTGGAATGCTGCCTTTACTGATGGAGAAAGTTGTCATAGTTCAGCTAACTTGAGTGTGTCTTGATTGACATTTGTGATATGTAAACTGTAAGGCTGCTTTTGCTTTTAGGTTACAGTACTGCAGTTTCATTACTGCTGAATTCAGAAAACAAATTAACCCTTTTCTTTTTCCTTCCCCCCATAGATTCTCTGTGGAAAAGAGATTCCACGATGGGTGAATCGCCTTGCCTACTTCAGCTCTTGTATACCCTTCCTGCAGAGCTGCCTGCCAAAGGAGTGGCTGACTCCTGCAGCCCTCCAGTCCAGTGTTAGCCAGGAGCTACATGATGAGCTGGAGGAAGCTGAGGATGCAGCAGCATCAGCTTCCTTGGCAAGCTCGGCCTCTGGGTCTAGAACTGGACGCCACACCAAATTATAAGTCCTCCTCCAAAGTAGCAAATGGTTTGAAATACTTCAGTTTGATCTCTTCAGCAATTGACTTCCTGACAGAACATGAGAGCCAACTCTAGAACATTGTTTTTATATGCAAAAAAAAAAAAAAAAAAGCTCTCATCAACCCCTGTTTCAGCTCAGGATTATTAACATAGTGAAAGGAATTGCTGGGAGAAAAGGGAATGATTTTGTGTGAAGCCACCCTTTTCATTTTCACCTGTTTGGTAGACCTGAGTTTACTTAACATCTTGCATAAAGCAGAACTTAAATTATTTGTTTACAGTATTGTGTACTGCTGTTTACAAGTCCTGTAAGGACTCCTGCTACCATGGAAGAAGAAAGAATTTAAGTTTGATTTAACTGTTGGTACAAATCAAAAGCAGTGGTATGATGCCCTGGATGAACTTTCCCCTTTGTTTTCAAGATATAAGGCAGGAGAACATTAAATTGAGGAATGCCAGAAACTGCAGAATACTATATATGTGAACAGGGTACTGTGCACTTAAAGTGGCTGATGTAAGCAGGTAGATTCCAGGATGTAGGGAGACTGGTTTGGTCTAAAATCTGTTCCTAGAAGTATGACCTCTACATTAATGAAACTGTGGATTTTTGCACATATGAAGGGAAATTTCTATCTCATTGCAATGCACATCAATCCATTTTTTTCCCCTCAATTCAGCCATGTAGTTTTCATCTTATCTTGTGTCTTTACTTGCAGTTTACTTCAGGATTTAAACCTGTGACTGACTATCATCTGCTAGAAACATCAACAAATCTTTCACTTCTTTGCTTTACTTGATTTCAAACTTGTATATATAAGTTAGTACTTGTATTCCTTTTTTGTTTGTTTGCTTCATATAGTTTGGAATCGTGTAAAACAAGCCATTTTTGTTTGGGGAATGGCCTTTGCTTCCTGCTGCTGATTTTCCTTCATTTGAGTTTGTAAACATTTGTGTCCCTCTTTTTCTGAGCTATAAATTACTGCCCAGTTGTGCATATCCGCACAAATGATAGAAAAATCCTAATTTATTTTCCCACAATCTCTGTGGCATTAACTTTCTTATCAGATGTAATGAAGAAAACCTGAAAATTGCTTATGCACCTGCGTGTTTACACAGCAGAACCCACTAATCTGCACACATAATTATATCTGAAGGTAAGAGATATTATTTTCTAAAACACAGAAGTATGTTTGCTGGTAGATTATAATTAGAGGTAAATTATAATTAGTGATCAGAATATATAATGGAATGCCTTATTCTTGTTAAAATACCAAGAGAATGAATTGTTCTTCCAATCATTAGTGTAAATTAGTGAGGTTCTATTGTGCACATAAGGCTACAGTAGCACAAACATGAGGGAGGTGAGCTTGAGTATTTTCTAAGACTTGCTGCCTTAAACTAACAAAAAACATACCATCCCTAAACTGATCAGCTCACAAAGAAGTGTGCATTACTAGAAATACAAATGATTCCTATGAGTTTTATTTACAGTCTTTTGCTGGGTTTAGTTTTTCTGTTGAATGAAATACTGACTCTGCAGTTTCTGCTGTTTAAAGAAAAAAAAAAAAAAGTCCTCTTGGGAGGCAAAAAGCTTCATGTTATGAATGCTCCTGGCCGTGGGTAATGGTGCCAGTGAACCCTACGGGAAGGTGCAGTTGCTGTATCATAGCAAGAATTCTTATGGTTGCCAGCTCCAACTTGTGTTAGAAACAAGTGGAAGTTTTTCTGCTGCCACCTGGGTTGAATCCTTCATCCGACAGACTTTAGGTTTTCACTTGCCTTCTGTGATGCAGTGTAGTACAGAGAGAGATGTGCTCAGTTCTGGGGAGGGGGAAAATCAAGTGAGACTCTTTCTGGAAAGAGTGAGATACTAGTAAAAGCCTCCATAACTGTGTTTTGGTACGTGTTTTAATAATCTCTTCTACCAAGTGGGAAATGCTTAAGACTGGTGAGTCTGCCACTAACTTCATTCTCTGTTTGATCTCCAGAAGCTGGATATACTGACCCTCCCTGCTGAGTGCTTTCCACTCTGAATTTGAGTTCTCCTTTCCTTCTTTTCCCTGTAGTGAAAATGAATATGGTGGTCTCCAGTCAACTCTCAAGCATTACAGAACTGAATCTCACACTACTCACAGCTCAGACAACAGGCTGCAGACAGGTCATTTTGTCTCTGCTGTGCAGCTGTGGTAGTAGTAATGTGACTAAGTCTCTTGGCCAGGGCAGGTCCTTTATTTCAGCTCAGGGTTGAGGCCACTGATCTAGCAAAGTACTGTAGCTTTTCCTAGACTTTAGGAAAAATAAATAGAATGAATTTTCATTGCTACCTTTTATGTACCAAAATCAGCTTTTTAGGCTTCTGATACATCCAGAGCGCTAGGTCACAAATCTCTACACCTTCATTAACACACACAATTACAGCATGTACAATGCAAGAACGTGACAGATCACAGCACAGTTTTTATTTAGAAGTAAAACTAAGACTATTTTTTATAAAGCAGACTGGAAAGTTTGTAACAAAAACATTCATTTTATTGGTAGCTGTACAGGTGAAAATACTGTCTTAAGCTCCATAGCGACTTTTTTGTTTTTTTTGTTTGAAAACCATCCGTTTGTAAATCCTGTGAGGAAACTGACACCTGAACCCTGAAGGTTGTTGGGTATTGTATCAAAGCGAGCAGTACTGTAACTTCAATTGTGTGCTGTCAGCTCAGCCTCTGCTGGATGCCTGCAAGAAGTCACCCTGCCAGTGGTTACTCTGATTTGTTAGCAATAGAGCAAGTTACCTTTCACCAGCATTACTGCCAAGCAGGGATTACTTTAGCCTACTAATGACCACACTGTGCTAGGACTAGAACACTTCAAAATGCTGTGAGAAAGCTGGATACCTGTGGAGTCTTTTCCATCAAAACGGGTAGAAAAATATCACCACTTCAGGGTTCTGCTCTGTTTACTTTCTCATTCTCGTTTAATTTTCTGTGAGATAGTACCTTTGATATGTATTACATTGTTTGACTCAGTCATTTTATTTAAATGCCATTTTCTGTTCAGCAAGCCAAAAAAATCCAATGTACTGTCAGTGTGCACCGGTAACTTCAGAGTGGCTTGGTAAAAAAAAAAAAAATAGTTGCATTACTTCTAAAATTTGCAATGCAATTCTGATCACTATTGATAGATGATAATTTTCACTGTTGGAAGTTGGTTACAAGCTGAATATCCACTGATGCATTTTTTGTAAACTTGTATTCAAGTTTACTACATAGTATTTGTATAAAATTCAAAGAATTTTGACTTTTGTTACCTGTACATGGCAACAAGTTGTCTAGCATCTTAAACTTAAATCCATCAGTTTATTAAAAATACTTTTGTAAAAAAAAAAAAGCTTGGCTCTGTGTGTTACTCCCCCTGTACCTACAGTTTGTTTTGGCAATGCTACCCAAGCTGATGCTTGGTTTTGAACGATGGTTTTGAGGACAGTGAGACTGTCCAAGGGTGTCCTGTAGTTAAGCTTTAGGCTGTTAGGCTGACATGAGCATCAGGCACTGTGGTTTGGTTTGTATGAGGCATCTTCCCCAAATATCCCAAGCTTTGGCACAGAGTTGGCAGCAGCCCTTGACATGCTTTGCCAGCACTGAAGGTTGTTGGCACTGGAATTTGCCAAGGGCGGATGAGTGTGTGTGTTTTAACAGCAGAGAGATTCCTCTGCAAGCTGAGGGCACCGATAAATGGGAGTGCTGTCGTGTGGCTGTCCGAGCTGGTGGTGTCCCTACCCATCTCTCCCCACAGCTGGGAAGGGGATGTGTTTTGCCATGTAGTGCATGCTGAGCAGGACTGTCCATGCTAATGAACATTGCCTAAGGCATGACCTGTTGGAGAAGCTGCCCAGACACAGACGTGTTCCTTTTTCTGTGTTTCCCTAATCACCAGCAAACCTGCCAAAGGAGTCTGAGCAACTTGTAAGGAAACTTGACCGTAGTTAATCAGTTAAAACTAATTTGAGTTCCAAATGAAGTCACTTTTGGCATCCAATGGTCAGGAGGGCCTACCAGCTTCTAGGAAGGTGATCAGTACACAAAAGTACCTACTGCATTGTTTCCTAGTGGGTGAGTGGCTGCATTTAATGGAGCTGCTCTTGAAGAAAAGATAAATGTTCCAAATGAAATTGTATTTTCTAAAAGTTTCTTCAGCCATGCAGAAGTATATGACAAATTTATCATTGGAACAGCTTTGCAACAGGCAGAAGTTTTTTATGGCTATAGCACCTTAGTTCTATCACCCACTCATAATAAATCCATTCTTTCTCAGTGCTTCAAACAGTGCAATGGAAATGACTATTGGACAGTTCCTGATGTTCTCTGAAACTCTGTGGTTTGATCTAAATCAGATAACAAAAAAACTTCAAACTTAATGTAACAACTTGTCAGGGAAGCCATGGCAGTTCTTTGGAAAAGCAGCTGTGCTCCACTGGCAGCTCCCATTCCCACTGGGCTAGAGTAGGGATCCTGTATTTTTCACATGATCTGGTCCATTAAAATTAGCATATCGCAAACTAAACCATGAAGATCCTTCACTGGCACAGTTTTAGCTTGCTTTGGGTGTGACAGAGGCTACATTTATCTCTGGGTCTCTGTAGAGGGGGACATTGCTCATACCAGAGTGGCTCTCCACCCCATTCATCTCTGAGCAGCAGCCTGGGACACATAGAACTAAGGGAACACCAATCCTGCCAAGTTTAAGATGGGTGGTCAGTAGTTCTTCTGGTCTTTTGAAAGTTGTTGATCCTGAAATCCTCAAAGCAGCAAGCCTGCTGCACCTGCAGCTTACCTGCTGGGCTGCCTCCAGACCATGTGTTTGTGTGAAAGGAGAGAAATCACTGTTAGTGTCTCTTAAACAAAGTGAAGGTGAAGGAGGGGCTTCATGTGTGCCCTGCAGGAGATGTTTTTCATGGGCTTTAACTCACGATTTCTTTTTAGGGAGCTGTTTTTACCTCTCTATCCCATTTCACCTTTACATGGCCTGAAACAAGGCATCCAGATACAGAACTTCAGGAAGCTGGGACTGTGTTGCTGAACTGCTCCTGCTGGGGCTCAGGACAGTTTGGGAGGAGAATTAGGAAGGGGGTACCATCGTGGATGAGAGAAGCCCTTCCCACGTCCATGATGCCAGCCCTGTCTGCTGCTCCTGGCAGCTGTGGAGTAAAAGTGTGGAGGTTTTCAAATGCACCCCTTGTGGGGTTCTGCTTGGTCCTGGTGTGGCTGATGGTCAATATAGGGTCCTCCTTTACAGTGACACAAGTGATGTGAATCAGACACCCCCTGGCCAAACAGGGCACAGGCAGGTTTTTATCAGGCTCCAGTGAAACATGTCCAAACTCCCTCCCTCACCAGGAAGGGATGGGGGCGGAGGAGACCCTCTGTTCCCAGAGAGTGCTTGAGTGATGTGGCAAATGCTCCCTCATGTTTCCCAAGTCGGAATAGTCATTACTGTTAGCTCAATCAGAGCCAAGGCTTTCCTCCCAGAATAAGTATAAAGCCCTATTAAACCCACCTAATGACAACACAAATCATGTTGAACAGAAGATGTCTTGTGTTCCCTACTCAGGCTGCAGAGGCTTGAGGGTTTTGTCCTGGTTTTCCCATTCCTAATTTGCCTGTGGGAAACGCTGCCTTCCCCCAGCCCTTCCCAGTGCCAGCACACAATAGCTGCTTGTTTTTTGCCTAGAAGGAATCGCTGAGCCTTTAAATAGCTGGAATTTGGTTTATTTTCCTCTGTACTTCAGCTGATTCATTACTCAGTCATAGCATCCTAAAAGTGAAGATTTCCAAAAGCATTGGCATTTGCCTCCTTTGTTTTGTTTTGGGATTTTTTACCACAAAAAGATGCTCTGAATCTTAAATTTCATGCGCCAGCCCGGTGTTAGTGTCACTAACTAATCTTGCAGTGAATTGTCAGCTTCCAACAAATTAATTCACATGCCATTAAACAAACATGAACTGAGTAGTGAGGACTAGCAAGAGCTGATGGCAGTGTAGCTGGCTCAAATGGAATTGTAAAGGTCAATTATATTTTATGTTAGAGACACTTGGAAAGCTTAGTAAAAGCACTGTGGAGGCTGTCTGAGCTTGCTCTTCCCTCCAGCACTCTGGGGTCGAGGGCAGAGAAATGCCTCACGGAGTGCCCAGTTTTCATGGATGCTCTCATCTCTGCAATTGCTTTCTTTAAGTTCCTTTGCCCTTCCAGGAGCCTCGTGGCTTCTGTGCATTTTGAGAGGTTTAAAGGAAGGACAGACTCCATGGCCTAGAGTGCTGCCTCTGCCTGTGGCTCCCTGCACAAAGGCCCCCCCAGTGAAATGCCAGCCCGTGACTGCACCCAGGGATGCCACGCTCAGTCCATGCTTTTGGAGAGTAGGGATGAGTATGGTGTGGGAACCTGCAATGCATCCTTCAGACAGACAGGCGGCCTCTGGCACCTCTCCAGCTGGAACTGAGCTTCAAAGGTGTATTGATTGGTGCTAATATTGCTGTCTCCAAATGTGGAAGAAAAAAGGGTTTTTGTACTAAATAAACTGACATCATTTCTTATTGATAATAAACTAATACTACAGACTTAAACTAAGTAGAAAATGGAGTCTGTTCAGAGCTTGACTGTACATCTTCCTAGTCTTGGCCTGTGGCATCACCTATGTGTACAGCACTTCTAGAGCAGTCAGCTCCTGAGTCAACTTTTTCTCCCTCAGTCTGTCCCCTGCAGATGTTCAGCTTCCTAAATGGTCTCTGAGGATCTGCTTGGATCACATAATCTCATTGGTCATAACACTCTTCCCTGACTCTGTCATGAGCTGATCCATACTTCTTCCTTATCATCTGGGGAACTTAACTGGGAATGCAGTTCAAAGAAATGCAACCAATAGCAGCAGCTGAGCCTGGGTCAGAGAAGTCTTCTCTCTCTGCCCAAACACACAGACAACACAGTTCTTGAAGACTGTGAGATAGATTTGTGGCTTCTTAAGGAACACCACAGGGAACAGAACCTTCGCCTGGAGAGCAGATGTTTCTGGTAATAGGTAGGAAGAATTCTAAGAGTATTTGTAAATCTAATGCAGTGCATATAGGGCTTTATTATAAATATACTTCTTCAATGAGTTGACCTACAGGAGTATTCCAGCAGCAGTGGAATAAGGAAGTAAACAAAGTATGTGAAATAAGTAGGTTGGGAGGTCAAAAAGAAAGGGACACATACACATTCAAAGCTAACCACAAGTCCTTCCATCACTGCTGAGGCTTGGGAATGATACAGGGATATGAGGGGGGTGAAAACATCTATAGACCCTTCCTCTCTCTGCTCTCCCCTGGGTGCAGTACAAGCTGGACAGGCAGGATGAGGTGGGATGAGGAGGATGTGCAGCAGCCAGGAGAGACACTGCACTCAGGCTGCTGCCAGTGGAATGAGCTGAAGCCTCTGAGTCTGGCCTTGTCCATCTCACAGCAATGCGCAAAGGATGTGCATGTGCAGACTGAGGGAAGCCCATCCACAGGGGCCAGAGAAGGACAATCAGGTCAGCTGTCTTCTTTGCTATGCATGCTGCCAGTCGTTTCTTGGTTTCCATGGAAACTGGCTGCTGCAGAAATGATGTTATGAAAATTACTTCTGAGATTTGAAGCTAACAGATCTGCTTTGCTCTAACAGGAGCACAGACACTCATCACTGTACTGCCCTGTGTGTGATGTGAAAGTGGTTTCAGAGAAGTTGCAGGTATCCCAAAACAGCCTGCACCACCTGCCCTGTGTCACTGGCAGCCTCTGCAGCCCCAAACCCCAGCCAGGGGAGAAGGGGCGGAGGAGGAGGTGGAGGTGGAGAAGGCCAAGAAGAAGGAAGGAGCGGAGACTTCAGATCCCATTAGCTCCTTACTGATGGATACAGCTCACACCAGCACAAGAGGCAGCGCTGTTGTCATCTCTGGGGGCAGAAATTTCTTGTTCACCCTGCAAAGTCCAGGCCAGCATCAAGCCAGATGCACCAGCAAGGTGTTGAGCATGTGGTGAGATATCCAAGAGGCTGCAAGGAGACTGTGCTGCAGCACCTTAGGTGGAAATAATAAAGGCAGCAATGATGGCTTAGAGACGCATGCAGCCACTGTGAGGCTGCCTGTTCCTCTCACCCAGATACTGAGCAGGGGACTCTTTATTCAGTGTTTGCTTTCATCACCAAGTGGTCAAACATCAGTCTTGTTGGATAGGCCTACTCTTACATAAGTTGCTCTCAGAAATACATGTATTATTTAATAAACCAAGGTCGTGCCTTGCTGAGAAGCTCTGTAGCAACAAAATGAGCCAGTCTTGGATGGAATAATTGGCACAAATGCATGCAGAATTTAAAGGCTTAACTCTCCCTCCATATTATTAATTACTTCACTGAGTTTCATTTGGAAGGAGTCCATGAAAGTATAAAGAGGTACTTAACTCAACAAGAGAAACTCCACAGCCCAGGTCAGGCAGTGTAGTGGAGGCCTGTGGTCGATGATCAGGACCAGTGGCCTGAAGAGCAGCTGTGCCCACCACAGCAGTGACTCACATCTCCCATGGAAGGAGGCAGGACAGATGTGTAGAGCCCTGTGCCTGTTCAGCTTAATGCAGCGCTTGCACCTGCAGGTAAAACCTTCAGCAGAAAACAGCCTTGGATAATAATCAGGCAAATCACAAAGAACATCTGGAAACAGATGCCAGGAGAGTGGAATTAATTTCTAGCATGAATTTTGATGTTTCTAGAAGCTGATCCAACATTTTACAAAAATACTGTCAATAACACAGAAATGCTGAAGGCAGCCAAATCAGTCATCAAACTTTTTTTCCCCAAGTCCTGCAAATGACAGTTGATTATAGCACTAACAAACGAGTGTTTGTAGTTGAAAAGTTCCTTGGTGCAGTGAGAGCTACATGATCCTGGTATCTTCCTGTGAATATTTTTCTGCATCTCTGTGAAATCCACTCAAAATGACTACACCATACCCGGGACCCCATTTCTGGAGAGTCCCTCAGCAAGACTTTACAAAACTTGAGGATGTAAAACTAGAAATCCTGGGAGCAATGCATACTCTTTGTGGAATGTTCCATCTCCTTATGCAATGTTAAAGGGCTTCCATGCAGGCCTGGGGAGTATAAACACTAATTACTGAAGTTATAAAGAACATTACGGTACAACTAATAAGCAATCAGGTACCTCTTAATTTAGACCAGACCTTGATGGCCTATAGTCCATCAAAGGAGGAACAAAGCCCCAAAAACAGAACAGAAGGCAGATCCGGTGTTTTATGGAGGAAGTGTGTAGCTCACAAATGTCTGTAACTGCAGCATTGAAGATACACAGCATGAACAGACACATGATTTGCCAAAGACCTGCTTTTACATGTAAGTTTAGCTGATCAATAAAATGTTGAAAAGAACATTATAGTGACTCCATAGAAGAGGACAGCAAAAGAAAAATGCATTGTGTGATATATACAAGGCAGTGATTACATATACAGAAAAGGGAGCTCTGCTTGGGTTCTTTGGACTCAAGCTGCTGGACAGTTTGGGCATGATTCAGTTACCTACACACTGGCATTGAGTGCCTCCTGATTTAGTAAATAAGGTGCTTTTCCAGCTGATTTAAATCTGTCATGGGAGTAACAAAACACTCATATCTGAGAGGAGCTTGTTTGGCATGGACAGAGTTTTCAGGATTGAGTAAGCTCGCCGTCATGTAGCCTTTCCCAGATTTGCTTCAGAACCTTCCTCCCAGCTCGTGTCAGAAAAGGCTCAGATGTTCCTTGGAGCCTTGCCAGAGAGGGTAGACACTGATGTGAGGGAATCAGCTTTCCAGCCTACTGCCTTTCTTCCTGGATGAACAATTAATCTCAAAGCACTCCACCTCCTCTGAACACCTCTCACCCACGTGGGCAGCATTCCCTGAGAGAACAGCTCAGTAGTTTTCCTGATGAGTTTGCAAAGTGTTTGGCTTTGTGCTCCAGCTGGTCCAGCCATGGCTTAGCACTCAGGAGCTTCTAGGAAAAGCACAGAGCCAGGGTGTTGTCCAAGTGGTTGGGGCCAGAACAGAGTCAGGAGATGGATCCCATAGGTCCCACAAAGCAACCAGAGGAGCCAGGTTTTGTATCCAGCTAAGACTAAGGAGGAAGCTTGGTCAGAAGATAAGGCGATGCTCAGAAGACAAGGCAAGAGCCTAGACAGAAGAGAGGGACTCAAGGAGACCATAGAGGAACGACTGTCTGCCTTGTAAGAACCCAGTGAGTAAAGGATAGCTTTGTTTTCCAAAGCTTTATTCTGTCTTCCAATGTAATTTAGAGAGTGATGTTGTCAGGTTTAACCCCTTTTCTGTTTTAACAAAACTGCCTTGGACAGCAGTGTGATAAAAGGTGGGGAACAGCAGCACACAGTCAGTTCAGCTCAGTAGCCTGGGTGACATGCCAGCAGAGACAGCAACCCTGACAGCTCAGGGATGCCAGTCCATACCTTCCGCTGCTTTCAAAGCCTCAGGCTCCCCCTAACACAGGCAAATTCTCAGGTCAGGGAATGAATGCTCACATCTGACTCCTGGATTGTTCGACCGGTCCTTCATTTTTCAGCCAAACACATCAACTTTCAAACCAGTCTAGAATTTGCTTGACCCACAGTTGTGACAGGAGTGGAGACTGTAAGTTTCAGAGTTGGTTCCCAGTGTCCCTTTCCCATAGCAACACACAAAGCATGGGAAAATCACCCAACAGCCCTGTGCAAATAATTTTCTGAGAATCTGACAGATGCAATTTGATCACACAGTGATAACTGGACTCTTATCTCAGACCACGACAGAGGGGCCTTCTGACAGTGTCACTGCACATTTCCTCTGTAGCTTTGTCTCACAAACCAAGGCATTCCCTCAGCTCCCCGGTGCTGCCGTGCCGCTGCTGCGCCACAGCACTGACACTCGAACGTCCTCAGCACTGGGAGAAGAAACCAGGGCTGCTGGTGGATACACGCCCAGAGCTGCTGCAGGTGAGTCCAGCAAATGGCTTATATGAAATCTGTGTATCCTGATCGGTGATAAAACAGTACAGGTTTGTTTTGTTTTGTTTTAAGTGGCTCATGCATTTGGTTTCTCTCTCTGAGGGCAGTATGTAGGTGAGAACTTCACTTCCAGGAACTAGCAGAATTTTCCCCCAGATGGAAGTTCCTTGGTCAGTAACTGAGGCAGAGACAGAAAGGTGTTAATCATGCAGGAGCAGGAGGAAGTTTCCTTGCTGACAAGGTTCCTTAAAAACTCATCAGGGCAGAAGACACCAGCTTCACCTCTGACCTCTCAAACCTTTATCAAATTTTCCATCTGTGGCTGTCACCTACAGAACCATTTTCAAGTTTCTCTACAACTTGTTTTTTCCCCAGAAATTATACTAACAGAGTTTAAAAAATTGAAGTTATCAGTAAGCTTTAAGACTTTGAGAGGTTAGTGTTTTGCTAAAATATCAGTGATTGCGTGTTAAAAGGGATTTCGGAAACTTTTCTGAAACTTAGTTGGTTTAATTATGAAAAACTTACGTTTAACCAACACTTACATAAATCTGCAGACTCTAGACTACTTGTATCTGACAGAGCTTTACAAATAAGCTACAATCAATCCACATGCCATTCTTTGTAACTACAGATTGAAATTGTCTAAGAATGTGAAATTAACTGAAAAAGCAGCACTTTTGTGGATAATATTAAAAAAAATAAATTAGCACATTCTTCAGCTGAAGTCTGCACGATTTTGTCAATTATCTGTCTTAGCTCTGGATGTCAAGTCAGTCACTTAAAAGCCCAGTGACAGGTGACAGATTGTTCTTAGCAGACACGCCCCTAGTTACTAAGGAGCTGTTACTGAGGCTTAAATAAAAAAAGTGCTTAAATTCTACTCCTCTGAATATACAGCAGCTCTGCATTTTTTGGGAGAAATACCTAATAAATGAAATGGTGGCGGTTTGGAGACCATTCCATGATTTAATTTAAAAATAAGAGCATAATGCCTGAGATTCTTTTTAGGGGTTTCTCTTTTGCCTTTCAACTTACAACTTGTCTGAGTAGATAAGTATGTGAGTTATAGATAAGGTTTTAAAGAGATCTCTAATATGTTAGAAATCTGAGACTTGCCTATAGCTAAGTTGGGAAAAAAATCCAGAATTTTGAACAGCATTCATTTTTTAGTATTCATGACAAGCATTTGAAAAAGATGGGGGATTTAAGACAAACTGCTGGATTGCAATGATCATCTTGAATGATGAATTTAAAGGCAAACATATAAAAAGGAAACCATAAACTTGGGGAATGCACTTAGTGCTCCCTAGCACAAGAATGAGATGAGTATCAGAAGGAGCCAACACCATTATTCAGAATTATACTGTCAGAAGCCCAAGTTAGTGCTCTGAAGGACCATTCATCACAATAAGCCCTCCTTTCCCTTCCTCACCTGAGAAATGGCCTCTTTCTGAAGCACAGGATTTGGTGATGGTTGTTGTTGAATATTCTGCCAACCACAGACTTTCCCAGGACTGGAAGAATAACTCACCTCTGGCTGGTGTTACCCTAATTTAGCTTGAGCAGATGAGAAAAACCAATCTATCAGACATCAATTGTCTAAGAATTTTGAACAGTTTGTAAGTGAGGCAATTAAGCACGTCTTTAGCTTCTGCTCTTGTTCCTGCAGAGGTACTGACAAGGCACAAGTCAGACATGCTGGGAAAAAAGAACTATCAGCATGGGAAAATGTATGGGAAAATAAAGCCACCAGTATAAAGGAGAAAATCCTTCTGCATGATTCAGTGGCCCCTGAACAGATGCCCATTTTCAGGAGGTCTGAAACTCAATTTAGGGAGGAGGTAGGGGAGTTGTCTCACTGGTGAGGGCAACAGCACCGGGCCCTGCCCTAGGGAGACTCTGGAAGGCTTCCCCAGCAGCACTGCTTGGCACATGGAGGGGGATGGCAGCAGCTGAGTGCAGAGTGTGCACACAGACCCCCCATGTCCATCTGGGAGCAGTTCCTCCAGCAACTCAAAGAGCTCCAGTTGTCCTGCGATTTTCCAAAACCTCAGAACTCAGCTTCTGCACTACACACACTCTCCCCCTTCCTCCAAATTCTGATGGCTGTCTTGCATCAGGTGCTCTGTAGAGTTAATGACTTTAGCCCAGCACCTGATGCTTTGGGCAGGAAACCAGGATCCTCCAAAATCAAAATATGACAGAAGGTTATAGCCCTCAGTAGCCAGTCACCAACAGACTGATTCAGCCTTCAGCCAGATCACAGTGAGGCATCAGGAAAAGAGCAAAAAACATTGGATCCAAAACCACCAAGCAACAAGATATGAGGTATTTTTAATCTCTGCTGCTTCTCAGAAAGCAGCAGAAAACACACCAGGTAGAGAAATATTTATATGCTAAATTAACACTCTCAGTGTGCAAGACATGAAGTCATTCCTGTCACGAACGAGAAAAACCTTGAATTCTTGCCAGGGAATCTGGACACCACAGCGGGACACCTTAGGTGCCTGCAAATCTGAACAACTGTTTGGAAATAATATGTTGTGTTTGACTTTGAACTCTCAAATCTCATCCTTGCAGACTGCCTGTTTCTTGTGAGTTCCTTCTGAAAAAAAGTGCATTTTTTTTCCTTTACCCCTTGCCAAAGGTGTGTTATTTTCTGTAGGAGATCCTGCCCAAGCAGACCAAAACCAGCCTTTGTAGCATGGAGAAACAACATACACTGACTCCTCTGAATCTCTCCGTGTATTTTGGATGGCGGCTGTCTCAGGAATATACTGTACCTTCCAGTGGAACAACACACTTGCATCTGGCAGGGTACTAGCAGACAATCATGTCACCAGACAACATGGGGTGGGGATAAGCCAGTGAAATCTACTTTAAACTTGATTACAAAACTAAAATAAAACCCACCAACTCCTTGCCCTCCCCACCACCCTTGCTAAAGAGAAAAAAAACAAAAGGAAAAAACCCAATAAGATATAATAAGATCTACCTGATATATCATCATTTTTTGAAGCTGATACATGGCATGGCTTCTCAACATCCTCTCCAGTTGTCTGGTTTGAGTGTCTACTTTGATATGATCTGGTCCTTGAATGTGATTCCTCTCTCCCTGTATTCTGCTAATTACACATCCACTTGAACAGCACACTGCATGCAAAACACATCACCAAACTGCCCCCTGGCACACCATCTCTTTCCTCTCTTACCCTTCAGTCCAGTGATGTCACTGTCTGTGTTATATCATTTTCCCTTCTCTGAGCTTTAGCCTGATCTTGGCTAAAATGCAAGAGCTCCAGTGAGTCATGCAAAAATTTAATTTATCTAGTGTTGGCTATATAGGGAAAAGTATAAGGACAGGGAAAGCACACCACGATACCTCCTCAGAATACCCTTGCAGCCTCCAGTGACTTGTGCTGAAGGAGTTCTTACATCTGAGAGGGTGCCTGAGCATTTAATAATCTTCAATATATTTTTTCCCTTGTGAATTTTCTAATTTTGTTGTGCTATTTAAATAGCTTATTTCTAAATAAATTTCATACTCTTTTCAGTTTGTCATGAATTCTCAGAAACCACGTCTCAAAAGAAACAATTACCATACAAATACCTTATTAGCTCTAGTCTTCAGTTTTCCCTCAGGAATTAATAAAGATTAAGCCTGACACATTTATATGACAGACGTGGAACATGAGGCACAGAGTTCATAACAACCACCCTCCACACTCTTTGTGATAGAAACCTCAGGGCAGCTACTGTGTTTTGAAAAATGCAGATGGGAAATGGAAGGGGAAGTTTTGAAGTAAAGTTAGATGAACACATTAGGAATGAAACAGGGCCAAACAAAAGTACCTCTGAGGCAAGAAAGGAGTCCCTTCCATCTTCTTGTACCTATGATCCTGTGGCTACGAGGGCACCGTTCAAATTTGTGTCAGAAGCAGTTTATGTCTCCCAGTGTCTTCAGTTTCAAAAAAAACCCTCAAGTTCTGCAACTTACAGAATTGCAAATTAATAAAATAAGACCAAATATGCATAAATTAATAGTACCATCATCTGCTTGAAGTGGATTACAGTGACATACAAGAAAACTTAAGTGTCTGTTAGTATTTGTCACTGATACATTTAAGACATGCTTAATAGACAAAGTGAATTATATTATATGAAAAAATATTATTTAAGAAAAATGGCTCTATTTTTAGTCAGAAGCATCCTTTAGTCCAATTTATACTAGTAAGTCAGGAAATTTTAAATCTAGCTCTACATCCAACAATATAGCCGCAATTATAACCCTTATGTTTTATATAAGCTGTCTTTTTTAATATAAAACCCTCTTCCTTTTTGAATCAAGTACCTAAATAACATAAAGAGATTAAAAGATCTGGCAGAAAAAAAATAAAGCTATTAGAAGCCTGCCCTTATTTCCTTGGCTTGCAGAGGAGTACATTGAATTAAAATCTCTTATGTGTTGCAGATGAAAAGACTGTTTGTACCAGCAATTACGAATAAGGCAAAGTCAACCTACAGAAACAATCAGCAAAGCCAACCCAGAATAAAACTGTCATGCAGTTGAAAGTTAATTTGCATTAACAATAATGCTTGGGGAGAAAAAAGGGGGTTTTTAAAAATTCAATTGCATGAGCGTGGTTGCTGACTGCCTTGGCAACAAGCAGCCTGCACACACGCCTTGTGCCTGCCCTGACCCCACAAGGGTTACTCTGACATAACCTACAGCACAGTGTATCTGCAGCCATCAAAATAACCATTTACCTCCAGAAAACCTTCACAGAATCACAGAATCAGAGAGTACCTTGGGTTGGAAGGGACTACTAAAGATGATCTAATTCAACTCCCTTGCAATGAGCAGGAGCATCTTTAATTAGGTCAGGTTGCTCAGCACCCCATCCAGTCTGACCTTGAATGTTTTCAGGATGGGGCATCTCTGGGCAACTTGTTCCAGTGCCTCACCACTCCCACAGGGAAAAATTTCTTCCTAATATCCAATCTAAATGAACCCTCATTCAGTCTAAAGTCATCACTCCTTGTCCTATCACAACAGGTCCTGGCAGAAGGTTCCCCTCCAGCTCTCTTGCAGGCTCCCTTTAGGTACTGGAAGGCTGCTATAAGATTAAGATATATCCAGAGCCTCTTCTTCTCCAGGCTGAAAAACCCCACCTCCCTCAGGGTGTCTCCATAGAGATGCTCTAGCTTTTTGAGCATCTTTGTGGCCCTCCTTTAGGCTCACTCCAACAGATCCATGCCTTTCCTGTGCTGAGTACCCCAGAGCTGGATGCAGCAATGCAGTTGGGGTGTCACAAGAGCAGAGTGGATTAGAATTCAACCTGCTGGCCACTATTCTTTTGATTCAGTCCAGGATACAGCTTCCAGGATACAGCTGGCTTTCTGGGCTGCAAGCGCAGCTCAGAAATACGTAACTCCAGAACACATTATTCCTACACACTTGCATTCAGTAACAGAATGTTCTCCTCTGGAAGGACAAACACCCTCAAGGCAACTGAGGACATGAGTAGAATAATCATCCTCTTCATGACTTCTGGTACCTCTTCATGAATTCTAAGTACCTCTTGATTTCATGGCTTACAAAATGGCACATGGTTACCACAAGCAATTGCTTCACTGCTCTTTAAGTAGCTTCAGGGTGACCATGAAGACAAAGCCCGGCTGGACATCTCCAAAATTTGCCTTAAAGTGTGCCTCAGCTACTAAAACCCCAATGGACTGCTACCTTCTAAACATCTTCAATAGAGCAACTTCTTGAGGCACCTGATGTAAATTGGCACTGCTCTCGAAAAAAAACCAACCTATTTGTCCCCAAATCATGGCCAGGAAGCAGCTTTTTGTGTAGTGCTAACTTTCAGCTGCATCAGGCGGCAGAGCTGGTGATACAGAGAAGGCAGGATTGCACAGCAAAGAGGAGGAAGGCCTGGACCACCTGTGGTGTCAGCAGCCCACCTCAGAACACAGCTGACATCTATGGAAATGGACAGGCAGAGCAGCCTCCGCTTGCCAGTAACAACTGCTATGGACAGACCAGGAGAGCCTTTGCAAACACTCTGGGCAGAGCATCCAGCCCTTGGGAGATGCTGAATCCACCATGAAGTTTAGTTATCTGTTCATGGTGGTCATCAACCCAAAGGGGTTGTCATCTCCAATGTCCAATAAATGCATTTCTGTTTCTTAGGACAGGCTGTCACAGCCTTTGCAGGTGCTTGCTTTTCCACAAGGCTACATATACAGCCTAAAATATAGGAATAACTTACATGGCAAAGAGGTGCTAAAGGTAGGAAATTCCACCCTTGCCTGATGGTTTCCTCCTTCTAGGGAGCACAGCCCAAAATTGTGTCAGAAGTGACAAGATCCATGTATTTAGGGATCAAACCCCTCAGTGAAGTCTTCTGATGAAGGAAATAAGCACTGGAGAAGTCAGTGAGCCGGGTTCCTGTCTGCACTGTTGTGACATGAGCACTTTCTGTCTGCTGCTTCCTGTCCTGTACACGGTGGCTTCTTTCCTGCTGCTGGACTGACAACAATTTTGCCTGACCTGACCTTTAAACACAGGTGAAGGGTGACAGAACAAAGATGCTGTCACAGACCAATCCAAACCATTGACCAGCTGTCAATTTTGGGATGGAGAGCCCTACAGCTAAGGATGCTACACTTTATTGATCAATGCTAATAAAAAGAAGAACTGCATAAATATAGGAAGAGTTCAAACAGCTGAGAGCAGGTGGCAATCAGCACGCTATGATGGACAGAACTGACCACGGGTAGGCAGGTCTGCCAAGGGTCTCCAGCTCCACTCAATGTCATTGAGGAAACAAAAAATGTTTAGATGTATCAGTTGTGTCCTTTAGGGCCAGGAATTCAAGGCAGCAATTCCTAACTTGCATATACAAGATGCCTGGTTTCCAGAAACACCACAGTGTCCCTGTTAATGGAGGAACGCATGCACACAGGGGCTTTTGCTTTACCACCTTCCCTGTATGCATACTGGCAGGATAGTGGAAGATGCTCTGGGATATGCCTCTGCTGGGCCAGGTGTACCAAGAGTTGAAATAAAAGGCAGTCCAGCTCTTGTAGCAAGTCACATTGGCAAGGCAGTGGGCATATTCCAGCAGCTCTCACATTCCCTGTGCAATCATCCTTATAAAGTACCACATGCTCACACAGCCTCAACTTCCTTTATCAACCTACAGGCTAAAACCTGCATTTCAGTGAGCTAGAAGTAGCTATTCTCATTTTTATTTGAACCCAGGATGTGAAAAATAAGACCCCAGTCCCAGAGCCTTCAGAGCACATGAGGGTAAATGCAGCAGGACGAGGCCCACACTTCAAGAGCCCTGCCCTCCTCAAGTGCTGGAGGATATCACCCCATGCCCTCTGTACACCTCTGGCATCTCAGGTCCCTGGGGACACAAGGGACAGATGGCTGCATGCTTCAGGCTGTATCCTAAGTGTCCCTCTTCTCTTAAGCTAAGCGGGCTCAGCTCCAGCATCTTCACTCATCTGAAACAGCCCTGTGCACTTCTAACTCTACAAAGCGTAATAGTAATTCATTTTGGAGCACTTCTGAAGGACAAAAAGCAGAGCTGTGAGATGCAGCAGTAAAGCAAAGTAATAACCAAGTACTAAGGAGAGGGGAAAAATAGAATAGTATTGTTTATTGCAGTGTAATTTGTGTGATCTGGGTATTTGGGGAAAGGATAAATGACACATACGGAAAACCATGTACTTCTCTTTAGCCTGTTCTTGACTATCAGACAGAAGAGGCTCCATTTGTGTACTTTGCTCTCCACTATCTTAACTCTTTCAAAGCAAAAAAGATCTTTCCATTCTTTTCCTTCAAAATAAGAGCTGCTGCAGGCCAGGCCACCTCATTAGCAGTAAAAGCAGTGTCTCTTTTTCACCACTGTGCCCTTGTTAATCTCAGGCATGTCAGCATTCTCTTGGGATTCCTTGCTACATTCCTCACTATTTGTCACTGCTTAATTTTTAAACCAACTAAAATAAAACCAGACATTACTAGCTTTTCCAAGGGAAGATTATGTCAATAATTTTGGTTTTTGCATCACATAGCAAATATCCTATGTTTGCAACACTACATAGATAATATACATTAACTTTTAAAAGGCCAAACTACTCGCAATTCGAGTGGCTCCTACTGATCTTTTTTAAATGGATTGCAAATGTATTGAATCAGTGTGTTCCATGAATTCAGAGCTCTGCCTGCAGTGTCTACAAAGATGACAAAACAGTGGTAGATTGCGACTGTTGGGAAGGATTGAGACTTGTTTCTAATCCATAGGAGATTTAAAATAGCTCATGCAACTGTGCACTAGCACTTTTCAGCTAGTGAAACCTGAAATTCAGTTGTGTGAAAGTACATTGTTTCCAAAATCCCCCTAACACAAGAAAAAAAAAGAAGCAGTAACAAAAAATCCAAATGGACATAAATTTCAGTGCGTGAAAATGATAATTTTATTTAGCACAGGATTAAAAAAACCCAAGCATATAATAATATTTAATAACATCTGAAGGTATCTCATGCCTTCTAAGTCAGAACACCCTATTTTTCAGATCGAAGAGCAGTATTACACATCTCTCATCCTTTTTATACTTCATTGCTAGGGTGGAAAAGATCCTAAATTGGATGTACACTTGCTCTGTAATTTATAGCAGGGAGAGCATTGTTTTCTTGCGGCAAAATGTGTGTTTACAGTATCCTGGAGAACTGTACCTCTGTATTTACCTTTTCTCATCCTCATTGCAGGTACAGTGACACGCCTAGGGGGTCACTCCCAGCATGTCCAAGGGATTTAGCAAGGCTTTCCCCCGCTGCACCCACTGGGGTTGTGCCCGACGCAGCTCCCCATGGCCTCACAGGAGGCCATTTTCCAGGGCATTTTCGAATCAATTCTTCCCGCACCTCCTGTTTCCCGCTGCCACCCGGGCACTTTCCGCCCGGCTGCAAAAGTCATCTTTTCCCCCGTCCCATTTCCAGCCCCCTGGGATGCTCCCCCAGACAATCTGCTGTCCCCGATCTGCGGTGGGGAATATGCCCACATCCCTCAGGCTGGCCATGCTCCGCGAAGGATCCCATCACCTCCTTCTCCCACTGGGTGCTACCCACTGAGCGCGTCCGCCTCTCCCAGCCCCGCTGTTTCTCTTTTAGCTTTTAACAGCTCGCCTCAGCCCGACCGCGGCCGGGCCTCTCCGGCAGGACCTATGGCGCTGGGGACGCCGGAGCGTGGCGCCGCGGCGCGTTCCCGGCGGGATCCGTGCGGATTCCCGGGGCCGCCCTCAGCCGCCGCCCTCAGCCCGGCCCAGGCGCGCGCCCGCGGCGGGGAGCGGCCGGGCGGCGCGAGGCGGGGGCGGGGCGAGGGCCGGCGCCACGCCCCCCCGGCCGCGTGCCCGCGCGCGCGCGCCCCCCGCGCCGTGACCCATTTCGCCGAACAAAGGATTCGCGCTGGAATCGCGCTCAGCGCCGGGACCTAAAATGGCGCCGGCGCGCCCGCCCCCGCCCTTTCCGCGGGCGCCATAGAGACGGGGCGGGCGGAGCGGCCTCCCGCGGCGCCGCTCTGTGCTCTGGCGCAGCCCCGGCTCGCTGGTGCGGGCGGGAAGGCGCTGCCGCGGCATGGCGGGCGAGGGCGACTCTGAGCCGGGGAAGGTAATGGAGGGCGGGGGAGGGCGGCGAGGGGCGAGGAGGAGAATGAGGGTGATGATGAGGAGGAGGAGGAGGAGGAGGTTCGCGGCAGGCGGCAGCCCCGCGCTGGGAACACGGGAGGTCATTGCAGAGCAGCAGTGACCGCCCCGTCCCGCCGTGTCACCGCCCGAGGAAATAACCGAGGGAACAATACACGGAAACCCGCGGCAGGAGGGAGGCCCTGCGGGGCCCGGCCCGTGCGGCGGGGCGCTGTTGGTGTTCCCCCGGGCCCCTCCGCGGGGCGTTCTCTTGGGGGGCGAAACACCGTGGTGGGACTGGAGGGTTCGTGGGGCCGGTGGTCAGCAGTGCTCAGAGACATAACAAATGATGCCCAGCGTGGCAACAGGTGAGATGCTATTTTAAAAGGATTCATCACGCTCCATGCATCTAGCAGGATACCTTTTTAGCCAACAACAACAACGTATCAAGTGACCTCTTCCACATGAGAGCACTTGAAATTACTCATTAGGCGATACGACCAACATAGACCGCATCCTTTCTGTCTCGCTTGTACAAAGGCACAGCTGATGGCTGTCCCCAGGGAACATGGATAAAACTAGCGATGGGGATTTCCATGCTTGCCATCCCCAGTACCACAGAGACACGATGAGTTGTCTCACAGAATTGTCTGCCCTCCACAAGCAGTTGTTTACGGTAGTTCTTCACCCTCAAAATCTACTTTGACCAAATGGAATACCTTCACAACAAATTAAAACAATCGCCTTTGATGAATTTTGGTCCAGTTGCACACATGACTCTTCATGCTCTAATGATTTAAGCACAATAGAACGAAACGTGTTCTCACACCTTCCCTGACCAAAGGATTGGAAGCAGAACAATGTGCAGGTGTTACTGAGGGCCAGCCACCCTGACCCTGACCCGTGTGTCTGCCCCTGCCTAGGCATAGGGTTAGGTCATAAATTAGTGGTTTATAAACGTTTCTATTCAGTATAATACAGTATAATCTCTACTACATTCTCATTCTCCAGTAAGTTAACTTTTTTTCAAGCACATTTGCTGTTTCAGGTACTAAAGTTACATGGCATGACTAACTGCATCCTTGATTGTACCCTTCTTTCTTGGTTGTGATGTAACAACCTTTTTGGAGGAACGTAAAGGTAAAAAATGAAGTAGTTATTTTTTAATATTCAGTAGAAAGGATGGATAAACAGTTTTGTGCATAACTATTATGTAAGTTAATAGTTAACTCTTCCAAAAACATCCCTGATTCATCTGTACATCTTCAGTTTTGGTCAGCTGTAACCCTGGAGGCAGTAAGTTCTCAACTGGTTATACTTGACTACTAAGATAACAGGCCAATTATTCAGCGGAGTTGTCATCATAGGCTTCTACAGCAGTGATATTTTTTAAATTTATGCTTGAGTGTTTGTTTTGTTTTGTCTTACAGTCCTTTAAACTTCTGGGATTTCTCGATATTCAAAATGTCCCATGTGCACGAGAGTCAGTGCTCTATGGCTCCCTGGGGTCTTTAGTTATGGGTCTTGGACATTTTTTAGCAACTAGTAAGTACTTATTCCTTTTGGGTTTTATATATTTATTTACAAGGAAAAAAACCTTCTGTTAGGTGTTATTAATAATGGGAAGTCATACAAGTTCTTTTTTCTAATCTTTCCTAAGATTTTTTTTTTGTTTGTTTTCTTTCAGGTAGAGTTAGAAGATCTTGTGATGTTGCAGTTGGTGGCTATATTAGCATAATGTTAGGATACTGGTATGTAAAATGCTTTTTCAGTTTTCAGAGGCCTGTGTTGGCTGAATTGTACAACATGATCCCTGTGTTTCAGTTTTCAGAAACAGTGTTTCATGTTGGTTTTGAAACTACATAAAAAAAGCTTGCCTAGCAAAAGCATCCTCTTCCTTCTCCCCAAAATACTTACCTTCTTTAAAGGAAAGCTTTTCAATGTGTTTGAATGTGTATGTTTTTATATATATATATATATATATATATATATATATATATATATAAAAATACTTAAATACTATTGTTTCTTGACTCCTAAGCAATCGACTCCCCCACTTATTTCCATTTTTCTTAATTCTTTTTTCCTTTGCATCCCCATCCTTGTGTCCCAATTCCAAAGGCAGCATGCTGAATTTCACTAGCATTATCACATGTGGTTGTGGTTGCTGCCTAAATGGCTCTGGTTTGATACTGCCACTGATATAAAGCAGGGAATAGTGTTTTCTTTTTATCCTTTCCTCTAGGTTTTACTGCAGGTACAACTTGGCCCACCAAAGGATCCAACAAAGAATGCTTAAAGAAGGGATGAAAAACAGAGTTTTATTTGAAGGCAGTTATCTTGATCCAGAAAAGGGACAAACTGGCAGTGAAAGAAGTGATTCATAGGTTGCTCTGGAGGAGTTGTGGTTGAATACATCTTTGGGAAGAGGTGGTCCAAAGAAAAGTCAGTCTACACTGCAAGTCTGTGAGGTGTCTAAAACTGGTAAATCATGGTTTTCCTAGCAAATCTGAGCAGGAAATTCATAGTCAATCTGTTAAGTCCATACAAGCCTTGCTTTGTTTCATGTGTGTATGTGACTGCACACATTGGGAATGACGTCCTGTTAAACATCTGGGAGCTGATTTGTTCTCCTGCAGGGGATTAACAACAGTGATTTGGAACTGCTTTAACTTCCATTATAAACAGAGTGTGGTTTGTTTTAGCAAAGTTGTAATTACATCTCATTTAAATACAGAAAAATATTTCCATCACCTATCGAGTAAATGTGTCCTTCAGTGCTATTATTAACATTGCTGTTTGTAAAATAGCAATATTCAAACTGTAGAAGAAGGCTTGTGCAAGATGGTGATATCAGCAGCCTTTGTAAGATTTCAGCTGCAGGATCACCAGGCAACTTATACACACTGTGAAGCTTAAGGATTTCCATCTTTGTTCCGTCTGTTTGAAATTATGAATAAAATCACACTTCAGAGCAGTCTAAACTATGTAAGTAAATAATTTTTTATTTCATTAGAAATCTTGCTACTTAAGACACTTCCCTATTTGTGGAATAATAATTTACATTATTTGCAAGTAGCAATGTTTGCGTTTTCTTTCTTTTTTTTTTTTTCTTTAAAAGTATGTTCTACTTAACTTTTTCACCGTACATTTTTCAGTTAAAAGAAATGTCACTACATCAATTCAAGGAAACCATCTGATTTGGAAATACAGTGTTAGGTCTAATAGCATATTGGTAAAAAGGTGAGAGATGATGTCACTTGCTTCTGCCTGCTAGAGTGACACAATATTTTGTTTTTTCATGTAATGATTTATGGTCTATTATGCTGTAAGCACGTTCTGGTCTAAAGGCATTTCACCGAGCAAAAATAGTTCTTTTCCCTCACCCTTTGCTTAGTCTGAGAGAGTTTGTGATCTGTTGGTAACTCACATTGGTGCAGGGGGGTTTGGGAATCCAGATGTAAACAGCCGTATTGCTCTATGTATTTATCTGGAAATATACTTGAGAGCACTAAACAAACATGCTATTTACACTGGGAAAATTAAACTTTTACCCTCTGTGGATAGCCTATAAGAAGAGAACAAACCTACATACTGTAATTCCTTTTTGCCCCTCTATTCCTTGTGTTTCTTCTGAAGGAAACAAAGATAAGTTTTCTTGAGGATATTAACTTCAATATTTTATATAAAAAGTGTTCAGAAGAATTAATGCAATGAAACCCTTCCTGTCCTCCCTGCAAAATCCAAACTGAGAAGTTAATTGGTAGCTAATTCAGAAGAGAAAAAGGTTTCCCCTGGTTTGTGTTGTGTTAGGGGCCAAGGGGGACAGGAGGCTCCTTCTCCTTGGGGTGGGAGCTGTTGCTTGGTAAAGCCCTTGGAGCAGCAGTGGGAAACTGAGCGAGCCATGAAGCTGGTCTTAACAAGCTCCTGTTTTAATACATGACTGAGTTCTTGCCTATCTGACCTAAGAAAAGAAAGTGCAACCTAAGCAGGGGGTCTTTTGGCTGCGAGGTCATAGGTCAGCTGGGGGGTTCAGGCAACAAAAGCACAGGGATGAAAATTTACTCTCTGGCAAGTGGCAGCTGTAGAGGAAGAAGAGAAGAGTGTTTTGTGCTGATGGGAAAGAAGTTAGCATGTGCATAATGGCATCCTTCAAAACAGACAAAATACTTTGGCAAAAAAATAGAAGCAGCCTTATGATACTGTGAAAGTCAAAAAAATCTGGGGAAAATTGCAGCATTAAATCCTCTCTGGTGTTAATTTGTGTTGGTATAAGTTACTGCATTTAAGGATATTAGCCCAGTAGCAGCTTAACTATTTTTAGCAGTTTTAGCAATAACTATGAAATCCTGGATGTATCTGCACTGCGTAGAGATCCCATCTAATACTTCTGCTTCACTGTGCGGAGTGTAAAATGAGCATGCCAGATGTTCACAGAAAAACTGGGGAAGAGGCAATGTGCAGGCAGCCTGGCCAGCACACTGGAGCTTCAGTGTCTACTAAAACTTGAGGTGGAATTTACTAAAAGTCAGGGCCTCTGCCGAATAGGGCAGGGATATAAGACAAGGAAGCAATGAGCAGGACTCAGTTAGTGTCAAAGGAGGGGCCTGCAACAGCAGAAGGAAGAATGCTCATGGTCAGAGATGCAGTGGAAAAAGTCTGGCATAATTCCTTGAAGTGCTGGCTCCAGCTGGTTCCATGCCAGCTGTGGGGAGTGAACTGAAAGTGACTTATGGGTTACCCCAATTAAAGAGTGAGAGACAGGATAAAACAAAAGATCTCAAAGCTATTAATTGTCATAAATTAGGATACATTGACAAGAAAACAAAAATTTCTGTTACTTAAGTCATTCTAAGATTTGAAAGCAATGACACAACTATTTTTTTCAATTAGTGAGCTGTATCCCTATTTATCTGTAACTTCAAATTTCATAAATTTTAAGTCATTGATGGAAATACACAGCACACCCCTGTATTTTACTATCAGAATTCAAATGTAAAATATTGCAGCTAATGACAGATATGATAGTGTTTGCTTTGCATTGCGTAAATTAAAACTTACCAGACAGTTACTAGGAAGGAAAAGAAATAGTAATTTTGAAGATGTTTGGTTTTCAGCCCCCTCAGAATAAACCATAAAAAGGGAGAGAATGAAGTACAGCACCTTGACACCATGAATTGTTAAAACCCTGTTTATTTTACATACAGTTACTTGGTCACTGAACAGTGACTGACAAGCAGTTAGATTTTATCCCTGAAGTTAGTGAAGTCCTTCCTTAAAGGAACCTAAACCACCAGCAAAATAAAGAGATGGGTTTATGGCCCCATTGTTCCTCCACACCTTCCTCTCCCTGTTCCCTGCAGTAGCGATACTCTGGGAAAAGACATTGCAGCCTCCTCCAGCAGGAGCCCACACTTGGCACTCTGACAGCAGCCAGAGGCCACTTCTGCAAGATGTGTCGTCCAGGTCCTTCGGGAAGGGAGGCTGCTGTGGAGGGACCAGGCTGAACCGTGGGGATCTAAGGTTAATTGGCAGCCCCATTCCCAGAGCTGCTTGTGATCAGGTGGCCTCTGCCTCTTCTGTGCCTCTCACAGGAGCAAATGTCCTTCTTCAGCCATTGACAGATGCAACAGGCTCAAAACTCAGGAACTTTTCTGAAGGTGACAGCAGAGGCAATTACGACTGCCATCCCAAACTTGTCATTTACCTCTTTATCCACGCAGCGATTTTAGGGAGACATTGGCCCTCACTGCATTTTGCAGCCTTCCAGATTCTGTGTCACCACCTGCCCCAGGTCCTCGAGTGCTGCAAAGGAAAGGTCATGTCCTCTCACTGAGCCTAGCTTTTGGTAGGGTTTTTTTTTTTGGCCTGGAGGAAGTATGTTTGTTATCTTTGGTATAAGCAATCCAGGTAACAATGAACTACTGTGTGAATTTAGCTGTAATGAGCTCCCAAGCAAAAGGTTTTCTCCAGCTTAGTAGACTAATTCCCATACTTAGTTTGTTCCTATGCAGACACTTAGCTCAAGAGCTCAGTGGTTACCAATGAAAGGTGCTTGCTTGCTCCATTCAACTCTTGAAACAAATAGATTTTTCTTGCCTTGGAAAACTGATCAAAACAAAGTTTTACAGTATATTCAGATGCTCAAGAAGATGATCCTTTGATTCCCCCCCCCCCCTAAGTGGAGAACCAAGAACTAATTTGATATCAGAAGTGGAACTGATTTTGATTCAATGTGACTCAAGGCCTGGGAAACAGGAACCTTTCTTACACTTAAAATGAAAATATTACATTAAGCACGTACAGCTGCTAAACCTTCAAATGGTGGAGGAGGGGGCTAATGAGAGGTAGAACCTTGGATGACACAGTTTGAGGAAAACACAGACTTTTGTTCATGGCTAACAGCACCCTGACTAAGGGTAGGGTCCCTTCTTTTTCACACACTCCTTTGGGTTTTTTTGCTTGAGTTTGCCTGAGAGCCATCCAGCAGGGAGTCTGCCTGTTCCTACGGGAATAGGTCAAGGCATCCTTATGTCTGCTTGTTTTCAAGATTAAGAGCAGTTTGTTCTGAGGTTATCTTAATCCTGCCAACTTCTGTCATCTGTCATGAGCAGAAGGGCGTCAAAACCCTCAACTCTCCTGAACATGCCAGGAGCCCTCTGGCAGTACCTAAAATATACCATGGGAGTGGACAATTACCACTGCAGGGATCTTTCTCTTTAGATTGGCCACAGCTCCAAAAATACCCGGATTGTAATGTGTGGTGACTCATTTAACAAAAACAAAGATTCCCCCTTTTCAGTGCTCTGGAGAGAAGGAAGCACATGCTTTGCATATTTTTTAAACTCCTTGTTTATTTTGTCAAATGCTGTAACAAAGAGCAGCAGGTGTGCTCTCAGCAGATGTGAGTTTTCTCCCTGGACAACAGATCCTCATCTCTCCTATTGATGGCAAATGGCTTGTGATAACTCTGGTGCTCACAGTGTGCTTTTATCCGTGACACATCTTGGCCTTCAATCCTGCATATACATGCTTGGCAGGTCTTTTGGAGTTCACTTACAAGCTCTACAACTCTCGCTGATATTCATGCTTTCTGTCATCCAGGTCAAGAGTTCTTACCACCTTTACCTTTGCCAGGTGGCCACAGTGAGAGATCTTTCTCCACAGTCATCGCTGTGACACTGCACAGATGCTGTGGAAGCAGGATGAGAGATGCAGGCAGCCCACCTGCCCATTGCTCTTTGTTATGTTACTTAAGCAATTAAAGGGGAGCTAATATCCCTCCCTTTGTTCAGGCTCTGGCTGAGATAGTGGCAATATCTCTGAGGTGAAAAGCCAGTAACAGGTTTATTACTGAGCCAATACCACAAATGGCTGTTGCAGGAGTCCTTCACAGAGCAAATACAGAGCACTGGAAGGCCATGACAGAACTTGTTTGTCTCGGTTCCTTAGCTCTGATAGTATCCCAGTGTGACATTCTTCCATTGCTGCCTACTGAGACTCCCAGATGGATAAACAGAGCTCAGCCTTTTCTTCCTAAACCTCACAAGGTCCCCTTGAACCAGCACCGTAGAGGGGCTTCTTACCCCCACTAACAGGCACAACAGCCCTCTCCTTCCCAAAAGCCAATCCGCATTAATTTCTACTCAGAAATTTCTCTATCACCTTTCATCCTTCCTCTGGGGATACCATACCTCAGTGTGTTCATCTCTGTCACCTACACCTGCGCTCTCAAAGAGACTTGTCTCGGGAGCACCTATGTGGGTCACCAGATGGGCAGGAAAGCTGCTCCCGCGGAGCACGGCTCGCTTCCAGCAGAGCGAGGGATGGCCCCGCACACGGCTGTGTGGACACACGCGTCCAGCCACACTCCCCGCGCTTCAGGAATGCTGTGGGAGGCCACAAACTACAGCTCTGTGTCAAGTCACACACTCCTGGGATGGCACCAAACCTCTGACAAAATTCAGAGGGGTTCAGATACTGAAATAGCAGCAGCACTGTCTCTCTACCGACGGCCTCCTGCGGGATCCATGCGAATTGGAATACTGCCACCATTCAAGGAAGAGCCCATGCACTCCCTCCCTTCCCCCTCCAGCCCTTCAGTTGCTTTCAGCACTGTAATCTTCCCTGGTTTATTCTGGAACTAGAGAAGGGTCCTTGTACTTGGTAAATAATGGACCTCTCAAGGCACTATAAAAGCAAGATCATCCCTTAAAACTTTTCTTCATTGTCTGCACGAGGATCTGCCGAAAGAAACGGTTGAAGTCTCTCGTTTCCCTTCTGCGGGTGTTTCCTTAAGGGAAAAAAAATAAAAAGGGACTGGCTGGCTGCCAGGCTGTGGAGGCACATAAATATCCCGGGGCTGTGCCAACGCGGCCGCCGAAGCAGTAGCAGCAGCCCCCTCCCAGGAATGTCCGGGAGCCGCTGGGGAGATGCTGATTTTCAGGAAGTGTGTCCCGGCCTCCACCACCTTCTCCTGCGCCGAGCACACTGTGGAGTTTTCTCAATGCAAAGCAGGGCTGGGCTCAGCGTGCAGCCCTGCGGACTGGAGCACTGGATGGCAGCAATTGCTCCCACCTCCTTTCCTATGGAGGAAGCAGCTCCCACGGCAGCCACATACGGGAACCAGCCAGTCGTCATCTCGAGCTTTGGCAGCTGGTGTGATGCTTGGTGGGCTCTGCTCCACACAGGAGATAATTCTTGTAACAGAGAGGCAGGCAAGTTCGTGCAAAAGGTGTGATTGATGGAATATCCTAGGTCTGGAATCCAAAAGCTCAGATTGTGACATTTGAATGTTGTGTTTACTGATACTTAAGTACTGAAATAATTCTTATTGCACTATCACAGCTGCTTTCTCCAAGGTCTCTCAGACTAAACACGGGGAGCATACTAGGCATTTAATTTACCCGAGTAATTTACAGCTAGTGTTTCTTTTTGAGGTGCTTGTCTCACTAACAATAGATTAGATTATTGTTGTTGTCGTTGTTGTTGTTTTATAGTGCAGCTGCTTGCCTAATGGAATGTCCACTAGAGGCTGGGAAGCAGCAAGCTGAATAGCAGTGCTGCTGAAGAGGATGGGCCTAACAGTGGCTGCCAAATTGAATGTCGGCCAGGAGAGTGTTCTCTCTGCAAATAAGTCAACCTGCAGTCTGGGCTCTATCAGGAAACACATGGCCAATGAATGAAGGGTTGCACTTATGTTCCACTACTGACACTGCTGAGCAGCGCTTTTAACATTGCTGTCCAGCTTTGGGCTTCTTGCTCAACAAGGATGTTGAAAAACTGTTGAGACTCCAGTGATGGGCTCCTAAGGTGTCCACAGAGCTCAGTGTCTGTCCTCTGGAAAGACAGCGGAAGGAGCTGGATTTAGTCTGTGGGGTGAACTAATAAGAACCTAATATTATCTGCAGGACAGTTACAATGATGAAGCCAAACATTTGATAGCTGCAGGAGATGTGGAAGGGACAATGGCCATGAACTCCCACTTGGGAGTTCCAGGCCAGGCAGGAGGACAGGCCTGTTTTACCCTGAGGCCAGTGCACTGGGCAGCCCAGACAGGCCATGCAGTTTGTAGAAACCCTTGCAGGTTTTTAGACATCATCTAGACAAAGCCCCAGCTGACCTGAGCACAGATGCCAGTCCTGCCACAAGTGAGAGGATGGCCTCCATGTCCAGAAACAAATCTCTGTGATTCTGCAGCCTACAGAGAGACAGAAAGTCTGCAAAACCCAAAGCAGGAGAAGCCCAGTGCCATGCAGAGAACAGCCTGACTCCCACAAGAGCATCCCTTTTTGCCTTCAGGAATTGTTCTCTCCAATGCAGTGCTCCCAGGCTGGCTGGGAGGCCCTACAGCATCACAGGTGCTCTGGCAGCAGCAGGGAGCACAAAGCAGAGACAACAAAGTGTACAGTGTGTGGAAGTGCCAGGCTTTGGGTACACAGCTCTGCTCCTTACAACCTGCACCTGATGCTGTATGTGGACTCCCCAATACCTCCTTCCAGACTTACTAATTTCTTTCCTCCATCTCTTACTACTTTCTTACAGCAAAGACAAAAGTCCTTTGCTATATAAAGCTTATCTTACCTGCTTGCTCAACAGTCCCACAAGGCTGAAAGTTCAGCAGAGCCAGAATATAAGCTCTAGCTTGCATATGAGTAGTTTACATGGAAACTGAAAAGAGAGAATTAGACCTTTCCTGCATCTGTCACCTTGTAAACAAACCACTGGTATTTTAAGTGTGTATTTGTGTCCAGGAGATGGTCTTCAATACCATTCTGGGCCTTTTAATTTTACAACTGTCTTGAGCATCAGCAAAATTTCAGAACTCCCCATGAGCACAGAGTAGCAGAAGAGTTATTGCAGGCTAATGTGTCATAAACTAAGGCCACACTCAAACTAGAGGACACATATTTGCCTTTATATGCCATAGGAGTTATCAGAGATGTCCCACTGAGAAGCCATCTGATCCCAGCTAAAGGAGAACGAGTACCTTTTCAATCCTTTTGTGCTAACCAGGCAGCAGATCCCCCTGTAATTAGTGGAAATTGAATCTGCCCTGGGCTACCAAGTTGTAAAAAATTTGTGAGAATGAAAATGTTTGAGGGAAAAACTGAGTTGTCTTACCCACAGTTTCGATTTTAGTAACTTCTAGGACCAAAAGTACTCTACAGATCAAAGACTGTCTACTAAACCAGAAGAAAGAACAAAAACTTGCTCCAAAGTAACACTTGCATGTCAAGTCACTCACAAGTAATTGTATTTCTAGGTTTTTTACACTTTCCTTTGTTTTTTGCTATTGATGTTGGCAACATGTTAAGCACAGCACATCTTTTTTAAGCTACAGCTAAGTTTACATAGCAACCAATTCATTACTGAATCCTCTTGTCACTCCCAGTACTGGCAGAAGGACAAACTAAGGCAAGAGTCACATCCAGAGTAATTGCTGGCCAAGTTCTGACTTCAGCCCTGTAAGGGCTGGCTCTGGAGAGGCCTTCTGTGCTGGAGGAGATGGCTGGTGCCTAGCAAAGCAGAGAAGCTGCATAAAACTAACCACTAATGTGCCACTGTTTAAAGAGAAGGTCTCCTTCCCCCTTTCTCTCTGCCTGCATGGGGGCTTTGCCCGGGCTGAGGATGTGTGTGAGAGGCAGTGCTGTAACTTCACCACAGCCAGTCTGTTACACACCGGAGTTACAAAGCTGCACTTCTGAGTTGCCACCTTCCCCTCAGCAGCTTTTTCTGACACCCTGGAGCTTTCCTCATCCTCCACAGTGCTTTGGGCCAAGTTGTCTCCAGCTGTACTTGCTCCTCCCTTGCTAGTTTGCAAATACAGCATTGTGCTGCTTTGCTTGGGAGAGCCCAGCCCGTCACTTAACATCTGCAGAAGTGTCAAAGTATTTCACATCTCTGCAACTCAGTTTGATTTCTTGTGGCTTAGTCTGAGGTTGCCCTGTTAGAAAGCACTGGCCTAGTTTTTCAAAAGGTCACGGACAAGGAAACTTCCTAATCTTAAAAGATGACTTCATCACCTATTTCTATTAAAAGCATTGCCGCTTACACCATGAGTAAGAATTTTTCTTTTAATGCAAGTGGCTTGGACTGCTCAGGGTGCTGTCAGAAGACTGATCTAATTAATTCCACTATCAGAAAAAGTGGGCACAACGTCTAAAAATGTCTTTGCTGCTGAGCTGTCCCACAGTAGGCACTGAAAGGAGCTCCTGTACAGGTGCCACTTACACTGAGCTCCTACACACAGGTGGCAGCAGAGGAAGCAGCCCAGCACACTGGAAAGGCCAGCTACTGACAGCAGAGCCGCGTTTGGGGACAGGGATCTTATAAGCCACCCCCGAACAAAAACGTGCCCCATATGTCCTACAGCTGAGTCTGTTTACAAAGTCCTTTCACGCAGGACATCGCCGCTCGCCAAGACCGTGGCGTGTCGGGGAAGCAGCTCCATGTACACAGTGTGTATCCTAGCGACTGTTACTAGCGAAGGCAGAAATACAACTGGAGTTTGTTTGGTTGTTAACCGGGCGCTTCCTCCCGGGACACGCAGCACAGCCGTGCCTTGAGCCTACCGCTAAGCGCGCACAGCCCCCTCCGGCAAGGCGGGGCGGCCACAGCCCGGTGGTGCCGGATGAGATGGCAGCAGCAGCTTCATCAGGCCGGGCTGCAAGGAGAGCACCACCAGCAGCACTGGCCCTGCTGCCAGCAGCTGCACAGGCACCGTGTGCCAGGGTCCTATTGTCGCACAGCCAAACCTGAGGCTATCCAGGTTTGCACTGTTAGGAAAAACCCCCATCTCAGAAAAAGTCAAAGCCACATTGCACTCCGGAAGGAAAAACACCCCAAGATACTAACCCAAACCCCAGTGTTGTATGTATGCCGCTATCTGTGCCACCGCCACCAGCAGTACGGCTGCTCTAATCCAGATACTTTTCTGCACGTAAACAAGCCCTTTTAAGCTGGAAGAAATCACTGAACGTGACAGATGGCTCAGCCCTCTCGTTTTGGCAATGTACAGCTGTGCTCTCACCTTTCTATAGCCATCAGCTAAGTTTCATATTGTCCTTCTTAAATGCAAACTGTTTTTCTTAGTGACTCTTTAACTGCTTCTTTATAAAAGCTATTTCCACATGGCAAAATAAATCCCTTCTCTGACTACTCAGAGCTACGTTGAGAGTGAGTCTGTGTGGGCGGACCCAGGCTGAGTACACGGCTCCATGCAAGCGCTGCTCTCCACTCAACTGTGACTAATCACGAGCGGGATGTACGCGGATCTTTCCACCCCCTCTGAGCTACACGTGTCCCAGCAGAGGATGTGCTGAAGCTTTTTTGAAGTCTGGCCTCAGATAGTGCTGAACTTAAAAAACAGCTTTTGTTGGAGTGTTTTTAATATAAATAGCATACTCCTTTTTGAGTGTGAGAGTTGAAAGCACTTCACGAGTGGCTGTTTTGTTGGGGCTTTTTTAAACACCACACAGCAAAGAAACTGAAAACAAAACATCCCAGGCTTTTGAATTGAAATACAGGCTTTACAACCACATAGTAAGTGTAGGCTCTTATATTTTAGTTTAAGACTATATCATTTTATAGAGTACCAAAATAAGCAAAGGATCAGCACTCCATACAAAGTGTTAGTTCTTGTGAGGAGGGTAGAAGGGAAATGGACTTTAATTACACTAAACTTTTTTTTGCAAGTCTAAAGAAAACTCCATTTCAGCAAAACATACTTGGGTTTCAATTCCCCGAATTTCATTGAATAGTCTTTAAGACAGTTTACATTTTTTTCATTCAAAGTAACGGGATGATTTAAAGCACTATTAACAAGGAGGTGGTGCTGTTAATGTTTAATGTCAATATGCAATGGCATCTGCTATAAAGGCTAGAAGAGCAACACAAGTTTATCTTTACTTCTGAAGACTACTAGAAATTGACTAACACTGGAGAAAAGTTTCAAGCACAGCACACGACTCTAGCTCTAGGCTGCTGCCAGGAAGCCTCTGCTAGTCCATACACTGTCAGAGGGACTGCCAGCACACCCCAGGGCCTCGGTGGAGGCAGTGCCACGCGTTGTCACACGTGTACCCCGTGTCCCTCGTACAATGGGTACATCTTTCCCCTGTCTTATGGCATAAAACGCAAGTTAGCAGCTAACATTGCCACTACAATTTTACAGAAGCATAAAGCTGAACAAAACGGCAGTTAAAACAAATTGAAGCTCTCTGTTAAACTCCATGACAATCCTTCCTCCTGCCCTAGTCCCTGTCCTACTGCTCCTTCCCTAATGTCTATTTTACAATAAAGAGGTTAAGTGGATTTTACATGATGCAAGCGCAACTCAAAGACTTTTGCCCTATACATATAATCATGTTAAACTGTGAATTATACATGTGATAGATCTCTAACAGAGCAACCACCACTTTTTTTAAAGAAACACAAGTATTTCAGCATGTACAGTAATGAGTTTAAAACTGTTCAACATCGTCGCTTTCATACATTCTCTTCCTCTTTATAGCATTAACGGGATTTTAGACCTTGATGGCGACAATCCCAAACAAGAGTAAAATGAATTTATTTTATTGCAAACAAACGTCTAGAGTTAAACTTCTCCACCCACTTTCTTTAAAGAGAAAAGGAATCAGCAGGCTAAGGAGATACACCCATTTGAGAATTGACATGATTAAAAATTAAGATATAAAATGGGTGACTCACAGATTCATTAGCTTACAAAATGGTGGAGTAACTACTACAAGCACACTAGGTATACAGTATTTTGTGGGGAAAGAGTTATACAGACACACAGCTAACTTCATATAGATCCCATTAGACAACTGGATTTACAACAAGTTTTGTTTAATAAGAAATGGGCAAAGCCAGCTTCTTTTCAGAATCAAAATGCAGAACAAATGGAAAAAAAATTATGGTGTTGTACCTTCACAAGTTTGAGCCTCCACAAATAAAGCAACCGAGTTTTACAACTTTAAGAGCTTCTACATACACTCCACCATCACTATTTAGCCCCAGGTTTCCTCTTTGCCCCCAACGTCTTATTGAGTTCCAAATGTTACAAAAAAGTCCTAGTTATTGCCAGAAACTTTTGCCTCCCCCTCCTCCCCTCCCCATCCCAGAGCTTCATAGAGAGGATGGAGTGTAATAGGGAGCTTTACATAATCTCATGGTATTTGAGGGCTACTAAGATGCCTCCATACGAATCTGGTTGCTAACATTTCTATTGTATTGTGACATGACTCACGACTGTTTCTTAGAAATTGGGGGATGGGGAAAAAGGAGAAAATTCTTTAATAAAAAGACACCAGGTACAAAGCAACGTTTTACTTTTGTTGTGGTAAAAAAAAAGTCACATTTTACAGATAAAATGTAGAACCCTGAAATACTGACACATTCTCTTTTCGTGCACAATGCTGAGGTTCTCTTACGAATCACTTTAAAACTGCAATTAAAAATGTACAAAAAAAGAAAAGAAAAAATCAACCCACAAAGCTTCTAAAAAAGGAACCCGCAGGCACTTCCTCTTGTGGAATGTTTAAAAAGTTAGCCTACTAAAGAAAACAGTCGACTTCTTGTGAAGGTTTTGGAGAAATATGTATCAGTTCATTTATTTGGGTATTCAATAATATCCTTGGTGATAATGCTGACTCCATGGCTTCTGACCCCAGAATTGCTGCAACAGATTAATAAATAATTAGTTTTAACCTGCAATCACATAATGGTTAAGTTTCTTACTTGGGGAGAAAAAAAGCATTTAACAAACATCTAGTTCCCCTGGAACTTGAGAAAACTAAAGTCCTCTCCAATAGCTGCAAGTTCCTGAACAACTGAAGGCAGTTAAAAGTTCACTTCACAGCAGTAATGTGAAGCCAAGTACTACATACCATTAGGAACATTAAGCCACAGCTAGAATTTGATATATCAAGACCATCAAGGCAGATTAAGTTTTGCCCAAGAAGCTATTTATAGTGATATTACCTAGCATTAGAAGATTTTGCTATCTGCTTTTGATTATGCATCTATTCATTTTAGTCAGCATTTTGGAACATTCAAGTTAACAATCAGTAAAAAGGTAACGCTGGAGCTACTTACACCCTGCTGCCACTGGTTGTAGCCCTGAGATTGGTTTTTGTAGCCACGATTATTTCCCCTTCCTCTGAAGTTCTGCAAGAAGACAAGGGTTTTTAACTACTTTGTCTACAGACATTTTTCAGCAGTGTCCTAATACCAATCTTTATTACCACCAAAATACCACACACCATTCAGAAGTATCATCCCCAGTTTAATAGAAAAACACACCACCAAAAAATCCCTCCCTGAAAAACATTAGAATACCAAAAGTCTCCCCCCTTCCCTCTAAGGAACTGCTTTTTAAGCATGGGGCAAGAACCTCGGAATTAATCAATCAGCTCTAACTGTTGTTCCTTGGTCTGGAAAGCTGGCTAATCCAGTTTCGACTCACCCTATTTCCAGCTGCTAAATGCACCAGGACAACTAAAAATACAAGAGCTTGTCTATTTTTAGTTAGGAAAGGCTGTAGTTGCTACAAGGATATGTTATCTGATCAGACAAAAGGATATGGGTCACACAACTGAAAATAGAAGAGCTAGCCCACAAAACTTCAAACAGAAGTTGTGGTACAACAAAGGGACATTGATATAACTTAGATAAAATTTTGCTTTTCCCGTTTGTCAGTGTTAGGCAAACCTGAGCCATGTTTACTGGCTTGGGCTCCATCTGCTGGCTCTTCAGTAATCCCAATTTTGTTTTCCAACATTTCCACCGGTATTTCATCAGGTAAAATCTAGGCTAGTGTGTCTTTACTAGTTACATTTGATACCAGACACCAAAACAAAGACTGTGTGCAGAGCTATTTTCAGAAAGTTTCCTTACATGTTTGATAATGATATACTTTGACCCTCAGGCCAAACAACAGTTATGATTATTGGGGAAGGGGAAGAAACTCACAAAAAAACGAAGACAAGTCTTCACATGCATGCACTAAACCCCTTCATTTTTAACAGGACAGAACATGAACAGCCCTAGCATGAACCCCTCACATCAGCAGTTGTTACGTAACATTCAGAGCCCAGGGCACATGCACTAAACTAGAAAGGTGTTGCAGTGTGGCATCAGTGCAGCACCATAACCCAAGTCTGTAACTCCTCACAGGTCACCAGAGCTGTCAAACAACATCCCAAGTACTGTAGCTACATCACCTGGTTGTAGTTCCCCCTGTTGGGCATTCCACCTCTGTTATAGTTTCCTCTGTTTGAGTAGCCACCTCTGCTTGGAAAGACAGGGCCACGAGGATACGGGTAGCCAATGGCTCCGCTGCTGCCACCGCCGCCACCGCCACCTCCGCCACCTCGCTGAGGCATGTTTCCTCCCCTCCTGTTGTATCCACCACGATTGCCAGGGACTGCAGGGACAGAGTTACCTTAATCAAGTCATTGTTAGGTCTTACAAATCTCCTACACAAAGATGAATGGTGCAGTCCAAGGTAGGGCAAACCTCTCACTCAAGCTGGACAATTAAACATGCACTAAAACGTTAAACTTACTGAAATTGAGACTGAGGTGTCCCCTGCATAGTAATTGCAATTCAAGTACTACAACCTTTTTCCTCAGCAGCAGCAACCTCTAGAAGTCACAGATTTATTTCTAGGCTCACCTCCTCCTCTGAAGTTGCCCCGCATGTTGAATCCTCCACGTCCTCTCTGACCCCTATTAAACTGATTTTTATTGCTCTTCTTGTTCTTCTTTGAGCCAGTGTTCTGTTTCTTTTCTGGTGGAAGAGCTTTCTTACTTTCTTCTTTATACTGTTCCAAAAGCTTCTGAGCTTCTTCTTTTTGCAACTCTACATAGATTATTTCATCAAAACATTCTGCTACCTCTGGCAGTGTGAAGTTCCCTATAATTGCAAAAACACTGAGTATTCAGCATCTACATTCAGCTACAATCAAAGCCGCAATTTAAACACCTTTCCCCCACTCTTCCTCCCACCCTCTCCATCCCCTCAGCATAGGGACAAAATTACATAATCTGAGGAAATATAACAGTGACAAAGGAAATAAACAGGTCTTCATGGAGTTGCCAGTACTGTTCCAAACCTCGAAAACATTCTGCCTATCTTTTTTTTTTTTTTTTTTTTATAAGCCTCCACTCAGAACACCAGTTTCTGCCAAATATGTCACGTATATAGGGCACTTTATGCCAAGACAGCTTTGTGCATCTGCATGAAGCGTATCACCATAACTGAGTAGTGTTAAGGACTGCAGCAGAGGGAACACAATATAGTGTTATCCTACCAAGTTACAATAGTCTTCCAGTTTTGTATAAGTACAACTGTTTAAGATAAAGTGATTTTTTTAGACTTCACGTTTACTTAATCCTTTAAACAGATACTCAGCATCCTAAAACACAGTATAGGATTATGTTCCATGCCTTTCATTTTGAGAACTGCATGCTCTGGAAGATCTTTTCCCTCCACCTCTGCCTTCTTTTGTGTTCTTTGCTTGTAGTCTTCATCTTTTGGGCAAACAACAACTGCTTTGCGCTGGAAGCCTGCAAACAGGCACATTTTTCTCCTCTGCGCAGCTGCAGACACATTTGTCTGAAAAAAATGCAGTAACTTACTACACGTAGCTGTCATTGTAAGAGTTAAGGAAGTCAACTTATGGTGTATAGACTTCACCTCTACAAGAGCTTGCAATGAAGTTTACAAATAACTGGACATAAAGATGCTGCATAATGCAAAGTTACGAGCTTGTATCAACGTGTTATAACACTATTCCTCCCACATCCCATAAATCTAGAGAAGTTCAGACAAGCATTCGTAGTAATATCTCAACTTTGTGTCCCCTGAATGAGTAGTAAGTCAGTAACTGAAATAACTGCTACTATAATATAACTTTAATCCCAATTAATTACTACAATACAGCCTCTAACAAATTTCCTTAACCGTTTTCCGCTGAAGCTTCTACCTGATCCAAAATGAAATTCCGCTTCTTACGAGCTGCAATCTCAATGAACTTTCCCAGACACTGTGGAGCTCTCTGCAGCAATGTGTTAAGTTTTCCAGTATCTGCCATCTGACGCTTAAAACCTGCAACCTACAGAGAGATTTCCCACAGTTAGTCAGTGCAGTCCTGATACGTGTGGCTGACGTTTTTCTCTGCCAAATGCTTTCCACCACACTTCAAGGCTTGTTCAATTCAAGGCCACAGAAGCTGCAAACTCATAATTGAAATTCTCAGCCCTTTACAGAACAATAAGAGATTTATCAACAAAGACTCCACAAGAATTGGTACCATTCAGTTCAAGGTACACTCATCACAATACTAACTCCAGCTAAATGTTCCATTCTGAGAACAGTGATGTACAGAGAAGAAATACACTCAATAGTCAACAACAGATGACTATTTCTTACATATTACCATAAAAAGCTTCAGAATCCCGCTGTGTGTGAATTAGCAGCTCAGCAAGGTAATAAAATCTTTACAAAGAATCATTATGATGGAAAAGACCTCTGAGATCACTGAGTCCTATGACCTAAAACCACCTTGTCAACCAGACCACAGCACTAAGTGCCACAGCCATCTTTTCTTCAACAAGAATGGCCACTAGCTAAGAAGCAGCCAGCTTCTTTGATACAAAAGAACTCCACAGATCATGGATTTACAGCAAGTTTTCAATACATCAAGAAATAAAATGTCTTATCACTTACCATCATTTTGTCCATAATAGTATTTGTCCCAAGAATGTTGTATTTCCCAGGATTTGCTGCTGCATGTTTGGTAACCCATGTAGTCTTGCCAGCTCCAGGCAAGCCAATCATCATCACCACCTACGACAAAGAGTTCTGTATTTGAGATACCAGTCCAAAGATTTTAATACACAACTTAGCCCAGCAACCCTAATTGATACTGAGGAGGGATGTGGGGGTGGGGAAGGTAGTTTTAGCAAACAGGTCACGAGACACTGAGTATTAAGGCTCCCAAACAAAAACGTCAGGAGCGAGGTGGAATAGTCTCTTTATCGCCACCATTTCCATCCATCTGCCTGAGCAACTTTTGAGATGATCAGAAGAAACTTACTTCACAATCTTTCTTTTGCTCAGGTCCCTTTGGTCCTCGGACCCTATCCTCCAGGGGGACCTTCTGGATGAAGGTGTACTCTTCAGGTACAGGGAAGTAAGGTTCCTCCTTCTGACCAAAGTTAAACTCAACTGCACAGTTATGGCAGAGAACATGTGGAAAGAGTGGTCGCCCATCAAGAACTTCCTTGCTTATTTTGAATGCAACACCAAGCTCTTGTCCATTCTTGGAATACGAGAGTTCCACTTCATCACCATCAAAATTCTGTTTTTCAGAAAAAGCATTGTTTTGGATAAAATTAACTCACTTTATACAGTTAATCAGTCACTTCACTCTACTGGCTATGTTCACTTAACTTCTGTAACACTGTTATTTCATAAAGAACTAAGGCAAATTTTCTCTTCTAATGAGTCACTGTCAATGATTATCTTGTTCAGGATCTGCATTTTTGTTAAAAGGCTCTAAAGACGTTTGTCCATGAGTATGAAATCATGTTGCCAGCAGTCACTGTTAGTAATAGCTGTTGCTTCTACTGCCTGCCTTTGTTAAACAACTTGTCTTGCTCCCATGATTTTATGTATTTGCTTTACTGCTTCTAACATCAAAGCAGTCTAAAATTCAAGAATGTTGTCCCTCAAAAGAAAATATAAGTGAAAACTTACAGCAAAACATCCAATCACATCATTTTCATCAAACTTCTCACCAAAATCTTCAGTCTCACAATTGCATGTCTTTATTCCTTTTAGAGAATAGCCGTAAGAAAATTCTTCTTCACCTGAAGGAACAATTTAAACTAATTACAAATAGGCTTTCCTGCCTAACCTTTTAGGCATAACTCACCTTAGAGCTGTTCAGAGTATTTTTATTAACGCCAAAACAAGCTCTGACACCCCCCAATAGCTATACAAGCTCATTCTTCTATTCAATACTTTCACCTGAGCTAGAACAGCAGTGTTTCCTTATCCCTATTTAAAAGCCTTATGCTGCTGGTTCCAGATTCATGCTGACAATAAAAGCTGAACTGTCAGATAAAGACATGAACAAGTATTTTTAAACTGTGAAGACTTGATTATGCAGTGGTATACCTGCTGTAACGTAGTCAGAAAGGCTTTCTGAAGTTAAGTCTCCAGGAGCACTTACCCCTCCCATTTTAAAGGGAGTTTAGCAGACAGTCAGCCTATGCAACAGCTGAGGATGAAGCTGCAAGGAACAAGCTAACAGAAGTGTCAAACACAAGGACTTAGGTGTAACTTAAATAGAAAGCTGTTGCTGATGTCAGAACATATCAACTCACCAATATTTCCCCCAAAGATGTATTTTAGCAATAAAAGTTAAATATTACTATTATTATGAAGTTATAAATATTATTATTATTAGTCATATATATAATGAAGTTGTACTGCTTTCTTTCCAGCTATTTTCAGAAATTAGGATTTTCCCACAAAGCAAAAAAAAAAAAAAAAGTTACCATGGGTTAAAACTTTATACCATGCCCCACCCTTTAAAAGCGGAGGGAAGGGCAACTCCCCTTTTTCTACTTACAACACTATAAGAAAAAGACAAATGCTTTATCTCATCAGGTATTCAACAATGTTCTCCACAACCCACACATGATCACTGGAAGAATTCATTCTTCAATTATAGCCCCGACCCTTACAGGTCTGAATATTTTCTGACTTTGTTTGGTCCTAGTAATGAACTTTCTCACACCATGTACAATGAATGACTCAAATTAAGACCACTTTTCAGAACACAAGACTACAATCACTAAGCTTGTCCTCCCTGCTTCAGAAAAAAAATATTTAAAACTTCAGCCACATCAACACAAAAGCAAACACTGAAGTCTTACCGAGCAACATTCCACTTGTGTTCAGTGACCAGCCAACTCGCACTTCATGTATGTCAATGTCTTTTGTATACAGGTGTTTCACAGGAATCTTTTCTGTAACCTATTTTTAAATTATTCAGTAAAAGGTAAGCAGTATTTATTATACACCAACAGAATGGAAGAACAATAGATAACACTTGGAACCTTTACACTTTGGTTAAACCTTTGCTAAGTCTAAGTGATCACCTTCTGCAAAACTAAAACATATTCAAGAATATGAAACACAACTAGTGACTGAAGAGTTCTGTCTCCTGACTTAGCAATGAGGACGGAAGACACCATAAATCCTCATTTTGTTATAGCAGCTCCTGTCAGTGGTCAAAAGCTTTAAGTCCTTTTGTCACTGTATTAAAATCACAAACAATATGTATATTTGTTACAAACCCCAGTTGCTATGAAGTCGGGATTAACAGTAAATTACTTAGCAAAGAAAACGTGCCATGTATTAAAAAATCTGCTTCTTAGAGACTAGTGAAAGTATTACACTACCCCATTTTACTGTAAGCAGACTTCCTGGGAAAGCTGCCAGCTTCCAAACAACATAACCAGGTTTAAAAAAAAAAAAGGCAACTAACACCCCAGAAACCCAAACAAACCACCTAAATGTACTGGAATCAACATGCAACCAGCTGTTTAACTCTCTTTAGAAACTACTGTGAATCAAGTGAAAAACCCATCAGTATCCTATCAACCTCTGCAACTATTCCAGTCAGGTGACTGAGCTCAAACTCATTTTAATGTGAACAGGACAATAAACAGTGACATAAATTTCACTTCACAGGCCTTCCAAAGTTATAGGTATCAACAGACACAGAAATCACTCCATGCAAAAGCTTGGATAATGGAATCACTATCCAATTCTCATGGTAACAGTTACATTTGAAAGTACTAGAGGAAGCGCACTGATTAATACACACAGGCCAATCAACAAGCTGGAGAATTCAGTTTATTAGAAGGTTGACTGCTCTTTGCCGATCTCATCCTTCAGGAGAACTCTTGCTCTCCAAATTCAACTGCCTGCTAAATACTCACATTCTATACATCATGTCAGTTAATGATGTTGAAAGGGACCTCTAGGTCATCCAGTCCAAATCCCTGCTTAGAGAAGACCAAACTCAAAGACTAAGTAGAACCAGAGGACCATCGGGACGAATTATATCCCTTAAATAAAAAAAGTCAAGCTTTCTGTAATCTTCAGAAAGTACAAGCAAACTTCTAACTAGAGAGCATAGAAATACTTTCCGTGTTGATGCATGAGATGCCAAATACAATTCATGGTTAAAAAATGAAACCAAAAGTCTCGCATTCAGAACAAATGTAGGTTTTTTTGTTTTGTTTTGTTTTAATTCCTGGGTTTTTGTTTGTTTGTTAAATGGAAATTCTTATGAAAGAGAAAGCAGTTTTGCAAACTGAGCCATCTTCTTGCAAGAGAAGGCTGTTTAAGAGTCCTGTTCACATCAATTAGTTTCAACCAAGTCCAAAAATTGTGGTAATTATAAATATTTAAGCATGCAAAAATCTCCCATAAACATTAACTCACCTTCATCTCAAAGCAGACTTTGCCTTTAGAAACTCCATAGGAGGCTCTCCCTCCAGCCCAAAGGAAAGCAAAGCTTTCCATGGTCAGAGAGGAAGCACTAAACCGGTCTCTTGAGATTTTAAAATGTAGGTCACAGTTATCTGTTAACATAAAAATCACTCTGTTTACTCTGATTACAAGAAAAAAAAAAAATACAGGTGTCCAATTTTATGCAATAAAGATGATGCCAGCTTTCAAAGGTGATTTTTAAGACAAACTGCCAGCAAGTATCCAGAATCTTTCACTGAAGCAACATGTTTAGATGGAACTGCAGACTGAAGCTCAGCCAAAAATATTAGGAAAAGCTAGCTAACAAGTAATTTTCAAGGTGCCATCTTCACCTCTGTCAATTTCCCCCTAATTTTTCCAAATGCTTAAAAACCCCAAACTTTTATTTTATATGTTTGAATCCTGTTTGTCAGTTACCTCCTTCCATCAATACAGAGCCATCTGCATTGTGCTCTCCACAGTACCCTCTAGAGACACGATTCTGAAGCACTCTCACTGCTCAAGCCCAAACCTAAGGGCTGCTAAGTAGTAAATGTGAACACATAAGTTTTAGGTACTGAACATTGTCTTTGGTTAATAATAGTAAATCAGCAAGTCGAATTAGCTTATATCTATCAAAATAAAGGCAGTTAAGTCAGATGCAGATATGCTAAGCACAGTGAGTGTGCTAAGTGAACCTACTTCAGCCCAGAAACACGACCTACACACTATGAATTCACCTATCACTCTAAGAACCTAAGCAGAACTTTGGTTTTCCAAGCATCTTCAGAGCTGCACACAATGAAATTGCAAATGAATCTCTGAGTAGGTTTCAGAAAAAAAAAGCCAAATGGTAACAAGAGGTGCAGAATGCAACACTTCAATTCCCCAGAGCAAGGAATCCACAGAAGCAGCTCCAAACCTATCTATGGTTACAAGAAAGGAGCAAATGAGCAAAGAGTGAGGAATTCTGCTCTGGTGTAAAACCTGCATGATGCCAGAATACAGTAAAATGCAGTTTGCCCTGTTTGCACAGTCATCCCCAATTCCAAAAACGTTATTAGCGATCCAAGTGTCTTCTTATTAGTACTGCTAACTCGTTCGTTGCATGAAAAACAGATAAAATCATACAGGAGAAACCCACCTTTGCATGCTACCTTCAAATGGGAGATGAGAACAGAATCTGAAGTTACAGCTTCTTTGTAAGACACAGGAAATAAAAAGCACTTAAGAGTGGCTAAACCTCTTACATGTCTGGATCACTGTCCAGAAGAGGGAGTGCCAATTCGTTACACAATTGAGCCTCACAGCTGTGTTTGAATCCTGTCTCTAGAAATTCTGTCAACACTTTAAATCAGAATTTGTCCAGTAACAACATTTTCTACTATAAAATACTATTATTACTAGAAACAATAATAACGAAAATTATCTATTTACTCAGCTATTGGAAAAATCCAAAGCTCCCACAGAAGTGGCTACTCACCAGGTTAGCAGCAAAAACTTGAGACTTACTTATCAAAATGTCAGGGATGGTATATTCAGCAATTTATGTGACTGTAAACTAATACCTCCTTCCATTTCAAACCATTTCTTGTGGAATAAAACCACCTGAAACTTCTAACAAATATACCAGACAATGCCAAAAGTTAAGCTTTCCTTTCATGGCACAGTAAGAATCCAACAAGTTCAAGCACTACTTCAAGAACAAATTTTCTAATATTGCGCTGTGTCCTTTTACTTACCCTCAAGAATACAAATGTCAAGTCTGCCGTTATGGTGTATTACAGTAGTGGTGATATTTTTAATCTGTCTCAAAAGAAAGCCCTGTGTGCAGGTACTTTTCAATTTCTGTGCTCTGCTAACAAATTCTCTCTGCCATCCCACTTGCACAAACCACCACCCAAAAGCCCATACTCACAAGTTACATGAATGGGTCATTTTTAAGGAGGCATTACCAGATTTTGTTAAATTTATTAGAAGAAAGAATGTACCACTGGTTGGGACATAAATAAGGGAACTTATGTAGGAAGCTCATTTCTCAAACTGTATTTTGTAAGAACTTACGCTACTAGCTCTCTGAGCTTTCTGGGCAGGGGTGCTGAACAGCTGTTTCATCAAGATGTCTCCAGGGTGTTCTATGTGCACTCTACACTTACCCATCTAAGCCTCCAGACCAGATCAATGCTTTGGTAAAGATTTCCTCACAGAACCCTCTATCACTACAGACTTCATAGGAAAACCCAGCTTACTACTGCTAATATACTCATATATCCTTCTGTTATTTTGTTTGCTAAAAATGGGTAGAAATGCAGTGTTTTTCTAGTTTTTTTTTTCAATTACCTGGTAATGAAAATCAACAAATGTATCCTCCCCGTTTCAGAAAGCATGGCATTAAGATTAAAACCCTTACCACCACATCTTTCCAGAGCAAAGGAAAGTGTGTTTACTCACAAGTATCAAGACAAACCACTGTGTCATCAAAATGTTCATCTTCTTCCTCGACAGGTGGCTGAGGGGACTTGGCCCTGAAAAAACAAAACCAAACAAAATATAGTGAAGCTACACAAATTTTCACCAAGTAAAAATAATATTTCTGTACTATATTCCTCCTAATCACAACATGCTGCGCAGCACCAATTCTGTTTACCTGCTATACTTGTTTTCCTCAATGTATTCAAAGTATCCACGGCCATGGTCTTCACGTGGTCTCTTCACTCCCCTCTTCTTCTCACCAGGCTTTTGTTCCGTTTTACCATCTCCTGTAACAGAAGCAATGATTTATTTTGATTTTATGTTTTAGTTTAATTTGGAATAGAATCTATATGATGGCTTCGACTTTGTATGCGGCACCAAGCTATAGCTGGAGACAAGCGCTGGCATCTTAAAAAGGAATACGGCTAGGCTACTGAAGTAAAAAACTGTATTTTGAATTTTCAAGGGAGACTTAAAACTTGTCGCCAATCAGAAATGATTTGGCATACGGAAGTGGCCAATACACCACGCAGCAGCCAGTACGGCCCTCAATGTTATTTACGACCCCCACTGAAAAGGCAAAAAAAAAAAAAAAATAGAACCAAAAAAACCCCGAAAAATAAAAAAAAGGCAAAAGAATAAAAAAAAAAAAAAAAAAAAACAAAAAAAAAAAAAAAAAAAATAAAAAAAAAAAATAAAAAAGAAAAAAAAAGAAAGAAAAAAAAAAACCTCCTGACCCGCCGCGCCTCCAGACCCGCAAGATAATCACCACCCGCCCACCACGGGGGCAGCGGGACACTGCCGGCCTCTCGCAAGGGCATCGTGCGATCCGCACGACTGCGCCTCCTCCCGGCGGGCCGCGGGCGGGAGCCCCAGGGAAGGGATTCCTCCTCCTCCCGCCTCCATTGTACCGCCAGGCCTTCCCAGCGCCATCCCGTGCGGCGGCGGCGCCCAGCGCGGAAGTGACGTCACGCGCGCTCGGCGCACAATGCACAGCGCGCCCCAGCGGCCCCTCCGCCGCCCCTCCCCCCGCGCCCCTCCCCCCGCCCCCCCGCCGGGGCAGCACGAGGCGCGGGGCCGCCAACGTCCTCCCGCGCGCGCCCCGGAAACCGCCCCCCCCGCCCCCGGCCGGGCAACCCCCGTCATGGCGGGGGGATGGGATTAATGGGCCCCCGTCTCCACCTCCGCCCCCCCCCCCCCGCCCCGGTTCCCGCCGCCACGCTCACTCACCCCCGGCGCCCTGCGCCCCGGGGCGGCCGCCTCCGCCGCCGCCTTCCGCTTTCTTCTGCTGCTGCTGCTGCTGCTTAGCGGGACCCGCCGGGCCGGAGGCGGCGGCGGGTCCCGAGGCGCCCCCGGCGCTCTTGCCGGGAGCCTCCTTGGCGGCGGCGGCGCTGCGCGGCGGGAGGAGCGGCGGGGGCTGCTGCGACTGCTGGGGCTGCGACGGCTGCTGGTCACCGTGGCCGTTGGCGTCCCCGGCCCCGGCCTCCTCCTCGTCGGCCAACTCGTCCTCCCCCTCTTGGAAACCCTGGTCGTCGCCGTTCTCATCCTCCTCCTCCTCCTCTTCCTCCTCCTCGCCGCCCGCCTCCTCTTCCATGGGGCCGCCCCCGGCCCCTGCCCGCTCGCCGTTCTCCTCGCCCAGCTCCATGGCGTCGCCATCGGCGGCCTCCAGCCCTTCCTCGTCGTCGTCCTCCATGGCGGAGGCCGCGGCCTGGCCGGGGCCTCCCCCCTGGCGGAGCTGCGCGGCGCCCCCGCCGATCTCGGCCGCCTCCCCCTCCACGCTGCCGTTGCCGGGCTCGGCCGCGCCGCTGGCGGGGCCGCCCCCGCCGGCCTCCTCCTGGTCTAGCGCGGCCTGGAGCCGCTCCATGAGCTCAGCCTTGAGACCCTTGTCGGAGAGGCGCCGCTTTTTCAGCTCCTCCTTCAGCTCCGACACCTTCAGCTTCTTCACGTTCACGGGCGAGCAGCTCATGGCGGCGGCGGCGGCACTGGCGGCTCGGTCCCTGGGCGGCGCGCGGGCGGCGGCGGGCAGGGACAGACGGACGGCTCTGGCTCTGCCTGCGGTGTGTCGGTGCCCCGGCGGGCGGTGGGTGCGGGCGGGAGGCGCGGGGGGTTCGTGCGGCTGCGGGAGCTGCAGAGCCGGACCCGCCTGGCGCCAAATCCTTTCACCGCGAGCTCGCGAGGGAGACGCGCCTCGCGGGGCCGCGCACGCTCCGGCGCCGCGCGCGCGCCGCCCCGCCCCCGCGCACGTAGGCCCTCCCGCGCTACCGTAACGACCGCATTACCGTAAATACCCGTGCGAGCGCAGCACGCCCTCCCGCCCTTGTCCCGGTGGGCTACTTGGCGGCGGCGGATCGACCGATACACCGCTCCGGTACAATGAACCCGCTCCGGGCTGCGAGCCTCCCCCGTGCCAGCTCCCAGCTCCCGCCCGCGTGAGGCCACACAGGTCGACCGAAATGCCCTCGCCTCACGGGACCGCATTCCGGCCGCAGCCTCGCAGCGCCCTGTCCTGATTCCCCGCAGATTCCCCTGGCTCCCCTGCGCCCGTGTCGGGCCTGGTCCCGCACGGTTTGTAGCGGACGGGCTTTGAAAAGGGGCGCTGCTGCTCGAAATAGTTACCCTGGCACAGCCCTGCTAACGCAGTTACATAAGGCCGGGAGCGCGGCTGCCCCGTTCCCGCAGCACCAGGAGGCAGGCACGGCGCTGAGCCCAAACCGGAGCCGGCGATAACAAAGGTTCTCCAGTGCATGAACTCCCTGTCAGGAGCTCTGCACGGGGCCAATCCGCTCACAAAAACTGCGCGGCTTTCCCTCTTTTCTTCCCCCTGCCTCCCCCTCTGGACAGCGTTAGTATGGGGCCCTCCCCAGCCACACAAGCTGCACAGCCATAGAATTTTAGATTTTTTTCCAATTCAGTAACAAGTAACACGAAAACAGCGGAGAGGATTTTGCACGAGCGGAAAGGCAGCACAGATTTACAAGTCGGCTTCCATAGGAAGCCCGGATAAAGGGCTAATTTTCACTTGCAGGAAAAGCAGTGCAAGCCAAACCGGCAGAGGATCGGTGTGAAGCGCAACAGAAGGGAAGGTGTGTTTGCCACGAAGTTGCTTTGTGTTGGTACAGATTGCGTGGCCTCCTGAACCAGAACCAATTACATTTACCTGCCCCAGAGGAAGAAAAGAGAGACAAGGAAGACATCCCGTTTTAACTGCGCAAGGAAAGGGCTGTTTCACACACGTATACACACCGCTCTGTTCTCAGTCAGGCTACATCTGCTTGGAGAAAATACGACTCGGTAGGCAAGGTTAGCTCAACCTAGCTCTGCACAACAGCTTGTTGGAACAGAGACAGGGAGAGATGCAGCATGTGCAGATGAGAAAAAAGTTGCCAGAACCTTTCCCTTACTTTAAGGTCAAGTTAGTAGATTTTATTTCAGACCAGTAAGTCAGAGTCACCTCAATTGCAGAAGAAAAGGATAAGAGTACATCGATGCAAAGGAGAGGTCAATGTGTGATTAACCTGGACCATTCTAAATCATTGCCTTTGTCCATTTCTTCATGAAAGAACAATCTTAGCTAGTCTGCTGAGGGACTCCTGACATATACTGTTCTGCAAAAGGGACAACAAAATTAAACTAGTTAATATTGCAAGATTACTGACTGAAACTTACAGATAACTCTGCATTAATTTGGATGTCATTTACCTATCCAACCCTCTTTTTCGGGGGGTGTGTTCGTTTGTTTTTTGGTATGTAAACGAATTTAAACAAGACATCATTGACTCTTTATGATTTGTATCTAAATCTCAGTCAGAGCCCTGTGTTTAGACCTTGATCTTGCACAGCACTTTTCACATGTTGAGTCATATTTCTGGAGGAGTTTATAATCAACCCCGATGTCTGATAATCCCTCCTACCACCACAAACTTTATGGATTGATAGATTCTTTTAGGCCAGCTTTGTATCCCTGAGCCTTGCCTTAAATGAGCACATCTGCACATATTGTCAGTGCCGGTGTGCTAGAAAACACTCTCATTCAGAATCACCCGAGAACTGCAGTTGTCACATGTAATCCCATTCCTAAACGATGTCATGTCTCCCTACTTCAGTAGCGTGCTCATACTGCTTTATACTCCTGTTACCATGGAGAAACAAAACAGCTAACAGCTTTGAGGCACATGGAGAGATTCCTTACCCTGAAGCATCCAAGCCTGTATATAAAAGCACAAGTAGATAAAGTGTAAATCATTTCCCCTCCCGCTGCTGAAATTTAGCACTATTAACTTGAGACATTTTTTTAAACTTACTACAGCTGTCTATTAATTAAACCACTTAGAAGGATAAAGTTATTATTTTTAAAGGAGATTAACTCATACCATGATAGTAAGGGTAATGCTTACTATCTAACCACACACTTGATTAACTACCAAACAGGTGTAGCAAGACCGTTTTCAGACTACAATTATGTTACCTGTTATTACAGAAGTGAGAAATCCCAGTTGATTTTCAGATGTCAGTTGATTCAATCGGAAACAATAAATAAGTAGCTGTAAATAATCATAAAGCTAAGTAAATAAAACACATACATAACTGAAATAGACGTATAACTTTAATGACTGCCTCTTCAGTGTTAAAAAAAAAAGCTTTTTCTATATGTAAGTTAAATACATATTTATTACAAATCTGTCCCTGAGAAAATCTCTCTTAAGATACTCTCCTGTCCTCTTTGAGTCCTTTGTTTCAAGAGTTTGCATTTCCCTTATTCATACTTTGAAGGATAAAAATGAGTTAAGGATGTACGCTCTCCTTGTTGCCCTACCCTCTCTTAGTTCAGATACTGAGTGAATCCTTCAACTCTGCGTTTCATAGAACACAGAGAAAGATGCCAGCCATATCAAAAATGAGTGTTTGGTAATGCAACCTCCTGAAACAAAAAAGCACTAAAGAAAAGCATTTTAAGCTTTAATATGCAAAGCTGCTACCTGTATGATTATGGCCATATGAAAAACAAAATGTGATTGCTTGTAACCACAATATTCCTCCATTAAAATTGCCTTTTTCAGTCTCAAAATACATTGAAACATAATCTTCCTTTCCATTTAAATGAAAAGTGACCTGCCCCCATGTATAACAGATGCAATACTATGCACTTTTTTTCAATCATATAGCATTTTTCTTCTACCTGTGTTACTTTCTAACCTAAACTGTTTTTCTTTCCAAACCAGTCTTCCCTCTCAAAAGTAATTTGGGATCCTACCTCTGGGACTTGGCCCTTCAACAGATCAGTTACTCTGGTTTCCTTCATTTTTGTTTCTTCTCCTTTAGACTTCAGTTAGTTGCTCCACTCAATAATATTATTTCCATTATTCACCTTTAGGCCCTCCAAATCTCTCTCCTCTTCCTGTTTATTAACAGTAGTGACAAAGAGGTAACAAAAAGAAGAGCAAGCTTTCAGGAGAGCACTGAACAACCACAAGAGTCCAGTCCCACTTGGGCTTTGGACCTTTCCACACACCTCCAGTGTTGCAGGAGAACCCAGGCATTTGTGTTTCCCTGTTCTGCTCTCTTACAGCTTTGTCTGTCCTGTTCTGGCTCCTCTTGTTGTGCTTTACCCTGCATCTGACCATCATGGTATGTTCCTGGTCTCTTCTGCATGTCCTTAATCCATCTACCCTCAATTAACACTGCCTTCAGATTTTCACATTCAACACATGATTGCTTTAAAAAAGAATGGATATCATTATTGAAATACTCTACTGCCTTTTATGATAGCAGGCAGTGTGTGGAGCGAGTCTTTTTCTTTCTCCCTTTTCATCACTGCTCATGAAATACTCATTAATCATTACTAGACTCAATGAGAAATTTTCAGGCATTTTTAAAGTGCTAATTTGTCCCAAACGAGGTTGCATGACTAACGGGCAGCTCTGATGATTTCTTAGCCCCTATTTATTTATCTCCATAGGTGTGGTCTATCTTAGGATCTGTCTGCCAGGAGGCCAGGAGTTTGTTTTGGAGAAATAGCACTGTGCTCCTTTTTCCCTGACATGCTTACTGCTCACCATCAGAGTCATGATGCTGAACTAGATTGACCTTGCCTTGTACTATCTATAATCTCTCAATGATATTTTAATATCAAAGGAGTTCAGTTCATCTCAGAAATGAGGTGGTCATATGCCAAAATAAGGCCTATTAATTGCACAGGAACCAGATTAGTGTGGTCTGAAAGCATCCTCAGGACCTAAGGGGTAGTTAATGTCTAATTACAAGTCCATCTGTCAGGGTTCAAGGGACTGAAATTCAGGTTTCTGGCAATGGTTTAGTTAGCTAGTTCTCCTCAGAAGCATCTTTCTTTTATTACACTTTCTGCCATAGCACCCTTTGGGCCTCCAGGGGAGCTGTCAATTCAGAGTCAGTAAGCAAGTCCTTTTTAAGAGACTAATGCTATTTTGCTTTTCCTGTGTGCTGGATGACGTAGTTGAGTAATCCCACCAAGCACAAGGAAGCACTGCAAAACTACACCAGGACGTCACATAGCAGCCACAACCCGTGTTTGTCGCCCTCACTTGACCCCATACCAAAAAGCCTTTTTCCCATTTCCAAGGAGTAACTTCTTTTGCTTGACAAAAAAATCCAAACCCCAAGCCCATGAGTTTCTGAGAAACAGTTTCTCAGTTCAGAGCATTCAATGACTCACAGTTTCTAAGCCTGGCCTTGGGAAAAAAGGTTGCATTCTCCAATATTAAAACCAGGATTCATTTTGGCTTTATTCAGAGCCATACAGAAGTTTGTTGACTACACATATCTTAAGTCCTCAAGAACTAGTTCATAAGAAGATACTTAGCTCCGCAAATCAGACATCTGCAGTTCCTGGAGATTTTTCTTTGTAATTTGCCACATATTCACTAGAGTGGAGCTGTGAACTCTGGAAATTTAGATAGACTAAACCCCTCTGCACAGCAGTCAGTCTGTGGAAGAGGAGGTAGCATTCTAAATCAGCTTCCAAAAATATGATTCTCCTGTGAGAAGACAATGTGCAAGAACCATTTCAAGGGAGTATCAATTAATCTTTCTAAGGGACTATTAAAACAATCATAAGTAGTTTTTAAGGCTGTCTGTCAGTTTCAGTGTACCTTTCTGCTCACATATGAAGACGCATGGCCAAGATCTGTAACTAAACCCAAACAATCATGGAGACAGGACAATTCACAACTGGCAGCCACAGACCAGCTCTTACCTAAATGCGACTTTTCTGTTCAACCTGACTTTGAAAAAACAACCCCCCCTGACATCCAGATAACCACCTTTTTGGGTTGGTTTTCTCTCCTGGTACCTAACCCTCTCTGTAGTACACACACTACATGCCTATCATAACTTTACTCTTTAAACCTCTTCAATACATCTTTCTCCTTTCCTTCATAAGATGCTCTTGCCAAAAAAGAAAACTCTCCATGCACTTTTTGTGGCACCAGAGTACTACTAGCTGTTAGACCATCTCCTTTGTCCCCTCTGTTTACAAAGAGTGGCTTCTACAGATTGCATGGGAAGGCCATGCTAAAAACCCCACATAAACCCCTTAGAATTCTGAAGAATATTTTCCGGTAACTAAAGGTACTACTGTGGTCCAACTGCATACCTTAAATCTGCGACAGGCAAAGCTGAGTAAGTGAACTATTTTGAAATATTCATTAATACATGTGAGGATGCTTTCAAGATGGCCACTTCTGTATGCCACACAGCTGGAGCCCAGATAGATAGGTAGGGCCCTATTCCCTGTTTAGGCACTGCCTTGACAACCCTGCAAGGCAGCTGTTACAAAATCCTGAGGGCTGCTAAGCAGACTGCAAAGCACCAAAAAGTAACTAGGAGAGTACAGAACTCCTTTTTGTCACAGTCTTGGTTGCAAATCTCTTGGCTTTTACCTTTGGAAGCAGTATCCCAAGTCCATCTACTTTTCTTTTAAGCCCCAAATGAAGTCAGCTCGAAAAAGAAAAGGAAAACCCCTCTGCACACTGAGTGAGAAAAGGAAAGGGAGCCTGTTCCTTTCTGCCCACTTGCTTCCCATCATACATCATGGGCTCAGAAAACTACACCAAACCTAACTGTGCACTAGCAAATCACAGCACAACCATTAGCAAACTACAAGACTGTACACTATATCATCTTTAAAAGGAGGATAAATAAATTAGGTCAGAGGTTTGGCCAGTCGATTCATTTTAGGACACTGCATTAGTTGAGTTAACTTCACTGTAGAATGCTCCCTGGAAAGAAAGCCATTTTGCCATAGACTGCTCTTTAACCCACTCTGCTGGAGCAAATTTGCTCAGCTTTTTTTTTTTTTTTTTTTTTTTTTTTTTTTTTTTTTTTTTTTTTTTTTTTTCCGGGCTGAGGGAAACCAGCATCATTTCATATGAAAGATTTAGCAACAAAAAGTCTTCTGGCAACACATTAAAGCAACTGCTAGCAAATGCTAGACTACAGGTAATTTCCTAGGAAAGCATAAAAAACTCAGTCTGAGAGTTCTCAAACTCTCTGAGAACAATTATTTGACAATAAACAGCAGAAGAAAAGCATTGTCATGTGAGCTTGCTGTTCCACATCCATAGGCTAAGAATATTTCTGAGATTGCAGCCTGGCCAGAAGACAGACAGCCCTTCCAGCATATATTATGAATCACAACCAGGTATCCCATCAGGTCACGCTGTTCTGAAGGAACAGTGCCAGTAAAGTCAGGGTCAAAAGTTTTCTAAGTGTTTTCTTTTGTAAGGTAGCTAATCCAAGAGTTAACAAGCTCTTAAACTATCCAGCTAAGATTTTCTGATAGGAACATAAAGCTATCCTTTCAAATAACATCACGCCAACATGTTTTGGGCAGCATCCTGAACTCTCAGTATTTGCAATCCAGGGCTCTCTATCCTATAGCTTTTCCTGTGTCCCCAGACCCATGTGACTGCTGAGTTCATTCCAGGGTCAGGGCCTCAATGAGATTCTGGATTTTATGAGCTCTTTTTCATACAAAAGAAAACAGAAATGCCTGGTAGTTCCTCTGTTGAGACAAAGCATCTGCAGTTGTTTCTCCTGCTTCACGTACCAGTAAAATAAGAGATCCTTAACAGCAAAAGTTAAGAAAGTAAGAAGCAAGGTGAAGCACAGCATGCCAGTCTTAACAAAGAACTGTTTTAACAATCCTATTACCATAGACAGGACAGTGTTTCTGAAATAAAACTGGTTGCTGTGTGACAATGGCCTTGTCTATCATTTACAAACTTGAAAAATTTACAACCAAAAGTAGCATTAAAAAGGAGTGAAAACAGGCATGCACTTCAAGCACAAATCTCACACCTTCAAAACAGAGAAGAGGCAGATTGTCCACAATATCTAGAAGATTTTTTTATCACCAGTATGTTCCACATGGGAAAGTCTCAGATACTCTAGTAAAAAACAAACCAAAATAACCACAAAGCACTTGAAAAATAAGCAATTACATGGAGAAAAGCTGTTATAACTGATCAGCTTTAGAGTAAATTAATGCAGAGCACTCAGATGGCAAATCTTTAAATGAATGCTTAAAACCAGCTTCTTTTTCTTTATCCCCTCTTTCTTCTCTGAAGCTGGTCTCATCACAAAAGCCAACATTTTTTTTTAACTCCATAGTAACTAACTCTAGCCATCCCTGTCCAAGTTCTTAGGCTTAACAAGATGAGTTTCTACCTAATGCCGTAGTTTTGCAAACAGCAATAAATCAGAAGCAAGTTTTAAGTCCATTATTTATTTGAAGCACCCTTATTATGAGGAAATACTTCTGGTAATATTTCCTTTTGTTCCTTTGTACTTCTCACTTGCTGATTTATAGCTTTCCTTATATTCTTCACCCATTTGTATGTATCTCAAATGCTTTCATATACTTGAAATACTTTATGATAATGATGCGCAGAGCTTTGCTGGAACATTGAGAAATCTGGATTGAACCTGACCTGTACTGGCAGCAGATCCCAGCTTGCAGCAGCCCACATGAAATAAGCTGAATATCTCCGTCTGCTTCCAAGTGAATGAAGGCTGCTTAGGAGAACTCTACCCCAGATAACCCCCAAACTGGCAGCCTGGGAAGAAGTGAATCAACATGGGTGCTGAGTCATTTTCACTTTCTTTGCTGTGAACAGGTAACAAATCCACAGAAACCCATTTCGATACTCAGCACCAAAACTTGTGAAAATACCCCTCCTTCTCTCATACCTTCCTCCTCCTCTCCCCAGCATACAAACTTTTACTGGGGTGATGGGGGACCACGTTGCACTTTTGGACCCAGGGACAGAGCACTTCCATTTGCCATACAGCTAAATGAAACCCTGCGGGAGCCAAGAGCTGGTATGCTCATCATCCACAGCCAGCAGCGCTTTGGGCCCCATCTGCTCAGGAATAAGCACCTGGAAACCAAACTTCTTCTAGCCTCTGAGTCAAGGCTAGAAGAAGTCTGCAGCCTGACATAAGAAAGGGAAGAATTTGGTTGGGATGTGTACTGTGGCTTTACTGGGAGTCTGTGGCTCTCAGTCAGAGAGCAGGAGGAAAGAGAGAGAAGTGCAGGAGCTGGAGCAGCCCACCCTGTGTGGACTGCAGGACAAGGGCTGGTGGAGCATCACGGAGCCTGTGCCTGCACACAAGCCCAAGGGTGGGCTGTCGGCTGCCTCATGCTGGGACACTAAGGGTTTTTTCTTTGGTAGTATGCAGAACAAGTTTGAATAAAGCAAAGTTAAAAAAAAAAATACCATTGGTAAACACTGTGCTCTTCCAGAATGTTCTGGATGTTAACCATTTTTGTTGAAAATTGAAATTTACTTTCCTTCTTTTGTCAAATTTATTAAACTAACTTACTGCTTTTTCCTTCTGGAGTCACTTCAGTGATTCTGTTAATTCTAGAGAATATCAAAACTTAGAAAACTCCTTAGAATTAAGAAAAGAAAATTCATGAAATAGTGTTGCAATTAGCAATAAAGTTGGTTATTGCAGGGCACCATGATCTCTTAAAACTCTAACAGTCTCTTTTTCAAAATTAAAAGATTTAAAGCTGGGTAACAGTATGCTGGTTTTCCCCTTTCTGCCCTTTAGGTCTTTATGGAACCACATTTGTAAGGATAAAGAAGTATTTCCTTTCAGTACTTTGAACAATCTGATGTTTTATCTGAATTGGAAATTGCATTTCATTCCTGCCTTTTTTTTCCCCCCAGCCTTTACTGTGGCTGCATCTGCTGAAACTGGGGGTGTAAGAGAGGGAGAAGTGTGATTTACACTGGTGGAGCTTACTGCTGAACTCACTGGTGTTGTGTGAGGTAAAGCTAAGCACATATATCTGCCTTATGACTGGGATGGAGTATGAGTATATGCCTCAAGACTGGGATTTTTCCATTAGCTATTAAGATCTGTTGATATTTTGTATCAGTAGATCATCCTCTCTTCAATTTTTGTTTGTATGGTTTTAGTTTTTGTTTGGACTTCGCCCCCGCCCCAGACCTTAAAGGTTCTTTATATATCACTCTGACAAATAGAATTTTTCTGACTATCTATTTGGAGTTTTACTTTCATTTTTTCATTTTCCCCTGATGCTTCTGTTTCAAGTATTTGATTGTGGGTTTTTTCACTTATGTTCTTCATTTTTGTTCTATTTTTAAATCCTCTCATTTAGGTCTCATTCTCATTCTTCCAACAGTAATACCTCACAGATCTTTTTCTTCTCAGTGCATATTTCCATCAGTTTTTCTCAGTAGATAGCACGTATGCTCTCTTCAGCTTCCAGAAATTAGCACTTTTATTCTTGATTTCCAAGTGACAATATAAGTGATTAATTCCATGCAATTATTTGTAATCACAAAGTTGATTAAAAAAGGGCTCTTACAAGCTAGATTTGTCTGTGAAACCTTATGCTTAATATAAACCTAACTCTTATCTGCTGCAATCCACCAGGCTATTGAAAGATGTGGTGAGGATGGAGAAAAGGATTTGGTAATGGTTCTCTTAAAAATAAAAGATATCTTCCCAAACACTGAATTGCTGCTAATGGCACTGGCCCCTTCAAAACCAGTCACACCTTATGCAGATAAGATGCCAGGCCAGGAGCTTTGTGTGATCTGTGAATTTATGGAGATCCCCCACCTCCAACTTCTTTCTAACTCTGATATTGCTGAAGATTGTCCCTACTGAGAAAAAGAGGTGGGTATTTATTTCTTTCAAAGTCTCAAATCAGACATTCTCCTCTGTGTTTCTCATTTCTCAAATCTATAGGGAAGCCAATAGCTCTGGGCTGATAACTGTATGCATTTATATTTTATGTCAATGAATATAGGTTGGAAAGTGATAAAAACAGAGCTCTGAAAATCAGCTTCTTGCTTCTACTACTGAATGCAAGTAATTCACAATGACAAAAAACCCTCTTTTAGTTCTTTCTGGGACTGTGTTGTATTTACTGAGGAGCTCTTCAGTCACTCTGGGAACAGGACTTCTGAAAATATATGAAAAAATTGGCTGCTAGAGTTATTTAGAAGAACAAGAGGTTCTCAGACTTCTGAAATTTTAGATTAGAAGAATCATGTGTATCTCCATGGCTACCAGATCAATTCATGAGCACCCTGGCAGTTTTTTGGTAGCCATTTTGAAAGGTCTCATAGATAAATTGCTTAATGAAAAGACTATTTGTGGCCATGCAGGCTTTCTGGGGAAACTGAGAGAGTTTGGGCCAAATGACCTCATCTGTGGTCCCTTCCAACCTTAACCACTCTGAAGGCTGTAAATATTTGACTGTGAGTTAGAAGGGAGAACTTGTTACTGCACCACCTTGTTATTTGATCCTGTTAAACTTGCTGGTGTCAGGGCTAGAGATCAATAGTGTGGTTTGGTTGCTTTGGTGTCTTGGGATCTGGTGGTCACGGGTCTGTCTGCAGTTCTGTGAAACCTCTACTTCTAGCATGCAGGTAATTTCATTATGGGAAGAGGAAAAGCGGTGGTGCCACTGAAGAGAAGGCTTCAAGTATTGTGTCTGCTTCCAGAAGCATCTTTGGATGTTTAGAGAGGCACACAGGACACAAAAGAATAACCTTTTCAGAAGGCTCAGCAGTTAGGTATCCCAACTGTACCTTCAATGCATCTTGGGTGCTCCACGCTGCACATAAAAGACAAACTAGTTGCAAAGGGGATGGAGAGAAAGAAACAAATACTATCTTAAAGATACCCTAAAGTACACTGATAGTCAGCCTACAAGCAACAGATATGCAATACAACACTTTTCAGGTGGGGCATCCTGAGCTCTTGGAGGTTGATTCTTAATCTGGTGAACAATTGCAGATGAACATTCACTTACATGTCTTGGTCTTTGAAAAATGGGAGTTAAAATACTTACCCAGGCTCCCAGCTGAGGTCTGTTAACAGAGAACCCACACTTACTAACTTCAATGGCAGATTGTCTCTAGTTTAGCATTTAGTCATTTAGGATTTTACTGTCCCAGCAACTGCATTGTTTGAGAAGTGACAAAATGGGATGTGTGACCACACCTTGGGCCATAGCTATGTTTATCAAGTTAAATTATTAAATATGCTGTGCTGTGTTGAACAGCCAAGGTGAGGGGAAAGGAGGTGGAAAGAGACATACCAGGACATCCCCACCCACTGTTACCGGATTGTTCCATTACAGAGTGAGAGATGTGAGCTGGTAGTGGAGGTAAGGTCACTAAGGGACATTATTGCCTCAAACCACTGCAACAAGGTTTGATCTTCAGACCTCCAGAATTTGTGGTTTAGTTAAAAAACTGGACTCTGTCTGGTTGAGTTTATCTGAACTGACAATAACTCCAGCTCTCAAGGTGTTGCTAATACATACAGCAATGCTAATTAATACTGTTGTATCATGCAAGTATATATAAACCAGACAAAAACTGTTCTGTTTTAGTATATATTTCAATAAACAATAAGAAAAAAAATCTTGCACTACAGGTCATACCACTTTTAGGTTTATTTCCATAGCCATCCTGTTCCCGAGGGTAAATAATGGTGCTAATGAAACAGAACTGGGAAGAGTTTACCTATCTAGGGTTTACAGATCCAGAGTTTCAGATTAAATTTGTATTTCCACTTTGGAAAGTTCAATTAGCAGGTGAAACTTACGTATTTATTAAGTAGTCCATTTTCGCTATCCTGTGTAGTCTTAGCCATGACTTTCTTAAGTGAGGAGTCATTGATCACAGCTTTCCTATACTTTAAATTTTTATATGTTGGAATAATTTTACTCACTGACCTGTGTGTGATCAGTGTGTCTGACAAGCAACTGTCTCATCAGCAGCCATGGCTTAAGCAGCTGTTGCTCTCTACATTACACTGTGCATGTCTTTATGTGGCTATTCAGCAAATGAGAATTCATCTTACAGAATAATAACCCTTAGTACTTTGTGGCCTATTTGTATTTCCTGGGTTATTTTTCAGGTTGTTTCTCATTTTCCTGGTGTGGTTCATTGCATGACTTCATAAATTCTTAAGTGATATAGCTCTGGATGTTCAAACCAAAGACAATTTAAATGGCATTATCAGGATGCTTAAGTGCCTCTTCCTGTTAAGTCTCCTTTATCAGGGGGATCTATTAGAATCAGTTTAGCATGTTGCAGTTTCCCCTGCTCCTTAGGGCTCTACATGTAATAACTGCTTGTCTTTTAGACTCCCAAGGCCAATGTCCTTAACATGTTTTCCTTTGCAAACACTCACCGCTACCTTGCTGCTCCCACCTAGCCATTTCACTCCAACAATCCAAATGAGGTAAGGTAATAAAGCTATAGTTATTTGGAAATGATGACCAATGCACTCTTCTGAAGGGATGCACTTCCTTTTCAGAGCAGAAAAAAGGATTATATGTCCCAAACTACCGTGTTGTTTTTTTTTTTTTTTTTTTTTTTTTATCCTCTCAGCTCTGTCAGTTAGTCTAAAAAATGATGATGTTTCTTTTTCCAAGCCCCACTTTTGCTTCCTCTGTGCATCTCCATGTGAATGGAGCATGACTGGAAGATAGCTCAGCAGCCATCTGAGTTGGGGGAAGGCAAGCCAGCGACAGAACAAAAGCCCCTTCTTGGATGATTGCACCAAAAGTGTCAGGCTGCTCCTCGGTGGCAGGCCTGTGTTTCCTCAGCCCTTGTCAGTTGTTCTTACACTGTCCTCTCTGCTACACTAGCCCAGCTCACAACCTGGTAACCACAACCACAAAAAAAAAAAAAAAAAGCATATTTTCTAGTTGAATCAGTTTTCTGGTTGTATCCTTTCAAGGCCATTCCTTGGGTCATGGCAGAGAAGGTGATACAAAAGGAGCTGATGCCTCTGCTTGCCCTGGCACAGTGACACGAAAACTCACCAATCCAAAGTATTTGTTTCTGTTCTTAGTTTGAGTTACTGTGTCTAAACGGTGCACTAGACAAACACTTCCTACTTCTAGATTTATGCCAAATCTAAATAGTTGCACTGGCAAAATGTACAAGTGGAGGAGTGGTTTTGATAGCTTATTTTCTCAGCTCACTAGAATGAAGAATACAGCAAAATGTCAACTCTTTCTGGTAAAATTGGCTGAACTTCAGCTTTTGACAGTCTAACAGTCTATTGTGGTATGAATATTTTATATTTATAGCCAACATGCAAAGTCTCTGAGCACAGATTAGATTTTCATTGATACAGCTATATATCTTCTTGCCACAGTGCATCAAAGTTCCCTATCTCTCCTGAGGGAATCAAATAGGAGTTCAATTTCTATCTTATTGTGAAGGTATAGAAAGTGTTTCTGGGATGCGTCGTAGTTCGGTTTCTTTTTCCCCCCACTTAAAATAACAGAGTATTTTTTTATTTCAAAGCAACTTCCATTTTATAATAGTAAGTCTGCATAGGAATTCTACAAAACATACTCAGTACAGTATCTCTAGTTAGATCAGAGTTAACTTTATTTAAATATATGGAAATACATTTGATATCTGCGAAGTTAAAGCTTATATTTAAGCAATAAATGTAATCCATGAACCTGGAAAAACAAGCTAGCCATGCAATTAGTTTCTGAATAAAAAAAACACTGAGATGATTGAGAATTGAGGCAGTGCTTATGCTATAACACTAGGGTTAATCCTTTGCCATTTGTGTTAGTGGAGATGAATAAGTTGTAAATTAAGATCAGTCCCCCAGACCTTATGAAACTCTGAAGTTAACCTGAGCAGGTATTGGGGTCAGACTTGTAAAGTAAAATCCTGAACACGATAATGGGACTTGTTATGGAAAATTATTTTCTCCCTTACTATCCTATTGTAGATTTAAAAGGATAGTGTTACATCAGTTATCCAAACATTATCTTTTCAAGCAGATGGTCTAGATTTTTTTTTTTTAAATAAATGAAGATCTGCATTCTGAAGAAAACAGAATAATCAGAAGTGGTTAAATTTTCTATACCCAGGTTCATTTTGGTTTTGATTATTACTAACTTAGTGAGTACAGCAATATTTTCATGTCCAAATAATCCTGACAGGTGTAGAAAAGGAAGTAGTTCTGCTACTCATGAGCTGGGAAGATTTTTCTAAGTATTAAAAGTACTGTATCATGCCTCAGCTAATTAAGGGCCACATATGATCATTCAGATGTATAACCTTTAGCTCCTTCTCTCATCCCAAGGTTAACTACTTCTGTGTCATGGTTGACATCTTTGTGAAATGCACTTTGGGCTTATTTATCTCTGCTGTGGCCTTTATACTCTTAAATTGCATGTTATTATATAGCTAACAACAAAGAGCTTTTTTTTAATGGTTAGCTTCACAATATTGGTAACATAAATATAATTCCAGTATTCAGCAGTCTCATTCAATTACAATTGTCCAAATGTCAGTCTGAAACCTTGAATTTGTGTTTTCTTCATAAATCTCTGTTTTTAAATTGCTTCTAGATAACCACATTGTCAGGGGGACTCCCTTAAATATTAATTATCAAGTAATCTTTTGCTTTTTTAAGAACAGCAAAATGAACCTTCTGGGACATGTCAAAACCTGTCTCTTTTTTCTCATGAGTCCTAAAGCTGTGGAGAACCACACAAATGACTATCTTAAGTACTCTGTCTCTCAACCTCCTATAAATGGTTTGTGACTCAAAGATCTCCTGAGCAAGGGAGGTTGTAAAGTATTTCCATGTCTTCAGTACCATGCACAGGTTTTTTCTTCTTTTCTTCATAAGTGATTTGATCGTCACTTATGTGATCATCAGTGATTTGACAGTATGTTATTAGGGACTTTTTGGCATGTTATTAAAACATGGAAAGAACTTTCTCGAAAGAACTTTCTCAAAAGAACAGAGAAGGGAAGAATGGAGTTTTAACGGCATTGATGTTCCCAACTTCATTGCTTTTGCTTCTTAAAAGAGCAATTCCACTGGCATTCTCTCACTGCTCTGGAAGTTCCTCATTTCCAAATTTCAGGCTGCTGGCTGACACATTCTAGGCTCCAGAGGAAGGTCTTGGAGATGGAATGCAAGGTCTTCCTCTGAGGAAGCAGGCTTTCTTTACCAGTATGGGGCCCTTGAGCTTGGCTCGGCACTCAGTGGTGAGCCCCTGCTGCCTGTGGAGCACGGGGAGAAGTACTCATGGCAACCCATGTTGCTAGGCAGATGGAAGACTGTGTTTTGTTCCTGCTACTGTGTTCTTGGGGATCCTGGCTTCATTTCCAGATATAATTAATGGTAATAAAGTCTGAAGGTTAAAATATATGGATCTCTAGGGCCATTTCTGTGCCTGGGTGGGATGGAGAACAGTATCCTGGCACTTGCATATAAAAGAAAGAGCTTTTTTCTGCTGCAGCTCTTTAGGCATAGTCCCAGAGGCCGAGCACTGCCAGCAGCTCCTTGACATTGAGGAATATTGCTGCAGTAAAGAAATGCTTCCTTTTTCCTAGCAACTCATTTTTAATGTATGTTCAGTCACTTTTCCTCAAATGCAGCTTTGTTGAAGCTGGACAGGAGGAGCTTTAAAGATCCATAGGATTGTAGCTTTACATGAGCAGTAAGAGATATTTGCCAGGACAGTTTCAAAGCCATCCCATGGACTGAAAAAAGTTTGAGATGCTGCTATTATCAGCAACCTTCAAACTTGATTTTCCCCCTTTCTACCTTCAATGTTTTACTTATGTACTCAGATAGACACTGAGTTTTTTCCCTCCAAAAAAACATCTCACCCTTCCTGCCTTCCTCTCTGTTTCTTCCTCTCTTCTAATTGCAGGACCCAACTTCCTGGATGTGCTGATTGAGATGTTTGTCACATCCTTTTCTGAGTTTCTTAATAGGGCAGAACATTATTTAGTTTTTGATGGATTGTATTTATACTATCTCTGTGGCTCATATTTGCTCTCCGTGAATGGCAGAGCCAGTACAAGGTAGAAGGAAGATGTGCAGCCAGCAGGAGGGAAGGAAGGGCAAGACTTGGATTCTTCCCCTTTCAGCTCTGGTGAACTTCATATGTGCCAAGGAATCATATGCTGGCATTTTATTGAAGAGATCACATTTTGGACTTCTAGGTTTATTACCTGTATAAAAAGTAAAGGAAATCCCTTGCCAATTTATGTACTTTTTGCTGCTCTGTAGGTGGGAACAGGAAGATTTTTTTTTTAATAAAGAAAAATCATGTCAGATAAGGTTAATATAAATATACCAGCAGCCCAGAAGAGGTCATTGGTAGAGGAAATAATGGAGGACATGCTTGTATGTCTGTCTCTGCCCACTCTCTTAGGCTTCTCTCATCTAGTCCAAGCATAGGATCAAAGCCTGCAGTTACAAAGAGAACAAGCCAGAGGAGAAGCTGTCTTCCCCTCCTACACATGAAGGCAGGAGGTAGCTGCTCTCAAGTGTAATTTACCTAAATTCTGTAGGGAAAGATACAGTATAGGCAAGGAAGATTGAGTCTTTTTCTCCTTTTTATCTGGTTACTGTGTATCATTTGGGTGAACAGCTAATGTTTAGATAATACTCTGTTTTGAAGAGTCTGTTTCTGAGTCACTGAAATCAGCTGCTGATCCCAGAGGAAGAGTGGAAAGAAGGTACACTTGGGTCGTTCATGTCACATTGGTGAAAAAGGGTACAGTGACATGGAAACTGCTGAGCAGCACAGCTGTACCCCTTTAGCTGCAGAGGAGCTATAGGTAATAGTCCTGTCACAGAATCATAGTTATCCACCTACTTTCTCTGTGAAGGACAAATGAATATGCTTCTTTGTGATTATATAGTCCCCAAGGACCCACAGAGGGAGTCTTATACTCAAGGTCTTCGGCAAATGTTTGGAGCAAAAATATGTGGAGATGCTTGCAGCCCCAAATCCATGGGGGGACACAGCTTTGTAGGATGTTATTATACCTCCTTGAACTGCTCTCTCTTATGTCACTTCTCCCATTTTAGACCTGTTTTTTATTGCTGAATAACATTTCTGAACATATGCATGGAAAATATGCAAAATGTGTCATAGGACCCTGATAGCTGAGAGGAATTTATGTGATGAAATTAGGAATGGAGGTAAGGGGACCTTATGTCTATGAGGCTTCAGTGGATTCATGCTTTATATCAATAATGTTGGATTCTTCCGTAATTTTCCTGAGATATTTTCTGACATTTTTAAAATGAAAAATCACAATTTTAAAAGGGTATGTTCTCTTCAGAAGAGCTCTGTAAAGATCTTGCATGCAGCAGCTGATATTTCAAGCTGTTGAATTAGTAGTTCTGGGTTTCCTTTTGTACTTGTCTGTGCCAAAATGTGATTAGTTGTTTCAGCCCACTCATACCCTTGGTTTGAGATATCTGTGCATTAAGTTAAAAGGGAAAGCTATATGGTTCAGGTCCAATATTTGATCTGCATTATAATTGTTAATATTTTTTTTTCCCTACACAGATTTTTCAAGATACATTGCCAGGAAATTTTAAAGCAGTGAGTTCTCATTCTGAAGTGCTTTCTCATTCATATTTTGTTCTGCTCACAGAGACAGGCAAGACACCAAGCCCAGTGTGTTAGGAATTGGGAGAATAAGGATGCTTGGCTGCAAGCTACTGGAAGAAAAAGGAAACTCCAGGCTGGAGTGGACAATGCAAATGAAGCACTTTGATTTACAATAATTGTCCTGAGTGGAATCTCAACAGCACTGGCTGTTTGCTTAAATTTGTATGAGCTCTGAGTCACTGAAGATTCTGCAGCTAGGCTAAAGTTTTCAAACTCAACAAGTTTGGTACGAACATCCAGGATTTGAGCAAGGCCTTTATGTACTCATAACAACACTTTCCCCAGCAGCTATTTTAGCAGCACATGAGGGCCAAAGTCAGCAGTCACAACAGGACTTAGATGTTGTGGTGTAAATGACACATCATAGCTGTGGCACACTTCACGATATTCCCTTTCTTCATCAGCATTTACACACTGCTTTTCTTAACATCCCTCTTGGAGGAAACGAAGATTAGCACCTGTCAAATAGGAAGGGGTTGTGAGGAAACCCAAGAGCAAGCCCTGGAGAAATTGCTGGGAAGATGTTCAAAGTGGATGCCTGAGTGAAGTTACTGTCTTATCATGTCACAGTTGCAGTGACTCTCTTCCATTCAAAGTCTACTATAAACATGCAACAATATCAATAAATATGCACAATATGCAATGCTTCTATTTATTTTAAGACTAAGAGTTGTTCATATTTTGGGCATGGATTTGTCACAAAAACCTGAATAACTAGAACAGGATTTTATTAAGCTTTTTTTAGGGATATGTAGTAAATGCGTTGAATTAGTGTAGCATTTGTAGAAGAGCATGTAGAAGAGCAGTAAGTGTCCTATTATGAATGATCTAGAAAATAATATAAGAAATCTAATGCTGGGCACAGTATTCAAGAACATGAAATTCAACATTTGAGGTAAGGGAGGGAAGAGATAAGAGAGGTCCATCCCTGCCAAAACAATGTATTTTGCACTTTTCTCCATTTTCAAACATATGACTGACCCACCACCATAGACAGGTTTTCTGTGTGGAGGGGTTAAGGGAATAAGAAATAGGACTCCTGTAATACTGAAAGATAAAGGCTTTTTCTTCTGCTGCTGCATCCTCTAAATTCATCTGCCATGCTGTTCTCACCAAAATGTCTCTTAGCAATTTGAGAGGAAACAAATCTGTACTCCTCCTGTAGTCAAACATGTAGTTTGAAGTATTTAGTGACTTTAATAAACTGCTCAAGTCAGTAGATAACCTTTCAGAGGGATCAGCTTTGTTAGAGAGCATAATCAGCTGTTTTCCCAACAGAGTAAAGATGTAGTCTCTTGGGTATCTATTATACCTTCTTTACTATGAGCCATGTTCAATAAAAAAAAACCAAAAAAAACAAAAAAACAAAAATAAGTGGCTGAAAGGCAAATAGCAAATGTTAAAATGTTATAAAAAAGTGATTTTTTTTTTAAATCAAAGAAGGCCTGTTTGTGCTCCATGTGTTTTTTGAAATTTTGGGCTTCCATGAATATTGAGGACATCATTAACTGTTTGAGGGGTGGAATTGGTGAGGAGGAGTCATCCACACAGGCTTCGCAAAACTGAACATCTGACAAAAAAGCACCTGCTGTATGAGGACAAGGTTTTACTTCTAGGGATTTCATAAATATTTATTTTCTAGGAATATATGGTTGCATCTTGTCAGAATATTAATATTTGTATGTTTTCCTACTTTCACAGTTGTTTTAGAGTCAGAAGAACCAGGCATCGCAAGCCTGTCTGCTAAAACACACAGCTAAATTTAAACCGCACAGTTTTATTTAATATCACTAAGACAGAATATTTTAGCTGTTTTGGCGTGATGGCATTTAGAATAAAATGTTCTTTCACTTTCTAAAGCTCAGACACATGGAAATCTCCGCGATCGCTGGGTAAAGCTGCATTTTGAAGAGAAGTGGAGTCCTCTGAAGCGGCAGGCTGAGGGGGCTCACTGGATCCCGGCCTGGAAGGGCGGTGGGGTGCAGTGCGGGCCCTGCAGGGGGGTCGGGCGCGTTTCCCTCCCCTCCAGCCCGGCGGGTGCGAGGAGAGGGCCCGAGCAAGCCCGCGTCGCCATGGCGACAGCGCGGCGCCGGCGGCCATGGCGGAGGAGGAGGAGGGCGAGGGTAAGGCCGGGGCAGGGCCGGGGCGCCGGGAGAGGCCGCCTCAGGCGCCGGGCGGCGGGACGGGCGGCCTGGGCCGGGGCCGGTGCGGGCCTGGGGCACGGACACGCCCCGGGGGACACAGACACACGTATATGCGTACATACATGCATATATATACACACACACGTGTCTCTGGGTGTGTGTGTGTCTGTGTATTGCGCTCTGCTCGGGGAAGAGGACAGGCACACACTGATCCCTTTCCTCTGGTGCACACTGACAGGACCCGGGGGAATGACCTGAAGTTGTGCCGGGGCAGGTTTGGGTTGGGTATCAGGAAAAGTTTCTTCACTCAGAGGGTGGCAGGGCACTGGACAGGCTCCCCAGGGAAGTGGTCACACACCAGCCTGACAGAGCTCAAGAAATGCTTGAACAACGTTCTCAGGCCCTTGGTGTGATCCTGTCCAAGGCCAGGAGTTGGGCGCAATGATCCTTGTCATCCCTTTGTACTCAGCTCATTCTGTGATTTTAGGTATGTGTGTGCACATATCTGTGTGTGCACGTGTGCATGGATGTGTGTGTGTAGGTACATGTGTATGAAAGCACACAGGTGTATGTTGACACAAACAGAAATACACCCATTGACTTCCCTTCCCATTCAGGGTGGCCACATACCGCCTCCCCCTCAGGGCGGGGGCTGCTCTGCAGCACTCTGCCACACGGAATGCCACCAGCTGCCTGTTGGTGCTGGCAGCCTTATGGTGGTGTTCCCGCCGCACATGGTTACACCCAGGCTGGATGGTGACACCCAGGCTGGATGGTGACAAGGCTGAGCCCCTTGTCATGGCATGGGGCGGCTGCCAGAGGAGCTGGGATGGCTGGACCTGCTGCTGGCTGGATGTGGCCCCACAGTCGTTTCTGGTTGCATTGGGCTCTCTCTGCCAGAAAAAAAGTAATCTATGCTGCTGATAGTACCATGGCTTATTTTTAGAGGCCACTGTGTTCTACTTTAGGGAGTGTTGCCAGAAATTCTATTTTATAGGCTAAAGGTAATTCCTTCTTCAAGGATAATCATTTCAAGGAAAATGTATTTTCTGTAAAGCCCACAATATTGTGACTTGTGCAATCCATCCTTTCTGTAACTAAACTTGTGTGTGTTGCAATAGTTTGAGAAGTCTGAACATTGTAATTGAAATAATATACTCAATGGATTTTTTAATATTTCTTAGGAAACAGTGTATGCCACAGAAAAGTCTTATATAAATACTTGCCATGGATGGTGCTAAATAACTGATTTGGTTTTGGTAGAAGTATTTCTAGCTGCACTTTGCAACATAGACATCTTGAAGAAATTAATAAGACGTAGCTTCCTTGAGGACTGCTCTTAAAGTGTTTTTTTCTTATGTTGGTTTTAACTTTTCTTTAGTCTTGTAGAAGCCTTATCTTTTGCATCTTTCTAGTGGTGCAAATGAAGCTGAGGCACAGTAATGGCAGAGGCAGATAGAAATGATAGGATAATAGCTTAGAAGTCTGCCGAACCATCTGAGATGACGGAAGCAGTATTGGGAAGCCCGGCTCCATATATTTTGGATATCCATATGTTTAATATTGAGATTTTGTGCCATTTTGTCAAGCCACAGCCAGAAACTCTTGGAGAAGGAAGGTATGGGGTTTTGATTGCTTGATTAAAGACTTTTAGTGCCTTTTTTTCCTTTTGTAGTTTTGAAATGAGAATATTTTGTAAGAAGTTTAGTTATTGCGTTACCAAAGGCAGATTCTCTTGGGATTTTTTTATGCTTCATGTTTTTTAACATGCTATAAAACACTATTCCCAGTAGCGCATTAAATGTCAGCTTCTATAGGAGAATTGTAGTGTCATCAGGAATGACCTTGATCCATAAACTCCATCCCTGGCCTGACCAGTGGATCATGGAAAGTGACATACTGGACTTCAGTTTCTTATCTGTAGAATGAGGACAATAACTTATGCCACATGGACAGTAACTTCCATCACTCAGGAGAATCCCAGCCTGTTATTAGGCAAACCAGTTGCTTATTGCCCTGTAAAGGTGCCTCATTACTGTAAACACGGCTGAGGAGAGCTAACAGTCAGTGTCTCATTAACAGAAGCAATCCCTTAGGATTAAGTCACTTACACCACTTCAGTTGCTATTAGCCTTCCTGTTGATAGCAGTTAGAGGGTTAATTAGGATTCCCCGATTCTGGATTCACACATCGATTGTGCTTTCCTCCAGCAAGTGCTCCACATCTACAGAGCTGCAGGTTTAACTTTATTATGCTTCAAAGTAATAGCATTAGTTATATTGTCAAATAATTAGTCCTTAGGGTATTCCTCTCGGTGCTTTGCAGAGCTGCAATTCCACCAGCTTTCCTGGAAAGGTTTCCCTTAGGTCCCATTATTTCCAAATTCTGTCTTCTTCAAAGTTGAAATGCCTGCTTAAATGTTTTGCAGATATACATTATGTACACAAGGAAAAACAGTGAAAGGCCGAATCCTGCTACTTCTTGTACATGTTACTCGCATGAGTAGTTTATGCAAATGTTGGGAATAAAATCTTGTATATGCATAAATGTTACTGGGACCATGCCCATACTGTATGTAGCTACATGTTTTATGTCTGAATTTTTATCCCTACATTTGTGCTTTCGATGATGTTTAATGTTTTTTCTTCACACCCGTCTGATTACACTAGAATATTTGTTTAATCTTTCACTTTTGTACGTTTGTCTCTATCTTCTCTCCTATCATTCTGTTTCTTTCCCCTTTTCTGCTACTTAATTCAGACTGTCTGTTCTTCCATTTGCTCTCAGATACTGTCTTTGCAGTTTGACATAACGTGTCAGATTTTCTAAGCTTTAATACCTCTGATCTCAATACTGATGTTGCTAGAACCTGAAAGCAAAATGTCAGACTGGTAGTGCCTCAAGTAGAACTAGACTGAAGACAAATTATTCTCCATCTGGGATTTAAGAAATCACATGAAAGTACATAAAGGAGAAAACGCTCTGTTCCTGTATCATTATGGAAATGTTATGTAATTGATCGGTATTAGAGTTTCTCAAAGACCATATTCTTCGTGCCAGATAGTGCATATTTAAAATGCAATTAATAAGTCATGAATTTTAATCCAAAGGTAAGTATATTGAACAGTCTGAGCTGCTACTTCACCCACATACACCTGTATGGAACCAAATAACTAGTTGTGGATAACAGGTGTCTCCAGAAGGTTGTTGGATTCTGCTGTGAAGATCTATGGAGAGTAACTGTTTGGCAACAATGTTTTTCTCTGGTAAACGATTAGTAGTTGTTCTGGGTAGCAATTTGTAATCAGACCTCACAAAACCTCTTTGCGCCCGGGATGAAGACACACTGTCATGTGGATCTTGGCAAAGAGTTTTCACTCGTGATTTAGCGTGTAAATTCAGTAACAGTGTATTCAGTCATACATGCATGTCTGCTCTTTGCCTGCCCCAGTTTGCTGCCTGGCCTGCTGGTGGAAATCAGAGATACTGGAGATAACATCTGGGGAGAACTGGTTATGCCTCTAGCCTCTTTCAAAGAAGCAGGGTTATGGCTGTGTCACCTGCCCTGCTGAATCTTCTCGTGCCCGGAAGGAGGATCTAAACTTCCCATGTCCACATCACCTTACCTGGCTTTGCCTGCCTTTTGTATTGCTAGAGATACTGAAAATGTGCTCTCACTACTCATTCTGTTTTAATGGTTTGAATCAAAGCTGAGAGAGCCTTGTAGCTGCAGTGAGCACTGTAGGCAGTCATAACCATTAATTCTGCTTGGAGCACACTTAATTAACATGAGAGTTTCAAACCTGACACAGAAAAGCATTTAAGCTGTGCACGACTTTGGGGAATCCTACTGAAAGGGATGGCATGGTGCACATGATGTTGAAGCACGTGAATTCTTTTAAGCGTTTGTTATACTGAGGATTTTTCAAATGTATTTTTGAGAGTTTCAGAAATGAGCACCAGCATTTGAAAGGTAAAAATCTCTGAATTAAACACAATGAACCTTCAGGCTAAAGTAGTCCATCATCAGACAAATTACCTCTAATTTAAAAGCGGCAGTGTTTAATTTATGGAGAAAAAACCCCCAAATTAGTATGAGCTGTTAAAACTAAGTAGCTTTCATAGGGCTCAAGCAAGCACTATTTCAGCTCTAGAAGAAAATCGGAATATATGAGATCACTTAGAAAATCAGTGCGCAGTTTTATCACAGTGGAATTTATAGATGAACACTTTGAATATTTTTATACCTTCTTGTTGACATTGATGTAAGAAATTACATGAGGAGAAAAGTTTATAGTCTTTATTAGATGGTAATGCAGTTTAACATGCACCCTGACATCAATCTGATTTATGTTTTAATACTTGTGCTTATTTAAGAGTGAAACAAAAAATAAATTATGTCCGTCTCCCATGACAAACACAGGTTGTAGATCTGATCCTGTTGGCTATACTCCCACAGCAGAAATTGATCTCAAATGGATGTAGAATAGGTAATTGAAGTTTGACAGGTTTCTTGTTTCCATGGTGCATAAAATGGCAGAAATTTTTCGGTTTGGCTCTACTTCTGGCTGATTTGTTGCATAAAAAAATTGGATGGTGTGCAAAGAAAGGCTTTAAACTTTTTTACCTTTTCAACAATGCCAACCAGTGAGCTCAAGAACTCCCACAAATTATCATTCCAACAATAGTTAACATGTTATTAAGACTTTCCATGTCTACATACTAATTACTCTGAGATCTGAGGGGTTGGGAGGTTTTTTTCAGTTTAGCAGTACCTGTATTTTGTGTGAACAGATACTGCATTGTTGCTATTGGCAATAAAATGTGTTGGGCAAAAGATTGTGGAAGGAAAATGGTCTTTTGGATAACAGAAATGTGGCAAGAACATGTTGTCACAGCCAGTGTTTGGCCCCCAGCTGGGAGGTGGCCATGCAGACGGTGTTGATCACACCATTGCTCTGCCCTGGCCAAATCCTACCATGGGTTCCAGCTGTGCTGCTCTCTTCTGCCTTGAGATGATGGCTGAGGTGGTGGAAGAAGCTTAAAATAGCTCCTACACGTGTTGTGAGGTATCCTGAGGGCAGCAGCAGCTGCAGCAGTGATGTCCCAGCTCAGGCTGTGCAGAGGTGGGCCTTGTTCTCAGCATGGCAGTGACGTGGGAAGCGAATGGAATCAGTGACGGGGCTTGGAGTGCTGCAGAGGTGGCCAGAGAAGTGGAGCTTGCAGATACCCTGTGGGAAGGTAAAAGCTCCATTGGCACAGGGAGGAGCTGGAGGCCCCAAACCAGCCTCAGGACTATGTGCTACCTGATGGGTCTCATCAATGTTTTTATAAACACCTTAAATTGTCAATGCCCATCTTTAAGAAAATACAGACTCCCAACTTTTTGGAAATGTATTGTCTTTACTGTTCAGTATTGCATAGGTGTGGGTAGGATGTGACAGCCTAATGAATGTGAGATTGGAAGGGATTTTCTTGAGTCGAGCCTAGGGCTGTATAAAATCATAACCTTCAAAAGCTTTCCAAGCTTTCCATCTTAAAAATGGTAAGGATTATTGTGTCACTGGTGTAAGCTCACAGAAGGTTCTGGACCATTATTGCAGATGTTCAAAAACTTCATAAATTCTGAAGTTCATTTTTGAACAGCTTGTATACTTCTTTTCCAAGTTCACTAACTTTTTCAGCCTGCCTGAAATGATGAATGCCAGAAATGTCTTATACCCCATTGATGTTAAATGTATATGTCAGTTGTCAGCTGAAACACTGTTCAAATTCAGAATATTACTCTTAGGTAAACAAAAAGAAAATTGGAGGTTTGTATTCATTCATGGTATGTAAAGAAAGTGATTTAGCACTGTAAGTGATACTTTCAAGGCAGCGCCTTAAAAACCAAGCAGCTGCAGCAGCAAACCCCTGTAATCCCTTGCCATTTTATTTCATTCTAACAGTCTTCCTTTGCTTGGGCAAAGACAGAGTACTGCAGATAGAATTGCAACCAGTCAAGAAACAATTTTTTAAACTCATTTAAGACACCAAATTGAAGGGTTTCTGATATATCACGTAATAGCAGCCTGTATTAAGTCATATTTAAACCCTCATTCTGCCATTATGTTGCAGATTCAAAAGAAGAACATTTACATACTGCTCTATTCTAGCAGCAGTACTATGGTACTGCAATTAAACTTCATAGTGTCTTATGTTTAAAATAAATTACTTCTCAGAGCTCTCATGTCCAATTGATTCTGGTGCCTGGTTCTGGATCACCTGAGCAATCAGTGTGCAGAGGCAGTTCAGAAGGAATATTCAATTTATGAGACGTTTGCTGCTGCCACACATGCAATCAAGTGTACATTGTCAGTGACAAGTGACATGGTGCCTGTTGGGACTGTCCCACATCCTCGGCAGAGCGAGCTACTTTTGTGGGTCACACAGCAGCGTGTGCCTTGCTGCATTTTGGTGAAACTTGGTGTGATGCGTATGTGGGTGTCAGAGTTGTCCTTTGCAGCTCTGCCATCTGCTTGTGGGGCCAGCACTGTGGAGAGTGAAGGGAGATGACAGATGCCTTCTGCGACCACACAGCACAGCAGCAGGCCTGCTTTCTGCCCATGTCACAGCCTGTGTAAGCTGTTCTTTTTCAGCTGCAGCTGGAGATACAGCAAGACTCAGCAGCACCAGGAGAGCTATATATCCTCGCAGGGCAGGTTGCTGTTGGGGATGAAAGAGAGTATAAGCATGGGCTAGACATAGCTCTTTCATTATATCCCAGGTGCAGCTGAGATGAGGGATATAGAACAAATTGCAATGAGATTACTGTTTTTGCTGGCTCTGAGTTGCCACAAGAGTGCTGGCTGGTGCAACTGCCAGAGTTGTGATTTCAGGGATGTGCAAGACATTCTTAATGGAGATTTATGCTGAGTTTATCTCTGCCTTGTGAAAAAGGACACTGCATGCAGCTGGTATTGACCTTAAAAAGTATCACTGTTATTCTTTGCAGGCTAACTAATGTGTGTGAAGCGCTGACGTTTCCTTCACTTCACTGAAGGAGGGATAACATCATGAAGTAAAGATAATCATTGCATATTACCTATGAATCACAGGTGTGCAGAAAGCAATCCAGATCTATCAATAGATTGGACTTCCTTGCTTTCTTTGGATGACTGGAGGCATATCTCCACATCATCTGCTCCACATTTCTTCAAGAGAAGACCTTTTTGTATTAAAAGGAAAGGATTTTCCCCATCATTCTGCAAGTTAGTGTGACAAAGCATGTTGTTTCACTGCCCTCAGTGTTGGCTGCATGCAATAGCAAGTGTTTGGCAGCCTGTGTGTGGACACCATGTAACGGGAGAGCTTTGCTGTTAGAGCTGGACCTGTGCAAATGACTCCAGGCTGTGAAGTCAGACTTAGCCACTAGTTGACTAGCTGCAAAACGATGCTGTGCTTTGCTGGCTGAAATTCAGGTCATAATTGAGACCAATTAGGTCCAATTTGGATGCACGATTCTTCTTAAGAGCCCTTATTGCGTGCTGCTTCCGAAGTCATAATCTGCAACAGCTGTGAGGCCTGTGAAACCAGCAGTGTGGTTATGGCTCACTGCTTGGGAAGACAGGCAGGGCCAGGTCCTGAGAGCTACAGTGGAACATTTCATGCTATGCCTCTATTGTTGCTTTAAAAGTGTTACTGCTACTTCTGTCAAAATGTTTGACAGTTTATCAAACGAAAATGTGCATCACTATAATCCGGTAGTCAATAGCCTTTTCTGTCCTGTAATACCACTGTAACTTTCCATCCCAGAGTGTTGAAGCCTGTCTCATCTTCCTTCCAAAAAGTGCTAAAAGGCTAAATGGACTTGAGGAAAAAAATCTGTTTCAACATTTGACCAAATACTAGGGTGAAAAAAGAAAAAACTGGCTTTTCTGCAAGGACTCTGCAACAACAAATGCAGAAAGTGTGAGCAAGCAAACTTACGTGAAATCTGGGAAGAGAGAAACCTCCAGGCCCAGGGTAGGTGCTGTTGTATTATGAAAGATGCTCAGGAGGACTGCCAAGTGCTCTGCTGTAAGTAATGATGACTCCAGATTCATTCAAGCTTTAGGAGATTATCCCTAATTTTTTCTGAGGTTTGGGCATACACAGAGCAGCCACTACATGCATTCCTTCTATTTCCCAATGTCATGTGTTCTCCACAGGGTATAGACAATAAGAGGTATGTTATAGTTCACATATAGTTCACAAGTTATAGTCATGGAGCATGACCCTGCACTATTTACAACAGGAGTGAGGTGACAGTGGGTCAGGACGCAAGGAATAAGGTGCTTAAGAAGATCAGGTCAGAGCATTAGCTCTCACTGTTGAGTAATTCAGAGCTCAGAAAGATTTTGTACTCATGGTGATAAAAGTCTTTAATCTGTAGCTACAGGGAAAGGTGCAAGACTGAGCTATGAAGTCACACAGCAAGGTGCTTGTCACTGGGCACAGGCTGTGGTACCGCAGCAAGGGGCCATGGGGGATGACAGGAGGAGCTCAGGTGTGTGGCACTTTGGAGCAGGAGCAGAGTAACAGTAAGCTGGAGCTTCAGAAGGGCTGGGTATTTGCTTGCACACTTCCTCGCTACTTAAAAGAGGTAATCACAATAATCTCCCTGCCCAGTGTCATCCTGGCTGGTCAAAACAGAGAGCAGAAAACCTGCCTGTGCTGCTGCGTGTGCAGGAATCCAACTTGCATTGCATTTTCTGGTGGAAGGGTTTCTGCCCACTATCACCAGCAAGGTAGTGGAAGATGACCACTGGAACATTTTCCTTATAGATGCAAAAGGAATGCTCTAGAATGGCTTAAAAATTACTCATTAGAAAATGTGTCAGAATGTCTTGCAATTTTAACCGTCCATGGGCCAGCTTTTCTGATTTTTTTTCCTGAACATGCTGGTAGGTCCAGAACATTTAATCAGTCAGAGAATCTGGAGCTGTAGCCAAGTTCTGGCCCCAGCCTACACACTTCCCAGACCTGGGCTAGCCCATCTCAGCTAGTTGCTGCTATGGCCCACTGCCTGGTCTTGTGGCAGCTCAGGAATCCCTGCCAGAGTCTGTGTCATCTTAATTGGTTTGACCTGGGACATGATGCACACTGCATCCCATATGCATGGTCATACCAATAAGCCAGCCACTGCACCTCCATTTCTCCTCTTTGGCAGATGTGGATCAAATCACAAATTCATTCTGTGAAGTGCAAGTAGGAAGGACTCCTTCCCTATCATCCTACCAAACCAGCCCCAAACAAATACCGCACCACCCCCAACCACCCCCCCCCCCCAAAAAAAAAAAAATTGCTTACTCATCAAACTTCAGTGCTTCAGGTTTGAGAAGACTGAACTCCATCTTAGTATAGGCAGGTAGTATTCCTTCATAATTTCCCAGGATTATAGGCTCCTCTGCTGATGCTTATGAAGGATGTTTTTTCAGTATATATAGATATCTATAGATATATATGCAGATATAGCATATCTACACAAATTGTAGAACATCAGGGCATATTTTGCTGAGCTTTTCCTGGGATACATGAGGTGCATGGATTGATATATACCTGTGGCACATCACTCAGACTAGCTGCCTACAGGGCAATGCTTTTTCATGGTAGTGTTCTGCCTCAGTATGTCCCAGGACTGTGTAGATTGAGCTTACCCTCACCAACAAGGTGCTCAGGAACTCTTTGAGCAGCAGGAAGAAAGGATTTTCTTCCCGTTGCCTGTAGGGCAGGGACATGAAGAGAGCCACTGATGCAGAAAATAATGGTTTGGTGGTCCTCTCCACCATACAGAAAATTTTGTTTTGGAGCAAGCATCTCTTGAGGAATTTGCAGAGGTAGCAAGGGTATCCCTCATATTTTGCCCTTCTCCATTCTTAAAGGCAAATGCATTACCTGTAGAAAGGTAGTGGTTGTAGTACCACTGGGGCTTCATGCTGACATATTTGGCCATCCCCATTCCCTGGCTTCCAGAAACACAGAATTAAGAAATGCAAGCTGTGGACAGAGGAAGCAAACAGGATGTTGGTGAGGAGGTGGGAGTCAAGTTTAATGGAGCAGCTCTTCAAGGTCTTATATCAGATTGATTCAGGGCAGACAGGTATGAATTATCAAGGACTGAGGATACAGAGTGATCTCTGTGGACTGTGGGGGCCGAGTCTGCTCAGCACAGACCAGGGAAAATAATGGCATCTTGCAGGAGCAGCCAGAAGTGACATCATTAAAGTGGGCTTGATAACAAACAAGAACGTGTACCGTGAGGGAAAGAAATATTTTTCCTGCTGATGAAGAATTATGTCTGATCTGGAAGGGAGGGCAGTAAACAGGATTGTCTATGACTCCAGCGCCTTTGGGGAGAGATAACTGGGACAAGAACTTTGTCAATGGTGGATATTCCCTTTCAAATCAGTGACATTTAAATATGAACTGTGTTTAGAGGTGGTGTGAACTATGGGTTTAAACACCTTTGGAAATCCTGGGTGATGGAAGACACTGCCTATTTATGGTTTCTTTCCCTGCTTAATGTGGCATTCTTCATGTCCTGTTTTGTTCTATGTTACAGTATCAAGTAGTTTAAGATTTTTTTTGAGCAACTAGAAGCTTGACTGTTTAACAAAGGTGCAATAGTTTCTACACTTTGTTTCTCAGCATTTGAATGAGTTGTTAATTGCCCCATTAATTTTGTTAGTTTTGGTTCCCACATGTATCGAAACATTTAAATCTGTGGTAGATTAGAATGCCATGGCATTTAAAATTCCATCTACTGAACAGTCAAAACCCAGGAAAATATTCAGGATATCTTGTTCCATTAGGTAAAAAGTTACTGGCAACTTGTAACTTCAGTAGTTGCTGCCAACTGAGTAGTGTAAACTAGATATATTTTGCAAATTAATGTATTATTACATTTTTCAACTTTGAGATTGAAATGCACAGTTGCTGTAAAATTTGCAAAGATTTTTGAAAGTCTTTAACAAATTTGTCTACTTCTAAAGGAAGTAAACAAGATACTTCCATTGTGCTTGATCTGAACTCTTATTTTTTTATTGCTATCAAAATTCTATAAAACAATTTCATTTTTGTAGCCAAAACTGGAGTCAAGATAGTGCTTTCTTTTTACATCACTAGTTTGCCCACGTAACAATTATCTTATATAAAGAAGACAAAAAAGAAAAATTGTGTTTAATATTTTTCTGTCAGAATATGAAGTAGCTTTTGCAGTTAACTTTTTCCACAACCTTCATCAAACTGACAACCTGTATTTTAAAATCAGACTTTAAATTATTTACCTGATTTTTTTAAGAGTCTGTTTGTTGGAGGTTTTTTTAATGGTTGTTCACAGTAGGTGCCATGGGGCTGTGCAAAGGTCATTCTGATTGCTTCACTCTGAAGGCCCTGTTCTCTCTATCTATTTTTAAATGTAGTCTCTTTATTTTTTTTTTTTTCCTCTGTTCATTTTCTATAAGGCAGTTACTGTGGTGGAAAGAAGCAGGTAACTTTTCAGCTCTCATTTGTACTGCCATTAGGAGAAGAGGTGTGACAACAGCGTGAGGTGATGCTCTTGGTCCAAGGTTGCTCACATTCATAATGAATGCATGCAGGATTTTGGTTTTGTTGATTCACATTGGTGATGGGCTTTGCTTCTCATCTGGATACCACAGGGTGTATTATGCTGAGGCTCGGAGCTGCTTACCAGCAGCTCGTTCTCTGAGTCCCCATTCAGGGGTACAGTTTAGTACCTTTCCATTTGGTAGGTCTGAGCCTCAGGCAGAAGTGTAGCAAACAGCGTGGAAGAAGAAAGGAGGACTCCCATGTGGGTTTCAACCAGGCTTTATTCCACCCACGGGGCCCACGTGAAAAGTGGGGTCTGGCCCTTGGGTTTCTGCTTAAATACAGGGGGCGTGTAAATGGGCAGGGGGTGATCTAGAACCAATCCTAAGAAAGGGGAGGAGTGACCCAGAACAGGGGACAATTAACAGAACAGTCCATACCTAATAAAGGGAGGGTTAACCGAGAACTTGCCAAATCACAGTGCTGCCCCACCAGAATTTTCCAGGCTTCTGGGCACGATTACAGGGTGAGTGACAAGACCCACCACTCGGGAAAGACCAAGGCATTTGAACAGGGGGTAGGTACAACAAACCATTTTACAGAAATTAGGTAAACCTAAATTTCACACTGCAACAGTGTATGCTGTAACAAACATAAGCAATGGGGAGCAATGACCTGAGTAGTTCTCAACAATTCTCAAAAACATGAAAGAAAAAGCTTTCGCTGTTCTTGAGATTTCATTTTTGCTGCGCCTTTAGGAATGCTTGAATATGACTGCTATGTAAACCAGTTAAGCTTGGTTTTGTTTTTTTTTTTTTTTTTTTTTTTTTTTTTTTTTTTTTTTTTTTTTGTTGTTGTTGTTGTTGTTGTTGTTGTTGGTTTTTTTTTCCCCACACACAGACTAAAATTCAGATTGCCTGAGTATGATCTGTGATAACATGGGATGCTTCTAATGTAGGGGAGAAAACATTATCCCTCTCCTGAGTCTGCAGGCCATAGCTTGCATCCCCAAGCCAGTTACAGCCAGTGAAGGCATCAGCTTGGTCAATTCTTGGGAACTGATGTGTATGAAATTTCACAAAGTTGTATGTTTTATCTTTTCATATAATCTGAATGTCTAAACTCAGGTGATGCATTTCCCTTTGTTGCCATCAATACTTTCATCAATCTGTTTTCTTTAGATTGCCATTCAGGAATAGGTTTAACCCTTCTTTGGAGGAATCAAGCTCCATAAACCTCTTGTTTTTCTTCAAAATCTTCTTGATTTGTCTTTTTAGTATGCAGTCTCTTGAATGATAACATATTCTAATTATTTAATTATGTATCAAATGAAACAACATTTTATATTCTGCAAGCTTACAGCTTAATACTGTTGTTCCTTTCTTCTCTGATACCTAATATATTAATATCATACATGCTACTGCAGGTATAGAGTAGAGAAGACAATACTTCACTTACCTTGATATTTTTAGAGCATGGCATACAGTTGCTGGTTCAACATATTAGGCTGACTGTTCGTTTAGCTTCCTCTGGAAGGAATTGAGAAGGTTACTAGAAAAAATTTAACACACGCTTTTTCCTCTACAGAGCAGAAGGATCTGCCAATAAGTCAGATTCAAGTGGCCTCAGGATGGTTTTCTCCATGTTCCCGCTCCTCAATAATTTCCTTAAAATGTTAGTTAGTTAACATTAGTTAACTAACATTAGTTAAATGCTGTAGGGTTTCTTCTTTGGAGTGGGGCAAGATTTTTGTGTTATTTTTATGTCAGCCAAGCTCCTCACACTTCATATGATTGCAACCCAAATGTTCGTGGCAATATTGATATCAACAAGATACCATGTTATGAGACCCACTGGCTTTCCCTTGTTATTCTGGAAACACAATGCCTTGATAAAACTGATGAGCTTATTTGAGAATGTTTGAGAATTCACCTGTACTGGTGATGCTGAGTATTGTGACAGCTTTTGAATATCTTGACCTAGGTTATGGTCCAGTTAGAACTTGGTTAAAAGCCTGATTAGACCTCATGAAAGCTCACTGCTAACCTCCTCAGAGATTGTATTGTGAAGTCTCTTACTGTTTTTTTTTTTCTTTATATTTGAGCAAATATACATTGCACTTTCTTCTGATTAAAATTACTGTTAGTTTTGGAGGCGTTTGTTTGTTTGTTGTTTGTGGTTGTTTTGTTTTGTTTGTTTTCCCAGTTCTTAAGGCCTACTTCCATTTGTGGTTTTGGGAAGGCTTCTGGGAAGAGGTCATGTGAAATAGTGTCTGCAAACATCAAAGGCAAATCTCTTTTGGTTTTTAGTTTGTCTTTTATACTAAAAGCATGCAAAGAGTGGTCATAGGAGCCGTATGGAAGTGTTGGAGTAGAGTGGAGAGGGTGGTTAAAAACAATCAGTTGGATCTGTGAGCAGAAATAGAACGCTGACAGAAGTTGAGTGCAGATTGCAGATGATTTAAAGATGCACATTTTTTAATGTGGCTGCCTGCACAGTCACATCCTCTCTCATGTCCATTGCTTTCTTAAAAATGTTCCTTTTTTTGTTTTTGTGGCAGTCTTTGTATCTCATTCCCAGTTCATCTGGACCAAGGTTGCTGCCTGCTTTTTTGGTTGAAATAATGGCTAGTGGAAAAGAGAAGGAATGGTGCTGGAGTATAAAGCCACTGATAAAATTTTGTACTTCCAGCTGATAAGCCCTAGTTACTGGATGGGGAAATATACAAAAGAGGTGTTGATAACAGTGCTTTAAATAAAACTGGAATTGCAACATATAAATTACTCTGTCACTGAGTTTGGGTTACCTGGTTATGTCCCTTGTCCCTTCAGACTGACAAGTTCCACAAGGCAGCCCCATGAGAAAGGGATCCTGTCAGCAGAGACCTCAGGGGTTTCCTCACATCTGCCTGTAGCCATAGCATAGTACCATAGAAAGAGGATGGAGTAATTAATAATTAATAATCAATAAGATTCCCCATGCATATAGGAGCTGAAATATAAAATTGAGAATATTTATTAAAATACACTTAGATTAATGTTTATCAAGAATAATGTCTTGGGTGTGTGAGCAGTAACACTAAGTAATAACATCAAGTCCACTGGCACTTCTACAAATCACCCTTAATTTTACCCTTTTAAGTGACATAAAAAGAGTTTAAAAGTATTGCATAGTGTAAATAGGTTCATCAGGATGCATTGGGACTAAATGTTTTCCCATGAGCAACAGACAGATGCTGCTCCCCAGCATTTTAGGTGGTTGTTAAATACTGAGCTACCTCTTATAACTCTTTTTTTCTCTTTAGTGAAAGAAAGGGTTGGCTTTCTGAGCCATTGGAGCAACTGGCCCCAAGGAAGGAAAGCAAGCAAGCTCATGCTTTAAGTGAATGGTGGAATCTAGCAAATTGTATCAACTATAAATCCCTTTTTATAATTCTCATTACTCAAGAGCCTGGCAGAGCCACATCTAGGTAATGGTTTCTGTTCCCTACAAAGGCTGAAAGTGTGGTCTTTGAAGAAGAAATGTCACCACTGAGACAGCTGTTCTGCTTAAGGGCTGGCTTCAAATGGGCCTCAGAGTGCCTGGGAGCAGTCTGGACAAGCTGAAGAGGAACAATTCATTCTGAAAGAACTGTCAGAATTGACTTGGGAGTCCCAGCTCTCTGTCAGTCTTACTTAACTGGCAGTATCGAGAACTTTTATCTAGTTCACACTAAACAAAGTGGGAAAGTAGCAAATGATAGTATAGGAAAGAAAACATGATAGTGAATACATTTTCAGTTAGTGTATCTGACAAATAGATTTTAAGACTTTTTTTCTTATCATTGCATATGTGGTAGGAAAATAAATTAGGATGGGACAACATGGGCAAGTATCTCAAGCATTTTAACAGCATAAAAATGGAAATAATGCATCATACCTACAGGATTTCTTTGAGGGAATAAATAGATGTTGCTGTTGGAATCCTTTTTGGCATGGTATGTTTCAATGTTTACTTATTTAAGTGATTACATGAAGTGAGACAATTCTATCCTTGACACTGTATATATTTTTTCTACTTAGTAGAATAAATGAGTGAAATCTTATTCTGTCAGAGTGTAGGTATTTCTGTCCTGAAAATCTGCTAGAACATTGTCCACAGGGCAACATGAAACTTTCATTGGTCTACCTGTTGTGGAGAGTCTCTTTGTACAGAACTATTTCAGTACATTAGAGCTTCACATTCACTGAATTAACTGTGTGTCTGATCTCTCGATGCCCTTCTTGAAGGGATAATTGCAAAACTTTACCTATTTGTTGTTCTAGAGTTGGAATCCATGTTCTTTTCTCTCACAAAGAGAGGTTTAGAGTGAATTGTAGAGCTTTTCAGAGAAACAGCTTTGCCATCCTGAACTATGTTGGTTTTCATTCCTGGAGGGAAGACAACAAATTTAGCCAATAGCTTATTAGGTGTTTATTCATCTCACAGAGAGTGTTTGAGAGGACAACAGTGTATTATGTTTTCTTCCAGGGATATGGCTCTTAGTCACAACTTCCTCTCAATTCTTGGAAGTGATATAAATTATCTGGTACCTAGGTTAAATCAAGTTAATCTCATTTCAGGACCTTTCTTTATCAGATCTCTTCAAAAAGTAAGATTCATGTATACTGTCTTCATGGAAAAAGCTTGGAAAGACTGGATGCCTACAGAGTTCCAGCACTTAAAATCTCTCCCTGCCTCTCTTGGCTAATTTTTATTACTACAGAAGTCTCATACATCATGCCAAGTATATACAGCTATAAATATTCCTTCAACATTTCTCTATTGCAAGTTGTAGTGTACAATTGATGTGCCTGGTGTCAAGTCTACGTGGCAGACAAGATCCAAGACTCTTTGAAATAACCAGAAAAAAGAAAACCCATCAAATTTAGTACTTTGAGAGGCTTTGTGGACATTTCTACAAGGAATCAGGTCCACTTACATTTAACTATGGGGTTTTTAAAAAAATAATTTAATGTGGATTTTACTGGCACATAGGCAGAGAAAAGGTAGGCATTATTGTCAGACTGTGAAAAGAATACAGTTTGTCCTGTGCCTGGGGACTGCACAGGGCTCCTCTTCCTCAGTGAGCTCCAGTCTCCAATCCATCACACACATACCTGCCCATGCTTCCATCAGGGGAATGAAGTCAGGGAGATGAATACAGGATATGTTCTTACCTATCTTCTCTTTGTGTATCCTCTGGGGACTTCAGCACCAAGCACAGATGGAAAGCAGCAGGCAGCTGTAGCTTTATGAGGGGGTGCACCTCTCTTCTTGCAGAAGAGGTTCCTTATATCTGGGTCAATCTGCTGCTCTATTGAATATACAACTGGCTGCTTGTAGCCTGTGTTGGGCTGGCCTTGGCCAGCTGCCAGGCACCCAGGCAGCCTCTCTCTGCCTCCTCAACTGCACAGAGGGAGAAACCACAATAAAAGTGGTCATGGGTCGAGATAAAGAGAGGGAGATTACTGAGCCAATGTATCATTCAGCTATGTTCAGTTCTGATACCCTTTGTCAGCAAAATGACATTTCTGTCATGAGGGCAAGAAAGCAAATGAAAAAATGATTGCACACTATAGCCCCAGGGGTTCCCAAACTATTGGGATTGTAGAAAACTAAGTATGGATTTGTTATGCCTGTAGAAAATAGATCTGGTGGCTTAATGTTGGCCTGAGCTGCTCAACAGTACCTAACACCACGTCAGCTAAAGAAGGAAATGTATTGTCTACTAGAGGAAAGCTTTGCTTTACTTATTATATTGAAAATACAGAAGACAAGTATGAAAATGAGAAGAACAAGTGTCCCTCATACCAATCTCAATTTGGCTGTCATTCAGATTTTGCCTGTGGAATCTCTGTGGAGACTTGGAGGCTACCTTAAAAGGTGCTTCCTTTTGGGAGGTGGTTTGCAAAACAGAGTTTGGGGCTGTATTTAGCCACATGGACCAAGAAGTCAACTCCTTGTCACTTTGCTTCCTGTATTTTGTCATTTGGAGTCAAACTAATAAATGGGCTACCAATTCACCATTTTTTTTACCCTGGCTTTATTGCCATGGAATTTTCCTTTTGAGATAGACCCTTTCCCCTCCATATTTTTTTTCTTCAGAACTTATTTCCTGGTTCTTAGCTTGCCCCAAGAATGCAATCTCTGGCTTATGTGAGATATATCTGTGATAATTTGTGGTTCTTCTTTCCTCATTCTTTGAGATTGAGATATAAAAAGCAAATGCAGCAAATTGCTCCTTCTCCTTTACTGAGATTGTCTTCCTTTCCAAACTCTTACTATGAATTATTTACCACGAGCCATATTCACTGTGCACAGATCTTACACATCTTATCTCTTTATCCCTGGTTCTTAGCTTTTCATACATTATGGCTGACTGAGTGGACGTGAGAGCACTGATGTTTTGCTGGATGCAGGAACCTGGATGAAGTGACTCAGCTCCATCTCAGGACAAGCATGGGCCAATGTTTGCCTTGCTCCTTCCACTGCCACAGTGGCATCCAGGAAGGCTTCAGGCTTGTGGTCCAGAGCGAGCTGTGGCACACTCTGGGCGGGGTCCACACCTGAGTAGCTGTATGTTCATGCAGCAGAGGCATACCATTGCCATCACACTTGATGTAGCTGCAGAGTCATAGCAAGGCAATATTACTAATATAAATGACAGATCCTGTATTTAGAGTGGGGGTTTTTCATAACTTCTGCATTTTCAAAGTACCTTTCCTGTCTGCCCTTTATCAGTTTTGGTGCTTCTGCTGTCATACGTCTCAAATTGGAAATATATTAGTTGCAACAGCTCAGTGAATCATTCTTTTTCTTATGTTTCTTTTTGCAGATGGCCTAGTAGCTGAAATTGAGAAAAAGATTACAGAAGCTTTTGAGGTGTTTGACCGTGAATCCAATAAAACTGTGGATGTCAGGTTTGTAAATATATTCACAAAAAAATTACAGAATCTCAACAGAGTTAAACACCTCTCTAAACTGACATCTGCTTTACAGAAAATGTCATAGAAACAGTTCTTTTGGCCCTCTTTGGACAAATACGTTTGTAGTGGGTAACCTTGGATGGATGGCAGATGCCCACCGAAGCCCCTCCATCACTCCTCTCTTCAGTGGAATGTGGGAGAGGAAATATAATAAAAGACTCGTGGATCAAGATAAGGGCAGGGAAAGATCACTTACCAATTACCATCATGGGCAAAACTGACTCGACTTTGGGAAAATTTAATTTATTACCAATCAAATCAGAGTAGGAATAATGAGAACTAAAGCCAGATCTTGAAAACACCTTCCCTCCAGCCTCCTTCCTGGGATAAACTTCATTCCCCTTCTCTATCTTCTCTCTGCCAGCACTGCAGGGAAATGGGGAATAAGGGTTATAGTCAGTTCATCACAAGTAGTCTGTGTGACTCCTTCCTGCTTAGGGCAAGGACTCTTCCCCTGCTCCAGCATGGGGTCTGGAGTTCTCATGGGACAGTTACCCATGAACTTCTCATGGGCTGCAGTTCTTCATGAACTGCTCCAGCCTGGATCCCTTCCATGGAACACAGTCCTTCAGGAACAGACTGTTTCAATGTGGGGTCCCCTGCAGGGCCACAAGTTCTACCAAAAATCCTGCTCCAGTGTGGTCTCCCTTCTCCATGTGTTCACAGGTTCTGCCTTCCTAAACTGGTATCTACTTCATCAGAAAATGTAATTGAAGCAGTCCTTTTGGCCCTGATTGGATAAGGGTGTCTTGGCTCATTTAATAGACATTTTGCTTTGTTTGCTGGTTGAAGACTGAAATTTACTGGAGAGAGGGATGTTGGACTGGGGGAGTAAAGGGGCAAGAGGAAGCTGCAGATAGACAAGAGGCCTAAGGCTACATTTACTGCTAGTGAATAAATCCTTGCTCTGATAGCTCATTTGGCACTACAGGTCCTGGATCCTGTATGAAACCCCTGGCTTTCAGGCTATCCCATCGCATCAAGGGGTGTCCCTGCCAGTGTGTGTCAGTTACCTGCACTCAATGGCAATGCATCTTTCCTCTGGGGTCATGTGGGAGAGGGATGCTGCTCTGGCAATGACGTGTTTTTAGGAGACTTGGAAGTAACTTGCCTATTATTTGGTTATGAAGAGTCATAATGATAACAATACTAATGTAAAAATCAACATAAATTTGCACCAGGTGGTATTTAGCCCAGTACCCTCATCTGAGCTACCAAGTAGTTTCCTGAGGCAGGTATACGAGGAATTGAACAAATATGCAGAAATACTCTTGTTAGTTTTTTATATCTGCTACATTACGATTTGAGTGGCCACCGGTGTCTTTTTTTATGCTATGATGAATAGTAAACATTGTTCTATATTGATCTTTCATTAATGAATTCATACCTGGTTGTCACATTCATCTACTATACAGTAGTTTAAGGCTGAAGAGTCTGGATGTGTTTTATCACTTTGGAAATGCTATTTTATAGTTCTGGCCATTCTTTTTTGTGCTTCTTTTTGTTCAGATTTCTCCTTTTTGAACTGAGGAAATGGTGCACACATGGGAGTCTGGAGGGAGAACTGCATGCACTGTACCTTTATCATGCAATGTTATGGTGATGCCTTAAGTTTTAGCTTTCATGTTATCCAGATTCTGTACTGCATTAGTATATAACTCTGAATTTCATATAAAGTATTAGGAAGTTCTCCTCACAGTTTAGTTAGACAAAACAATCCTTTTCCAGCCTGAGAACCAACGATGCCGTTGCAGCTTCAGGCCCAAAAAGTATAGAGGGAATTGAAGAGAGCAAACTGGGAGGCTGGGAATTCATAACCTGAAGCTGTAATTGGACGATTAACCCAAATATGTAAATAGACCAAAACTTAAAAAAGTGTGAAAACTCATGATCTGTTGTCCATCTTGGGTGTAGCCTCAGCCAGGCTCTTGTTCTGCCCAAGGCATATTCTTTGAAGGCCTTTTTAATAAATACCTACTTTATTCCTCTATCACTGTCTAGCCTCTGTTCTAGTAGCCTCTCGAGGCATCATCAACAGACAAAATATGTCTGGGCAAGGAGGTAGAAGTTCAGTGAAAGATAAAATCATCTTAGCGAGATCAGGGCATGACTGGCTGCAACCAGTTAGCCATAACTGGCTAACCCAGCCATAACTGGCTACAGAGACAAAGGATGTCAAATGTAAAAATTCCTAGATGCTTTTAATTCTAGTATTTTAAAAGTTGAGTGTTTGATAGTGCTACTTAAACTTAATTTTAACACAAACATTCATACAGATGACTTATATTATAAAATGCATAAACCACATGTTTATGTCTCACGGAGCAGATTGTGAGGTTATAAGTTGTTGTCATGAAAGTTTACTGGAGAAATTTTTCATATTCATGAAAGTTTACTGGAGAATTTTTTCATATTTACAATTACCATTTTCAAAAGAATATCCTTTTAATTATAAATCAGATATTGAGTAGAAACACTGCAATGGAGTGTAAGAACTGGTGAAATTGTTGTCATTCGATATTGTTCTTGAAGACAAATTGAAAAACATACTTAAATGTTCTGAACAGCTTATTACAGAGAGGAAAGGGAGGTGCAAAATGTTTATGTGATGGTTGTAGCAATGCATGCTTACTAATGCCTCTAAATTTAAGAAATTGCAGGTATTTCATAGAAGTAATGTTTTTTCAGCTATACCCATGGGGAGAGCGTCAGGATATGTCTCCATACTCAGTATAGTTCCTGTTCCCTTGTCTGTAGGGCTCTGTAGGGGAGAATGATCTCTTAAATCTCTTGGTCTGTGCCCAGGAAGGTGCCTGATGCCCGGGGCTGGGGCTGTCCCGGTGTCCCCTGGTGCCCTGCTCCTGGCTGCACAGTACGGTGGGCCCTGGCTGCCTGGCCCGGGGCAGAGTCCCCACCACTGCCACTCCCCAGCCCTCACTGCATCATGGCATTCTCACTGCGTGTTTGTTTGTCATTTTCATCTGCAGTCTTAGCTAAGCAGCTGTAGAATTTTCTCTACTTCTCACTCCATTATATATGGATACACAGCTTGGGAGTATGTTACAACAACGAAATTATACAAGTAGACTCTTTTAAGAATATATTCATTCAGACAGGAGACAGCTAAAAGTCTGTTTAATGTATTAAATACACAATTTCACATTCATTTTTTTTTGTAGCACAGATACAGACAATGCACAAAAACTTATTGTCTAATTATTCCTAGGTTCATATTGCAGAGCTGTATCACAAATGGGATTATTAATGGCTGATTATCTTGTATCAGAAGGTGGCAGCACAGCACAATTCTTAACCACATTTGTAGCTGTATCAGTATTATTGCCTGAAATATCAGAGACATGTGAAGAGTGAAAAATTATACTGGTTTGACAGGCCTACATTGGTATTCCATGATTCCTAGTACAAATTAGTAAGAAATTAAACATGAGGAAGATGATATTGTTTCATGTCCCTCAGTCAAGGACTTCTGTGATATTGCAAATCTTGTCATTGAAAGCATTATGTGTAAGGTGAAAACCACAACCCAAAATTTTCATTGCATCTGTGTTACAAAACTTGTATGATCATAAACCTGATTTTAACCATCGTTTTTGGATTCTAGAAACTACAGAGCAGAAACTGCAGCTCCTGAACTAAGCGAGAGGAAGGGGCTGGGAACAAAATAGTTTCCTATCAGGTCCTTTAAACTCCACATTATTACCAAATGGGCCCTGACTTTTTTTACCAAAAGCACTTCAAGCAACATCCTCTTGCTGGCTGGCATGCAGACTGCCAGATACAGCATCCAGCAGTGCCAGATTTTGCAGACTCTTCTAGGATCTGACTTACCTCAGTCACATCACAGTTCTGCTGGGTGTGAGTGAAGCAGGAGGGTGATGGCAGCATTCCCATCCCTGGCAGTCTGTGACAGCAGAAATAGTGTGGGACAACAAGGAGGCAGGATTTGCGTTGGCTCTGGTGGAGGCAGGGAATAGTTACAAGTAGTTGGAAAATATGAGAGAGTGCAGGAGTGAGAACAACAAATGCAATATTATACATACGTACTAGAAGTAGGATGCACGGACAAGGACTGTGTCTAAATGACTGACCTCCCTAGGCCATTGGCCATTCACACCCACAGGGGCAGGGACACTGGAGTAGATGGTTTCATTTCAGAATGCGTGGTTGTGTGGGATTGGGTTTTGCTCTGTAACTAGTTTTGTGCAGCCAACCTTTCTCTCTCTTTTGTGTGCTGTAGTGCTTCTCAAATGTTTCCAGTCAGAATGGGAACTCCTTGGGATCAGTCTGAAGAGGTCATAGACTTATAATTTTGCATATGCTTGCTGTGCCGCATTCAGGGCCTTACTGTTAGAAGAAGATTTTACAAAAATCATTCCTCCTTGTATCTATCATTTTTATTAGGCAATCTGATTTTTGCACAAAATGAAAAGAATCACCACTGGTCAAGACAAAGGAACCACAGAGGTTTGGATTATGGGTACCACCAGCACTGTGAACACATATTCAAATGTGCTTAAATTTCTGTGTTGTTGAATTGAATTGTATGTCACAAGCTATATTAATGCTTCTGTTATTTTGTTTTTTAATCATACCGTAAGTCTCATTAAAGCTTTATTACAGACTGACAATACTTTTGTTTCTAGTCTGTGACATTGTTAATCTTAGACTACATTGAGGCATTACCAGTTTGGTCAGAATTTTATTTAGACCCACAGTTGCACCAGGTTCAGTAGTAAATGCAAGCTATGAATATATTTACAGCATAAACAGAGTGGTGATAAGCCACTTTGTTGCTCTGTTTGACTCTTTGAGAGCACAGCAGGGACATAGCAAGGCTGCCTTCTTCCTGACCTTTTGTAATTGTTCTTTAATGCAGTTAAAATTGTATCTTTATAGCATTTAATGGAAGCATGCATTTTATTTGTTACCTTGAATCTCAGTAGATTTCCAAGTGATTTGTTAACCACTATAAATATAGACTTTACTGGAAATAAGCATAACAGTTGGAGAACAGCAATGTAAAAGCAACTTGCACTCAGTACACTGCAACACAATGGTAGAGAATTTGGGGGGGAAATTGCATGAACAATTTCAAGGAGCTTCAGAATATTTAATGTCTGAAAAAGTAGACATTGCTTACTGAGACATCATCTTAAAATTCCACATAGATTTTCTTGTGTGCTTTTATGTGCACACTCCTATAGGCAAGCTCTGAATTGGTATCTGTATTCTCCACAGACAGTCTGGTATTGCAGGCTTATTAACAAGATTCCCTCCCTTCCCTCCCTTCCCTCCCTTCCCTCCCTTCCCTCCCTTCCCTCCCTTCCCTCCCTTCCCTCCCTTCCCTCCCTTCCCTCCCTTCCCTCCCTTCCTTTCCTTCCTTCCTTCCCTCCCTCCTTCCTCTTTTCTTTCAGGGAGATTGGTTGCATTGTCAGGTCACTGGGTTGCTTCCCAAATGAGGCAGAAGTACAGGAACTGATTGAGAAGGTAAATGATCTTTATATCTGTTGTATTTTTTTCAGTCTTCAACTTGCACAAGTTTGGCCCTTCTCCCTTGCTGAATGGTAAACTTAAACTCTTTTCCAAGATGTTGGAAGTGTCATGGAAGTGTTTCCAGCAGACAGACAGTGTCAAAATTGCCCTGAAGCAAACCTTTAGGCTGATGAGGTAACAGCACTAATGGGTTAAAATGAGGAGGTTTTTACTCACTTTTACCCAAAGGGAAACTGTGACACTGTGCTGAGGTAGAGGGACATTTATTAAAAATGGAGGGAAAATTGGTTTTGACTGATGAAAAAGAGTGTCCTAAATGTCAGTCAGATATCCAAACTCTAACCATCTCAGTCCTCTGAATTTCTATGGACATGCCATAAAAAGACATTGCAGGATTAGGTAGTGAAAATGAGTTCTTGAGCAGGTGTTAAAATTATACATCATATTCCAAAAATACCCAGAAGGAAAGCCTGCAGTTTTTTAAACTAGGTCCTGTTATTGCTGTCTTCTAGCCAGATCTTTCAACATTCTGTCCTTCATGAGGTCTTTCTCAGTTTTGAGATTTCTGAGTTATAAGTGAGAATCTTCTCTTACTTGATTGCTTAAGCTTGTAAATCAGTTTTCAGGAAATAAAACATCACAAAACTTAGTGGTCCTCTCATTCTCCCAGAGATAGGCAGTGGTAAGGTAAGGAAATTAATCACATTTCTTCACAGGCTTTTCCCACACTAATTTTTATGTCCTTACATCATGCTTGTAATAGAAAAGTGGTGTGCTGGTGCCTTGGCACGGTATGGTTAATAAATGGGACAAAGAAGTGGGAAAAAGACTTCACATTCTTTTTGCAAATGGGCATGCTGCTTTAAGGATCAAACAGTACTGGAGCTGAGAGGTGGGTAAGGTGTTTTCTACTTTCCATGTTTAGGTCAGGATACTAGCAATTGATATCTCCTACTGTTTTCTTCCTGCTCCAACAAAAATTCGGATAGTTGTAGTAGTAGTAGTCTCTCCTCACTAGGCTTGTCTGTCTCTTGTAGATCAGAATTTAGTGTGAGAATCTTGCACTAAGTCTTGTGAAAGTGATGCAGCTGCTTCAGATGAGGAAGTGCAAAGAACCATCAGAGGAGAAAGCTCTTTTAACACAATACGGCAATCTGTCTGCTCTGGTTCTGTACTCTCAGAACCAGATTGTCCCAGCTCCCACTGACAAACAAGACAAAGTGGAAAGAGAAAATATGGTGCTTAATATAGATGATGTTTTTAGGGTCCCACAGTGACTTTTCTTTACAGCAAATGAACAGTGCAACTCCTCACTGAAGATACCACTTTGTGAAAAGGGGATGCTTTGACAACCCTGTTCGAATCTAGGGGAACCAGGAGAGTTCAAGGCCTGCCTCTTGCTCTGGAAGAGATTGGCCTCTTGTTTTTTCCCCTAACTTTCAATATTACTGAAAATGTGAGATAAGTAATACATAAAAAGTACAATGCAATGTAGCCATGAGGTAGAAGATTCTTTAGATACAACAGTGTAACATGTATGAAATAGCTGATTGTAAGAATATTAAAGTACAAATACTGCAAGAAGAAAGAATACATTCAAGAATAATGGTTAACCTTAAAGAACACTGAATTGAAAAATAAATAGCTAAGAACATTTCATGATGCCTGTAAATGAAGATTTGGCATAGGTTTAGTATCAGAAGAACACTGTCTTCTTGTGGAGCCCTTCATATATTACGATAAACGCAAACATATCTTAATTTAGATAAGAAGCCACTATAATTTGCTGTGGTAATACCATTTTATCTTAATCTAGATAAGGTAAAAATTGTGTCTGTTAGCCATATGTGATTAATTTCTGTTTTTCACTATATGTGTCTGTGTCATCTCATCTTCCTATTAGCCTTATTGCTAAACTGGCACATGCTAACATCATGTTATTCATATCTGCGAAGTCAGCATTCATATAATTATGTTATCTCTATAAATTATCATGTAATGTTTCTTATATTGCCTTATACTCAATTCTGTACTTAATATAATATCTCTACACCTACTTACAAAGATAAGATTAAATGCTAAATCTAGAGATGGTGAAAACTACTCTAAGGGTTACTACAATGCCTGGAGTTCGGTACAGTGCTCTGCCTGGTAACTCTGGAAGATGGTTTTGTTTCTTTGTGTTACAAGTACCCCAGTGTTATGGCTGGGAAAACAGCGATACAAAACATAACAGGTGCTACAATACAGTTGTTTAGGGAGCTGTGGATGTACTCAAAGGGAAGAAACAGAGTGAAACTCACTGAGTTTGAACAGGCAAATACAGTTACTGTGAAAAGAGGAGGAAATATAGAAAAACATCAATGAGAAATGATATGTAGAACAAGAGCGAGCATGAGGAAGAGTAAGAAGTGTTAGAAATAGGATTAATTTAAACTACTCAGGATGTTGTTGGATCTGTAGAGACTCCAAAATGGAAGCTGTTTGTTCCACATCAGAGGAAGCTGAGGTTGCTGATCATCTCCCAGGACTAGGTTTTGCCAGGTAGTTTGTTACCTTATCTTTCAATCAACCAAGCAGCAAAACAAGTGATTCTGTAATGGTAAAAGGTTTCTTTTGGTTTAAAATGCAACATCTTCATTTCCTTGCTAAGGATCCTTTCCTTCTAGGTTCATCAAATAGGAGGGAAAATGTGTTTTTTCAAGCCAGTTTCCACTCTGAAGCAGCAAGAAGTGATGGCTGTCTTGTCTTAGCACCCAACTCCCTTCCAGAACACTGGAAAAGAGCATGCAGCAGCAGTTGGAGCTTTCCATTTAAGCAACTGGATGTATCAGTAACTGCCCCAGCTCTGATCCAGCTCCCAGGAGGAAGATTCCTTACTAAGTTTTTCCTGGCTCAGTTAGAAGATTTCAAATCAGTGCCTGTTTGAGTTTTCTTTCAATCTGGGCTGTGTCTCAGGGGGCCTAGCAAGGTGTTGCTGCTGCCATGTGAGACCTAAAGGCATGCATCCAGTTTCAACATGGACAGGAACAGGCTAGCTCAATTAACAGGGCTCCTTTAGGGAGCAGAACTTAAGATTGTCAGGGAAGGGATGCACCCCAATGACAGAAAGCAGTTCTTACCGTGTTGCTTATCTCCTGTGGAAGTATAGGAATGCAGTGAGAATGCTGCTAGAAGTTCCCAGTGTTTTGGGACTAATTTTTTAATTTATTGGAAGGCAAAGGGAAGCCTTTTTTGAATGACATTTTATAATATGCCTTATGGCTGTTTTGGTCTGCCCTGACTCAGTCTGCCTCCCTTTCTGGTCCTTCCCCTGACAACTCTCTTTGACTATGAAACATGAAAGCAACAAATTCCATCATGAAGGTGCACTTGACTGGAACTATATCCAAGCTAGCCAATTAAATATGCTCAGAAACATCCTTGGGTGTTGAAGTCAGCTGGCACAGAGCAGCTCATGCCCACCCTGGTAAATGTTTTATGCAGAGTCGCTGCACCAAGCATCCTGCTGGGGAAAAGTCCTTAAGGTCCAAGCCAGGATCTGCTGGGGGAAATGTTGGGTGGCACAGTTCAAAATCGTGCCAAGGGAACATGCTCATGGTTTGCTGTAATGAGCGTTCACATTACACTGCTTGGGAATGCTCCAGATCCTGATAGACTTGACTAGTATGACTTCAGCCTGAATGTTTAAACCTCTGCTGAGTTATTGTGGCCGATAGTATCAGTTCCTTGGTGTTGGGTTCCTTTGCGTGAATGGTTTTGGAGCACAAGAGGGCAATATTGAGTTGCTGCAAGTGTATAATAGCAGACCTGTATTTCCCTGGGATATTATCTCTTCCTCCAATCTCTTTCTATTTGATCACAACTCTTTCACTCAGATGTTATATATATGTGATATAAACATTCAAAGTCTAATGCTGTAATTTTAATGCAGAGTCCACCCCAATTTCTGGTTTTTGGATTATTTTGCTAATGAGTCATATACTCTGCCACACTTAAGTTTTATTTTTAGATGGAAGTAGAAGAACCGGGTGGATTCGTTCATCTGGAAAATTTTCTTCCAGTGGTGACAAAAGTTCTACTTGATAGAAGGTAATGGAAAGTGAATTTTATGTGTCTGTAGTTTATTCCAGACTGACAGGGTTGATTCTGTCATAAATAAACATATCTACAGAAATTTTATATAACTGGTAGGAGTATAGATCTTCTTTGTCATTTAAACTCATTTTACATTAGCTATAAAGATTTTGTTTCAAAATTACTTCATCTACATTAAATTATGTTGTACTGATGAGATAAATAATACCAACTTATAATCATAATTGCGATAATATGCAGCTTTTGTATTTTTAATTGGAATCTGAATTGCTATTCAACATGCTTTGTGTATCTCTGAAATATTTTGTATGCAAATTAAGGTCATAGCTATTGCTTTCTCTGAACACATGAGTTACAGTTACTGAGGAGCACAGAGTGTTACAGTGTATTCTAAATAAGTTGTGTGAGCAAGCTTCATATTAATTTCTCAAAATGACTTCCAGGTACAGCTGAAAGTATACAATTAGCACTCTAAAAGACGGCTGATCTAAAAGTGGTCACAAAGGTGCTTAGGAGTCTTTAAACATACACAGGGGCTTGTGCTATTTTGACATTCTGCACTAAAGCAAGATTACTTACAAGGAGTTTATATTTCATTTTAAATATGGTAGTCAAGGCTTTTGAGAAACTCAGTCTTGTCCAATCCAAGAAGTTATTTTGCACACAGAGGGCCTTTGGTAGGAGGGTGTTCTACCTGTGAAGTAGCTGTGGCTCCACACTGATGTTGGCCCTTTCACAAAATGATGCCTTACTGCTTTGGACTGTCCCCCTCCTCCTCCAAGCCCCTTCACACAAACACACACACACACACACACAAATACCCCCACACACTTTCCCCAGGCTAGTGCAGGCTAGGCAAGACTCACTTCACGTTTTGGGGCACTGTGTCATAGGTCATTGAAGCAAGGACGCATGAGATTTGGATCACAAAATCCAAGGCTTCTTCTTAGCACCTTTGATTTTTAGATAGCAGAAAATGAGGTGGGTCCAGAGAAAGCAGTCAAGCAGTTAGAACCTCCCTGGATTCAGCTCCTTCTCTTTAGTATTCTGAGGGTTTGGTGAGAGCCTGCTGGAATATGGAACCTCTCCATTGCTGTGCTGAGCTTTCTTTCCAGCTCTGAAATCAAGCATGCATATGCATGCACACACGTGCCCAGTTCTCCTCTCTCTCTGAAATTGTTAGTGACAGACCTTTTCTTTTATAGCTACCAGCCTCCTTTGCTCATCAGCTCATTAGACTGCCCAAGTCCCACTAGGTGATCTGTTGCCTAGCTACCAGCCTACCTGGACAAAACTTTGTTTTCTTGGTTTGTCCATTTCTGTTCAGTGCATTGGCTATGTAGAATGATTCATCTGCTGCAGATTCCTGCTAACCCACCAAGCCAGCCCAGACATGCAGAAGACATTCATCTGGCTCCTCAGCACAAGGGAAATGAAACAGTAGTACAACAAAAGATGTAAGAGTTAAATAGATGGACAGTTCCAAAAGGTCAGGCTGCAATTAAATGTTTGATAGACAAAACTTAGTGAATTGTCATAGAAAATAAGATTTCCTTTTCCTTTAGTAGTCATATTTAGTTTTTTCAGAACACTGAACAGTAACTTAACTTTTCTGATTCCATGGTTTCAGATTCCGGCCAATTCCAGAAGACGTTATTCTACATGCATTTGAGGTCTGTAAGGAAATGTTCAGGTGCCTAATTGGAGGGAAGAAGTTGCTGCTTTTTGGTACAATAAACTTAAACCCACAAGTTTTATTCTTTTTCTTTAAAGGCTTTGGATGAGAATAAACGTGGATATATTACCAAAGAGGAATTGGTCAAACATCTGACTGAAGAGGGTAACATGATTTCTGTAATATCAGTATTAAAGTAAAAAGCATTACACATGATCCTGCAGGCCAAAACCTGCAGAAAGTAGATACATTGTCTTCAAATAATGCTGTTGCTGTGATGAGTGGCTGCAGACTAGGACATTTCACTGGTCAATGATGCAGGGAAAGAGCATTTATATGCCTGGTAGCAGACATTATAAAATAGAGATTTTTATTCTTATCCTTATTCATAACTCAATCATGTCTGGGTATTTTGTGATTCTGTGCACACCCCTGTGCTCATTAAGTATGTGACTCTTTTGCTGTCCTGTAAAATTGCAGCTTAGATTTCCGGATGTTTTAGTGGTTTCAGTGCTCGTTCATTCTTACATTATCTTGATCTTCATTCTAGAGCTGCATGCAAACAAAGAGATTCAAAGACGAGATTTAAGTTGTACATTCTGTAATCCTCAATATCTCTTGAAGAGCCTGCTTTTCTTGCATGGCTGACTCATGCCCACCTGCCTCATGTTCAAAAGGGTGTGCGGGCTTTGTGCAGGCTTTTCTGAGGCACGACCTAGCCTCAGATGGTAACCTAGTTCTCTCAGGGATGAAGTAGGCCGTCAACAGCTTTGAACAGAAAAACCAGAAGTCTTTCATGATGTGAATACAAGTGCAAGGATAGCCAAATAAGAGATAATATTTCTAATGTACACATGAGAAAAAACTCTGAAAAAAATGGTTGTTTCATAATTCATGGCAGAGAGGAACAGGCTGTTTTGGTGTCTGTGAACTAGAAGATCAGACAGATCCAGATCCTCTGCCTCCTTTCTTTTAGACTGGCTCACTTGGTGTGCAGAACTTATACTGGCAAAAGGGAAGGAATAAGATTCATAGTTTTGTTCCATTTCTGCTCTGTGTGAGAATCAAAAGGAGATCTTTCCAAGAGAAAAACAGTGGAATTTGCCAGTCCTTGACAGGACAAAGTGTTATTCTCTGCTGTCTTTCAGGTGAGCCCTTTAATCAAGAGGAAATGGAGGACATGCTTGCTGTTGCTCTAGATCCAGAAACAGATACTCTTCACTACAGAGACTACCGTAAAAAGCTGGTAGTAGATGAAACTAAGACCTTCCCCTTTAATGTCTGAGATGCCTTTTGGTAATGGCACCATGGCTTGACAGATAGTTGAAATATGTATTTTAAAGTCAAAGTTCAGCTTGTGACTTGGTGCTTATAATTGAAATAAAGTCTGTGTAGTTATGTTTTCTTGGGTTCTCTGTGTGTGTGTATATATATATACACACATATAAAAATACATTCACACCTGGAAAAAGAGCTCTTGACAGAAACACTGTGTAAGGTCTGGAAAAGAAATCATGGAATTTTGTTGCAAAATAGCAGGAAAAATAATGTTAACGAAGTCAAGAAATAGCTTTATGATTGCTTTTGAAAAACTCACAGAAAATGAGATTTGTGAAAACATGTAATAAGCAGGTAAGTGAGTATCTTAAGATGACTAATACTAGTAAGATGAAGCTTTCATATTTAACTGTAATCCTTGTTTGTGTTTAACTAATAAGGAACCAGGTAGGTTACACCTTTTGAAATTATATAATAGATAAAAAAACTGTCTGTAATTTTTAGTGTTTTTCAAGTATCTGTGTTTTGTCTACCTCAGGCAATTGAACTGGACCAGTTAGTTCCAGTTAGTTTATATCACTGATTCACTGACATGATATTTTGCGTTCATTTTAAACATGCAGGGAACACTCCAACCATTTCCACAGTCAACTTAACCCTTGAGAACATTTTAGTTACTATAGGCAATGAACCTTCTTCTTTTGTAACCAGTTTGAAAGTCAGTAATTTCAAGTTTTCAAAATTTAGGATCACAGGATGAGAATTTGATTGTCATAAACTGATGAAGCACCATTTTTTCAAAGATATTAGTGTAGAATGGATGTCTCAGCTCTTCTAGCTAGCAGACCACTACAGACCACCACAGACCTCACAGCTCTTCTTATTTGTAGTGACCAGCAGCTGATGAGGTCTCAGCTTGCAGGAGATTCTGTGTTTTGCTCCTCAAGAGAAGCATCTTGCACTTTGTACTCCACCCCATTTCTGTTTTACTACTCTTTTCAAGTTTGTTTTCCTCCTGTACTATGTTCTACCTCTCCTGTGTCCTAGCTGCATATTCCAGCTCTGTGTCATCCACACCCTTCATCAGCTGATGAAATTTGGGGAAGACTGACAGAGAGAGACACTGAGTGCCCTACTCCCTGTCATGCCTTCTAATGGAAGAGAACATGAGCATGAGAACAGAGCCTAGGACCCCTCCTCATATCAGGTCTTTTGCCCTACCCATTTGTTTCCTTTGGGCTGGAAGCTCGGACAAACTCTTTTCATACACAGCTGCAAGTGTCCTGCTGTGCTTCACAAAGATGAGATTAGCATGATCTAAATGGGGTGATGGAAGCAGTCTGAAAGAAACTATTATTTTGATTCACTTTTTACTTATCTAACCCAAGTTGTCTTTCACTGCTACTTGCTTAAACAGCAACACAATGAAAAGTTAACGCAGGTAGACAAAATTCTAAGCTGCATCTGAGAAACTGCTCTTAAGACTCAGCAATGCACTCTGGTTGACACATTTACTGTGTGTTTCACTTCATTGCCAGTAAGAAGGAAAAACAAAAGCTATCATTAAATTTGTACTGGGGGAAGATGCAAGTTTTTGAAGATTAAAGCAAGAGCAACAAAGGCCTATTAAGAAATTATGTTTTTATTTGCCTTCTTCACTCTCTCTTTCAAAGCTGAAATTATTTTCTCTAGATGAGTCCTTCTTCCATTTGATGTGGAAGTGTGTTATACTGGGTTTCTGACACAGGTGGTGTGAGTTCAAGTTTCATTCATATGCAGTCTTGGAGTCCTTGTTAGCATCATCTTGGATATCAGCAGGAAGATGCTTATTTCGGGATATCATTTCACAGCTCCCAGTGCTCCAGAGAAAGCACAATTTTTTTCTAGTGGTGTTTTCCCAGAGGCTACCTCAGCTGTTGCTGTATCAAATCAGGATGTGTACATGGTGATGTCCATGTACAACACCATTAGTGTGATTCATAGTGCAGACAGGATCTTAACCTGCATTATTTTATAATATGTAGAATTTTTAATTTTGCAGTCTTCAAATGCAAGGAAAGAGGGTATTCTGGCAGGTAAAAGGTGTGATTTGGATTGTGTCTGCATTTATTGTACTGCAGCTCTTCCAGTTCTATCTTCTTATACTCGCCCCCCAGAAAGATCTGTGCAAACAGGACAGACAAAAGCACATTGCAGTCTTCACTTTGGGCATAAGCAAGTAAATTTTGTAGGATTCTGTAGGATCCTAAAACCTGACTGCACTCTGCCAGCTAGGATTAAATAGAGTGATCTCAGGCTTGTGAATGAGGTGCCCCATGAGTCACCCCAGAAGAGTCTCAGCAGTGGCCACAAGTACCCTTGCCTGTGCTTTTCATGACTTGCCAGGCCATGGCCACCCATTTCCCCACGGTTGTAGTAAGCTGCATGAGGGACTGAGTGCCCTGCTCCTCTGTGCTCCCTGGGGATGGGCAGGGACCCATACCTCAGGGAAACGAAGTCTTAGGGAACCATTTTGGTCAAACTAAACCCCCTCTTTGTTTCTAAATTTGAAGGGATAAATATGTTACTTTGTTCACTTCTTTGAGGTGAACAAATTGAACTGCTCAGTGGTCTCAAGCTGCCTCTTATTACATGCCTCTCCCTGCTGGCTATTTTGCCTCCTCCCTCAAGATCAGGAACCAAGGTAAGGGACTGGAACAAAAGGAGAAAGCTCCATGGAGGAACCAGTGTAGCATCTGGATTTTACACAGGGAAGTAGAGCCCAAGGCACTGAAGAAACTGGGCAAGTCAGAGGGTTCTTTGACCTAATTTGAGGAGGGAGATGGAAGGGAACTCGTTATCGAGATGTAAAAAAGAAAACAAAATTCAAAGAAGAGGAAGGAATCAAAGAAGCAAACACTGGAAACTATCTACATGGACAACTGAATCAGCAGCCTGTTTACATCACTGCTGTGAGTTGTAAGCTGGACAAGATTTTACTTGTTTAAAATTTTAAGTAGGTTCAGTGGTGCCAGATATATCTGGTGCATAGTGGAGAGCTCAGTCTTACTGAAACTGTAGAGGAATTCCTCTAGCTGCTGAACTTGTGCTTGGGAGTACAGTTGCTCATATTCCAGGTAAGACATTGGTTCCTGTGTTTCCTTCAGCAGCTTTGAAGTTGCTTCTCCAAAACACTTGGCTGTCTGTTAGTGATAGTCTCATATATATTCAGACCTGAAGACTTCAGTGTTTTCCCACTGCAGTGCATACCAACATGGTATTTACAGCTGCTGCTTGAGACTCCCCACTGGCTGTTGGCAGAAAAGGAAGTTGCAGGACATCCTCCACCAAAATGCTAATGGGCCAGTAGCTAATGGTAATGCTAATGGGATCTAGGACTTGGGAAGAACTGGGCTATTTATCTGTATACTTCCACCCATGATATCACACCGGTAAGAGCCTGTAAAATGTTCAGGCTCTTAGCTCTGTTCAGGGAAATTTTGCTACCTTTTCCTCTTGTTTCAGTTGGTCTTCTCTCTTGGTTCTCTTATGTGTCATTTCATTAATACAGTTGCAAATGCAAGAAAGTTTTGCTCTGCCCCACTCTGCTGATGCACTGCTGCACTCTCTGACAGCTGCCCATATCAGGGTGGGATTTATCACCAGATCTAGACTTGTTGCCACTGAAATCAGCATAGGCAAAGCCTTCATCACAGGCAATAGGAAGAGCCTTCAGTTTCATGGGGGAAAGTGGCTGGGGTTGCTGGTGTTCAGCCAAGGCTGGGATGGGCACAGGAAGTTACGATTTTTTAAGTCCAATAATACACTGCTATAATTGTGTGAAAGAGAGAGAGTAGTCTTGACAATGACAGGAGGTTGGCAGACAGGTTTCATTTTGGTCTTCATGAGAGGTATTGGAGGGTCACAGAGTCTCTTTCTACCTGACTTTTCCATGTATAAAGTCAGAGGAATTATAAAGAATAGGAGACAGGGAGTATCAGTCTTGCCTACTTGCATTGCTGAATTTTTGTATCACTAATTTCTGTGTTTGCACATTGTTTTGCACTATGGTGGTGTGACTGAAATCAGTGCCTACAGACCCCCCTGTAACGTAATAATAAAGTCTTGAGCCTTCAAGTCTTCTGTTCCAGACTGTGTGTTCAGGTCTCAACTTCTAAACAGGTCAGTCCACATTAAGTATGTTTGTTTTTCATTTAACACAACTCTGTTTCATAGTATCTTGTGGCATACTAGGTTTGAACATAAAACTATTACAACATCTGCTCTTATTGTTGGAGGGTGTTTTTGGCAGGTCAGTACTAGGCATGGGGACTATGCTGATTTAAAAGCTAAAGAAAGATGTAGGTCGAAACAAAGCAGATTCTCCCATTTAACCTATTTTGAATCCCTGGGGCCACTGTTTGGCTTAGTGTGGTTCTGAAAGCCAAGTAAATGTTACTCACTATGCTGAAAAGATTGATCACAGTATCTGGGCCTGAGGCCCAAATCCTAAACCTGGTATTTAGAGAGAACTCCCATTGACTTCAAAGGAGATTCTGCCTACAGAAGAGCTTCAGAAATACTGATGCACTGGCTCACAAGGCACTGTAAAAACCTTTTAGTCTCTTTAAAGAAGACTTATCTGTCAAAGATCCAACAGAGATGTCCAACCAGCTGCAAGTCATGTCATTGAAACAACCAAAACTGTAAAACCGTGGGTGTAAGTGGTTAATTCTTGTCTATAGTAAAGCAAGCAAGAGTTAGCAAGAGTTAGCAGTCAGAACTTTTCCATATTGTTCAGAGCACAAAAAGTGAAACTAGGCATGCTTCTGCATGGAGATGTAAAATTATCTTTTCCTGCTATTACCCTGGAGACACTGCAGCCTTGAAAACACACACATGTTACTTCTGTGCTTTCATATACTAAACCAATTCCTTTACTTCTGGACTTTATTTCTTCTAGAAGCCTTTTAGAAGAGGCTTCCTTGTTACAAATACCTGCCTAAATGATAGCATAAAAATAGTTCAAAATAAGATGTTTCAGGTAGAGGAAAGCCCTTGAATATTTGCTGTCAACAGCAGTCTCTTTCCTGCCAAGACAGCAGCATCCCCAATACAGAACAGGTCCTAAGATTTACCTTGTGGTGTGCTGCCATGGTTTCCTCTAGATACCACCCTAATGATTAAAATAACCAGACTGGAGTTCTAAAGAGTTTCTAGATGTGTGCTTTTGAGCTGATAATGCAAGAATTTGAAGCTGAGGTCTTCCACATCTGTAGGTTATTCAAGTTTTATACATTACAATAGATTTTTCAATGAAGGCTGTATTATGGTCCATTTGGAAACTGGTAGCAAAGACTAAAATTTTAATCCATAGTAACACAGCCAGGAAAAACTCAGTAGTGCAACTTGAAGGACTTATTTCCATGGTGAAGTTGCACTCAACATTGCAGAAACTAAACTAAAAAAAACCCCACCATAGCCAGTTTTCATGTGGTCTTGAACTGTAGCCTTGAGAAGCAATGCCATTCTTCAGAGCTCCCAAAAACACAGAGGTGCACTGAAATTCAGCTGAAATTTAATGGAAAACCTGTCTCTAGTTCTTTGTGCTTTGTCAAAGTTGCAGATACTGATTGTTACACTACACATGATGGTTTACTACCATTGAGATCATGAAGGGAGAACTTTCGGAGATAGTTGTATAACTAGGAGTGCGAAGAAGACTACTCTAAATACCCTTGACTCAATCCATTCAAGACAAAATGCAGGAAAGAAAGAAGGCAAGGA